>NC_139001.1:37447043-38647043 GCF_964374135.1 Grampus griseus | reverse complement strand
AATGGGCAGAAGGCCTAAATAGACATTTCTCCAAAGAAGATATACAGATTGCCAACAAACACATGAAAGAATGCTCAACATCATTAATCATTAGAGAAATGCAAATCAAAACTACAATGAGATATCATCTCACACCAGTCAGAATGGCCATCATCAAAAAATCTAGAAAGAATAAATGCTGGGGAGGGTGTGGAGAAAAGGAAACACTCTTGCACTGCTGGTGGGAATGTAAAATGGTACAGCCACTATGGAGAACAGTATGGAGGTTCCTTAAAAAACTACAAATAGAACTACCATATGACCCAGCAATCCCACTACTGGGCATATACCCTGAGAAAACCATAATTCAAAAAGAGTCATGTACCAAAATGTTCATTGCAGCTCTATTTACAATAGCCAGGTGATGGAAGCAACCTAAGTGTCTATCATCTGATTAATGGTTAAAGAAGATGTGGCACATATATACAATGGAATATTACTCAGCCATAAAAAGAAACGAAACTGAGCTATTTGTAATGAGGTGGATGGACCTAGAGTCTGTCATACAGAGTGAAGTAAGTCAGAAAGAGAAAGACAAATACCGGATGGTAACACATATATATGGAATTTAAGAAAAAAAAAGTGTCATGAAGAACCTTGGGGTAAGACAGGAATAAAGACACAGACCTACTAGAGAATGGACTTGAGGATATGGGGAGGGGGAAGGGTAAGCTGTGACAAAGCGCGAGAGAGGCATGGATATATATACACTACCAAACGTAAAACAGATAGCTAGTGGGAAGCAGCGGCATAGCACAGGGAGATCAGATCGGTGCTTTGTGACCGCCTGGAGGGGTGGGATAGGGAGGGTGGGAGGGAGGGAGACGCAAGAGGGAAGAGATATGGGAACATATGTATATGTATAACTGATTCACTTTGTTATAAAGCAGAAACCAACACACCATTGTAAAGCAATTATACTCCAATAAAGATGTAAAAAAAATGTTGTCTATGAGATCTAAGAGACACAGACTACACTTCTAAGCACTGATATAAACACCACCTCAGGTTTTTACACTGAATGGATTGTGAAAAGATAGGGATGTGTGTTGGGGGAGATCCCATTCTGATGAATGAAGATAAACTTATTCTAAAGCCAAATCTTTCTGTAATTCCTATTCACTGTCTTGCACTTAAACTTATACAACCTTTCTCAGTCCTTAAAAATGCATTACTTGGGCTTCCCTGGTGGCGCAGTGGTTGAGAGTCCGCCTGCTGAATCAGGGGACACGGGTTTGTGCCCCGGTCTGGGAGGATCCCACATGCCGCGGGGCGGCTGAGCCCGTGGGCCATGGCCGCTGAGCCTGCGCGTCCGGAGCCTGTGCTCCGCAACGGGAGAGGCCACAGCAGTGAGAGGCCCGCGTACCACAAAAAAATTAAAAATGCATTACTAAATATTTCCAGTTTTACAACTATGCTACACAATACCCCCAATTTTGTGTGTGAAGAATTAAGGTGGAAATGCTAAATTAGAGGAGAAAAGCAAAAGCATTCCCAATTCCTAGCTTCAATATCAAGCCCATTTCTGTTAAATACTAAGACTGAGATGTGAAGAAAAAATTTTGTCATGCCAGAGATGTTTACTATACCCTAATCAGCCAGGACATTATGAATCTCTAATTTATACTTCATGGAGAAAGAAAATCAATCATGTCAAGTGGGATACTCTGTAAATGGGTCTCTTATACATGTTACAAATTATAGCAGTGTGTGGTACTGACTTCTTCCCAGGTGTTCACATGAGCCTCATCATGTGAATCTGCACACTCCATCAACAGGCAACCGTTCCTAGCCGTCTCCAGCATTTTAAAGCAAACAGGAAGGTTGTTTTGCGTTTTTCCCTGAAGTTCAGTTGGCAATACTTCTCAGCTAGACCATCCTCTTAAGCCCTGGGATCTTTTCAAAGGAGGAATTACACTGAACGTAAACCCAGCTACTTCCCATTCCATTTTCACCAGATTCTTTTACCACTTATTTTTCTCATTACTTAGTAATGGCAGCTGGACCAATGTTGGAAAGTAAAGAGAAGTAGAAATAGGCAATAAAAACAAATCACTCATAATCTCACCTCCCAGATACATCCCTTGTTCACATTTTGGCAAATCTCCTTCCAAACTTTTTCCTACATGCTGTATTAGCTGGGATTATGCTGTATGTATCTGCTTCCCGCTTACTGTTATATCATGAGCATTTTCCCTTAAAAACTACATTCCATGTAAGGAGAAAATCTAGCCAGAAATTGAACTATGAAAAAAAAGACAGTCCTTAGAGGACAGAAGTGGGATTCGAGAAAACTATGAAATGCTGACCTACCAGTAAGGATGGTCAAAGAAATTATCTGGTGTCTTTAATGGCAATTCAAAATAATAGATGTTAACCTTTTAAAATGACTTTTTATATTACAGAAGTTTTACATGCTTCAAGAAAGACATGCTTACATCAGATTTCCATTTAATCAAACTTACTTTATAATTTATGGTTTAATAACTACCATTCTTAAGTACCAGTATCCATACACTCTCTCTCTTTCTTATATTAAATCCCTTGCATATAGAAAATTTAATTCTTACACAGAGCTAAACAGCTCAGAAAAATTTTAAAGAGCTCATTTTTTTCTACATTAAAGAAAAATAAATTCTGTAAATGTAGAAGTTAACCTGGACCAACTAGTAAATCATTTACATATATAATACTATATATAAGTACTATATATAAGCATTTGTATTTATAAGTAAGTATCAATATAAATCAGATCAACTGGGAAATTGTTATTTGCAGTCAATTTCTGATTCCTAATAAATGACCTCTATGGCAGTGTGCCCCACACTATCTCATCTACACTTGGAAAGACCAAGACCCAAACGCAAAACTTATTCTGCTGCTGGGGAAAATAACAGTCAAGTATTCTACAGGCAAATAAAACTCTTAGATTAACTGAAATCTTGAATTATTCTTTCTGCTCCTTGTAATTAATATACTATTAATTATAAATGAGATATAAGGGTATATAAATATGTGTAAAGTATTAAAATAACCATACATAATTTATATACCATACATTCATCAGGTACATTTTACACACACAAGTTTTTCAAATTATATGAACATTGTCTAATGAGTATTTTCCAAAACAATATACTTTCCAGTTTGGTGCAACACGGCATACATGTATAAATCAGAGGCCAAAACTTTTACAATAAAATTCAGGAAAGACTCTATAGATTTCTGCATATTTCTGCAATGTTCAATCACAAACTTATATTTCACACTTAGTTACTTACGCTCCATGAAATAAGGCCCAGGCTCAATTCTCCATACAATTTGTCCTTTTTGTGTTCCGGTTACACCCCTGTTTTTAGAATCCCAGAAGTTGGCTGGAGAATTCTCATCTGAAAAAAACAAAGAAACACTTTTTAATCTTAATTATAACCTCTTTGTCTTTCCTTAGCTGAAAGACTAATACAAGTTCTAAAATAAATGGAAAAAAAATAAAGGGGAAATATTAATGAACACTATTGTTAATGACTTACCTCCTCCCAGCAGATTACCCTGAATTTCTACATTTGCATTTATACAGGAGAATTGGGGAGGAGGATGGGAAGGTGGAAAGGAGATGGCACGTCCAGGCTTGGCCAGGTTGTTCACTGTTGCCAAAAGACAAAACCACAAAGAACAAAGGGTACGATTGTTCGTCAACCAGCAATGAGATGATATATAAGAAAAGGGTTGGGTGAGCTCCCATCTATAAAATCCTTTATCAAAAGAAAAGGAAGAGTAAGGCCAGACACTATAAAACTCTTAGAGGAAAACATAGGCAGAACACTCTATGACATAAATCACAGCAACATCCTTTTTGACCCACCTCCTAGAGAAATGGAAATAAAAATAAAAATAAACAAATGGGACCTAATGACACTTCAAAGCTTTTGCACAGCAAAGGAAACCATAAACAAGATGAAAAGACAACCCTCAGAATGGGAGAAAATATTTGCAAATGAAGCAACTGACAAAGGATTAATCTCCAAAATTTACAAGCAGCTCACGCGGCTCAACGTCAAAAAAACAAACAACTCAATCCAAAAATGGGCAGAAGACCTAAACAGACATTTCTCCAAAGAAGATATACAGATTGCCAACAAACACATAAAAGGATGCTCAATGTCACTAATCATTAGAGAAATGCAAATCAAAACTACAATGAGGTATCACCTCACACCAGTCAGAATGGCCATCATCAAAAAATCTACAAACAATAAATGCTGGAGAGGGTGTGGAGAAAAGGGAACCCTCTTGCACTGTTGGTGGAATGTAAATTGATACAGCCACTATGGAGAAGAGTATGGAGGTTCCTTAAAAATCTAAAAATAGAATTACCATATGACCCTGCAATCCCACTACTGGGCATATACCCTAAGAAAACCATAATTCAAAAAGAGTCATGTACCACAATGTTCATTGCAGCTCTATTTACAATAGCCAGGTCATGGAAGCAACCTAAGTGTCCATCAACAGATGAGTGGATAAAGAAGATGTGGCACATATATACAATGGAATATTACTCAGCCATAAAAAGAAATGAAATTGAGTTATTTGTAATGAGCTAGATGGACCTAGAGTCTGTCATACAGAGTGAAGTAAGTCAGAAAGAGAAAAACAAATACCATATGCTAACACATATATATGGAATCTGAAAAAAAAAAGGTTCTGAAGAACCTAGGGGCAGGACAGAAATAAAGATGCAGACGTAGAGAATGGACTTGAGGACACAGGGAGGGGGAAGGGTAAGCTGGGACAAAGTGAGAGAGTGGTATGGACATATACACACTACCAAATGTAAGATCGATAGCTAGTGGGAAGCAGCCACATAGCACAGGGAGATCAGCTCGGTGCTTTGTGACCACCTAGCGGGGTTGGATAGGGAGGGTGGGAGGGAGACGCAAGAGGGAGGAGATACGGGGATATATGTATATGTATGGCTGATTCACTTTGTTATAAAGCAGAAACTAACACACCATTGTAGAACAGTTATACTCCAATAAAGATGTTAAATTAAAAAAAAAGAAAGAAAAGGAAGAGCAAAGCTGGTAGAATATAACAGAATCGAGATGGGATGAAACAAACAGACATTGAGCTATGAAACTGAGTCAAGACACAGCACAGGTTGGCCATGGACAGTGCTCAGCAGACACCAACTAAGTTATCAGGTTGGCTAGGACAATCGTTTACAAAAGGTCGGTAGCAGTAGATCTTGAGTCAATACAAGAAAAGGAAAGAGGAAGAAGGATAGAAAGAACAGATCCAAAGAGCAGCCTGAAAGTAGCATTCTCCAAGCTCTCTGACCTCATGGCACTAAGAAAATGGTAATATTTGTAGGACACACTGGAGTACATGAAAGAGACACTTACAACTTAAGATTATAGTAGGGGTGATCTGGCTGCCCCAGGTTCTGCCCCACCCTGAAGGTGGAAGGGATTCATATTCTTTTTTTTTTTTTTTTTTTTGCGGTACGCGGGCCTCTCACTGTTGTGGCCTCTCCCGCTGCGGAGCACAGGCTCCAGACGCGCAGGCTCAGTGGCCATGGCTCACGGGCCCAGCCGCTCCGCAGCATGTGGGATCTTCCTGGACCGGGGCACGAACCCGTGTCCCCTGCATCGGCAGGCGGACTCTCAACCACTGCGCCACCAGGGAAGCCCAAGGGATTCATATTCTTTAACTTGCTTACATCACACTAGTTTGAAGTTCTGTCCTAGGGCCCTGGAATAGGAAATGAAACTAAAAACAGGAAAAAGAGACCACTCAGAGTTCTATAGGTACACAAAAATGTGTGCAGAGATACTGGCTCTTAAAATCAGATGTACCTCATTTGCTTCCCCAAATCCCTTTCCCAGGAGGGAAGATTAGGGATACACTTTAACTGAGAGCTGGAATTAAGCCGAGAGGGTGAAGTAAGAGATCCACTAAAATAAGAGAGGAGAGAAAAGGTCCCAAGCCCAAGGGAAGAGTCCTAAGAAAAACCTCACTTCTTATGAGCATAAAAGGAACAGAAAGTGGGCCAGGTGAGGGGTTGGATAATCCAGCTCCACTGGATTTCAATCCAGTGGTTGTCCTTGGGGCCCACTGGTTTCATCACATTGAGAAGTCAAAGAAGTTTGGGAGGAAGGGTCCTTTCCTGCTACCTGTAATCAGCACAGTATAAGTCAAAGATTCTTTATCGTGAAAAGGCCAAGAAGCAGCCACTGTTCTTGTAAGAATGGAAAGGCATAACTGACTCAGGGCATCACCTCCCCTCATAGATAAACAATGCAAGGCGATCCACTCCATTCCGTCACAAAAATAGAACCACAACACTGACATTTAGAAGGCACTCAGGCAATCACCTAAAACTGGATTTGAAAGATGTCATGTGGCTCCTCAGGGCAGACCCTGCTCACTGCCTATCCCTTGAACCTATTCCTTGTCAACTGAACCCCAATTCTGTCCGAGGTAACAATGTGCCCAGTTAAAAATAGTTGCCTCTCCAGAATCCCTTGCAGCCAAGGGTGGCATGTGGCCAGTGAGACGTAGGTAGAATTCTACTGGGTGGGATTTCTGGGAAAGCTGTTATTTTCCTGATTGATCAAAGGACAGACTCAATAATCTTTTTGTTCTCCCCCCTCCCCTCTCCTTAGATGAGAGCCACATACTAAGAATGGCAGAGAAAGAAGCTGGAAGCATCCATGATGATCCTTTGAGCCCTGAATGGCCTTCAGGCTTTTTGCTACCGAGGCAAAAATAAATTCCTATTTACTTAAGCTCCTGTGGTTGGGTTTCTGTTACTTGCAGCTGAACACAATTCCTAATAGACACAACTACCTTCCTAAAAATCACTCAGTGATTTAGGTGCATCACGCCTGACTTGACCCAGAATCGCTGAGATTGCATCACTTCTCCACGTTAGACAACAAAGGTAGTTTCTTCCTTTCTAAAACATACTGGGCAGAGCTGCTGGCATAGGGACAGGGACCCTCATGTTTTCACAAACAAATGTATTGTATTAGCTGTTGGTCACATGCAAGGCACTGGACCCTGAAGGGAACAGAACACAGGTATAGGGAGTAGAAGGTGTCCAGCTGTTCAAAATGCTTTTTTTAAAAAACACGGCTATGCACATGGGAAATTTTCTGAAAATACTGTTGTGTCAGTTTCCTCTTGAGGCCTCAGGAAAGATGAGGCAACATCAAATCTCATTTTAAGGAGCATGCATTAGGATCACAATGATAAAAAGCAACATTAATAAATTTGTACTTGGTAAAGTGCAACCTCTCTGTTAGAGGGTTCGCACTTCTGCTGTTACTAAACTTTTTCTCCCCAAGCCATCAGTTAAGTCAAACCAAGTACACACTTCTGACGTAATGACCCTGGGAAGATGGGGCCCTAAGGAGCAGAAATAGGAGCGGGTGGGGGTAATGGGATGAGGAGATAGCGTGAGAGGACTGAGCTCCACGCAGAAGTGATGCCTGAGGCTTGACACAACCCCTTACATGTTCCCTGGAGGAGAATTTTGACAGAGAACCAGTGCCATCATCTCCTGTTCCAAGAAGGGCCACTAATAACTTTTTCTTTGCCAGTTATATTCACTTCAAGGTAGAAATACTGCATTGCACGAATATCCATCCTTGGTCTCAGAAGTCGGAAATAAGGGAGGATGAGTTATGGGTGCTTCCTCCCCAGACTCCTCACCAAGAAAGAGACCTAGAGTTAGGGGTTCGGTTCACCCACCAGCTTGTGTGGGTTGGGATAAAACATGTATCTCTGACTTTTACTCCTATCTTTGGTTCATAGGCTATGTAGACAACTCCATTTGGTTAAGTATATGATATTTAAAGAAATAAAGGCTAGCCCCTTGAAGCAAAATGTCAAAAATGTACCATGAGTATTCAGGCCCATAGGGAACTCAAATGTCCCATATATGTTGAGAAATGGGTCAGAATTAGGATGAACAGGCCCAGAGCAGAAGCTTGATGGGTATGTTCTGATTTTTTTTTTTTTAAGCCCAAATGCCATAGCAAGAAACAAATCTGTAAACCTTCATAGGGAAGCTCTTATTCCCCACCAAGCACAGCGTCTGTCATTTAGAAGTTACCCAAGTTGCTTAATATTCTGGTTATTCTAGATGGAAATCTTTCTCCAGTGAGATTATGTTTCTGAAAATTCATCATCCCTGACAGATACTAGCTCTCCTGCTACCGACTGGCAGCTACTCTTAACTGAAAATGTAAAATCCCTAGAAATAAACCAGTGTGGTGGCACAGAGTTCAAATTATTTTGTGCCGGCTCTCACAGTCTCCACCACAGCTCCAGCTCCTACTGACATGGGCCAGCAGAGCTCTGACCAGCCTTGGTGGCAGGATTCTAAAACATACCTAGAATGACTCATCCCTTGTCTTTGTTTCAAGGAGACCAATTTTAACTTATCCTTCAGACTAAACCTTTTTTTCCTTAAGTAGGTTAACACTTTCATTTAGGTTGCACTCCGTTCTAGGCTAGCCTAAGAACATCTTTTCAGTGACAGCATTTTTCTGCTCAGGTCTATTTTTTTATGGATGTTTGAGGACAGAATATTTTTTCCCAGATTGTGTAAGTTGGTTTTCTTCACCCTCATTTAACATCTGTATTAGATGACTCAATCTTTTTAAAATGCCCCCAACTCCAAATAAGAAAAATAACTGAGTATAAAAATAGTACACCAAAGAAAGCCTTCTAAATTCCCTACATGTATCGTATAGACATAATTATACATCTATTTCTTCCTTTAATTGAATAAAGATTCGGATAGATCAAAGAAATGTCATTGGTCTTTAAAGCCAATTATCAATTTTTCCATTTATACTTGGCCACTTCCCTTCCCCATTTCTCTTAAGAGCTATTCAAATCTGTCTCACTGTCCTCACATCCTCTAATTTCCACCCTCTGACTTACAGCAGGGTACCATGCACCCTATGGCATCTAGAACGTGGAGGACATCAAGCCCCATTTCCCTGGTTTCTGCCTCTCCCTACCGCCATCTTTTCTGAACCCACATGTATTTCTCGCTTTCTTGCCCAGGGTTTTACCCCCCATTATGGTGGTGCCCTTGACTCAAACCCTTCCATCAGTCACCTTCTCTCACCTTGACCTTTAGCTTCTTCCTCTCAACCGAGAAACACGTCAGCCTCCATGAGACATATCTGTCTGCTTTTGCTCTTGGACCGTTGCCTTCCTTGCCCCCTTTCCCATCCACATTTTTATTTCCCTTCTTACTAACATTAAAATATCTGTTATAGTTACAATGGAGTCTGTATTCTAGAAGTGTATGTTCTAGATACCTAGGTAACTTTCTAGCTGGAATATAATTACAAAAAGAAACATTGGAGATATTTAATTCATGTACCTAAATATCTTTTCTAAATCTAATTTTGTTTGGCAGGGTTTATATGAAGGTTGTCCACTCATGTCTCTTACATATTCTTAGTTCTCTTATAAATCTAGTTGGCAGTACATGTTCTGTAAATAAAAAGGCAAAGCACACATCCAAAAAGCCCTAAAATCCTTCTAATGTAATTTTCATTCCTGTTTGTGAATATTGTGGGAACATGATCAAGAAACCTTTTGAAAATCTTTACTCTTGCCTTATTTTAGCAATCCATGATACTTTCCGAAAATGATTTCATATAGTGTTTTTTAAAATTACAGTTGACCCCTGAACAAAGGCAGGGGTTAGGCACACCGCCCCTCTCTGAAGTCAAAAATCGACATACAACTTAGAGTCGGCCCTCTGCATACGGATGGGGTTCCTCCTTACCCGCAGGCAGTTTCCATACCTGCAATTCAACCAACCGTGGATCACATAGTACCGCAGTATTTACTATTGAAAAAAATCCGTGCATAAGTGGACCTGAGCAGTTCAAACCCATGTTCTTCAAGCATCAACTGTACTCTTCTAGGGCTTTTCCAATTAATTTTTTTTTAATACTGGAATTACTTCTGTTAAGTCTGCTTCTCCAAGGGAGAAACGAAGTGTTTGGACCCAGAAGTAAAGGAGTAGGGATATAAGATTACACTACACAGAACTAACTCTCTTCTATTAACTGCAGAGTATAGTAGCTCAGAGAATTTTCTCAGAAATTTGGTTAATTAGGTGAGAAATAGTCCCCTTCCCTTAATGAGAACCACATAATTTTACCTTGGGGTCTTAAACAAAATCTCTATATAAGCAGATTTGCCAACATCTCCTGCACATTCAGTAGGTCACAAATCATCATTGGCTACCTTCCCCTTTAGCTAACTGATCCTCTGGGGCAATGATTGCCCAACTCCATTGCTCACAATGAATATCCTGGGGGCTCCTTCAACAATGCTGACTTTGATTCGGTAGGTTTGAGTCGGGATGCAGGAATTTGAATTTTAGGAAGCACCCCAACCAGGTGATTCTGCTACAGGTACTACAAACACCTCACATGGAAAAAAAATCTGTTCCATGGTAATTTCCAGAGAAACTGAGCAATCATATCAATGCTGTGGACCATGCACATCTCATTGACCACTGTCCCTCTCATTTGCTAGCTTGTTCCTTTCCTTCCTTCCTCCCTCCTTCCCTCCCTTCCTTCTTTCATCTGAATGGAATTTACTGACTGTCTTATGAAGGTCAGGAACATCCATTTCCTGCCATAAGGAGTTTGCAGTACAGTAGGAGAAGACTGGCATATAAGGTACAATGCGATGTTAAAAGTGCTATGATAGAGGTGTGCATACTTTATAAAGTGTTAGAGAACCGAGGGGGAATGATCAGCATTCTCCGTGACCGTGTATAATGACTATGGCTCTGGATCTATCAAGTTTGAAGTGTCTTTGGGAGATGCATATGGAGATATCCTTTCAGAGGTTTACACATTTGAGCCAGTCATTAAGGTATCCCATCCATTCCTTTGCTTCGCTGTTCTCTAGACATATTGTTTTGTCTCCCAAGGTTCATTTTTTGGTTCCATAAATGGTCATCAGAAGCAACAAACAAGTGGCATATTAAGAGCTGAATTCAGTGGTAAAAGTTACTGTTTGTTGTTCCCTAGGTCCCATGACATTATCATTTTCTTACTTGGAAAAGTAGGATTAATTACATTAACTTACAATATGATTGTAAAGAGTAATTTTAAAAAATAAATGAATTCTTTTTAAAATGCCACAAAAACCTAAAATGACGTAAGCATAAAGTCTTTCATGCTTCAAACTCTTCCTTCCCCGTAATATTTCACACACAGAGGTCAGTGTGAAAATAATCTTTTAAAGATTAATTTTTTTTTCTGTACATGACTTTTGGATTGCAGAAATGTCCTGTGAATAGGCATATACAGGAGACATGGCCAGACATATTAAACATATCCAAAATAATTTGGAAATGTTTCTATGTCTATATTAATATTTCCAAAACCTCCATACAATACTGGAGATAAAACAGAAACAAAAAAAGTATTCAAAGTCCTCACTATTCTATCAGTCAACCTAGGGGACTTGAAAAAAGATAAGAAATTTTGTAAGAAAGATGCCATGTGACAGACTGTGACAGATGAAAAATGATGTTTACAAATGTTCTTTTGCTTTGAAGTAATTCCTCCCTACATTTTCTTGAAAAATGGCATAAACATCTAACTTGATTTTAAATTACTTTTCGGATAAAAATTGAATATACCTATGTCCTGAGATTGGATCATAAAGAGGCCTGGCTTTCTTCCAGCTACACTCAGAAATTAGATGCCTTGTCTAGGATTTGGGATTTAGAGCAATCCTAAGCTACAATTTGAATCAAAATGATCATTCTAGACCTGGCCAAAAACACATCTTCACAGGGGCTGCCTGACTGTTAAAACTTTGCAAATTTACCTGCATGTGCTAGGCAAGTTATGGAATCCCACTAGGCAAGTTATGCGAGAGCAAAACTCTGACAGTGGCTGAGATCTGAACTACATTGCAGGTGGGTGAGGGGGTGACCCTTTACCACTGATTGTACCAAACAGAGCACCAGTCTTATTAAGTGCTATGAGAATTCACTCACAAACTTCATGAATTGGCACACTCGGCATTTGTTTTTAACCCAATCTCCCTAGATGCCCAATTCTGTACACTGACACCCTCCCTGGATGGAAAAAAAAAGAGTGTGAGTATTGGACATATTTAGGGATTGCAGTGATGACACCATGCTATCAAATGAGAATGCGCCCACTGCCACTTGAATATTTTCTTATATTGATAGATACCAGAAAGATTTGCTGATTATAATGTGCCAGAGATGAGAGAAAAAGACACTGGCACATTACAGGACAGAAAAAGCAACAGAGGCTGAGAAGACCCTCTGGCAAGCCGGTAAGGTCTGGCCTTGGGGATGTTTGCACTGAAGGGCGTGTGCCCCGATAAGAAGGGAACACTGGCGAGGGGGGGCGGGAAGAGTGAGGCTCATATACTGATTCACTGTCACTCACACCGCTGTATGAGAGAGGTGTGCTACTGCTGTCTCCTCTACAGGAGGCCTCACCAGGGGTGGTGCAGGCCAATCTGAAGAATGTTATATGTTTCAGTAGATCCAGGCTGGGTGACATACCTTATAGCCAAGTCCTAACCACACCCCTGAGGGGTCTCCTCAACATTCAAACCTCCAGACGTGCTAGGCAGAGGCAGGAGGCCCTGCTAAGCAACTTCCTGTATAAAATACCTGATCCTAAACTAGTCAATTAAACACTCAGTTGACAAGGGGGGAACCACCAACAGACCAGTGAGAGGAAACACTTGGCTTCATTTTAGCAAATAACTGTCAAGAGTTTCAGTCAGAGAGGGTTTACAGAAGAATTCACTTTAAACATAGGTAATGTTTACATATTGAAAATGTCTTACCTCTTGTTCATTAGGATCCCTGTTTCTTTCAGAGTAAAATTCAAAGTCTTTTTGGAGGTTAATAGTGCCCTACAGGATCTGGCAGCCCCCTTCCCCACCCCCCAAAAAATTAGAGCTCTGACCTCATCTTTCCCTACCCTCTCCCCTTCCCCGCTTGCTCCACTCCAGCTGCACTGGACTCCTTGGTAATGAAGGGAGTTAAGAGTATGCCAGGCCAAAATATGACACTTTGAGCTGAAAGCAATCAGCCCTCTGCTCTCCCCCTTTATGTCTAAAAGCAAGACATAAATTTCCATCTGTAAAGGTGTCTCCCTCTCCCATACCAGGAAGAGTAAGATGACTCTTAATCACTACTCATCAATGGAGAAGGAACCAACTTCAGTCTGCGTAACAAACCTTCCTAAATAACCCTTATCTTCCATTAGTTTCCCCCATATATTTACCTTCCCACAATTTACCACCCACAGAAGCCAACCGCCCTTCCTTTGTCTAGTTACTTCTCCACAATTTATTGTCCTTTGGTAAAGTAGCATATAAACCCCTGAATTTAACCACTTCTTTGGGTCTTCATTTTATATACAAGAAGGCTTCATGCAAGTAGAAATAAAATTTTTAACATCTATTAAAATGTGTATCCTCTTTTTCCTGTTAATCTGTCTTTTGTCAGTCTGATTTGCAGGGCCAGTAGCCAAACCTAAGAGAATAAAGTTTTTTTCCTCCTTTACAATATCCTCAAGGTTCTGGTCAGGACTCTGCCTCAGGGTCCATCTGTCTGAATCTTTCCCCCAATATATCCTAACGCATCAATCCTCTCCTTAAATTATTTTTCTTTTTTGCTTGCATATCACTGTCTCAATGAAATCTACCCTGACTGCCCGGTTTAAAACTACCCTGTCTCCAGCATTCCTGGACTATCTTACTCCGCTCAATTTCTTTTCTATAACCCTAACACCATCTAACATACTATATAATCTACTAATACTTCTTGTATATTGTCTTTCTCTCTAGAATGTAAACTCCAAGAAGTCAAGGACTTTTGTCTATTCTGTTCACTGATGTATCTCAAGTAACTAGAATACCTGGCACATAGTAGGTGCTCATATTTGGTTGAACAAAAGAGGTTGTCATGTCTTCTTTTAATTATGATGATATGGCATTAACTGAATACCAGTATTATACTGTTAAAATATACAAAGGAGGAAAATAAAATTCTCACCAAGGAATGCATAAAGCCTTTTTAAAAAGATCTCTGTCCTGTTCAAAATAGAGAAAAACAAGGACAATATTGCAAATTCCACACTAAGCTTTACTAGACTAACTTAACAAGATCAATTTATTTAAACTCTCAATCTTTATAACAAGAATTTCTAATTAATTCAATCACATTGCTATGCTGAGTTGACATTCAACTTTGTTTATAGCTTATAGTCCATCACACCAAATGCACAAAAAGATGAACTAGCTTACTTAAGATCACATAATCAGTTTCTGGTAAAGGCCTTTGAAACATCTTAAACAAGTTTATTCCTGATGAAGACTTTCAGAGCATTTCTAAATTAACATTTACTTTTTCCCCAACTGAATACTGTCCTATATAGAACATAGGAAACTCAAATTCTTTGATAATACCTCAAATGAAAAAATTATTAAAAGTTTACTTATATCAAATAATCTATTTAATTTGGCTACTCTAAAAATTTATAATAAATACCATTGTGAAAACAGAATATGCAACTGGTAATAGTTTTAGCCAATTTCATGTTAGAAATATCAGCAGGAATTCGGTGATCTTTATAAAATTTGAGGCTTAAAAATTTCCAATGTCGGGCTTCCCTGGTGGCACAGTGGTTGAGAGTCCGCCTGCCGGTGCAGGGGACATGGGTTCGTGCCCCGGTCCAGGAGGATCCCACGTGCCGCGGAGCGGCTGGGCCCATGAGCCATGGCCGCTGAACCTGCGCGTCCGGAGCCTGTGCTCCGCAACGGGAGAGGCCACAACAGTGAGAGGCCCGCGTACCACAAAAAAAAAAAAAAAAAAAAAAAAAAATTTCCAATGTCTTCATGAAGCACACATTGCTGTCAGAACATAATTTTCCCCATCACAGTTTGTATGGCTATATTTCCTCCAGCGATTACACTTTAACAATGAGAATGCAAGCCTCAGCTCTTTCAAAGGGTCAAGCATGTTCAGCACATGGTAGCTTGGTAAACACCTTGGCACATGATTCTCTATTAGGTCCTATATGAATATTCTATAACGATGACACTAAAATGCTTCAATCCCCTTCCTGGTACCAAAGCTGACAGATTAGAACAAGACTTCATATTGCTAAAGAAATTTCATGAGAAAGAGTAGGTAAATGATCTTTTTCTAAAGGTCCATCATGTGGGGCAAGGTGATGACAGGCTAACAAGAGTTAGAAGGAAGACTTTAAGGCCTAAAAACAGAAAGAGAACAATTACGGAAGTAATGATGGAAATGAAAATCACTGAAAATTAATTGAACAAATATTTACTGAGCATCCCCTCTCTGCCAGTGAAAGTCCCTCTCCTCGTGGAGATTTTGGTCCAGTGGGAAAAGTGATGAATAATCAGACACAAAATAATGTGTATGTCAGGTAGTGTAGTACAGACAACGTAATGTCAGGTGGTGGTGACATGGGTTGAAGGAAGACAGCCAGGGAGTGGGAGGGGGAGAGAGAGTGGTGGGAGAGTACTATTTTATGTAGGTTGATGAGGGAAACATTTGAACAGGGCCTTGAATGAAGTGAGACTGCTTTCCACTGGGAGATTTGGGAAAAGGCAACACACGAAAATGCAAGGACCCTGAAACAGGACAAGCCCACTGTGTTCCTAGGGAACAACAAAGTGATGCAGAGTGAAGGATGAGGCCAAGAGTGGGAGAAGATGAGATCAGAGAGACAGGCAGGGCCAGCTTGTAGATGGTGTGTAGTATGGCTTTTGTTTTTAGGTACACATCATTTATTACAGGTGCAATGAAAGTAGTATGCTGCTTGATAATGGTGTTACCAGGCTGTGGCTGCTGTGTGATGCTAGGATCCCAGAACTTCAAGAAACAGCAGGCCTGAGTTTAAATTCCATTTTTCCCATTTACAGAATGTATGACCTTGGGCAAGTCTTAAAACTGCAAAGACCCCATTTCCCCATTCTATAAAATGATAATGGCACTCCTAGCTCAGAAAGGTGTGAGGAGGACATGTGTACAGGATGTGAACCTGGCTCATATTAGGAGCTATTATACATGGGTAGGTGTTTATTTGATCCTTTTTAAAGAGTGCTATGTTTTTAATACTCAAAAGCACAATTCCTCAACTTCTTTCCTTTTAACTTTTTAAATTTATTTCCTTTAAAGACATTGTCTTATTCTTATTTTTCATAAATAAATTAAAACAAAAGCATAAAAAATATATAAAAAAACACAAAAGCATAGTTATTTTTATGTTTTTGGAGACTCTGCTTTCTTAAGCAATGGATGTTAAATGACCAGGCAGCAAAAGTGCAGACGCCGTATGTACAGAAATTGCACATTATGCCATGTGCTACGCCATGTAGCACAGTCTCCCACACAGAGTGTCTGAATACTGCCCAGTTCTTAGATGGAGGGTCACTCAGAGCTGAAAGTGCTGTCAATGAGCTTTAAGCCTGGCTTAATAAAGAGTCAGGCAGAGGTGCCCTCATCTCCCTACACAATAAATCCAAGACTTTGAATACAGTTTCAACTTGGGAATCTCTGTCACAGCACTTTGTATAAAAAGTCATCAGGAATTATAATGTTTTGACTATATATCCTCCTTTCTTTCCTCTATTTTTTTAAATGCCATGCATACACTAAGCTCTCACTCATAGGTAATTCCTTCTAATACTAAGTGAAGTTTAAAAGCAACCTCTAGATTTTCCAGGATGTTACTTTTACATTGCACATGATAACTGAAGATTCTGAGAAATGTACCATTATAAAATATAATGTTTAGTACCAAATCATCCTTTGGTTCAGGTAAATTACTCCTTTGATCTTAATGAGCTCATATAATAAGGACTGGAAACTGTAATAGATAACTTTATTTAAAGAAGGAGGTTGCCCTTATTGAAATGAACCAGATACTTGTTGGAGCTAATCCAAACTAGTTATGAAAATATTAATAAGAAATATGTGGGAGCAATCTTTCTGGAACAGTTATTGCTACTGATTCTAAAGAATAATTTTGCCGAGTGGCTACTCCCTTGGGCCCTTCCCCAAAGTGTCTTGATCAGAAGATGGATAACCTTCCCAGAGATTAGACTGCTCACCTGAATCTTTACTAGATCATCAACTTCCTTTTCATTAAACTGAGCATGTATCAATGTTTCTCATTAAGGATGCTCCTGGCATTCTAGCAGATAATTCTTTGTAAGAGTCTGTCCAGTACATTATAGGAATGGTTAAGCATCCCCAGCTCCCAGGCACTACATGCCAATTATATGCTTTATGACAATAAAAAATAACATCCCCACCCCCCCCCCTTGTGAACCATTTTTGGCATATAGCCCTCCTCCCCCAAATTTTTTTGATTCAAAAACACTAATTTGAAAAAATTAAAATAGAACTGAAATTTTGCCCTGCATTCATCCCAGTTTTTAAACAATTAATTGAAGCAGATTTATAAGGTCTATAGAAGACTGGGCCAGTTTGCCACAGTTTCCACAAGAAAATATTTTTTAAAAACATGGTTTTAATCTTGAGTTAAAATTTTGTTGTAAGATTGTTGTTAAATCATTAGTCTCTAGAATGTGAATCCCTATGAATGAATACTTGTCCACAAAAATGTTACATTATAAATAAATCTGTTTTAACATCTCATTCCCTGAGAGAAGAGTTTTTAAATCCATCAAAAACATTATTATTCCAAAGGCAGATGAGCTGTCATGAAACCTCTTTGGACTCAGTCTAACGCCATTTTCAAAAGCATTCTTGTAGGTAGAACCTGTACTTAACTTCACAGTAAAATAATTCATCTAAAACCAATGGGACTCTAGAAATTCAGTGAGGGGACTGCATTTTATTTGTAAAAGTTTTACAAAAGCTTTAATCCCAGCACTGATCTCCTACGTTGAGATGTCAAATGACTAAATGTGATGAATGCACTACAGAATTTGTTAATAATTGTCCCTAAGCAAGCTGGGAGGGGACAGCATTAAGAATTTTTCAAAAAGAAAGGCAGACACAACTGTGAATCCCAAACAGTTGGACACAGAAATCAGATGAGAGTGGAATTCATTTCACAGAACTTTCTAATACCTTACCTCATAAAATCCCAAAGAGTTCCTCTCTGCCTTTGTCAGGGCAGAATCCATCATTTCAAATCAGATTTAGGAAGCAGCACGAAGAGACATTTCATTCTCCTTAAAACCATGTACCTGGCCTACCCACTTGGCAATGTCATTCATAAGCGTGGCCCGAACTGAAGTTAAAGAGGGTCTGAAATCCTAATGCGGCGGGGAGAGCTCTGCGGGTCCACTTCAGATGCGCCTGCTGTTCTTCCTCTTCCCCAAAGTTCTAGCAGTGAAATACTGAGTGGGACTCGAGCAGGCTGCTACTAGGAGACTCCTGTCCAGCTATAAACAACACTGAGAGCCGCCCCTGCCTTTCATCAAGACTTATCACTGTTCAGGCATCCGAAGTGAAAAAAAACCATGTATCAGTGTCCCCGCGGCTGAGGCAGTTGCGGCCACGCCCCTGTAAAGCACAGGATGCAATCGCCCCATCCTCCCCTCAGCTTCCTTCCTTTGCTTTTCCATGGGAGAATTCCAAAGAAAAAGTTATGTGTGTACACACACACACTCACACACACAGGGGGCTGATGTCAACAAGCTGACTGTTATCACAGAGAGGGGTTTTTTCTGTTTGATTTACTCAGAATAGAGTGGCCACTATCTGGGAAACTCTAATTTACTGTTACCATTAATCAGATACAGACTTAATTTAAGTTACTGAAATAGTATCCTAGCCAATCCAGAATAGAGTTTGTGGACTTGTGGTTTCAAACTGTAAAAAAGGACTAAAACTTTTTCATATATCATATAGCTTTCATGAAAATCGCCAAATGTGGTTATCAGTACAGAAGTTATTTTCAGACCCTACTTTTAATGCAAAAATAGACACAATCACCGATTTACCTGGTACTCCTGTCTTATTCTAGGAAGCGGTTGTGGTATGAGAATCTCCAGTTCAGATGCATTGTTCTTCAATGGGGAGAGGGGCCTGGTAAAGCTGTTCACCCACCCAGTGCCATCACTGCAATTTTTTTTTTTTTTTTTTTTTTTTTTGCAGTACGCGGGCCTCTCACTATTGTGGCCTCTCCCGTTGCGGAGCGCAGGCTCTGGACGCGCAGGCTCAGCGGCCATGGCTCATGGGCCCAGCCGCTCTGTGGCATGTGGGATCCTCCCGGACCGGGGAATGAGCCCGTGTCCCCTGCATTGGCAGGCGGACTCTCAACCACTGCGCCACCAGGGAAGCCCCATCATTGCAATTTTTAAGTGCTGGTTGAATGCATGAGTACAATCAAAGGCTACAAGACCATCTCTTTCCAGCAAAACTTCCAGGAAAGCAAGATGAGATGTGCTCAGTTGTCACGTGCTTTTGCTGCGAAGTAGGGCAGACTAGATTTAAGCTCCATGGTACATTTGGTGGCTGCAATTTCCTCTCCACTGTTCCCTTAACCCAGACATAGTTTGCCATGAAACTTCAAAGGTGCACAGAACTTTGGGCTGATTCTGGAATAGACTGAGTGAACACAGCAAGCTTGTCACGCCAGAACCACCCCCGCCCCGTCCAGCCCTCTTCTGGACATGCAAATCCAGCCATGTCTTAGGACAAATCATTGTGGATTTCTAGGTACATCCTAGCAAACAACAATAATAGCAAGCATGTATGGAATGCCTACTATGTACCAGGAACACAGAGTAAATGCTTTAGAAATAGTCTCTAATGAATGCCACCATGCTCTAAAACTGAGGTCAGTAGTGTTATTAGGTCCATTTTACAGATGAGGAAACTGAGACTCACAGAGAGAAAGTGATAACAACCAGGATTAAAGTCAGATCTGAATACACCCAAGCCCAAACCCTGTTATAATACACTGCCTCCCCAAATAACACTGTGAAAATGCCATGACCTCACTAATTAATAGGTGGCCAATGGGCCCACAGCAGCTTCAGTCACCATTAGGAGATTAGAAAAAATAAGCCAGAAAGGATGAATTTATTTCCTATTATTGGCATGAAAGATGGCTAAAGCCTATGAACAACAGACTGCTCAACAATGTCAGCATCTCTGTTTTCAACCCCAGTGTTTAACCCTTACCTCCACTCAACTCCCAGGGCCCTGGACCCACTTGATGCTCCCACCACTCTGGCCCTCCAAGCCACGTTTCCTTGCCTTCCAAATATTGTAACAGTTGTCAGATACGCCACTTTAGCTGAACTCTAGATTCTGGTCCATCCACGTGTCACTGACACTCACTTGTGACAAACAGGCTACTTTCCTATGTAAAGGAAATCTGCTTCTCCACAGCACAAGTCTTTGTCATAATAGAACATAGATTTTTCCCAAGATGATCATGAAAGAAACTTATAGAGTGGAGCAAGGGAGGTTAGATGAACATTGGAGCTTAGCCTTAAGGCCATCACATACACGTACCCTTTCATGGGGATGCTGTTTCTTAAATACAAGTAGTTCAGCCAGTACCTCTTCACTCACAATAAACTACTGTATTGAGAAAGTACAGCCAGAAGATGAGCCTTGAAATTTACATATGCCATTCCTTCCTCCAAACCACACCCTTGAAGAAAACACCGGAAAAAAAAAAAAATCCATAGCAACAAATAAAATGGTGAAGCACATTAATACCAATTTTGCATCCATATAACACCTTAGCATTTTCACCTACTATGCTATCATATAGGTGCTAGGCACTGGGAGACATATGCGAACAAGACAAACACAGCCCCTCCTTCTTCTTGCAGAGCTTCTATTTTAGAGAGAGAAACACTAAATAACAACTATAAAGTGAATTCTTTAGTTACTTTTATGATACATGCTACAAAGGAAAAAGAGAAGCTGGTAAGGCAATGGATGAGCTGGGGACATGACCCAGGCCAGAGAATAAGAGAAAGCTCCCTCAAGGAATCAATGTGTGGACTAAGTGGACCACTAGGAATTGGGGAGGGGAGGAGGGAAGAGGAGAGAGAGTTCATTCCAGACAGAAGAGCTGTGCAGAGGCCCTGTGGTAGGAAGCAGGAAGACCAGTGTGACTAGAGCACAGAGGATGAGGGAAGGATGAGGCCATGGGAGGAGAACAGACTAGGAAATTTAAGCATCAGTGTATAGGGAGAGAAAAGGAAGCTTAAGAGTAAGGGAAAGGAGGGCTTCCCTGGTGGCGCAGTGGTTGAGAGTCCGCCTGCTGATGCAGGAGACACGGGTTCGTGCCCCAGTCCGGCAGGATCCCACATGCCGCGGAACGGCTGGGCCCGTGAGCCATGGCCGCTGAGCCTGCGCGTCCAGAGCCTGTGCTCCGCAGCGGGAGAGGCCACAACAGTGAGAGGCCCGCGTACCGCAAAAAATAAAAATAAAAAAAATAAGGGAAAGGAAACGTCCCTTTCCCCATCTCCTTAAGCTCTCCTTCTGAAAGCCCAACTGATTATCACATTCTCAACATTCTGATCTATTGATCAACAAGGATACTTGTGGGTAGAACTGTGATTTGTGGCTGCTGAATGAATTAATCATATAAATTAAAGACATCACTTAACTGAAATAGCTTATTCCCCAAAGCTCACAGAATATTTATTAAGAATAGGGTAGAGAAGAGCAAAACACAATTCTTAGATTACAATACAGACTGACAATGGAAAACTCCAACAGTGTTTCCTCCAGCTATCTTTATGCGGGCACCAAAAACACGAAGCAGAGTCAAGGTTAGCACATCAGGAAGCAACAACTCTCTTCCTGAAAAGCCCATTATGAATTTCCTTTGTGTTTATGCATTTTGCATGCCTGTGAGTCTGACATCACTCATATGCATTACTGAAGTCTTGCAGCAAGGGTCTGCCTATCTGCTGCAATTTGTATTCCCTGCTTTTTCTTCTGAAATTGTGTTCGTAAAGCAGCCAGATGAATACTCATTTCATCACCGCTCTGTTTTCGGATTCCCAACATCTTCCAATGGAAATACACATTGGTTCGTGTATAAATCAGAAAGCTTTTGAAAATAAATTTTAAAATGAGACAGCTGCTAAAAGATCAAGGGAAGGACGCTCAAAACTAAACTCAAGTAGATACATGTACATGAAACATGTTTGTTTTAAATTTCTCTTAGAAAGTGGTATGCAATCAAATTCAATAAAAATAATAATGGCTATCACCTGTTATCTATTAAGAAACTTCTATGTGCCAGGCACACATTCCCTCATTTAATCCTCATAATAACTTTCTGGAATCGTCACTACAATCCCCATTTCACAGATTAAGAAAAATGGGGGATAGATGGATTGAATTACTTGCTAAACAAGATTACATAGCAGGAAACCATCTGAATTTCAAATCTAGAGTTTGCATGACATCAGAGATTACCCACACATTTCCCACTGCTATACAAATTCCCCAGGTTACTGACTACCACTCACCAATGCCAAGAGCTGTGCTCGGTATTTCAGAATCATTAACTGATAGAGTTCTCCCAGCAATTCTAAGAGGTCTTGTTATCCTTATGAGGAAACAGTTTGGAGAGGTCTAGTAACTTGATCAAGGGCACACAATGGCAAGGTTGAAAGGTCCAGAGGAAAATTTTCCAGTAGCCTGCATAATTTCACATCAGCAACATTCTTGCGGTACTCTGAGTTCAGTAAATACAAGTATGGACCTGTTACTTTCTTAGGGTTTTGCAGTTTTACCTGGGAAGTTATCATTATGCTTGGGAAGAGAGTGAAGTCCCCAAAGAACTGATTTTCTTTTCTTAAGTGAATAAGGAAATCCCTTTATCACTGTCCATTCAAGACAAAATATCAGGATTATGATCTACTGCTTTCCTAAAGAAGAATAAATGACCTTCACTCTTCTATCTCTAAAAGACAAATACACACACGGGATATAATGTGCCAAAAACTCTGAAAGGAATACACAAATAAGAATAAATGTGGTGGTGTTTGTTATTTTTTAGTAATTTCCACTGCTGAACTAAAGATCCAGCTATAGCAGAGGCTCTTTTATTTGACTGACGTGTACCTTGAATAATATATCCAAGGATATATTATTTTTCCTTATGGGTGAATTTGGTATTAACACCTAAGAATATAATATTTTTCCTTAACAATAAATTTTGTATTAACCCCAGATTAATGTAAAGACAAGTGTTTTTAAATGAAATATTAACGTGGTTTATATACAATCCCACGTCTCATTCAGTTCATAACAACTGTTTAATTACATGGTTAATGGATTCTGTAGCTATGCTACTTTTTTTTTTTTTTTGCGGTACGCGGGCCTCTCACTGTTGTGGCCTCTCCCGTTGTGGAGCACAGGCTCCGGACGCGCAGGCTCAGCGGCCATGGCTCACAGGCCCAGCCGCTCCGCGGCATGTGGGATCTTCCCGGACTGGGGCATGAACCCTCGTCCCCTGCATTAGCAGGCGGACTCTCAACCACTGCGCCACCAGGGAAGCCCCTATGCTACTTTTTATTCCAAATAAAATTATATTATATAAAGCAAGGTGAATTTAAGAATAGATTTTAGGTATGTGAAACTTTGAAAATAAAATGAGAAGGCTGTAAAATCATTACAATAAAGAAGGATGTACAATTATTTTATTTGTGTATGTGTGTTCTTTGCTTCTGTCTGTAAAATGAAAACATACCTTTTTCCAATAAGGCTTTGTATATGTCTGAGATAGCAATGAACCCAAGAATATCCTGGAGATTCTCTGCTGAAAGCACATATATAAAGACTCCAAAATATTCACATTAGTGGACATTTCAGAATTGGCATTTATAATATACCACCATAGTGTATGATACAGAATCGAATAACCACACAGATTCCCACACCCTTAAAGAGTAGAGCTCAAATTCTATTGTGTATTAGAATCAACTGGTGAGACTCATGTTTAAAATTCAGACTAAATTTCATAGAGCAAACCAGAGAAATTCTGATTCAGTAGGTATAAGATGGGTCTTAGTAGTCTTCATTTTTAAACAATTACCCGAGCTAATTCTGATATAGTTGGTCCTTAAACCACACTTTAAGAGACACTGACCTGGAGTCAAAATCCAACAGACCATATATTAAGGTATGTGTGTATATGAATGTCATATTTGATTTTGTAAATTCGTTTTAGTAGAAAACTCAAAAAGAGACATGCATCTTTGTACCTTTGCAGTGTTACCTACCCTAACAATTCTCATGTTGATTATTTCCACTCCATCTTAAGAAAAGAGGAAAACTATGTAAGAAGAAGACAAGAAAGTACAGGAAAAATGAAGAGACAGGAAGGGACACTAACATGAGAAAAAAAGTTTTTGTCTGTATTTAAATCTAGAACAGTGCTCCTCAAAATATGGGCCATGGGCCAGCA
The DNA here is from genome assembly GCF_964374135.1 of Grampus griseus. Lineage (NCBI taxonomy): Eukaryota > Metazoa > Chordata > Mammalia > Artiodactyla > Delphinidae > Grampus > Grampus griseus. The sequence continues at coordinate 38,622,486 of NC_139001.1, read as the reverse complement.
CTGGGCCATAAGCTGGCTGTTAATCACCTGAGAAAAGTACAGAAATTGAGCCCTTTAGTAACTTTTACAGAAATTTGTTAGAGTAATTTTAAGTCTGTTCAATCTAATAATAAAAATGTGGGCTTATATTCTGTGGATCTTGTTTTTTATTCAATTTCATTCTTCTAATAGTTTATTTTTATTCTGACTAATGAAAGATCAGTGTCTGTGATGGATCTGAACGACCATAGGTAATCTGAGAAACTCTGGCATACTCTAGATGGAAGAATGAGCCCTGCTTGGTCAGACCAGGGAGCCTCTTAGCCCAGGGTTTGATATAAAAGTGGCTTTCTGTAATATCATTTCCAAAGGTTAGGGGCCAGAAATGATCTATTGAATGACTGTGTGAACTAACGTCTTCATCGTCTCATAATAACTCACTCTGAATCTGTCAGCAATACACCAATCTATGTGTTACGTGAATTGACCAACCATTTTTTTAGCTTGTACCACCTCTTAGAATGATATTTTAGTAAAATTTCCTAAAAGTTTACTTTCAACAGCAAAAACCAACCCTCGTTTCACTTATTATAAATGTTATCTTTCAACTTGCAAAGAAATCCTTGAGTTTTAATATTTGAGAATTCAATGATGAACTTTATCACTTGAGGGTATAGATATTATATCTATACAATATCTATACTCTGTCTGTGAATCTTTGTTGACATGAAACGATTGCTTCAGGCTATTCTCAAATAGCAGCCTAGCCATCTTAGCATTGGGCCCTATCAGCTAATGATTTTCATGATTTTTGGCAATGAAAACAGTAATAAGAAGCACAAAGTATCAGTACATTATTTCAGTCATAAGTACACAGACACAGATCTCATTTTGCAGTTTTCCTGCCTCCTAGTAAACCTTGAATAATAATTCTTTCTCTTGTTAGAGACCTGCATTCTAAACAGAATTGAAGTTAAATTGTAGACATATTTCTACAATTCCTGGCTCAGGTCAGTATTTCCCTTCATGCCTCCCTGCAGTTGCTACTTTTGCTCTACCAGTGTTGCCAAAAATAACTTTTTCCTCTTCCAAGTTAAACACGGTGTTTATAAAAGGTGAGGATGGAGAATCTGGGAGCATGAATCTGTACACACAACAAACAAACTCACAATAATAGCAACAGCACTCCTAGCTGCCAAGATTTCTAGCCAGGAAGAATGAAAAATGAGGTTTTTTTCCTACTAAATAATTATGCCTCCTTTTTAAAAGAGAATAAAGCCAAGCTTTAAATATCCAAGTTTGTTCTGTGATGCTTAAAAGTTATGTCACACACTAAGTTTGTTCATTATGTTTTCTTAACATTTTTTAATCCAATTTAAGACATTTTCTCATGTAGTCAGTTTAGTCAGTTCATATGACTAAGAACTCTCTGACAGCTTGAAGGCAGTACAGAATAGCACTGGTTCTGCAGCCAAAATGGACACTTATTAGCTGTGTGACATTGGCCAAATGAGTAACCTTCTACAAACTTTAACTCACTCATTTATAAGATGGGGATAGGGACTTCTCTGGTGGTACAGTGGTTAGGACTCCGCGCTCCCAATGCAGTGGGCCGGGGTTCAATCCCTGGTCAGGGAACTAGATCCCATATGCGAGCCGCAACTAAGAGTTTGCATGCCACAACTAAGGAGCCCACCAACCGCAACTAAGGAGCACATGCATGTGCCGCAACTAAGGAGCCTGACTGCCGTAACTAAGAACTGGTGCAACCAAATAAATACATAAAATAAATATTTTTTAAGTGCTTAAATAAATAAAATGGGGATAATAACAATGTATAACCAGCATGATTTTGAGAGCACTGTAAAGCTACATAAAGCAAGGAGACAGTGTGCCTGGCACAGAGTATTTACAGACTATCAGTAACTCTCAGATTCTAGTGTTGTCTTTATTCTCAATAGAGAAGATCTAAATCATTGGACTATTTGGAGAAGTTTTCAGAATTCTACTTCTGTGGCAAATATGAATACTAAGTAGATTAATGACAGTCCACCAAGAAGGCAACTGGCTAGATGAACTGACCTCAGAAGTCACTTGGATATAGGTTATCTAACATGATTCAACCAGGCTTAAATTCAATACTTTTATTAAAATTCAAGTAACATTGTTGGAGAAAAAGAATTGCCTTTAACTAAAGGAATTATAATTATGTTAATTCTTTTTATTGTATTACATACATTTGCTTCAGCAATCACTTTGGGAAAGGTTAAGTGGAGTAGATAAAACTAAAATCATAAGACATCTTTGTAAAAATAGATGGCATTCATCCAAAATGCCTTTCCTGGAACAAATTGTAACAACTTGATTCACTGCCGCCCTTCCCTACAAAGCTATATTTAAGGATCTGTAAGCATTTCCCTTATAAACTGCTATCATCAGGATTTGTAATTTTACCTTCTAATCTGTTTTAGAGTTTATGTTTAAACAACTCAATCTTAAAAAAAAGCTATTGTTTTTTAAATTTAAAAACTTCCTTCAGTAAAGAATAATAGTACAAGGTTGGGGTGCGGGGGGGAAATCACCAGGAAAGTAAGGATTATTTTACACATGAAAAAATGGTTTAATAAGCAAAATAATATGCATGTTCAAGAAATACGTGCCACCAAAGATTATATAAATTCAGTGGTCATTGTGTCATGATCTGTAATAATTAGAAACCAGATTAAGTGTCCAAAGAAGATGAATAGGTAAATTATGACACAGCCATATTATAGAATATTATGTAGTCATTACATTATGTTCCCAGATAATTTTGAATGACATGGGAAATGGTCATGATATAATAAGTGGAAAAATGTACTGCAGAGTTATATGTATAATATGAGCTTAATTGACCTTAAACATACATACGGTATTTATAAAAATAAAATTGTAAAAGGAATATGCCAAAATGTTCAGAGTAATTATTGCTTGGCAGGAAGACTTAAGTGTTCCTAATATTCTTCCATATTTTCTACCTTTTCTATAATGAACTTGCATTACTTTAATAATCAGAAAACAGAGGCTTCAATCTGGCTTAGTGTGACAGAGAAATACAGAAACAGTAATAAATAAAAAAATAAAGTTTCCCTTGCAAACCTATCTATGCTGACACTTGAAAATGTTACTTATAGTGTGGATTTAAGTACTCATTCAAAAGGAGTTGTTATTTATCGAGTGGAGTTGGCCAAAAAAGTGACCTTGTAGCTAACCACACATTATCAATAAACCATATCTCTCAAGATACTAAAAAACACAAGTATCATTCATCATAAGGACACCTCCAGGGGACAAAACACAAATTCAAGATACATCTGGTAAAGGAATTGTAAAAAAAAAAAAAAATTGAAGTGAAAGATGGCACACAAAAACTAGTTTAAATCTGAGTTTAAAATTGTATTCAAAACTCCAAGTACTGAATAGTCATCAACTCAAAGAGATCTGCTCCAAATGGAATTATGACATCAATTTAAATCAAACATAAATACCCAAATAATTCAGATTCCCAGGCTATTTCAGGGTCTCCAACTTACACTGTAAACACAGGCCCGTGTGCGTGCGCATGTGCACACACGCCCCCCCACACACAGAAAAATCACAGTACAATCAACCATTGTAAACATTCATGGCCATAAATATCATTTCCAGTTTCTCTTTAAAGAAACCTGAATAAATTCTACCAGAAAAACAAGTTTTACTTTTTTCATCAAGATGACATTTTTTAAAACTTATATATCCATTATGTATCAGCTACTATGCAAAATATTTTCACGTAAGCTCTCTTTTTCATCTTGTCCTCTTATACCACTGTTAGAAAATCTGGTCCACGCGGATACAGTCATATCCAATCCCCTCTATCAGTCTATGTTATCTGAGATAAGGACATAGAAGATACTTTATTAATCTTCATATTCCAAAAATTATCCAGTTCTGGGAAACATCCAATACATGTTTTTGATTAAATGAGTAAGAACAGATTCTCTATCCTAGTTTTTATTTCCCTCAGACTTTATTTCAAACATCGTAAGTGTGAAGCACTTTATAACTTACTGGTCTCCAAATGTATGTATTTAGGAGCAACCGCTAAAATAAAAATTTGAAGAGCTACTAATACTGGAACAGACACAAAGCCACATCTAAATAATCTCCTTATACTGACAAGTAAATATGAAGGGTCTGACACCAAAACATAAATCCAAATAGTTTTCATTCTTTAGGGGAAAAATACATAAAAGTTACAAACTCTATAAAAACTACTCTTTGAAGATGTTCAAATTTCATAAGCAGGCCAAGGAAGTTTTAATAACATTACTCTCTAAGTCAAATGGAAACCAACTTGGTTGAAGCTACACACTTAGTTTGTGCCAAGGAGAAGTAGCTTGGACATTCGTGATAAAACAATAAATAAATTCTTAGAACCTTGAAGAGAGAGAAAGAGAGTCTCAAATATAACCTAAGAGGAAACTTACATTATAGCCACTTCTAATTCTTTATGTGCTTAAGTTTATATACTTGGAACAATTGCATTCCCTATCTAAGCTGGTAAAAATTATCTTGGTGTAGATTCTTCTAAATGGCATCGGAATAGTAAATTCACAAATGAGGCAAAGCTTCCATTTTGCAAATTGATCATGCAGTAACAATTGTAACATCTGAAAAGGCTTAGAATAAGCTTTTCTCCCCATTTCTTGCCAGTAAATCAAGTCAATAAGACTAAATCAAAAATAGAAAATGTGGACCAACCAAATAAAATACAAAAGAGAAAAAGAGGAAAGAAAATGAAGAAGAAGGATATTTTTTGTTGGCACAAGTCTACTTGGATGCATTCTCACATAGCGTTTTTACAGTTCTTTAAAAAACAGTTTCCATTGCTAATTCTGTGTTCAGATGACTTTTCCACTCATTACTCTGAGAGTAGCAAGTCACACATTCCTCCTTTTTTAGGTTGTGGGTCAGTGAGACTGTCATAAGTATAGCAGAGCAGTTAAGAGCCCAAGGTCCGGAGTCAGGTTGTTCCTGAGGAGCAAGGAGAGAATATAGTGAAAGAAACCAGACAAAAGGGACTTCCCTTTTGTGGTGCAGTGGTTAAAAATCTGCCTGCCAATGCAGGGGACACGGGTTCGAGCCCTGGTCCGAGAAGATCCCACATGCTGCGGAGCAACTAAGCGCGTGTGCCACAACTACTGAGCCTGCGCTCTACAGCCCACGAGCCACAGCTACTGAGCCTGCGAGCCACAGCTACTGAGCCCATGTGACACAACTAGTGAAGCCCAAGCTCCTAGAGCCTGTGCTCCGCAACAAGAGAAGCCACCACAATGAGAAGCACGCACACCACAACAAAGAGTAGCCCCCGCTCGCTGCAACTAGAGAAAGCCTGCGTGCGGCAGTGAAGACCCAATGCAGCCAAAAATTAAAAAAAGAAGAAAAGAAAAAGAAACCAGAAAAAAATGAAATACTCTATATAATTGGTTTGTACAGTATGAAAACAGGCAAAACTAACCTATAGTTTTAGAAGTCAAACCCAAAGGGAATTATAACTGGAAGGAAACATGAGGATGACTTCTGGGGTGCTGAGAAGTTTCTATATCTTGATCTAAGTGGTAGTTATAAGAGTGTGTACATATGTAAAAATTGATTATTCTGTATATTTAGAATTAAGGCACCATAAGGACCTTCCTAAATATGTGCTAATTCCCCCAAAAAACAATATAAAAGGCATGACTAATGTATGGTGTTAGAAGTCAAGACTTTAAGCTGCCTTTAAAAAGGGATGTGATTGGCGGGACTTCCCTGGTGGTCCAGTGGTTAAGACTTCTCCTTCCAGTGCGGGGGGGTGCAGGTTCAATCCCTGGTTGGGCAGCCAAGATCCCACATGCCTCACAGCCAAAAAACCATAACATAAAACAGCAGCAATACTGTAAAAAACTCAATAAAGACTTTAAAAATGGTCCATATAAAAAAAAATTTTTTTAAAGGGATGTGATTGGAAAAGGCAGGAGAGGGACTTCCAGAATGATGGAAATACTTGGTTTCTTGATCTGAGTGCTGTTGCCATAAATGCGCTCACTTTGAGACAATTAAGCTGTAAACATTACTTTTCTTTTCAGTACGTATGCTATACTCCAATTTTAAAAAAAAGTGGAGAGGAGGTATTGCTCTATATTAAAAGTGCCATAATAAATAAATTGTTTACTGAATTTTAAGTAAACCAACTGATTTTTAAGAAACAGTGCAATTTTAATATTGGATAATACTTGTGTATCATAATAAAGACATTGCAGTTGTATAAGAAAATGTCTCTATTTATTAGAAGTTTATAGGGATGAAGCAGTTCTCATGGGTGGCCACTGAAGTCTATGCTAAGTTAGCTTAGTGGTCAGATAACAATTGGACAGAGATTTGTTTAAATGCCTTTGGCCAGTAAGTCTCCCAGCCTTTGCTAATGGGCTCTACGTGTATGATGGATCGCACCTTCAACACTCTAGCAGCTTAGAGCACTGTAGCTTACACTTCCTGCTTGCACAAAGTCTCAAGATCAGTGAGATGAGAGAAATGAGAGCCTTCCCAGGTCTTTTCTGGGCATAACACAGCCCTACATATGTGTGTGGCCTTCTAGAGTCCCTAGAATATTTCAAAGTTTTTCAAAGTCCTGCATATTATCCTTTTACATTTTTTTGGCCAGCCCTTTGTGTGCCCCAAGCAGTATTGCTACCTCAGGCAGCTATGATGTGAAACAGTTGCCTGTGATTATTTTTGACAAATGTCTTGGAGATAGGCTATTTGCACAGAGCAAGCTCTGAGCCAGGTCAAATAAAGAGAAATCCTGTGATTGGGGCTCTTCCAGGGGCTGCCAGACATGTCAAGTAGTGACAATTCTCTAAGCATGAGGCTTTTGGGGCATCTGGGAACACATTTTGCCTGTGTTCATGGCTATTAAGTTGTTGATTTTCTAAGCTACCATGGTCACAAGGCTCTTGGTTTTCAAAACTACCGTGGAGCTGGGGAGAGAGAGATAGAAATAAAGTAAGTTAAAATACCATAAAGTCAAAACCTGCTATTCTAATTGAGATTCAACCGTTTCTTGAATAAATGCTCCTCCTGTACTTAAAAGCATTCTGTTGATTTCCAGAATGCTGAAAAAGTTAAGTTTGAAAATTTTCTCCAGTGTTCTCATTGACTTTTAGAGGAGTAGACTTTTGAAGATCCTTACTTTACCATTCAGAACTGCTTCTCCTCACAAGGATCTTTTGAAGGTAACATTAGGGGTTTTCCTATTGGACTTCCAGTTCAACTAGCTGCCATTTTCAATAAGCATTTATGCTTAGAGCATGATACTCAGGAAAGTCAAGAGTCCCTTATAGACACTGTTCTGTGACCACAAACTTCACTGATAACATGGTTATCATGTCACTGATTCTAAAAATCGGTTCAGCAGAAGTCATTCCTCCTAGTGGAAAAACAAGTAAGTATAACATGCCCTTCTGACCATGTGGGCTATTACAGTAGTTTCTATTAAAGTTTTATTTTCAGTCATAATGCTTTTGCACCTTAGTTGTTAACAAGTTGTAAATCAGTAAAGAAAAATTAACTAAATGTCCATACAAAATTCTCACTAAAAATGAATCAACAATGGAATTTTCAAGGTGGTCACTAGTTTCTCATAGTGTAAGGGATTATAAAGGGACAGGTTCCGGTCTATTAATAGGCAGAAAATGTCTCTTATGTCAAAATAAGTAAAAGCAGAGAAGTTCTGGGAAGTCAGGAAGCAGATACTTACCTCCTACCAGGAGGGCAAAAGTTTCCCAGAAACCAGACCCAGCTGGGGTTGGAAGGGTCATTATGCTAAGGCTCTCTGTATGTAAACCATGATTTGGAAACTTACAGTGAAATAAAGAAGTGAGCTTTCCTAAACTGCCAGGAGTGCGCCACCTAATGCAGGGCATGGCCAACATTAGTTCTTTAACTAGTTTAAACTGAAATAAAATTAAACATAATATTACACAAGACAAAACAATAAAGTTCCTTAAGAGTTAAGATTGAAAAGAGGTAAGTGAATGAACCACAATATTCCCCTTTATGGTTAGGAGCATACCTTAAATAAGCTTTTCTTAACCTCAAATCCTTGGATCCTTAAAGGTAGATTTTTGAAGAGGCTAAAATCCATAAAATAGTAAGCAAACTTTATATGTACGTATACATTTTATTTTTCCTGTAAAGAGAGCCCACAGCATTCATCACACTCTCAAAGGATTGATTTTAAGTCCCATAACAGTAAAGGCATCACAGATTGTACCCAGCAGCATATTAAAAGGATGGTACACCATGGCCAAATGGGATTTATCTCAGGGATACAAGAGTGGTTTAACACACAAAACTCAATGAATGCAATATACCACATTAATAGAATGAAAAGGGGAAAGACATTTCAATTGATGCTATAAAAAAAATCTGAAACAGTCTAACCCTTATGGCAAAAATACTTAACAAACTAGGAATAGAAGGGCATTTGTGAAAAACTCACAGCTAACATCATATGCACTGGTGAAAGACTGAAAGCCTTCTCCTTAAGATTAGGAATAAGACAGGGATGTCTGATTTTGCCACTTCTATTCAACACTGTACTGGAAGTTCTAGCCAGAGCAATTAGGCAAGAAAGGGAAATAAAAGGTATCCAAATTGGAAAAGAAATAAAACTATCTCTATTCACAGATGACATGATCTTATATAGAAAATCCTAAAGAATCCACAAAAAACTATTAGAGTTAATAAATGAATTCAGCAAAGTTTAAAGAATGCAAAAATTAGTTGTATTTCTACACACTAGCAATAAACATGCAAAAAGGAAATTGAGAAAGCTATTCCATTTACAATAGCATGCAAAAGAATAAAATACCTAAGAATAAAGTTAACCAAGCAGGAGAAAGACTGGTACACTGAAATCTATACAACATTACTGAAAAAAATTAAAGAAGACCTACAGATTCAATGCAACCACTATCAAAATTCCAATTGCCTTTTCTTAAAGAAATGAAAAGACTGATTTCAAATTCATTTGGAATTGCAAGGGCCCCTAAACAGCCAAAACAATCTTGAAAAAGAACAAAGTTGGAGGCCTTATACTTCTTAATTGAAAATTTACTACAAAGCCTACAGTAATCAAAACAGCATGGTACTGGCATAGGGATAGACATACAGACAAATAGAATAGAAATAAACCCATATATTTATGGTCAATTGATTTTCAATAAGGGTGCCAAGACTGTCTAATGGGAAAAGAACAGTCTCTTCAACAAATGGTTCTGAGATAAATGGATTTCCACATGCAAAAAAATGAAGTTGGACTCCTATCTCCCAGAGGTTGCAAGGAATGAAGTTGGACTCCCTTTCTCTTAGAAGAAAACACAGGGGTATGATTTTGTGACCTTGGATTTGGCAAGGGAATCTTCATAATGGCAACAAAAGCACAAGCAATAAAATTAAAAATAGATAATTTGAACTTCATCAAAATTAAAAACTTTTGTGCTTCAAATGACCATCAAGAAAATGAAAAGACAACCTACAGAATGGGAGAAAATATCTGCAAATCATGTATCTGTTAAGACTCTAGTATCCAGAATATATAAAGAACTCTTACAACTCAACTACAAAAAAGATCATCTAATTTTAAAATGGGCAAAGGATTTGAATAGACATTTCTCTAGAGAAGATATACAATTGGCGAAGAAGCATATGAAAAGATGTTCAACATCATTATTCATTACGAAAACGCAAATCAAAACCACAATGAGGGCTTTCCTGGTGGCGCAGCGGTTGAGAGTCCGCCTACCGATGCAGGAGACACAGGTTCGTGTCCTGGTCTGGGAAGATCCCACATGCCGCGGAGCGGCTAGGCCCGTGAGCCATGGCCGCTGAGCCTGCGCGTCCGGAGCCTGTATTCCGCAACGGGAGAGGCCACAACAGGGAGAGGCCACAACAGTGAGAGGCCCGCGTACCGCAAAAAAAAAAAAACCACAATGAGATACTTCATACCTACTTGGAAGGCTATAATAAGTATTGGCAAGGATATGGAGAAATTGGAACCCTCATACATTACTGAGAATGCAAAATGGTACTCCTGCTGTAGAAAAGTCTGGAGGTTCCTCAAAAAGTTAAAGAAATACCATATGAGCTAGCAATTTCACTTACAGGTGTGTAAGAACTGAAAGTAGGTATTCAAACAAATAATTGTACATGTATGTTCACAGTAGCATTACTCACAGAAGCCAAAAGGTTGAAAGAACCCAAATATCCATCAACAAGTTAGTTAATGAATAATGTGGTATATACATAAAATATAATGGAATATTATTCATTCATGAAAAGAAATGAAGTACTGATAGATGCTACAACATGGAGGAACCACAAAAACATTATCCTAAGTGAATGAAGCCACTTTTAAAAGGCCATATGTTGTATGATTCCATTTATATAAAATATCTAGAATAGGTTAATCCACAAAGACAGAAAGCAAACTGGTGGTTGCTGAGCTGGGAGTAGGGGTATTGGGAAATGACAGCTTAGTGGCTGTGGAGTTTTCTCTTAGGGTGATGAAAATGTTTTGGACCTTGATATATGTGGTGGTTGCATAAAATTATAAATAACTAAATACCACTGAACTACTATACACTTTGAATGGTTAATCTATGCTATGTGAATTTTCCCTTAATTGAAAAAATGAGTAATTGCATTAATTATACACATATATATAATTTTATACATTATATATGTATTCATCACAGCATTATTTATTTGTAATAGGAGAAAACTGGAGAAAATTTAATATCCATCAGGTGTACCTGTTAATAAATTATGTTACATCTCAACAATAAAATAGTATGTAAATATGTAAGAATGGGACTCTATGTATTCACATGGAAAATCAGAAAAATACATTAAGTGAAAACAATCTAGGTGTAGAAGGGTGTTATTTTGCTACTTTTTATAGCAGAAGAGGGGGAAATTTTTTTAAATATGTATTTGCGTTTGCTTGTATATATGTATGTATGTATATGTGTGTATACATATGTATACACACACGCACTAGAATATATATCCACCCATATACAGTATATGGAAACTCTGAAAGGATAAACCTGAAACTAATAAGCATTGTTACCTGTTGGGAGGAAAGGAGAAATCTGGAAATGCAGAAGAGGTTAAAGGGAGACTTTTTCCTTTTGCATTTAAAGAAACTTTTGAGCCATGTGACTAAATCACTTAGTTCAAAAAGGTGTTTGTTACACGGTTATTCAAATATGGCGAAAGACTCTATGATAAGATATTTTAACACAACTATTTTAAATAAAATTATAAACTAGAGATATTTTCAAATTTTACAAATCACTGTAGTCAAGAGAGCTGATGAAGCCCGAAAGGATGGAACGAGAGTCTGTCCACGTGATGGGGCACTGTGTTCTCCGTCTGGTAGCAAGAGATGCTTTGCCTTCATTTATAAATAATCTGGCTTTAAAAAGAGATATATAACGGTGGACTCATAGGGAAACTGCGCTTCCACCTTGCTTCACAATCACAGTCCTAAACCAGGGTAGTTGACATGATCCCGCTGTATTTTAAATATGTAATTGGCTTCAATATTAAAGAATTATATTGCAGATGGTAGCGGGCCTATAAGTAATTTTTACTTTATTCTTTATATTTCCTGTATTTTCCACGTTTTTCACTGAGCTTAACCTTAACGATCAGGGATAAAACTATATTTTTTTATAAGACAGATAACTCTAGAGGCAGTATGGAGGAGGAACTGTAGCAGGAAGAGACTGGCAGCAGGAACCTCAGTCAGAGTGCTGGAAAGTAAGGGGAAAGATGACAAGGATCTATATAAAAGGAGAGGCAGTCGGGGTAGAAATAGGTAAGGTGAAGAGGTGGACTGACCAGGTTAACTGGATAAAGTAATGAAGAAAAATTTAAGAATAAGTCTTAAATTTCTGAGTTGAGTAACTGCCACCAGCAGTATTAGAGAAAAGAAGAGGTGGGCTGCTTGCAGGACCAAGGATGGAGGCAAGTTCAGTGTGAGATTAGTGAGTCTGAGGAGTCTGGACCCATTCTGGTAAAGATGTCAAATCAACACTGGAAATACAGCAAAGGCACTCAGAGCCAGAAGCACTGGCGAATTAGGTGCATGGCTGTTAGTTGAAGCCATAAGAATGGATGAAATTGCTCAGAGTTCCAAGAGCAAAATTAGAAGAAAATGGGATAGGATAAAAGCCGGGAGAACACCAGGATTTAAGGTGAAAAGAAACAGAAAAGGAAAAAATAGAAATAAATGTAGGCAAGTAACTAGGAAAGAATGAACTTATTTTCAAGAAAGAAAATGTAAGATCAACATCATCAAATCCTGCAAAGATTAAAGGATAAAGCCTGAAAAATGTCACTGCATTTGGCAATGACAAAGTCCCCAGTGAGTTTAGTGGGAGCAGAAACAGTTGTGTTGGACTTAGGAGCTAGACTGGTGTGGGTTGTGGAGTGAAATGGAAGGTGAGTATTCCAACCATTTAAACCTAATCATTCACACTGTATATACACCACTCATTGAAAATCTTTAATACGTGAGACTGGAAACTATATTCTCTTTTTATTTGATGGCCAAAGGTTAAACAGTTTAGTACAATGGTTAAATATATTCCCTGTGTTCAAGTCCTGTTTCTATCACTTACTGCTTGTATGACTTTGGACAAACAATTTTACACCTCTGTGCTCCAAAATCCTCCTTGGTAAAATGGGGGTGGGAATTGTACAATTTCAAGAGATTGCTGAGGATCAGATGAGGTAACTCATGCAAAGTAAATGGCTCAGTGTCTGCTCACTCAAGATTCAGATGTTATATTTCCTAACTCTTCTATCTGTACAAAACCAAAAAGAAATTAAATCTGGATCTCCCCAACTGAAGTTCTGATTATTTAAAAACAATAGTCTCATTCAGGACTACTCATTAAGCTTTCTCATTCACTGGACAATGACTATTCGTTGAGCCTCTTCCATGGGCCAAATACGTGCTGGATCCCAGGACAAAAATGATTAAGGTTTGGTCCCAACTCTCACAGGCCAGAGGAGGCAATGGCTCCATTGAAAAAAAATCATGAATATATATTTCTTTGTGTTAAAAAAAATCACAAGTTGGCAAGTAAAATTACAGAAGAGTTATTATAAGGGTTACTTTTAAGGGTTGTGAAGAAGCAACAAGAGAACACAAATTTATAAGTATTTACACAATGAAGTGGTGAAAACAACACTTGAAACACCCTGCTTTAGTACTTCTTACAGTCCTTCATTACAATGTCCTGAGCTAAGATTAAAAAAAACCCATAATGCTCAACGGCCAGTTGATTAATTTCTTCTGCATGCTTTATAAAATATTAATCAGTTGTTCTAAATACCTGTGTTTAATCTGTTTTCTTCTTCTCTGTATTTCTTAATAACTTCCTGACATTAACAATAAGTCTCCTGAGTCACCTGTTGGCTGGTTTCTTTTCTGTACCCCATATGCAATAATCACATGGAACCTCGTTAAGATGTAAAAGCCTTCTCTGCCTTAGAAATAACAGCTCATTTACTTAATCAGAATATAAAAGCTATAGTTACTTAATGAAGAGTATTCAATAAACTACTGAAAATGGGATTAAAGCAAATCTTTTAATATGATCTCAGTAGAGAGAAATGAATGTTTCATTCTGTAAAACACCTTCCTGAGATCCTGTATCGTTAGTCACCCCTCTCCCCTAATAGCCTATAAACTGATACTATAACCTGCTAGCAAAAGAGCATTCTGTTCACCTGGGTAGGACTCTAAAGACTTAGGCTGCAGGTCTTAGAAGATCATTTTTGTGATCTGGGGCTAGTTCTTTAATTTCTCTGGAACTTCCGTGAAGGAGGACTGAAAACACCTGTTCAGTTAGTCAAGGTTGTCAAACAAAATACAAGAAAGTTTTTACCCAAGTGCTCTTCAAATTGTCAAATGCAATACTAATGTGAAGTATTTTACTGAAATGTAACTCACCTGCATTAAAATACCAGCTTTAGTAGATGAGTTTTGTTTTCTTAATTACTTATTTCAAATTAGTCCAAAGGAAACTAACCTGATTGGAAGCCTATCTCTAACTATCTATTAAATATGCTTCATTTAATATAAAATACCTCACTTAATGTGGAAAATGTCAGGACAATGTAGAGCTGTGTATCCTGAACTTCTTCCCACTAATATATACAAATGTGCCACCTCCACCCCCATCCTCAAAACTTTTTGGAAAGAAGAAACACAGGTTATACCCTTATGAAGAATTGGACTAAGGAGAAAGTAGAATGACAAAATTCATTCAACAATTATTTACTGAGTGCCTACTTTGTGCCAGGAACAATTCTAAGCCCTTGGGATACATGAGTGAACTAAACAAATAAAAAAACTGTTGTCCTCATGGAATTTACATTCTAGCAGGAGATGGAAGGGAGAGATAGACAATAAACAAAAAACATAAGGCAAGTTAGAGAGGGTATTGGAAGGTGTAAGTGTTTTGGGGAAATAGAACAGGTTAGAGGCTCCAGAGGAGGAAAGCAGGGTAGACTCCATTCAGAAGGTGACATTGGAGCAAAGAATTGAGTAAAGTTCTTGAGTTGGTCTCTGTGTTATGAGCACAGAGAATGAATGTGCAAAGGCCCTAATGCAGGAGCTTGCCAGAAAATGCCCGAGGAGCAGCAAGCAGATAAAAGGAAAATTTTGAAGATTTAAAAGGAACAGAGATATACAAAACAGAAATAGACCCACGGACGTAGAAAGCAAACTTACGGTTACCAAAGGGGAAAGGGAGGGAAGGGATAAATTAGGAGTTTGGGATTAACACATACACACTACTATATACAAAATAGATAACCAACAAGGACCTGCTGTATAGCACAGGGAACTATATTCAATATTTTGCAATAACCTATAAAGGAAAAGAATATGAAAAAGAATATATATATGTGTGTATATATGTATATATTATAACTGAATATATATATAACCGAATCACTTTGCTGTATACCTGAAACTAACACAACATTGTAAACCAACTATACTTCAATTTAAAAAAAAGAACGAAGAAAAGGAACAGAGAAATTAAGAGCAATGTGAAGAAAGAGACCAACTGTCTGAATTGGCTTTTCCTATAGTCATTGTGTACAGTGTTGACTTCTCTCAGTTGGTAGGCTGGGCACCCCAGCACTACAAGTTAGGAAAAAGGCAGGAAAAATCTCCTTTACCCTCTGTGTTCTGAATCTCTTTTCAAGCAAAATGAAGACCTCAGGGCCAAGACAATCTCCTTCCTAGGCAGTGTTTTTCAAATATGACTAATGAACAGATTCCTTATATAAAAAGAAAAAAAATTCTGGCATGATTCCTAGCATAGATAAGTAATTTTTGTTATAATATGAAATATATACAAATGTATAACTAAATGCCAATAGTGCCAAACAAATTTATACAACAAAAAAATGCATTAAGTACAAGCAAAACTAGAAAACAAATAAAATTCTCATTTACTGTTACTGACGATGGTGTTTGCTGGAACTATAATGAGCCCCTAACACTGACGACTAACAGCAGAAGTTAGTTTGAGTTCATCATGAAAATAATGCACGATGCTGGGAAATGACTCAGTTCTTCTCATTTTTCTTTATTAAAGCTACTGTGAAATCTTTGTTTTGGGTCCTCTCTTGGCACAAGTACATCACAGACATGTTAAACTTACCTTTTATCTTTCTCATGGTGACAGCAACATTTAAGCACAAATGTTATAAACTGATGATCTCAATGAGTCAGAATATGTTTAAATACTTTGGAGGGATGATCCCTGGAACAAAAACACAAAACTTAAAATTCCTTGTAAAAAATACACCCCTGAGGATACGCTTACATGTGTCCGGGGATGGGGATCTTGTGGCCGTATTTCAGCCAATAGTAGAGAAGAGACCACTGAGGTGTGTGTGGTGTGTGACACAGGCAAGAGAATAACAGGCCAGATTAGAGCGTTTGTCTTCCTTGCTGTGACTTTGGGGATATCATTTGGCAACTTCCTTATTTCACTGAAGAGTAGCAGCAGTAGATAATTTGTATCCAATTTGAAGCCCTCTGTTCATCTTAAACAGGGTTTATGAACACTGAGTGATTAAGAACCATTCCTTAAAATACAATTTTATTATTCTTATTGTACAAAAAGGTCATTTTCTAAAGACTGATTTTTTGCTTTTTCATGACTTTCTTTAGGTATGCGGATTTAACGCTTTATATAATGTGTACTACCTGTCATCCATTGTTCAGGGTGTTTTATAAATATAAATTAATTTAATCCTAACAGCAAACCTATGACTTAGATGCTATTATTCTTCCCATATTATGAGGGTGAAAACAGAGGCGAAGAGGGACTATATAACATGCCCATAGGCACAAAACTAATTAGCAGCAGCACCATGATTCAATCCAGATGCCTGGCTTCAGAGTACATGAGTTTCACTGCCAGGCTATGCTATCTTATATTTACTTGTGGGCCTTAAACATACACCTATTTTCTTTTTCCTTAATGTATTTATAGCATCTAATCATATGTATGATGTTCAATATATAAGAAACCTAGAAAAAGGTAATGAGGATTGAATTTTTCTGGGTATCAAAAGCAAAATATTGGGCAGTTTTGCAGAAGTGAAACTTTACTTCTCAGACTCGAGTCACTATCTACAGAGCTGCCTTTTGATTATTATGTATGTTTGCTTTTGTTGGCAAGCAAGACTAGCACTGGGGACGTGGCTACTGCCACGATGAAGAGCGCCTCTGTGAAAAACGCAGCAGAAGTATAAACCTCTCTACGGGATAACCTTTACAGGCAACAGGAAAACAACAATTCCTAGAATTTGAAGCACAGATTGGTACATAATAAACTGTGATTGAAGTGCAATCTGTTGTGAATTAGTCACTTTATGGACTATTCGGGACAAATTTTTCACCTGTGTCTGGTTCTCTCTCCATACGGCACAGTGACTTCATGCCATTAACTGAAGAATATTCCATGCATGAAGTTAACTACCATATTGAGAAATTGTCTATTGCTGGCAAATGGATGTTCTACCAAGAAGCCTTATGGAGTGATATTTCCTTAGTGCAGCATTTTGTAAAGTGCATTTTGAGAAACCTTAGTGCTTTAAGAAGTTACTAGGAAAGGCAGCCAATGGTCAAATAAGAGTAGAGTATGATGGACTCTACACTGCCCCCTCGAGGCTCACAACATGAATTAGCAAGTACAAAGGTTCCCAGAAGCCTTCTGACATCCATGGCGGCTTAAACTGACTTGATCACGGGACCCTTTATCACATATACCTACAAACAGCCTGGGGACTGTAGTTTGAGAGACTGTGACTTGGTGAAATCCCCACTATTCCGGATCTTTCTCCTGGCTCTGCAAGAGGTTTGATCTTGTCAGGCTCCTAGGAGTTACTCAGAATCAGAAAGGCAGATTAAGTTGACAAAGAAAGGTCACTTGATGGGGGTCTAATTCTTGCATCCTCTGGCCTTCTAGGAAAACTCCACAGAAAGCCAAATTATCATTACAAGTTTGCCGGGTATCAAGAAATCAGAAGTAGGGGAACAACTTCAGATGTTTAAAGGTCTCTGGCTAATGTCATCTGACACATGCACCTCTGGCCCTTGGGACCACACAGACTTCATCCTTGGGCCAGCACATCCTCTCCCTGGACAGTGATTGGATGGACACTGCCAAGGACTACACTGCTCGCTCTAAGCTTCTGAGACTCCTTCTGATTTTTCATAATCTCTTTGGATTTTTCCAAACCCTGGATCTGTTATAGCCAGGGCTTGGAATAATAATACTTATATACTCAGTACTTCCTTGATGTCAGGTGTTTTATGAAGTACATTTTAGTCATTAGCTCTTATAATTTTCCTTACAACTCCATGAGGAAGACCCTACCATGGCACACATTTTTTCATGAGGTACCTGAGACTCAAAGAAGTTATGCAGCTTACCCAACATCACAGAGAAAAAGTGACCAAGCCTAAATTTAAGCCCAGCCCACCAGTTTTTGGAATCCATGCTCTTCACTAGCTACTTCAATGATTTAAAGACCTGAGAACTTTGCGAGTTCTTTAAGATGACTTGGCATGATCAATATGTCAACTTTATAGTTTAATTCTCAGAGGGAATTATTTTTACACTCTTGCCAGAACTCCTTGTACTCCCCCAAACTATCCCATATCATGACTTCCCAGCAGCCACTGATCACCTCTCAAACTGAGCAACAGAAGTCACTGCATGGAATACTAAACACACTAGAAGTGACACTGAGCAGGGTACTAGTCTTCCCTGTGCCTTGATTTTCTCATCTATAAAACAGAAATTACACTTCCATTAGTTCATAACCTGGCGGGGAATGCATTTTCCTGCAAATGCATTTTCAGCCTCCTGGGGGAAATAATGCCATCTAAAGCCTTGTTGTTTTTTATTAATACAACACTGTCCTACTTAATGCCTGTTGGGGCCAATGCATTCACTGTCCTGGAAACAAATACACATTGCTATAAAACCGGTCACCATAAGAAACAAGATACTCGGAGGTAAGTAGATTAAGACTTCACAACAGGCAAGAACGTTGTTTTTATTTGTGATGAATGGGCCAAGTATTTAGACAAGGAATTTTCTGATTTGAATTTTGTATGTTGTCTAGGAAATTCTACATGGTGATATCCTTATACACATTGGCATCGGTGCTGGATTATCTTCCATTTGCCCCACCCCTACCCCTACCCACTCTGCACCCCTTTCCACTCTGCTCTCTGCCCTGGGACACTGACTTGTATTGACTGCATCATTGAGATCCTTTTCTTTCAAGATTGCAACTGGATTTAGCCAACAAGTAGTACCAGCAAGAGACAGAAAGGAGGGAGAAGAGGAAAGTTGGGATATTAAACCCCTAGTCCTAAACATATAGCTCTCTTGCAGGTTATATAGCTCCTGCCAGGTGACCCTCTCCACCTGGCTCTCTCTGTCATCCAGGTTCTAGTAACAGTCCCCTCTTCTTGCATCTTCAGGTCTAGGAGTGGTAATGGTATCCACTCTGCTGATACTAGCCATGTGTCAACCCTTGTGATTTCCCTTTGCCCTGCTCATACCCTTGTAAGTAGTCCCTGTATTAAAGGCTCCTCAAATTACCTAAACTGAGATGGCCATCTGCTTTCTGCATGGACCCTGACTGATATAGCACTCAATCAAGAACATCCTTGTGCCATTTTTGTACTGAATTAATACTGTTCTTATTATAATATTTAATGTACGTTTTAGATTGTAGGATCTCACAACTGGAACCCAAAGGTTTATCAAGTGTAATCCTATAGAGCTTCCATTTTTTGAAGTTTAGGTCTTCTATGCTTTCTCCCTCACACTGCACTTAACTCCTTGGGACCAGAATAAGGAAGTAGGTTTCTAGCCCCAGATATTATATTAGGTTCCTAGGACTGCCATAACAAGGTATCATAAACTAAGTGGCTTAAGACAACAGAAATTTGTCCTCTCAGTGTTCTATAGGCAAAAAGTCTAAAATCAATTTGTTGACAAGATCGTGCTCCCTTGCCTCTTCCTCGCTTATGATGGTTCCTGGCAATCCCTGGTGCACCATTCCAATTTCTTCCTCTGTTTCCACCTGGACTTCTCTGTGTCTTTGTTTTGCCCTCACCTTTTAAGGACACCAGTCACTGGATTTAAGACCCACCTTAACCCAATACAACTTTATCTTAATTATATTTGCTAAGATCTAATAAGGTCATAGTCTGAGGTTTCAGGTAGACACAAATTTTGGGAGGACACTATTCAACCCACTACAGGTATGCTATGTACAATAAATTTGTCCAAATAATTTTTCTTTTTAGATTCAGTTTTCGAATCTGTAAAATAGATCATATTAAGATTGGTAATAGAATAGAATAAAATGAAATAATATTGTTCTCCATCTCCTAGTCATGCTAATTACTTACACAACTCTTTCCAGAATTAAGCGTCAATCTTGCTAAACATAGTACTCTGCGTAGCTTCTACGATTCAATTTACGTAGGCATGTAAGATGAAACCTATTTTCTGTGTCAGGGCTATGTGGTCTTTAAGAATCCTCCTGATTCTTTGATTTTAAGCTTTACTCATTAATTAAAATGCCATGTACAAAAGCTTAAGGAACTGTGTTATATAAAAGAAATCTATTCTTTTAATAGTAAACGTTCAAGTCAAGAACTTAGGAGAGAAGATTTGTTTGTTACTTTTTAGTCAGCAATGGAACACAATATATTCCATCTTCTAAAACGTTGAGAATAATGGTTTATAAATCTAGGAAGTAGGCACAATTAATGGAAAAGTATGAATCATTCCCCTTAAGAAATAAAATAAAAAAATGCCAAATGCCACCCAAATGTTTCAGAAATATTGCTGGAAAACATGAAAGAAATATAAAAACAATAGAAATCAACACTGAAACAGCAATAAATAAATAGAGAAAAGGAAGACATGAAAATATCACCCTTTGCATGTAAAACTTTTATACACCTAGAAAATTATCCCAGAAAAAGAATATTACAGATAATAAGAGTGACAAATAAGAATTTGTTTTCTATTTCTCTCACCACCTAAGGTATAAGACAAATTGATTAAAGGGAAACTAAATTCTGTCGTACCTTGACTGAGAATAATATACTTTCCTCCATCATTTGCCTAAACCTGGGGCTGGTTTTGCAACTTTAGTGAGTCAATAAGCACTACCCCTCTAGTTCATGACAAAGTTCAGACCATCTAGAAGTAGATACAGGAGCCAGACAGATGGATGATTCATCCAATATCCTGGCCCAGAAAGGTCAGTTAACTCGTCCCAGATCATATAGTTAGTTAGCAACAGAGGTATATCTAAACTCAGGTTTGTATGATTCCAAAACCCAATATTGTATACCACAGTGCCTCTCCGAGAGAAAATAAAATGAATTTGCAAATATTCTTCTTTAAAATGTTTGCCACTCAAAGGGGAAAAAACAGTCCTTTGAACAAATGGTGCTGGGAAAACTGGATATCCCCATATGGAAGAATGAAGTTGGACTATTACATTACATCATATACAAAAATTAACTCAAAATGGATCAAAGACATAAGCATAAGAGCTAAAACTGTAAAACTCTTAGAAGAAAAGATAGGGGGAAAGCTTCATGACATTGGATTTGGTAACGATTTCTTGACTATGATGTCAAAAACACAGGCAACAATAGAAAAAACAGATAAGTCGGATTTCATCAAAACTAAAAACTTTCGTGTATCAAAGGACACTATCAACAGAGTGAAAAGGCAACCCACAGAATGGGAGAAAATATTTGCAATGTTAAGGGTTTGATATCCAGGATATTTAAAGAACTCTTACAACTCAACAACAACAAAAAAACAACCTGGTTTTAAAAAATGTGCAAAGGACTTGAATATACATTTCTCTAACAAAGATATATAAATGCAATAATCACAAGAAAAGATGCTCAACATCACTAATCATTAGAGAAACGCAAATCAAAACCACAATGAGATATCACTTCACACGCATTAGGATATCTAGCATCAAAACAAAACAAAACAGAAATAAGAACTCATATGCATTGCTAGCGTAAATGAAAACTGATAACAGCCACTGTGGAAAACAATATGGCAATTCCTCAAAAAATCAAACAGAGAATTACCACATGATCCAGCAATTCCACTTCTGGGTATGTACCCAAAGGGACTAAAAAGAGACCTGAACAGCTATTTATGCATCCATGTTCATAACAACATTATTCACAATAGCCAAAAGGTAGAAGCAGCCCAGTGTCCATCAATGGATGAATGGATAAACAGAATCTGGCACACATAATGCGATATTATTCAGCCTTAAAAAGGAAAGAAATTCTGATGCATGCTACAACATGGTTTGATCTTGAAGACATTATGCTAAGTGAAATAAGCCAGTAGCAAAAGGACAAGTTTTGTAGGATTCCACTTATATGAAGTACCTAGAATGGTCAACTTTATAGAGACAGAAAGTAGAATGGTGGTGCCCAGGGACTGAGGGGTGAGCAGTTTGCATGTCTAAAAACAATAAAAAATATACAAAGATAATCAATACGTAGAAGTAATTGAGAAGTTTATAATTCAAAGTACAGAAATGGTTTTTAGATAAACACATATGGGTCAATTCTCAGGGTCTATTTACATAGTGATTAAAGAAAAACTACACAGGACTAAAAAAATAGGTAGTAAATTATCACATGGAGAAGAGTTCTGAAATGCCATTTTTAAAGATTTACTGAATATCTAGTAAAGGAAATAAAAATAAACATGTAAAAACAGGCATTCTTATACATTTCTTGTTGCTATGTATAAGACTGTATCGATCTTCTAAGGAATAATTCTTAAGTGTTCAACATAAGCTATAAAAGTATCTCCATTGCGTTCTCCTTTTTGAGAAACATGCCCCAAATTAATACCCTTAGATACTTAGATTCCTGCCTACACGCAATTCTTTAGTGGTAACCAAGCTGAGTGTTTACAGAGGTAAGAAGGAAACAAGCATTGAGTAAAGGTGGCCTGGTTAGGACTGTGGCAATGTCCCTGAAGGTTCCAGCAAATTACTGTCTCATAGATAATATATAGGGTTAGGTTTTTCACATATTCCACTTCAAAAAACAAAAACTGCCTTTGTGAAGCCTTCTGCATATGGAAGAATGAGAGCTATTTACAGTTTGATGTGACAGAGGAAAGACATTATATTGTGCCTTCTACTCCAGAAGAACAAATGAAGGTATCCGTAAGGTAGTGCTTAATATGACTCAGGTACCAGAGAAATCTCACTTCTGAAAGTAGGCCTTCCACTCCCTTCCCCAAGAGCTTACTGACATTCACCTCCTGGAACCATTGTGTACCTACCCCACTTCATACCAACTCAATGACCTGCATCTACACACACAAATAAGGACCTGGACTTGTCAATTCTTAACTTCTTTTAACGGGGAAAGCAGTGAACTGCGAGGACAGGAGTGAGTTTGGGTTTTGTGGCTTCTTTCTTTGTATTATTTTTTTAAAAAAAACATTTTCTATTTATGCTTAACAGGTTTGCTAGCTCTCTGCACAACTTCGCAGGTAACAATAATGACAGAACCCCCTTCATCTCCCACCAAATAGCAGACAGCATCATTAGTTGTGAACACGCAAGGCCCCTTTCCCATTTTATTAAGGTGCTCAGCTGCCACAATCTGTTTTCCCTTGGAAGTAGTTAAATTCTTTAGGTTATGGTTCTCCACTGACTTGCTTAGCTACCATTTCCTTCCATACACACCAAATTTTTCAAATGCTTCCAATGTAGAGTCCTTTAAAACTCAACAGAATGGGGCTTCCCTGGTGGTGCAGTGGTTGAGAATCTGCCTGCCAATGTTAGGGGACACGGGTTCGAGCCCTGGTCTGGGAAGATCCCACATGCCGCAGAGCAACTAAGCCTGTGCGCCACAGCTACTGAGCCTGCGCGTCTGGAGCCTGTGCTCCGCAACAAGAGAGGCCGCGACAGCGAGAGGCCCGCGCACCGCAATGAAGAGTGGCCCCCGCTCGCCGCAACTAGAGAAAGCCCTCACACAGAAACGAAGACCCAACACAGCCAAAAATAAATAAATAAATTTATCAAAAGAAAACTCAACAGAATGCCTCCACACCACTGCCTCACTTGCCTCATCTTCCTCACTTGCACCCAAAGATGTTTATGGAAGAGCTGTAAGAATAAGAACAAGTCTTCGTTTCCACAAAGCTCTGACAATCCTGCAGAAAGCATGCCCTTCCTAAGGTACATCAGCGGGAAGTGGAGTTTTCTTAAGAAGGTGTAGGTGTTTTCAGGCAATCAAAGGGGAGAAGGAGACATAAAAGGGAGGAAAAATGGAGATGGTGGGAGTGAGCAGCACGGAGAGAAGGGGAGAAAATGGCCTGGGAAGTCAGTATGTATCCTGTGAGTAATGATAGAAGACACACTGTCCTGGAAGGAACCCTGGCTAGATGAGAAGGACTCTGAATTTGACGACAAAGACTAATGGTGAAGTTAAGGGTTTTGAAGACAAAACAGTATGGCCAAGTCCTTGGGGAAAAAAACATTTTGATTATGTGTGCAGAGAAACAGACATCTAGCAAAATGCAGCCAGTTAAATAAACATGTTTAACAACTTCAAGGAGAGGAATATGTTATATAGTTAACATAGGAAGTTGTAAAAGAGGTATATAATTACTATAGTTTAATAAATTGGGTGTTTCTGGATAAGGTAAAAGACATAGCAGTTAAGGTTTAGAAACAGTTTGGATGTGAGAAGGGAAAAGAAGAAGAAATACCCCTAAGGTGCCATTTTTCCAACGAATCAAATCTCACCTATTCTTCAAACTCTAATCAAATCCTCTATGAACCTCTATGAAACCACCTCTGACTTCCAGTCCAAAGTAGAATCTTTCTCTCTTAAACATGTAATTTACTATCCACACCACTCATTTCTCATCTAATCATATGTCCCTGTATGCAGATATGAATCTTTTGATATCTTGTACTCCATATCTTGTCTCCCCAGTGAGAGTAAAGGGTTTACGGTATTCTATAGATTCGGGTGCCCAGTAACTCCAAGAAGAAGTAAATTTAAAAAATGGAGATAGAAGTATGGCTAGCAAACCAACATACGCTTACAATCCAATGTTATTATTTTGTTTCAATCAGTAATGACATGTTGGCCCCCAAATCCATTCTTAATCTCAAAATGACAACTGCATTCAGGTCTTAATAGTTCTGGGCGATGGTTCTTAACTTGAGCATGCATGCTCCAGAAGAATGCACAGGTATGCTGGGGACCCTCCCAGTCCTATTACAAACATGGAGCATAATTTTATTCAAAGATTTGAAGAAGAACGGGGAGGGCTAAGTAAAATTAAGTAATCTAATTAGTAATTTTTAAAAAGCAATTCTCTATGAAAACATACATTTCTATATGAAAACAAGACTTCAAATAATTCCATCCCAGTAGCAGACCACTTCGAGCTATACTTTCAGAGGCCAATGTTACTTAACCACTGCTATCTGCAGTAGGAATTCTCTGGTGAAAAACTCTGGGAAGCACTATTTTAAGCTTCCACAAAACAGAGAATGAAGTGCCAACTATAAGAATAGCAACTCACTGGTGCAGCCACTATGGAAAACAGTGCGGAGGTTCCTCAGAAAACTAAAAATAGAATTACCATATGATCCAACAATCCTATTCCTGGGCATATACCCGGACAAAACTATAATTCAAAAAGATGACATGCACCCCTATGTTCATAGCAGCACTATTCACAATAGCCAAAACATGGAAATAATCTAAATGTCCATGGACAGATGAATGGATAAAGAAGATGTGGTACACATACACAGTGGAATACTACTCAGTCACAAAAAAAGAATGAAATAATGCCATTTGCAGCAACATGGATGCAACTAGAGATTATCATACTAAGTGAAGTAAGTCAGAAAGAGAAAGACAAATACCGTATGATATCACTTATATGTGGAATCTAAAATATGGCACAAATGAATCTATCTACAGAACAGAAACTGACTGACTCATGGACATAGAGAACAGACTTGTGGTTGTCAAGGGGGAGGGGCTGGGGGAGGGAAGGACTGGAAGTTTGGGATTAGCAGATGTAAACTATTACATATAGAATGGATAAACGACAAGGTCCTACTGTATAGCACAGGGAACTGTATTCAATATCCTGGGATAAACCGTAATGGAAAAGAATATAAATAAAAAGAATGTTTATATGCATATAACTGAGTCACTATGCTGTAGAGCAGAGAAGGCACAGCATTGTAAATCAACTATACTTCAGTAAAAAATAAAATTAAATTAAAAAAAGAAGAATAGCAACTCATGATCGAGCTCTTCCTCCAAGTCAAGTATGGTGCTATGCACTTTATGAACATGTATTAATTTCTTTCTCCAGTCCCATAAGAGTTATGGTGCCCACCTGACAGACGATGAAACTGTAATTCACATAATTTGCCTAAGTACAAGCCACTGTTAGTGACAAAGATGGGATTCAAACCCAGGCCTATTGAACATCAATGCCGATGTTCTAACCACATAGTCTCCTACGTAGGACTGAAAGAGGCTTGGACTTGCAGGCCTAACTCTTCTCAAAAGGATACTTCAAATTATAAGCAAATGTTAACACATCTTTGAATAAATGGTTCAGTAGCCTTTCATTGCCGTATCTACTGACATTTTCAAGGCAAGAAAATAGTCTCACTAGATGCTGCCAAGTTTTCAGTACAACAAAAGCTTCTCTGGATTTAAATAAACTCCTGGAGAAGGTCCTAATACAATAGGTACTCAATATTACATTATCAATAACTGAATTATAAGAACCACTTAGAATAATAAAAAAATGCTAGAATCTAGAAGTATGGAGAATTTGTCTTATAAGAAATTAATTGGCTCTCTCCCTCAGGCCAATTTCTCAGGAACTTTTTCATAAATGTAAGAACCAAATCTCAAATTTTCAACAATCTTTCTAATCATAGTAAATAGTGTTTGGTGTCTTTGTAACCTTCACTGTGGGATTCTTGAGGCCTTTCCAAAAGGGACAGCCTAATTTTAACTGCCAACATTGCAGAGAAACTGCATCACTCCTGTTACATACATCAGCAAGGAAATGGGACAGACAGAGGAAGGATTTTCGTGTTGGGGGGAAGGAGGATAGGGTATATGACTAATGCCTGCATACCTCTGGAAAAGATATAGCATTTTTGCTGTTGAGTGAAAAGATAAGCTTATGCATTGTATTAAAATCAAGCCCTTTGACTGAAACAGGATAGCCTAGAAATAGTTCAGAAGCACGGGATATTTGAAACTTGAAAATGGACTTTCAAAGAGGCTATTTTTATAAACCAAATATGCACAGGAAATTCTGTTATTCTATTCCATAGCTTAAAGATCTGTATTGTCCTAGCACAAAGACTTTCTTGGACTCAATCCCAGTCACAGTTGGTTTACTTAAAGATCATGAAAATCTGACTAAATACCACCTTGCTCCAGATAGCATCTTCCTGACAGATGCCCCTCCCTCACCTCTTTTTCCAAGACTGAATGGTGACTCTTTTGCCCTCTCTCTAAGCCACTAACCTGCATTCTCAGGAAATGCAAAATACAAAGTTTAAAATAATTTCCTATTTTTATATTCAACTTGTGTCTATTTAAACACAGTTTTTAAACTTCCATGAAACCTAAAAAGGTATACAACTTCATCTGTGATGTATGCCTTAATCATTCAGCAGACTTGTGCCCGCTATCATTTGAGCAATTTCTAATTTAATTTCACAGTTAATAACAGGCTTTAGTAAATTGATATGATGTTTCTGGAGGGATATTTTGCACTATCCCTCAAATTAAATGTGCACATTCTTTGCCTCAGCAATTCCATGCCTAGAAATTAATTTTTTAGAAATAATGACACAAATGCTCAAAAATGTAAGTGTAAGAATTTTTCTTGCAGCACTATTTATAATACCAAATTTTGGCACCAATCTAAATAGCCCTCAACAGGGTAATGATTAAATGAATTATGGTAGAAGCACATTAGGGAATATTACAATGCAGCTGAAAACAATGAACATCAAGATTGATGGATGTCCAAGATGCATTGCAAAGTGAAAACAAAAGCAATTTACAAAAGAACATGTCTAGCATGATACATTTTTTGTTTAAAAGTCTGTTTTTGCTTGTATATGTGTTCATGTGTATTATTACATAATCCATCATTAATACTTCTTACCTTTGGTGGAGAAAGGGAAACAATTTGTATTATTTGAAATTTTTACAAAAGAATACAATATTCTTCTAGCAATTTTTAAATAAAATTTTTCTTTAAAAACTCTAGCTTTAAAAATATGAATCATCCCCTCTTCTTCCCAAATATTTCAAAGTGTCATATCAGGTAACAATATACCTCTCACAGACGTTTTATATACACAGATGTGAATCTACATTCACAGATACCTTTCAATGAAATGAACATTTAGAGAGCGTCATTCATAATCTTACCAAAAAAAGTTTTATTAATGGCAATACTTTATTCATCAATATGATTTCCAATGGAAAACAAAATTCCCCAGATAAGTTAAAACACTGAATCAAAGGATGGTGACCATTTATAGGATCATCAAATGGAGAGTACTAGCTAGCTGCAATTAGGCATCCCAAGGAGAGAAACTTGCCACAAAAACCTTAAGTTATAAAAAAAAAAAAAAAAAAAAAAAGATAGAAAGCAAGCAAGCAAGAAAGAAATAGCAAGTTTTTGTCAGAAATTCAATAATTAAGCCATTATATAGCACTTTACAATTTAAGAGATGTTGGATTTGGTTTGGGGGGGGATGGTTTGCAAACAGTATATTTTTTATTCTTAGTCAAAAGGAAACTTTGGAACTGTTGTCTGACATGAGAATCCAAGTGAGAGACTTTTAGCCATAAATGCTGTGCACAGAGCACCTGCACAGCATAGGTTACTTCGGCTACTTCTGCTTTGATTGTTCAGTCCCCCTGAGAGATATTATGCTCCATAATGTTCCTCTGTCATGCATTTAATGGCATTTTTCAAAATGAATAATGTAGCATATTGAATGATATGTTTTTCATGGTACCTAATACAAATTACTGCAGCATACCTTTGACAATGGCCTGGAACCCCCCTAAAAAGAGCACACTATAGGAGAGCAAACACAATTTCTGTGGCTGACAATTTAATTTGGGAGACCAAATGAGTACTTATGAAGGAAACTGAAATATTTGTAAAGCAAATAAAGTAAGAATTAACCAACAAATAAATCTCTTTGCCTTGGGGTTTTTATTCTTTTGAGGCTCTCCCCAACTAATAACCAGCTTTAATTGTGCCAGATAGGGTAGAACCACAGGCAAAGAGACAGCTAGTAAGTACAAAATAGCCAAAGGCTACCAAAATGACACTTAACTAAATGCATTTTGATTCTTTCTTTGATGGTTAATGTAATGTGTAAAAAGTGTTAAATAGATATGTTTTGTGGAACATTATCATACTAATAAAGCAACAGATCACTAAATGTTTCTGTTTTACACACACACTTAAGATTACACATAAACTATTAAAAAGACTTCTAGGGAAAGGTAGACTCTGTCATTAAAAATTCATCTCATCTAATGAAAGAGATTCTATACGTGCAAACCCTCAGATCTTCAAGATGCCATAATTTTCTAAATGTCCTTTCCAAAAGACATTTATACTGTGCAGCTCATTTCTGCAAAATGTGACTTGATTATCAAGTCCTCAGCAACTTATGTGATTTATTTTAGGAGACTGAGTCATTTCCCTAAAGTTTTACAGCTATCTCTTGTCAGTGAAAAAATTCTAACGCTTAAGAGCTCTCAAGAAAATGAACCAAAACATTCTGGAAAATTCTCTTTGCAGAGAAGATAACAACAGCTATAAGACCAGGAGGTGTAAGGAAGTAACAGGGAAGAAGAATGACAAAATGTGATAGGACCTCAGATCTTTTGAAGGAAATTAAAAAAACAGGAACGGGTCCATCTCCCATCTTAATATATGTAGCCAGATTGTAAGCCAGACGCTTTTTCATGTTTTCACAGGTTGTATATCAAGCACATTGTCCTACTTCAGCACGACACTGCCAATATTTTCTATAGCACCCAGTCTTTCTTTTAAAATTATTTTACATGAATATGGTTTAGGCCTCATATTCACCTAAGATCAAAGTTTTAGGTGCCATTTCACTTTGATAATATACAATGGAACAACTCATTGGCTGTGGCTGGCTAACCATGCTATATTAGGTCTTTACTATATTTAATTAAGTTCTAGGAGAAAGTTTTCTGTTTGCATCCATACAATAAACAGCTTTCTTACAATTGGAGGGCCTGTAGCAACTTGCAGTATCCACATTGGATAAACTTCAATTTTTTTTTTTTTTTACGGTACGCGGGCCTCTCACTGTTGTGGTCTCTCCCGTTGCGGAGCACAGGCTCCGGACGCGCAGGCTCAGCGGCCATGGCTCACCGGCCTAGCCACTCCACGGCATGTGGGATCTTCCCGGACCAGGGCAAGAACCCGCATCCCCTGCATCGGCAGGTGGACTCTCAACCACTGCGCCACCAGGGAAGCCCTAAACTTCATTTTTTTAAATCACTGTTGATAGATGAGGAGGTACATGGTACTGGAGTTGGAGACTCGCTATGAGTCCCATTCTATGAACTTTAAGAGTCAAAAAGCATAATTCTCCTTACGACTCTCCCCATGAATGTTTATTTAGTTGCCCAAAGCATTAGTCATGCTGTTTTCTACCATATCTGCTAGGATAATGTAGGAATAGAGAGTCTTCAAAGTCTCTCCCTACATCTTTCGGTAGAAGAAAATGATGTCCTCATTTCCCAACACCCAGTAAACCTGGTCCGACCATCAGGAAGGTTTTGGAGGGTCTTCTAATGCCTCTCCTAGTCAAAAGTTTATAACTTGAGAATGTAATGACATTTCTTTTCTTTTAATTGTGGAGAAACCCTCAAAACACTGGCATTAAATCCCAAAGGGATTTTCACTCCTGAGACATTTTATTATCTTGGAAACTGTTTCCTGTTTTTTGGGCATATTTCTGCACCCAAGGATCTCTGATCTTCTAGCTCACCAGCTTCAATGCTCCCACTCCAGAAATCCTCTGTCTCAAGCCTTTCAATTCATTTTCTCTGTCAATCACCCCCAAGAAATCAATATCTTCCTCATCCTGCTAGATTCCTTGGTCTATCCTTTTAATCACCCTCCAAATCCATCTTCCTTTTCCCCTTCTGCTGTGCCCCATGGCAAAGCTCAACAGTAGTTAAACCTAGCAACCTACTTAGACCTCATCTGCAGCCCAGCTGCTAGAAAAAGAAAACAAAACCAAACACAGGGATGCTCACCAGTCTTCTGACCACAAATCTTGCATGGGACTCAATACTGCCATGCAACCTTGCTACACTGCTCAAATACATGTATTCTCTTATTTCCCTAGGTGACTATGTCACATGTTTACCTCTCTCCTCCACCTCTCTACCACATGCATAAAAAACATTCAAATGCATAAAAAGCAGAAGTGAACAGGCTCATATCTTCATTGGCAGATCTACTGCTGGCCTGCTTCTAGACACATCTTCTCTCCGTTGCCTTCTACCCTTCTGGATGAAATGCTTCTGCTCCTGTTGAAGTCTGAGCTCCTGACCTGTGCTCTCATCTTCTCAAATATTTATCTCCTGCACTTATCCTCTCTCCTGAATCATCAATGTCATCTGGACAACGTCTACTGCATCATATCCATTTTTAACACAAAATGTTAAAATGCCTTCACTTTATTTTGAATGCCCACCAGGCACTACCCCATTGCTTTAGCCTTCTTCACAGCAAGTTCCTCGAGGGAATGCTCTGCAGCCAAAATAGCCACTTCCTCGCCTTACATTTTCTCCCCAGCTCACTTCATTCCAACTTCTATCCCCATTCATCTTGTCAAGACAGCAGTGATCTCCCTTACCATGTTGCCAAGCCCAGTGGTCAATTCTTGACTCTTAACAGTACTTGACTTCTCAGCTCTAACTGTTGATTACTCCCTCTACTTGATCATATGCTACTTTCTTCTTACAGCTTCCAGGACATGTCACTCTCTTGCTTTTCTTTCCTGACCACTCTTTCTCAGGCTTCTGTGCCTCCCCTGCTCGGCTCAGCCTGCACCCTAGGTCTTCTCTTCTCTATGTACATACTCCCTCAAGGCAACTTCCTCCAGCTCCATCTGTCAATGATTCCTAGACTCCAGATTCATGGACCCCACTTCTTTCTACTTTCATCTCTACCTGGATGTCTAATAGGCACGTCAAAATTGACATGGCCAAAGCAATTCTTAACAGCCTCTTCCCTTCCTCCCTGTTACCCCCAGTTAATTCCTCCCTCAGTCAATTGAACTTCTCTGGTCAAAATTCAAGGTGCCATCTCTGATTCTTCTCTTTCCCACAGCACCCCTTATCTGAGCCATGAGGATTCTGTGGATACCACCTTCAATAATGCCCTACATACATTCAACTTCTATCAACTTCTCTGCTATAAGCCCGTATTCTATCTCACCTTCACTGCCACAAGACTGCGACCTATGATTCATTCTCCACCAGCTGCCAAAGTGATCTCCTAAAAACTCAAACCTGTTACCCTGCTTCTTAAAACCCTTCACTGGTCTCCCCTATACTTAGAATAAAACCCAAACTCCTTATGCTAGCTTACAAAGTGCTCTGTGATCCAACCTCTGTCTGTTTCTCTGACCCCCATCATGTCTCATTTCCCCCTTATCCACTCTGCTCTAGCCACACTGGCCCTCTTTCCATTCTTGAAACCTACTAATAAGCTCATTCCTGCCTAGGAATTATGCTAGAACTATTCCCTCTGCCTAGAAAACTCCTATCATTGGCACGGCTTTTTCCTTCTTGTCATTCAGCTTAAATGTCACTTTTCAGAGAGGCCTTTCCTGACCCCCAGTATAAGTCTACCCAATCATTCCTGTCAGATTATCCTGTTTTTATTATCTGCACTGTACTTACTTGACAATCCTGATATTTTATTGCTTATTGGTTTATTTTCTGTCTTTCCCCCTCTAAAATATAAGCTCCACAAAAAGAGATCCACTCTGTTTTATTCACTGCTGTATCCCAAGATGGAGAAGGATGTCTAGCACCAAGTAGGTGTGCAATAAATACTTGATAATGAATGCTTATATGGAGAGCTTGGTCAAAGAATATGAGCTTTATGGTTCAAAAAAAGTTATGTTTCCAAAATGTTTATACTTACATTTATGTGGCAGACAGTAGTTTCAAAACACTTTCATAGTCATTTGTTTAATTTTCCCAATAACCTTTTAGAAGTTCACCATGATTCTTCCTTTCCCTAACACAGAAAGAAGAGGCTAACTGATTTATACCAGGTCACACAGTCAGGCAGTGCAGTGCTGGGACTAAAACCTAATTGCTGGACTCCTTGCTCAGTGCTCTTCCTACTAAGCCTAAGTTAACAAATGAAAGCATATATTGAACTGGACCTTTCTGCCACCAAGTGCTCTGTGCATATGTTGCACTTAAAGATTATACTTAAGTTATTTGTTCACATGTCTCTTCTCCCACTGGCTATAGGCTCCTACAAAACAAAGCTCATGTTTTATTCATCATCTGTATTCCCAGTGCCTAGCACACTGCCTGGCACATGGTAGGCATTTAAATGCTTGTTGAATTTAGCTGAATACTCACATCAGAGCCAAGCGTTGCTCTCAATGCAAAACAGATGGGTTATTCTCTTTCTCAATACTGAAGATTTCACTCTGAATACATAAAAACCTTTTAATGATTCTTTTGAAAAGCTTCACGTTTCAAGTCATCCAGCACCTTCTGAGTTCTTTCACTGACAACTCATGTGCCACAAGTTGTAGGAGGTTAAACGAGTCCTAGGCATTCCTCCAAATCAGTACTCCAATTCACTTTCCACTTCTTAATGGGAACAAAGGGCATGTTAGAAAACCTAAGATTTATTCGATCTGAAGTCAGAGGCTAAGGACATAGGCTATATGTCTGTCCATGCTCTGAATGTGAGAAAAAACCAAATAGTCAAAATGGTGTAATAGGAGGAACACTGAATGGGGTATCGAGAATCACAGGTTATGATCCCAAACAATGACTCTCAATAGCTATGTGGCTATTTATGTGAAGGTTTCCATCAGTCTCTCAGTTTCCTCATCTATAGTTTAAGAATTTTCGATTATCTTTAGGGTCCTTCTGGTTCTAGAATCTGTTATTCTGTAAGCAATCCTGATTATTATGACATTGCCCCTAGTATCTTATCCCCCACCCCAGTCTCTAAACTCAAAATAGCTAGATGGAAGAGTGCCATAATCAGATTTGGATGCAGTGGTAATAGTCAAATATAAATAAATAACTGACTAGGTGAATGGGAGATGTTCTGCACCCCTCAACTGGACTTTCTCTCGAGATGCAGAATCTTTATGAATAGCAAAGTCTAAGTCCCACAACATGACTATCTCAAAATGCTGTAGAACCAAAAGAAACATCCCCTCTTCACACCCAGTATTTATTATCATACTTTAACTCAAAAAGGCAACAAAGTCTTATGAAGAGATTAAAATCCAGGGAATGCTGGACTCATTTTAACTGAGCTGATCAATAAAATAGGCTCCTGTCTTAGTCACACTGTTTTATCTCCCATCAGCTCAAGGGGCCTACCTATCTCACAAGGCAATGGTCACTGATATGCCACCAACAATGCCCAAAAGAACAGGCAGAAGAATACAACTGGTGGTGTGTTGGAGCTGGTTGTTAAACAGTTTCTGAAACTTGAAAAGCTGATTGTTAGGACGCTTGAAATTGGCCATGGTGGAAGTCTTTATACGATGGAAATCTATAAACACTACAAATCAGGGGGTACTTTTAAAAGAGAGCCAGTTAATCAACACACTACTGAACACGGTGCTTGGCTAGAAAGACTCTGGGAAAAACAGACGATGCAAGACCAACAGAGAACAGAGAGAAGATCTGAATTCTAGCCCTATATACCCACTCATTGGCCATGAAAACTGTAGCAAGTCTATGAACCTCTGGTTTGTTGACTAAAATGTAAGAGAAGTGAAACAAAGGTCCCTTTAGAACCTAAAATTTAGGATTTTGTGGTTCTCTGTCTGGGTCATACTTACCCCGACTCCTGAGGTCTTCTTACAGGAAATGCTACATGAAACAAAACCTGGGTAGCACCAGGACATTGATCAATCTTCCCTTTGTTGTGAGAGCACTACTTCAGTCTGATGCATTCGGCCAATCAACCATGTTCAAACCTGGCCAGAGTTCTAAAATTCCCAGGATCTCTTAATTATTGAGCTGCATCCAACAGAAAGTTCTAGAAAGCCTCCAGCTGATTCAAGGGTTTCCTTCAGACTTAGGCTAAAGGCTCAGAGAGGATTCCTGGCCATTTTGCCAAGCATGCGCTCCTTCCATATCCTGTTGCTGTGGTGACGCTCCATAAGGAGCGCTCTGGCATGAGGGCAGAAATGACAGTGCCATGCTGCCAGAATAAGATGTAGAAGAAGCACATGTCCTAATACCAGACCTTCTTCCTCAAACCTGAGTCACCATCCCAAGCTCAACATGCAGTAAGTCCCTTAAAGGCAGAGACCGTGTATTAGCCACGAAACCATGGGTTTGCACAAGAACCATGGAATATCTGCTACAGTGAATTCCCTGGTTTGGTAGTATTTGAGGTTCATCTGTCTGAGGCTGGTGTATGGGCAACAAATAACATTTAGTTAAATGTTTCTCCCAGAGCAGCAAAGGACTCCTCAAAACAGCTGCTCCCCCTGACAAGTCAGCACAGATTTATCCCACAATATAGGATGGCAGTGTCATCATATGCATGATTTGATCATGAAAAGATATAAATACTCTTGTGCTTCCAAGTGTTCTCATTTCTGGATGCAAGGATTTGTAAATATCATCATCATTCCATTGCCTTGCTCTTCAAAATAAAAATGCATATATCACATTTGGGTAGAAATATTTAATTGGTAAATAGCAACAGTACAATTTGGACATCATCCTAAAAGTGATGAGAAATATAATATCATCCAAGAGGACCAATTTGTCAGTGTGCTGACAGCCATATATTTTTTTAACATTCAGTCACAGAGAACAGAACTTAAAAATAGAGTGGTTTAAACTTAGTACAGATTCTAGAAAATGATCGTATATATCCAATCTAAATCATAGAAATAGATTTTTTAAGAGATTATGGGAAAAGGCAGGGAATTATTTAAGTCCATCTACTGTGTTTAGGTCCAGATAACTACCTAAAGCATTGAAAACATTGCCTAAAGCTCCCTAGAAATATAGGAGCCAAAATATCTTGGGAATCCAGTCCAGAACTAAAAACATTCTCTAAATCAACAATATTCTGAATCTAAAGACTAGAAGAGGGCTTCCCTGGTGGCGCAGTGGTTAAGAATCTGCCTGCCAATTCAGGAGACATGGGTTCGAGCCCTGGTCCGGGAAGATCCCACATGCCGCGGAGCAACTGAGTCCATGTGCCACAACTACTGAGCCTGCACTCTAGAGCCTGCAAGCCACAACTACTGAAACCCGCGCGCCCTAGAGCCTGCGCCACAACTACCGAGCCTGCGCTCTAGAACCTGTGAGCCACAACTACTGAGCCCACGTGCCACAACTACTGAAGCCCACACGCCTAGAGCCCGTGGTCCACAAGAGAAGCCACCGCAATGAGAAGCCCTCGCACTGCAACTAAGAGTAGCCCCTGCTCACTGCAGCTAGAGAAAGCCTGCATGCAGCAACAAAGACCCAATGCAGCCAAAAATAAAATGAATAAAATAAATTTATTAAAAAAATAAAATAAAGACTAGAAGAACATTTCAGGTGCAACATATCATTGAATTCAATTGTATGGCAAATTAAAATACAACCTATAGGACACTGAATCTCAGTTTTCCTTTTAAAATGCTCATTGATTCAACAAACTCATATTGAATTTGAATTTGGTACTAGGAACTGGGGATCCAAACATGATTAAGAGATGGCCAGTCTGCAAACTCACAGAATACAGCAGAAGACACACACCCACAAATGGTAAAGATACAGGATGCTGACAGCTATGATAACAGCAGCCCATCCAGATAAATACAGACTCTGCAGCTTCAAATGCCATACAAGGCAACAGCTCAGCTGGAGGCAGCAGCATCTTTTAATTAAGGGCCAGGCTCTGTGGTGAAATCAAATAGTGCTCTTTTTAGTGGGTGCTACCACTTCTAAGGATAACAATTTTTTTTCTGGCCAGAAGAAGTAAAAAAAAAAAAACTACAAAGCACTGGAAGTTTAAAAAAAGCAATCCAGGTTCAGTACTAAGGTTTGTGGAAAGGAGGACAGCCCTTTACCTGACGCAGGGTGGCGGAGTCCAGACATCTAGGGGACCTCACATAAAAGGAGACACACCAGAGGGTGCCCAAGCCCAGGATATGGCGGTGCTGTGGCAGGACTGGGGTTGGGGGGGACACTGTTGAAGTAGAAAGAGAGAGAAGGGGCAGCCTGAGAAGGCCTTAAAGCTCCCGAACAGGCTTTTTTTTTTTTTTTTTTTTTTTTTGCGGTACGCGGGCCTCTCACTGTTGTGGCCTCTCCCTTTGCGGAGCACAGGCTCTGGACGCACAGGCTCAGCGGCCATGGCTCACAGGCCCAGCCGCTCCGCGGCATGTGTGATATTCCCGGACAGGGGCACGAACTCGTGTTCCCTGCATCGGCCACTGCGCCACCAGGGAAGCCCCCTGAACAGGCATTTTAAATTCAAAACTCATGAGTTTGATCAGAATTGCACTGGAAGAAGATCATGTTTTTCAGTTTAAGAATTCTTATTTAGTTACATTCTCAGTATTTAAGCAAATACCTACTGTATTCATTTCCTAGGGCTGCCATAACAAAGTACCACAAATTGGGTATTTTAAACTGAAGTTTATTGTCTCACAGTTTGGAGGATAGAAGCCTGAAATCAAGGTGTGGACAGAACTATTTCCTTCTGAGCACTGTGACGGAAGGATCTGCTCCAGGCCTCTCTCCTTGGCTTGCAGATGGCTGTCTTCATATTTATATGGCATTCTCCCTGAATGGCACGTCTTTATCCAAATTTCTCCTTTTCATAAGGACAACAGTCATTTTGGATTAAAGTCTATTCTAATGACCTCATTTTTAACTTGATTACCTCTATAAAGACCCTCTGTCTAAATAAGGTCACATTCTAAAGTACTACGGTTAGGACCTCAGCATACAAATTGTAGGGGGACATAATTCAACCCATAACATCTATATTATAAAAGACACAGTAAAAGGCACAGTCCCTGTCCAAAAAGAGATTATAATCTAATTGTGAAGTTGGGACTGAGCCACATGAGACAATTCAAGAATAACATTCAGAGAATGTAATCGAATTATAAGCTCTGTGTTTTGGGCAAAAGTCTTTAGGCTAGTAGTTCCTAAACATACATGTGCACTGGCCCCCATCACAATTACTGCCACATCTCAGTAGCACTATTTACTTGGTGCTTTTTAATTTCTACTCTTTCACTTAAACAAGTTTATCCTAGTCCGTTAACTGAAAACCAGTACCTTTGCCAAAAATAGAAGGCAAACTTAAAAATAAACACATCACTATTAAATTTTTTAAAACTGTCCAAAAATCATCTGAAATCCTCTCACCGCAGTTGTTAACACAGCAGTAAAGGCTGGTACACTGGAGAGAGCTCTCCAAATTAGGAAATTACAAGACAACTTTGATCAAATTTTGTTACCGTCTATCTAACCTTGGGTAAGCAACTTAACCTGTTGAGTTTCCTCATCTAGTTTCCACCAACAGGTGGCATAGTTAATAAGGTGGTTCGTTGCTATAACAATTACATGAAATGTTCCTGAAAGGACTCTCTAAATATAAAAGCACTGTAAACACAGTATCATGGATAAATTGGAGGGAACACTGAAACCTTACAACCTTAATCCTGCCTTCTTTTTCACTCTCTGATTTGGAGCTCTCCCTTTGAGGGAGATGGGATCCTTTGAGGTTTACCATCGCTACACTGACGGCCCACACCACCTCTCGCTTCTCTTGGCCTGTCAGTTCGTGCTGGTCCCTATAGGAATACAGAGGCTGTTCGGAGAGACAGGTGGCCTCACTTCAGTCACCCTGCACTTTATGCCTCAAGGGCTGAGGCAGACCCGCCTTAGCTTTTTGTTTGTTGTCGTTGGCGATGATCATTGCTCTGCACTTCACCTCCGCATCCAGCTGTATCCCACCAATGTCATCAAAAGCACAGAGAACACGGTCCCCTGATTTTCTCTTCTTTCGCTGCTCTTCAGTGAAATGCTTTGCTTTTCCACAAATAGTTCAGAGCCTGATGCCACATGCATCAGGGTCTTTTGAAGAACCACTTTCTTCAAAAGTGGTTCTCTCTGGGGGACTGGGGCACAGCTGTCAGTCAGCTTGACTTAGAAGCAAGAGATCAGAGAAAGGCATTTTCCCCAACAGTACAGTTTTTGATCCCACTTTGCCTGGTCCCAGTCAGCTCAATTTCACCTCTGAGGCTAAGACTAAAACCATGCCTATAACATCCCTGTAACCTCCAGTCTTGTAACATCACAATTTGCAACTTGAAAATCAAGCAAAACAAATCTCAACTGTCTCCTCTGCCTCAAATTCCAAAGACCCTGTTTAAGCCCATATTTTTCCATATAAATTTAATAACTGGGTATTCAGTGAACTATTACATTGAGCAAGCAGGACTCACTGAGTACGACTTAACCCTATTCTACAACCCTGCTGTTTGTCCTAATCTGCTCTGGGGGACTACTTCTTTGCCCACCATTGGATGGAATGAGAGCAGGGCCCTTCAGTTTTCTGGTCATTCTGAGATAATGAAAAGTCCTTTGGTCACATCAAGTCACAAAACAGTTCACTTCTGCAAATAAAATGTCTGGTCCTGTGTCAGAGACAAAACTTCAAGCTTCAGTTACAATGACATCTTCTCTCCTGTCTTCACGTAGGTCTGCAGAAAGCCTTCTGAGAGAAAAGGAGACGTGGCCGGACTCCACCACATGGATTATTTCCCACCAGTTTCTGACTCTCTCAGGGTAACAGTGGGGTGGAAGGAGGAGAGATCAGGAGGGAGAGAAGGTCTGACTGAGCTGGCATGGCCA
This sequence comes from Grampus griseus, assembly GCF_964374135.1. Classification (NCBI taxonomy): domain Eukaryota; kingdom Metazoa; phylum Chordata; class Mammalia; order Artiodactyla; family Delphinidae; genus Grampus; species Grampus griseus. The sequence goes on along the minus strand of NC_139001.1, from coordinate 38,582,537 downwards.
CAATCTGGTGCCCGTACTCTGCAAGCTTGGGGTATCTCTCTCTCCCCAGGGGACCTTCCTGGGTTCTGGAGACATACCCCATTCTGGGGATTCTCACCTGCAATTTCCCTGACGTGGTCACTTACAGCCCTCTGCCCACCAGAGATGCTGGGAGTCCGGGAGTGCACTCGGACTCTTTCTGCCAAGGTCTTCTGTCCCGCCCCTTTGGGTGGCCCCTGGGAGACAGCAGCCTCTCCAGGTAGTCCCTTGAGCAGGTGTGACAATGATCCCACACCAGCTCTGTCGTGGGCAGATCCCACCCCTGGTCCACAAGAAACATGCATTCTTGTGCCAACAACTCAGGCCGTGCAGGCCACTGCCAGCAAGCCCTCCTCACTTGGAGGTCCAGCCAAAGCTTATTACCTCTAGAGCCCTCAGGAGAGAGTCAGACTGTGACCATTCCACCGTGTCCCTCACACTGCAGAGGACACTTGTGAGCCTCTCAGAGCAGTTCCCCTGACATCCCTCTCACTTGATTTGAGGTGGAGGGAAGCACCTTACATCTCTCTGACAAGTCTGTGTGTGACAGAAAGAACAGGCTTCCCACAGCACATGGACAATGCCCCCAAAGAAACCCTCCATCAAATCAACAACTCTGAGCACCTGGGTGGCCAGGAAAGGGTCATGAGAGTGATCCTGGACCACCTCCCTCCCAAGTGCTGCTTCGGTGATCAAGCATCTCACTTTGAAATGTAGACGCGGTTGTCATCTTTCACCTGGGGGCCTCAGCTGACACTGATCCAGAACGATTTCCATATTAACATCCTTAAACACTAATGATGCTATTCATCAACTGAAGTACAATTTCCATCATCATATTGCTTACATATAGTGTTTAGTTTTATTTTTTAACTCAACAAATACTTTATCCATAAGTAATGGGATGTACTTGGCAGTACAGCACATGGAAACAGCAAATGCTCTTTGCCTGGCTCAAATATGCAGTTTAATCATCATCATCATCACAGTCGATACCTCCTATACTCTTATTAAAACAAGTCCTGTGCCCAGCACTTTACATGTATGCAGAAAAATCCTACTGAGGATTTTATTATTTCCTATGAGATTGCTACTGTTATCAGAGAGGGTAAGTAACCTGCTCAACATCACACAGGAAGCAAGTGGCAAAGCAGAGATTTAACTACATGTCTACCCAACTTCGTAGCCTAAACACATGATCTCTAGCCTCTGTTACGTGAGTTGGGAGGTTTATGACAAAGGATAATAGACAGAGCATAAGCTACAAAGTCAGGAAAATTTCAACTCCTCCGTATCTTAATTGAAAATACCTTGAATTAAATTCTTGGTCTATTACTTTGGCTATAAAATGAGGATACTAACAACTGCCTAAATTAGACACTTGTTGCACTACACAGCATCCATCTCTCTCTTCATTCTCCGCAGTGTAGCTTGTATAGCACCACCTCCCACACACACACCTCCAGGCAGAACCTGGTTGGTTTGGAGGATAATTTGCATATGCCATTCTCTGGGTCACAGTTACTGGTCCAGGGAAGGGCTAGGTTTGCTTGGTTCTTTTCAGTCGCTGACAAATCCTAACTGATACACTACGCCATAAGGTTGTTTTAAGAATTAAATGAGGTAAGATGTGTAAAGCACCTAGTCTAATGCCTGGCAAAAATAAACTTACAGGGGCTTCCCTGGTGGCGCAGTGGTTGAGAATCTGCCTGCCAATGAAGGGGACACTGGTTCGAGCCCTGGTTTGGGAAGATCCCACATGCCATGGAGCAACTGGGCCCGTGAGCCACAATTACTGAGCCTGCGCATCTGGAGCCTGTGCTCCGCAACAAGAGAGGCCGCGATAGTGAGAGGCCCACGCACCGCGATGAAGAGTGGCCCCTGCTTGCCGCAACTAGAGAAAGCCCTCGCACAGAAACGAAGACCCAACACAGCCATAAATAAATAAATTTAAATCATACGGGCTTCTAAGAAGACCTCTGCTTAAAATAAATAAATAAATAAATAAACTTACACTTATTAAATGTTTGGCAATACTGTGGAACATGGACCGGACTAGAGCATGTTAGACTGACGACATTACTTCTGTAGCTAATAAAAAAGACCTAAACAAAATGAGAATCAAGAGGTGACAGTGCCAAGAATCACTGCTAACTTAAAACTTACATCGCTGAGTAGCAGATCAGATGTGCAGGTTGAGGGAAGGGGTAGAAGTCAACACCTTGGGCAAGGTTGTCAAGCCTGAGAAACTAAAAATAAAAAAAGCATTTCCACTAACTAAAACAGGGAAATGAAGAAGAACTGGTGTGGCATGTCAGTCAATTTGTTTTGAACAGGCTGAGTTTGAGAAATGCGTACGATCTTCAGAGAGCCATGATCTCGGGAACTTTCAGCAGAGGTTGGGGCTAGTTAGTGGTGTGCTGGTAAACCAGCTCTGGGTGAGTGGGAGGAAGCCCTGATTTGTAATGTTTGCCCCTTTTTGTGGTATAAATGCTCTTATTGCACAGCTGCCTTCATGCTACTTACATGAGCCAGGAAGAGATGGCTCCAGTCACCCTTGATGAAAATAAGCTTTCTGCTTAGACTGGCAGTGAATGAAATTGTTCAAGGCGAGAGGTTAAAAAGAAGAGAGTTCATAATGAAGCCTGAAGAATACTTAGAGGATAAGGGTGAAAAGGGGGGGAGTTTCAGCAAAGAGGAAAAGAATGAATGGCCAGAAAACTGGGGGAGATGGGACAGTGTCACATCCAATGAAGAAACAGCCTCAAAAACTGGGGGCAGTGGACAGCACGTTAAGGCAGAGGGTGTGGACCAAAGAAAGGCCTAGTGTCTGACTTTTAAGAGTATTGTCGACTTGAAGTGCACAGTTTTGGTAAATAGTAGGGGAAGAGAGACTCTATTGTAAACGCTTATAAATAATTCTCTATATATGTCATTTTTTCTTCCTATCCTTTTCTTTTTTTTTTTTTTTTTTGCGGTACGCGGGCCTCTCATTGTTGTGGTCTCTCCCGTTGCGGAGCACAGGCTCCGGACGTGCAGGCTCAGCAGCCATGGTTCACGAGCCTAGCCGCTCCGCGGCATGTGGGATCTTCCCGGACCGGGGCACGAACCCGTGTCCCCTGCATTGGCAGGCAGACTCTCAACCACTGCGCCATCAGGGAAGCCCCTTATCCTTTTCTTAATAGAGATATTAAAGAAATTCTGTTGAAACATTTCAGCTCATGGACACTTTTGGGTGCTGGTCACGTCTGCCTTTAGAAAACAGTAAATTACATCAGTTACAGTTTAGAGAAAGATGGGTAGGCTTGAAATTTTATGGCAAAGGAATTTAATAGGATCTAAGCAATCATATTAGATCCTCTCAGCCTTTCTTATGCCCAGAGCTTGTATATACACTTGGCCCTGTGGATTTAAAATCCGAAGGAATGGGGTGCTCCACTGCAAAGGAAGCACAAGAAGTAACAGAACAATATATATCTCTGTGTATCTGATAAGAAGTCACCAGAAAAAATGTGATGGTTTAAATGGAACTCTTTCAAGAACCATAAACAAATGTTAAACTCTAGGTAAAAATGCATACTGTAGTGTTTAGTGGTGAAGTGTACACTGATGTTTGCAATTTACTTTGAAATGCATCCAAAAATAAGATAGATTGATCAATGGATAGATATGTGATGAAATAAATATAACAAGATGTTCATTGTATAATATAGGTAATGTGTATATGTGTGTGTTCACTGTACAATTCTTTCAAAATTTTCTGTATTTTTGATATTTTTCTAATAAAAATATTGGGGAAAATGCAAATAAATAAATAAATGGAACTCTTTCACTGAAGTATTGCTCAAAGTGACAATAAGTATTGGGTTGGGGGGTATTTTAGACAGTGGTATAAAAACTAGTAAAAAATGATTTATAAAATAAATTTCTATGAGCTTACTTTAAAGGAACTAACTCAGCATACACTACAGAATCTTCAAAGATGAATTGATTTTCAAAGGAGGCACAGCAAATACCCATTTAACAAACTCCGGTGTAACCGAAAGGCTTACTCGGGACAAGCAGAAAGACTGAGAAAGAGAACAATCTAAGAACAGTGGGAACCACGCCAGACCCTGAGCGCACGCCCCTGGGGGAGCATGAAATGTGCAGTTCTTCCAAGCATCCCACCAGGCTGAGTGGAATTTTAGTTTCAAATGATAGGTTTTTTGATATAAAAACAGCCCCTAAACACAAGCCAACTTCTTCTCTGGCACTCAAGCTAAGACAGGAGTCTGTTCCAATACTGGAGGAAAAGCTATAGCTGCACTCAACTCATTGTTAAGTTGCATTGCCTTCTTTTTTCAAGGGTAATTTCGCCTACACTCAAAAATCACCTGCAGGAATTGACTTTAGCACCTAACTTCCTTTAAAAAGCAACTCCACTGTGGAGGAAATTCCTATAGACACTATTTTTTCTGACTATTTCACTGAGTAACCACGGGTACATTACTTAATCCATCTGGGCCCTCAGCCTCTCATTTGTAAAATGAGGTCAGTGAAGTAAATGATCACTAATTTCTTTTCTAAATCTAAAACCTCTACGACACTATCTTTCAAAATAAACTTCAATAGATGAATAATATATTTTAATGATTCCAAATGACAAAAAAACCCCACAGTACTTCACTACCAGCATTTCCTTAAATAAGTAACGAGGTTTCCTCACATTTGAGTGAAACTTACTTAGAATGAGGAATTCTGGGGTTCTGTCATTAGCACCCACACAATGTGAAGATGATAATGTGGCTGCTTAACTTAGCATTATTGCCGTAGTTAGAAAGACCAACAAGTAATAATAATAATTTCTAAAAGAAATTTTGTTAGTTGCGTAGCACTCCATTCAGGCAAATGAATCACATGATGGGCCACAAAACTCTAAGTTAGCTGACATATGCTGACCTATAACCTTGCTTAAATCAGCAGTTACAGTGGGCCATGTGCAAAGCACAGTTCACCTTGTTTATCCCTTTGAAATGGCTCAGGAATGACAGGGTTTTGTTTTGTTTTGTTTTGTTTTTTATTTATGGCTGTGTTGGGTCTTCGTTTCTGTGCGAGGGCTTTCTCTAGTTGCGGCGAGCGGGGGCCACTCTTCATCGCCGTGCGCGGGCCTCTCACTATTGCGGCCTCTCTTGTTGCAGAGCACAGGCTCCAGACACGCAGGCTCAGTAGTTGTGGCTCACAGGCCTAGTTGCTCCGCGGCATGTGGGATCTTCCCAGACCAGGGCTCGAACCCGTGTCCCCTGCATTGGCAGGCAGATTCTCAACCACTGCACCACCAGGGAAGCCCCCAGAATGACAGGTTTTGGCAGTTAAAGTGAACAGAGAAAAAAATGGCTGTTACACAGCCCCAAACTAAGAATTTAACCTCCTCCAGATGTTCACTGAATTCTTCAGGCTCCCCTTTTCCCATGAAATGTTTTATCATGTCAAAAATATGCCACAGACTTACACTTGAAGAAAAAAATCTATTTGGATGCTTTAAAAAGATACGCACTAAATATTTAGAATCCTATTAGTAATGTAAATTCGCAGTTGGGAGTTTCAAGATTTTTTTAGGTTAGTCTTTCAGTAACATATTTGCTTCTATATTACACCTTAATGCTATAACTATAGTCTAAAAAACTGTTCTTATTTTTGTAGAGTAAAAGGATGATCATTCCTTGATCCATCAATAATCACATAATAGCACTTGTTCATACTAGAAGTGTAATAGTTATATATTTCTGAATGACAAAAACAATACAGATATTCTCCATGTCAAACTCACAGCCTTCGGGAAAACATCCAAGAGTGCTTAGAGTAGCAGATGCATATTTTTGAAAACAAGAGACCAAGAAAGGCCAAAAAAGTGAGCGTTTAAAGCAGTAACAGTGAGTTCAGGGAGCAAATTTATTTCTATTTAAACATACAGTGCTTTCTATATATTTTTTTCTTTTTTTAAATTTGGCTGCTTTGGGTCTTCATCGCTGCGCGTGGCGAGTGGGGGCTACTCTTGGTTACAGTGCATGGGCTTCTCATTGCAGTGGCTTCTCTTGCTGCGGAGCAGAGGCTCTAGGCGTGTGGGCTTCAGTAGTTGTGGCTCACGGGTTCAGTAGTTGTGGCTCATGGGCTCAGTAGTTGTGGCTCACGGACTCAGTTGTGGCTCATGGGCTCAGTAGTTGCAGCGCTCAGGCTCTAGAGCGCAGGCTCAGTAGTTGTGGCATACGGGCTTACTTGCTCTATGGCATGTGAGATCTTCCTGGACCAGGGCTCGAACCTGTGTCCCCTGTATTGGCAGGCAGATTCTTAACCACTGTGCCACCAGGGAAGTCCATGCTTTCTATATTAAAGATAGAATCCATGGGGCTTCCCTGGTGGTGCAGTGGTTGAGAGTCCGCCTGCCAATGCAGGGGACACGGGTTCGTGCCCGACCCAGGAAGATCCCGCATGCCGCGGAGTGGCTGGGCCCGTGAGCCATGGCCGCTGAGCCTGCGCATCCGGAGCCTGTGCTCCGCAACGGGAGAGGCCACAACAGTGAGAGGCCCACGTACCACACACACACACACACACACACACACACACACACACACACACACACAAAGATAGAATCCATGGCCTAAGGAAACAGGAATCTAAAGGCCAACATATTGTATAATAATTGGGAAAAACCCTAGAATGACAGTACTTTATTAAATATAGATATTTTTTAAATTCTTTCAGATGCCTGGTACAGGGTAAACTCCTAATATTGTTGCATGAACAAATGAATGAATGAATACCAAAAATAATCTTTTGAATAAAATCATTAAGAGAAAACTACATAGATGGCCAACAGGCACATGAAAAGATGCTCAACATCACTGTCATCAGAGAAATGCAAATCAAAACCATAATGAGATATCACTTCACACACCTCACATTTGTTAGAATGGCTATCAACAAAAAGAACCCAATGGGGGTGGGGGAATGGGATGAATTGGAAGATTGGGATTGACATATATATACTAATATGTATAAAATAGATAACTAATAAGAACCTGCTGTACAGCACAGGGAACTCTACTTCACTTAGCTGTACAGTAGAAACTAACACAACATTGTAAAACAACTATACCCCAATTAAAAAAATATATGGACATGAAAAAAAAGAACACAATAACAAATGCTGGTGAGGATGTAGAGAAAAGGGAACCCTCCTACACTGTTGGTACGAATGTAAACTGGTGCAGCCACTATGGAAAACAGTAAGGAGGGTCCTCAAAAAACTAAAAATAGAACTAACCTATGATCCAGCAGTCCCACTCCTGGGTATATAAACACTAATTCTAAAAGATACATGCACCCTAATGTTCACAGCAGCATTATTTACAATTGCCAAGATATGGAAGCAACCTAAATGTCCATCAACAGATGACTGGATAAAGAAGATGTGTGTTTGTGTGTGTGCGCACACGTGCACACACACACAATGGAATACTACTCAGCCATAAAAAAGAATGAAAATTTGCCATTTGTAACAAAATCAATGGACTTGGAGGATATTATGCTAAGTGAAATAAGTCAGACAGAGAAAGAAAAATACTGTATGATAGCACTTATATGTAGAGTCCAAAAAATACAACAAACTAGTGAATATAATAAAAAAGAAGCAGACTCACACATATAGAGAACAAATTAGTGGTTACCAGCGGGGAGAACGAAGGGGGGAGGGGCAATATAGGGATAGAGAATTCAGAGGTACAAACTATTATGTATTAAATAAGCTACAAGGATATATTGTACAGCTTAGGAATTATAGCCAATATTTTATAATAACTATAAATGGAGTATAACCTTTAAAAATTGTGAATCACTATATTGTACAACTGTAATTTATATAATATTAACATCAACTATACTTCAATAAAAAAAGAAGAAACATAACATGAAATAATCTTCAATAAAAAAGTATTTACTTTTGTGTCATAACTGCTCTAGCCTAAAGCCTATTCTTTAATGAAATTGATTGATCTGCATGAATAATGCGGCACTGAAAGCTGCTCAGGACACTGCATGAACAGGACACAGTTAAAGAGTTAAGAGTGCAACTGAAGAGACAAATGTGGAAGAAGATAAATTACAACACAGTGCAATCAGCACTGAAACAGTGATGTGAAAAAGTTTCTAAGGGAGCAGGAAAACGGACTGATTGCTTGAAACAGATGGCGGGGTGCATGACAGAGTGGGTGGCTTCTGAATCCTGTCTAAAAGGATACACAGAAGTCAGCCAGGAAGAAAGGGGATGGGGACAGAGGCGCAACCTTCAAACATTGCACATGAAGCCCTTCATGGGAAAGACTGCATCTGCACGTGCAATTCCCGCCTCATAGAATGACTCTTTGACCTTCTTGGTGAAGCCCGTTCTATACCCTTTCCATTCCCGAATCCACCTCAAGCATTAAACTGTTCCCCCACCATGCTCTCATGGCCTCTGTAACGTTGTTCTGAACACACTGCATCATGCACCCCACTGAACTCTGAGCTGATCCATGTTGTATCCTATTGCCTAGTGGCAGACAAATAGGAGGCTCTCAAGAAATGTTTGAAGTTGATGTGGCAGCTACCTCCTACGAAACAATTCCCCTTGTATACATATCACAAGTGTTAGCTTGTTCCATCTTCCTCGCAATTGTGTAAAGTTGGTATTGTTCCCACTTTGTATATGAAGAAACGGAGGCTCAGAATGGTTAAAAAACTCCCAAGCGCCAACTAAGTGACAGAGTCAGAATCTAAATCCATGTCTGTCTCACACCCCAATTCCAAAACCATCCTCTTATCCACACTATTCCTGATGCTGAGTTGATGGGTCCACGAGACTTAACCCAGTTCAAGTTTGTTTGTAATTAAGGTATTAGTGTGGTTCTCATAATGATTTTATGAACTACAGTAAATTGAGCAAATATGACCATCTATCATATTTACTTGTTGTTTTATAAATTTTGATGTAAGAAAAGAAAAAATCAGGTTTTCTCAATGAGTAGATAAACACTAGGAGTTTGCAATTCATAACTGAAATAAAAAATACAAATCAGTTTTGCTCAATGAGCATGCATACATTGAGAGTTTGCAATTCACAGTTGAAATAAAAAATACACACAGAAGGTCGAACTACAAGAACTCAGAGGAAGAATTCCTTAATGTCACCATTAAAACTGTGTTACAACACTCTGGCACTCACAACTTAAAGCAGACTGAAGATGAGTTGTTCTATACAGTTTCTCTGAAGTCCATATGAAGTGAAGTGAGTCTGTCGTTATTCAAAAATCCAACAATGTCATTCAGATTGTAGGAAACAACTGACAGAAATTAATATAATGACTTTGATAGTTATCACAGCTCTATACCTCAAAGACTGCCAGGATAAGCCTGGTTTAAACTAAAGATACAAACAAATGGTACAAAATGAAATAGAGATTGTGTGAGAGCCCATAAAGGGGAAAACTCACTGGAGAAAATGAAGAGAAGATTTCAGACATACCTGACATCTTTTATCATTACCTACATTAACCAGAAAAAAGAATGATTTGATTTGGTAAATCAACAAGGGTTTGAAGTTAAAATTTAAACTCCTCCTACTTGCTTCCATTTATTTTAGAATGCAACTTCGGGGGGTGGTGTGTGTGTGTGTGTGTGTGTGTGTGTGTTGCAAGAAAGTCAAACCCCATGTACTCTAGTTTTGCTGATTCAGATGTCTTTTCTTTTCATCCTTAAATTATTTACTCACTCAATAAATTGTTGCTTTAAGCCACTAAGTTTTGTGGTGGTTTGTTATGCAAAATATATAACCAGAACAATTCCTGTCTATGAAAAAAACACAATAATAATAAAGACAATATGGAAGAAAGGGTTTAAAACAGGATGGAATTAAATGTCAACAATAAAAAAGAAGATGGGGAGGGAAGTGATTGTAGTGAATCTCTCCTAAGATCCTTGTACAGTTTGAGAGGTGCTTAAATATATTGGTTCATTAAAACCTTTGTTAATTATACATGACCTGTATTTTAGGGTGATCACTAACAGACTAGAACTAGAATGTTCAACTGCCAAGCAAACAGATTGAAGAAGAAAGCGGGAGGTAGGGATGAGTTAAGGAAACTCATCATTTCAACTGAAGGCATAAAAGTAGAAGGAAAAAAATACCTATGAAAAAGCAGGCAATATATAGAAAACAAAATAAGATGTGGAAATAAATTCAAATATATGAAAAAATAATACCAAATGTAAAAACACTAAATGCACCAATTTTAAAAGATGGTCACACAGACTGGATAAAAATCATGAAGCTATAGATGATTTACAGCAGGTATATGTGAAGCAGTCAAAGAATGGCTGAAAGTGAATTGGTGGGAAAACATACATCAAGCAAAAAACTAACCAAAAGGAAGCTGATAGGACAACTGATAACAGACAAACTGACTTTAAGAGAGATATCAGGATAAAAAGATGGCATTATAAATGTTCTTTCTTTATTGATGTGCCCACTATTTAGTCCTTAGGAAAGTATGAAAAGCCAATTAAAACAAACATTACAAAATTAGCATGTGTGGTAAGGATTATTTTGTACTCAGTAATGGGTTATATCAGAATGAAACATTTGTAAACCTCAGGCCATGGTATTTTCACAAAATATTTACAATTATTTAACATTTAATAATTATGGCACCTACGTAAGCCTCCTTTAGGGAAAAGTGATACAAATCAGCATGGGGGAAAAAATCAAGTAGTATTTAGAGAATAACTGGCTAGAAAATAAAAACCATGTCACTCTATGGAGAGAAGAATACCTATTTCAAGTATTGCTTTCAACCAGTATGTTAGGGGATAAAATATACTAAAGTGTCTTCAGTACACTGAGCTATACAATTTTTTGAAACCTACGTCATGTCCAGGGAAGTGTTCCACTACCATTTTGAACTCATGGACTCCTCTGTGAACCAAATCTTCAGCATGCGTAATAAAGGAAGATCCACGATCATCTGAGACACCAATGCAATGCTGTGAATTCAGATTCCAGTAACTGCTATTGTGCATCCATAATGTTGGGTATTATCCTTGGTCCTGCCCTAGATGTGTCCTCTCATTCAGTCTTCTGAACACCTTGCAAAGTATATCCCAAAGTATGACACTTTCTAACCTCCAGCATCTATCCTTGCAGCGACTATGGAAGACCAGACGTTGTCAGCAAGACACATCTACTATGGCAGAGATACCGACTCTCACCAAATAGCCAAGGGCTTCTCCCCATTTCCCAGTCCCCATGCAGTTAGGCAGATCACGAGACTAGTGCTGAACGACGGACTCTGAGCAGAAATGAAATGTGCCACTTTGGGGACAAAGCATTTAAGAGCTGGTATAAAAGTCTCCAGCTCTCTCTTCCCTCGACACCTGCCCAAAGAGGCCCTATGTTCCAGATGGTGTAATGACAAGATGGTTGAGACTTTAATAATCCAGTATGGCAAAAATCAAGAGGTGGTAAGCCTGAGTCCCTAAAAGACAGTACAAAGCAAGCCCCCATGTTGGATACATAGCATTAGTAATAAATCATCTTTTGTCTGTTAAGCCACTAAGGACTCAGGAGTAGTTAATTACTGTAGCATAATCTGACCTATCCTAACACAACAAGGTAACAAAAAGTAATTTAGAGTTAAGTTGTTCCAAAAAATAATTTCATTTCCAAAGCTACTACTTTCTAAGATAATTTTTTTTTTTAATTTAAAGCCATGAGCTAAAACAACACTTCTTTGGCAGTAATCATGTAAAAATACCCCCAAAAAGAGTTTAAGAACAAATACTCTTAACTGTTTTTGACAGCTGTTCTGGAAACTAAATACCTAACACATAAATTATTTGTTCCATTTGACTGAATTTCAGATTAAACGGCAGCTTTCCTATCACCTTGGAAAGCACACTGGTTTAGAACCTACATAATACTCATCTTAGAACACTGCATTATTTAGCATTCATATTTTAAGTGCTTTGTATAATTCCTAGAGCTCAATTTCCAAAGAATGGATTTTGTTTTCTGTAAGCAGAAGTAAGCCAGGATGCCACTTTAATCTGGAAATCCCTTCTTATGGACTCACTCAGTGGGTAAATTCGTGCTGCTGCTTTAGACTACCAAGGAGAGGATTTCATTATTATTTACAGTAGCCAACATAAGGATGACAGTTTACAATCAGCAGGCCCTTACAATGAGCCCAGGTACCTTGCTAAGAGCACTGCGTGCATTATCTCATTTAATTCTCATGATACTGGCACTTTCCTTAGTCTTTTTTTTTTTTTTTTAAGATGAGAAACCTGAGGTTTAAAAAGATTACATAATTCTCCCAAGCTAGTAAGTAGATCTGAATTTACTAGTCTGTCTGACTCTAGAGCCTGTCCTCTTAATCACTGATAACCTCAGAATTTCTCAAAGTGTGCTGCGTGGCCCATCCTGGGTGGCCCATAGACACAGTTATTACTAACTGTTAATGTATGTTAGGAAGAAACATAGCTAACACAGCAAGCCTTTCCCAGACCTTACTGCTTAGAACAAGGTCAGGGTACATAACCAGTTTGCTTTCTTTTAATCAGATGGTTTAAAGAAAAAGATTAATAGCACAAGTGATAATCCCAATATTGCAAAAACCAAGAAAGTGCTGAGAAAATAACTAAAGGTTGAAAACCACTGGACTGTATTTTTCAACACAGAGGGGAAAACATGAAGACTGGGACACAGGACTCTTAAGTCCCAGCCTTGACTGACTCCAAGTAACTGAATGGTATCACCATTCTGGACCTCAGTTTTTAATCTATAAAACATCAGCTTAAATTTGGAGCTCAAAAATACATGATCCCAATGCCTTGGATAACTACTGCAACTTCATTTTACCATCCAAATGCAAAGAAGTATGAAAAATGTCATAATACATAAGCCAGGATTTTTTTAAGACAGGGTCAAAGTGCAATTGTTCTGCCATCTATCTTTGAAGACACAATCAATGCACAGGACTGAGAGGTATACTCAAAGGACGGTCCAGACAATGCTGATAAATTATTTATCTGTTACCGGTCGATGACAAGATAAGAACCTTGATCCAAAATATGAAATACCTACATCAATAGGCACTTTATTTAGTTTAGATGATCTTTTAATAGCAAGATTTTCTCAATGAAGGAAGCTGTTACACTGATTTACATTCTGGAGAATGTTTCTTATCGAGTTACAGATCAGTAACAAACAGTTCAGAGACCAGCACTGTGAGAAGCACAGGTGTACAGCACAGTGTAAACTTCTAATTTTCATAATGTGCATTTTCCCAGTTCTGTTCAGGTACCTGAAGTTGCCTGCACATAAGAAATGGCAAATTAAGCTTCTTGAAGTGTTTCTCTTTTAGAGAGCCAGAAAAATGAGCACAAGATTAAAGGTTAAGGGGAATTAGATAGTGAGCCTGAAACAAATTTAATATTTTCTGCCTCCACTTTAAAAAGTGTCCACTTGATTTTTCGTGGAAAGCTGTTTGTGTTGAGTACCCTAAGGGTTCTTGCACAAGATAAGCATTTGGTTCTTTTTATTTACACAGCTTAGGAGGAGGCAATGAGTAGCACTATTAAATTTGTGAGGGGTCGATTCTAATTTTAGACACCAACACTAAATTATAAACCTAGTGATTTCTGGAAACCATCTGCAAGGCATTAATTGTTGTAATTTGGAGATTTGGGGCTATAGGTACATTGTGATCATCTCTGGAAATCTCAGGGTGTATATGAGACTTTCTGGAAGGAGAAAATATAATTAGCTTCTGCTTTAAGAACCATGTTCACACTCAAAGTTTCCCCAAATGGTGTTCTGATATTTTCAAACTTTTTTTCTTTATATTCCCAATAGGATCTCTACATTGCTAAACTGCCTAAAGAAAGATGTATGTTTCTGATCCAGAAGGATATGTTTTCCCTCCAGATTAGTAGTGCTAAAAGTCATCTGGAACAAGCTGTACAGTGCAAAACGTTATTAGCAGTTAGCGAAACAAAAACAAATCACACTTCTAGGTAGGAAGAAAATGTAAGCCAAGAGAAATACATCAAAATGAGGAGTGTGCCAATAAGCCACACCTCTCCAGGCCTATGTTCCACCCAAATCCTTCCCCTTTGGGACTTATTTCTATAGAGACCATCTCTCAGTTCCACAAATAAAACTAGACATTGCTAGGAAACAGTCCAGCTTCTCAGGACACAGCTGAAGAGGAGTGGCTGCTTCCTACTAAGAGATATAGAAACCTGAAGCTATTCCCGCTATATGTGCTTCTATGAAACCTATTTCACAGAGCCTGAGAGAGAACTTATTATGCATATTCCTCTTTAGTCATAACAGCCTTAAATTTAGGACGTAACTTGGACCCCAACATTCTTTTCCCCATCTTAGCCCTGCATTTCCTCTTTTCTTTCAGGTCTTCTCTAAATGCATCATCTCACCTATCTTCCCTTCATAGGGCCCAAGAAAATTGTTTTGTACGTTTTCAAATTACTAACTGCTCATTTGAAAGATTCTTCCCATCATGTCATTGATTCATTAAACTCTTGTAAATTTCTGCATGGCTTGGAGTTACAGTGTTCAAATTTTTTATGTCAATTTTTTGTTACTTCTTTTAAAAACAACTGAGTGGTTTTTACCTATATTAAAGCAGCCCAAGCCCTCACCCTGAAGCAGTAACTATGGAAGTAGCCCACTCACTCTTCATCCTGCCTTTAAAAGCAGTTGTGTTCCTCCTTTCCCCTTTCTCATCATAACAGCCACCCCAATGACTCAGTTAGGAATAACTGCTGGTACAAGAAAGCCTCACTAATGATGACTTAAACAGAGGTGAAGATTTTTTTTTTCATGCATAGCAAGAACTTTGGAGTTCCAGTCCAAGCTCTTTCTTCTCTGTAATTCTTGGCTTTTAATTTTCTTGATTGATAACTTATGGTTGCTACATGGATGCCACAACTCAAGATATCACATCCTTTCACCAGAGTCCCAAGTACAAGAGAAAGGGAGGTTTAAAGACTCTCTTCATGAGGCTCTGGTTTTTCATTAGAAAAGGAAGTTTCCCCAAAGTCTTTCCCTTACATATCACTGGCCAGAACTGGGTCACATGTGTACTCCCTGACTACTCACTAGTTGGACTACCACATCAGTTTAGACCCTTCCTGAGTCTGGAGAGGGTCTGCCTGCCCTGAGATCAAGGGCTTGCTGCCCACCCCCTGACCCCATAAGGAAGAAGGGATCAGGAGATGGCTGCCAGCTAAAGACCACAGTGCTGTCACCCGTCCCTCACTGCATGGGATGGCAAAGTCCCCACAGAAGTGAGGCTATCTCCAGTCCAGAGGTCAGAACAGTCCATCCTAGCCCCAGGAAAGAAATGGATATCTCTGCTTAAACCAAGGTCCCTGTCACTCACTTTGAGGTCCCAGAGAGCCAATCTTTCTTTTAAACACAGCTGTGGTGCTGCAACTACATAAATGAGCCATCCTTAATGTTCTAGATGTTAGGACCTGTGCCTTTTAAAGCCATTAACTGTGGAAGACCTGTTAAAACCAACAGCATGCCTGAAAATACCACATACCTCATTCCACCTACGTGATACTTTCATTTCTGAATTCTAGTCTCTGTGTTCATCCCATCCCCTTAAGAGGTCTGAGGGTGCCAATTCCTCACACCTTTTCCATGCTAGGGATCTAAAACTATTAGAAAATACACTAAGAAGGAGACAAACCTATGGGACTCAAACTATCATTTATTATTTATTCAGAGTTCTCTGGAAATGGCTAGATGCAGAAATTAAGTGGAACCTCTTACTGTCTACCCTAAATCAAAAGCAGGGGAGAAATTTCTGCTTCAGGCCATGTTGCAGTAATTAGTTCCAGACTTGCCTTCCTAATGAAGCAACTGTAAAACTAGAAGGCAGTGGTTTTCTGACATTGCACAATAGATTAAAATCCCAAAGTGAAGGGAAACTTATAAATTGACTCCACGACCACCCAGATCTCAGCTGGGGGACAATTTCCTGGCAGTTCTGATGGGCTAAGGAGGCATCAATCAGAGTTTGGGTCAACTGAAGTGACTAGAATCTCCAGGCAAGGCACTGGAAAGGAAAGAGCTGTGGGGGGATGAAGGCCAGAAGTCCACATGGGGATCCCCCATAAGCCCTTGGCTAAGGTCTGGGCTGCACATGTGCAGGGCAAGACTACGAAGGCTTCTTTCCAGAGAGCAGCTGCTACAGGACTGAGAGTGTAGTGGAGTTAAAGAAGTCAAGCAGTGCTGGAGAACACTGGAGTTACAGCTGAGCCAGAGAGAATGGTTAACATTCCAGGCATGCAGCTAAGACATCAGAAATGCCACTACTTAGGAATAAGCACAAAGTCCTAGAGTAAAGCCTAGTAGACCTACTCTAACAAAGCCCCAAACCAAGCCCTAACAAAGTCCATAGAGGAGCCCAAACGTGAAGGCTGAATGCCATCAAGCTAGAAGTGCTGCATAACTACACTGGGCTTTCCATAGATCCATTCTAACCAAGTGTTACCTCATACATAGAAAGCTCAAGGAAATAAATATGCCAACTAGAACAAAAATTAACATTAAAATAAAAAGTATGCTACAGAACTCAGGATTTCTACAGTACAGAATCCTCAATGTCCAGTGTAAAGTAAAAAATTGCTGAATATACAAAGAAACAGGAAAATGGGACTCACGGTCAAGAGAAAAACAGACAATAAAAACGGACCCTTAGATGACCCCCAGAGATATTGGATTTAGCAGAGAATTTAAAGCAGCTGTATTCAAATCAATTCAAAGACCTGAACAAAGATATGGTCTGACAGACTTAAGACATAGGGACTCTCATAAGAGTAATTAAAACTATAAAAAGAGAAATCCATATTCTATCAATGAAAAGTCAAATAACTGAAATTTTAAAATCCATTGGATGGGCCTGACAGGAGAATGAAGATAAAAAAAGAAAAAGTTAGTAAACTTGAAGATAGGTAAGTAGAAATGGTTGAATTTGAATACCAAAGAGATTAAAGAACAATTAACCAGAGCCTCAGGATCTTGTAGAACAGTATGAAATGATGTAACGAATGTGTAACTGAAGTCTCAGAAAAACAAGAAGAAAGTGAAAATAGATAGAAAAAATATCTGAAAATATAATGGCCAAAATTTTCACAGTTTTCATTAAAAACATTTACTTAAAAAACTCAAAGAATCACAACCAGGATAAATAAAAAGAAAATCACACCTAGGTACATAATAGACACACTGCTGAAAACCAAGCTAAAGAAAAAAATGTTGAAAGTAGCCAAAAGGGAAAAAAAGAAACACATTTCATATAGGGAAGCAAAAATACAATGAGGATACGTAAGAAAGGTACAGAAACAGCTTGAAATAAACTAAAGAAGAATAGCACTTTTCAAAAGAGATTTATTTCCTAATTCTATTTTCCTAGCTATATCTTTGGACTAATTCCAGATTTAGGACTCTGGCCTATTCTCTAGAAAGTGAAATATAAGAACACCAAGATTTTGTGACTTTGGTCACTTGGGAATAAGATAAACTCTTGTTGTGGAGCACAGGCTCTAGGCACACGGGCTTTAGTAGTTGCAGCACATGGGCTCAGTAGTTGTGGCTAACGAGCTCTGGAGCGCAGGCTCAGTAGTTGTGACGCACGGGCTTAGTTGCTCCACGGCATGTGGGATCTTCCCGGACCAGGGATCGAACCTGTGTCCGCTGCATTAGCAGGCAGATTCTTAACCACTGTGCCACCAGGGAAGCCCCCCTTTTTTTTTTTGATTTTTGCTTTCAATTAAAGTAGATACTTATATTTTCTGGAATGTGCTACGCATCGTGCACTCACCTATGAATAACAGATGCAAATCAGCTAAACAGAGCTAGGACACTTTCGTTAAAACAAATAGTAACCTATTTCTAAGTCATTTGTTAGGAGAATATGACACTTTCTTTACCTAATTGATCTAGGACACATCAAGGAATTTTGAAATAAAAAGATACTTTAGACTACAAGTTGTTCTTAATGTAATTCAACCTTCTGAAAGAGCACATTTTTTCATATCAGTTATCTAAGTCTAAATATCCTTTTCATCGGTTTAAAAACACTAGTAAATGTTAATAGCCACCTCTTTCCAAATGCAGTTATTGATCAAGGGCAAAGTGAAGTTTTAAAAAGAAAATACTGCAGGTTCTGACATTTAATTAAGGTAGAGATATAACCACAGTATTCATATCAGCAAAAGGTATTTATAATTGTTGACTGTCCCCCGCCCCCGCCCCCGCCCCCGCCCCAAAGAAGAAGAAAAAGTTCCTAGGATCTGGCTGCTTTAAATTATGTGTGTGAATTTCTTCCCAGGAGAAAACACAGAATAATATAATGTCAGAGAGAAATGTATGATCAAGTCACAAGCAAGTCCAGTTCATTTGACTCACCTATGTGATAAAGTCCAATCCAATCACTGGGGTCCACCTCCTCTTTAATGTCCCAGAAGATGATGAGGTTCTGAGCTTGCCCCAGCGTGTACTCATACATGCTGGCAGTCAGGCTGGAGCGGCTCTCAGAAGTCACCAGATCGGTGTCGCTGTTGGCCCGCTGTAGAGTCATATTCTCGGGCATGGAGCTCTGGGCGGCCAGGCTCTGGAGGTTCTCTGGACTCAGTGTGTACCGCATCTGGGGATTTCGACGCCTCACAAAAAGCAGGTGCTCCCGGGCTGAGCTAGCCATCCCGTCTGCCTCTCTGAGGTTGGCTTTCTACGAAGCTGTGAGAGACAAACAAGCACAAAGCATTAGTGCTACAATGCAAGGAATTAAGTTTAAGCTTCCCAGATAAAAAGACTTTATGAGTGTTTGTTAAAGCTTAACCATGCAATAATCTTCTGCTGTCAAAATAAAACCTATTATTCTACTGTCAACTGATGATTGTCAGAAACAACTTCTATAGACTGAGGTCGCAAGATGGCAAAGGCCATCAAACACCTGTGGCCCTCAATTTCACTGGGCACAGCTTCCTCAGAGCAATTAAGAAGGAGACTTCCCTACCATCCCTTTTATGGCTATTCTTTCTCCTTCAGAAATGGCATCCTCCTCTCCTTCACATATTCATTTGCTGATGCAATTAAATTTTAAAATAGCAAGACAGAAAATTTTGAGACATGTTCAACAGAGTTGAAATATACTACTGAGGACAAGTTCTATTTCCTTCCCATAGGAATGAAACTCACTAAACCCTTTTTCAGGAGCTTGCTCAAATGTTACCTCCTCACTTAAATAGAGTTGGCCATCCTGTGTAAAACTGCAACAGCCAAGCATTTCCCATCCCTCCTTCCTGGCTTTACTTTTCTCAAAAGCAATTACTCTGATCTGATGTACCACCACATAGTACCATGCACTTATTTATTTGGTTACTGTGTACTTTCCCCCACAAGAATGTAAGCTTGGGGAAAGAACACTCTTCAATAAAAGGTGATTAGAAAAATTGGGCAACCGTGTGCAAAAGAATGAAACTGGACCACTCACTGTCTTACACCAGGCACAAAAATCAACTGAAAATGGCTTAAAAACTTGAAATAAAGCTCCGAGAAGAAAATACAGACCAAAAACTCTTTGACATAAACCGTAGCAATATTTTTTTGGTTCTGACTCCTAAGGCAAAGGAAACAAAAGCGAAACTAAACAAATGGGATCTAACTAAACTTAAAAGCTTTTGCACAGCAAAGAAAATCACTGATGAAACAAAAAGACAACCTACTGAATGGAAGAAAATATTTGTAAATGATATGACTGATAAGGGGTTAATATCCAAAATATATAAACAGCTCATACAACTCAGTATCAAAACAAACCAAACAACCCAATTAAAATATGGGCAGAAGACCTAAACAGACATTTTTCCAAACAAAACATACAGATGACCAACAGGCACATGAAAAAATGCTCAACATCGCTAATCATCGGGGAAACGCAAATCAAAACCACAATGAGGTACTGCCTCACACCTGTCAGAATGGCTTTTATCAAAAAGAAAACAGATAACAAATGTTGGCAAGGATGTGGAGAAAAGGAAAACCCTCCTGCACTGTTGGTGGGAATGTAAATAGGTACAGCCACTATGGAGAACAGTGTGGAGGTTCCGTAAAACACTAAAAATAGAACCAACCACCATATGATACAGCAATTCCACTTCTGGGTATATATCCAAAAGAAATGAAAACAGGATATCAGAGAGGTATCTACACTCCCGTGTTCATTGCCGCATTATTCACAATAGCCAAAATATGTAAACAACCTAAGTGTCCATCAATGAATAAATGGATAAAGAAGATGCAATACATATACATACGATGGAGTATTTTCCAGCCATGAGAATGAAGGAAATCCTGCTCTTTGCAACAACACAGATGAACACTAAAGCATCATGCTAAGTGAAATAAGTCAGAGAAAGACACATACTCTATTATCTCACTTATATGTGGAATCTAAGAAAAAAGTCAAACTCTTAGAAACAGAGAGTAGAAGAGTGGTTGCCAGGGGCTGTGGGATGGGGGGTAATGGGAAGGCTGCTGAAAGGCTACAAACTCTAAATTTTCAGATGAATAAGGTCTGAGGAGCTAACGCAAAACATAAATGACTACAGTTGATAACACCATATTATATAATTGAAATTTGCTAAGAGAGTAGAATTTAAATGTTCTCATCAAAAAAAAAAAGTGAGGTGATAGATGTGTTCATTAACTAGATGGTGGGAATCCTTGCACAACGTATATGTACATCAAATCACCACAATATAAACTTTAAATATCTTACAATAGTATCAATTATACCTCGATAAAGCTGAAAAAATAAAAAAGAATGTAAGTTTCACAAATGCATCTGTTTTGTTCACTATTTTATCCCCAGTGTTTCCAACAGTGCCTGGTACACAGTAGGTGTCAATAAATGTTGAATGAAAAGATCACGGAACAGTGAGCACCCTTGTGCTAGATACTCCTTAAGCTCCTAGGAGATACTCCTTACTATCTCCTAGATACCCATGACCTACACCTTGAGTCCCTTTGCTGGGCCTGCCCTTTGCCAAACCTATTTCTACCATCTAGACCCACAGTAAGCTATTTCCTTTGGCTCCCACTTGGCCTCCATCTAAAGGAACAAAGCTTTTCCTGTTCAAACTTAGATCCAGTCCCCTGTTGGTTCGCTGAGTCTAGTCCTAAGATATCCATTTTCTTCTCCATTGCCAGGCTCTGACAGAGATTCTTTCTAAGACCTCTGTACTTTACTCTAGCACATTTGAGGTTCCATCTGCCAGTGCCTTTCCTGTCTGTCCATGGATTCACACTCCCTCACCCAGACCCCACAGGCTCTGCACAGAATGAATCTGGCTCTCCTCTCACTATCCCTTTCAGGACTACATCATTCACTAATAGGTTTATGGATTTAACATTTACTCTGCATCCCTAGTATGTGCTGGCCTCTTTAATATACTACATCTTTTCAGAAGGCCACGCCCGCAAGGTGTCTTAGAATGTCAACATGAACGTTCATGAAAAAAAAAAACAAAAAACTAATCTTGGGCTGAATATTTACGTTATAACTAATAATCTTGGATACCAAGTCGGAGGTAAGAAAAGAGGAGGGTTCCCTAATTTCTCCCATCCCCTCATCCATTTCACAAACACTTGGGTGAAGGGGACATTCTACCATTGCTAAGGTCATAGTACTTGCAAATGTATCTATTCAATTAATTTCTGGCACAAAGTTGATCTCATATTTTTAGCACGATCCCTTGAATTAAAAAATCACTGGGATTGGTGGGCAAGATGTCCTGTGTAAAAAGGACAGAAATAAAACGAACAGAGAAACTTAATATTCCTCTTCATAAATTTAGCACTTGCTTCCTTATGTGGTATATGGTAACTCTGACATCACATAACCCATAACTGTTAAACAACCTCAAATCCATGAAGTCTAAAATTCAGGTCAACCTCTAATCTCAGGGTTTCATGAAATTTTCATTTTAGTGGATTTCGACAGGCCGTTCTTTGTCTATAAACCCAGAGTGAGTCCAGCACCACATCAGCTTCAGCAAGCACTGTAAATAATTACCTCCTAACATGTTGTAGTCAAATAGAAAATGCAGGTTGGACATAACTAAGCTACTTCCCTGAAAGAAATAGGCCAGAATCTTTACAGCTTTAAGCCACAACAAAAGAACTGAAAATTACTCTGTTCTAGAAAAATGGGGAAAAACAGGGATGTACACCAAAACTGTTTCATTTTTTAATGACCTCTATTTAATCAGAGAGAGAGGTAAACACAGTGGATAAGAGAATAAGCTCCGAAGTCTGATTTCTGGGTTTCAGTCATATTTCTACTACTAAGTTGCTCTGTGATCTTGGACAATTTATTTTAACTCTGTGTGCCTTCACCTTCCCATCTGTAAAGTAGGGACATAATAACACCTGGTTCATAGAATTTTGGAGAGAACTAAATGAATCAGTATAGTATAGAACAGTGCCTGGCATATAATAAGTGCCCAATCATGTTTAGCTATGAATATTATTATGTGACTACATTCTACTTTAATTATATAAAGTAGAACTGGTTTTAATCCCCTTGATTCCCCCACTTATTGGGAGAGTAGGCTATCAGTATCCACCATTATTCAAAGCACAATCCCAAAAACAGAAAGAAAAAAAAAAAAAGAAAGAAAGAGACTGGTAGGCACTGAGGAAGAGCTATCCTGAAGCCCAAGCCTTAACTCCATAACAGTGGCCTGACAAGGGCCATTCTCTGGTCCTCTAGCCAGAGATAAGGGTTGGAATTTGACTTTCTCACCATTATTGGCTTCATTCATTCATTCAACAAAATTTTATCGAGCACCTCCCTTGTGAAAGGGAGACACGCAACAGACAGGTCAAAAAATAAGACAGAAATGTGCAAATCTGCTAGTTTAACTGAACCCTGCAAATAAAAACATATGGAGCATCTATTAGTACACATCTGGCATAAAGCTACAAAGTATACTAAACAGAAAAGAGAGTGAGGTTTTCTTTCAAATTCTTTCTTTTCTTTCCCTAAGGCATGTAATTTACTCTATAGGAACTTGACTCTGGGGGGAAAAGACAAATACATATATGAAAAAATTCAATCCTGTACTAATGACACTTCATTAGTGTACAATTTGTCCCCACAAGTATGTGATGGAGATAATAAACGCTCATGAGGCATCAGGAAGTGACAGTAATATTTATAAAGTGTTTTACATTTTTCAAAGCATTTTCACTTCTATCATCTCAAGTGAGACCCAGAATATTATGAATTAAATTTGAGAGATGCCATCATCTCTGTTTTCAGATGAGAAAACTGAGGATCTGTGAGGCAAAAGGTTAGCTGAAGGAGATACAAACACTTCGGAAGTGGTTATATATTTGAGGTAAGTCTTAAAGGGTTAGAGGAGAAGAAGAACTATATGAAGAAATGAATGCATTCTAACTGGAAGGATGGATATGGAGAAGCAACCAAGGATGAGAATATGAGAAGGAAGAAACAAAATAGAAAACAGAGGCTCTGCAGAACCCTGGGAAAATGATGGGAATCCTCCAAAGGAACCAAGCAGAAGCCCAGGGAGAGAGGCAGGTCTTAATACTGCCACTGAAGACATATGGTGAGCCCAGACATGACTCAAAACATACTGATGCCCCATGAGGTTAAACCCACCCAAGGTCGCAGAGCTGGTAAGTGACAAGGGTAAAAATCAAGATAAAATAGGAGAGAGAGAAACACACAGACACACGAAAGAGCGAGAAAGAGAGAGAGAGAGAGACAGGAACGGGGAAGAGGGAAGGGAAGGGGGGAGAAGGTGGGGAGGGGAGAAAGGGAGGGAGAGGGAGAGAAACATGTCTTGAAAGTCAAGGAGAGATTCTGAGGGAGAGCCTCAGATGTTGCAACTAACGACTGAAAAGTTACCATAGCACCTGAAAACTAGGAGGACATCCTTGGCCTTAGGAAAACCTTTTACATGGAGTGGTAAAAGTGGTAAAAGCCAGACTGTTGAGGTTTGAGGAAGGAGGCTGGAAAGGTAAATGGAGGTAAAGAGTACAGACTCTTCTTCAAAAGGCTGGACTGTAAAGGGAAGGAGAACACGTGGTAGAGGGTGATGTGTACTGAGACAGGGTTGGGTGTGTTTGCTTGTTGTTTTTCAGCCTGAGAGAGACTTTTGCATGTTTATAATACTAGCATAGGGTCACTAAGAGCTCAGGAAATATCTGCTGAATGAATGAATAAATGAAAATTGAGAGAAAGGGCCAGTGAAGAGGAGAGGCTGAAGATGTAGGAAAGAGAGGAGATATATGATGGAGCAAGATGACTGAGGAGGAACAAAAGCTGGAATACACAGGACAGGAAGAGGATTAGTCTAAACCAGCACTGCCCAATAGAAATATGCTGCAACCCACTTATGTAATTTTAAACTTTCTAGGAGCCACATTAAAAATGTGAACATTTTAATCATAACATATTTGATTTAACTCAATATATCCAAACTATTATTTCAACGTTAATGTAAATAATTATTAATGAGATATTTTGCATTCTTTTTTTTTTTTTTGTAGTAAGGTGTTTAAAGCCAACACATATTTTATACTTAAAGCACATTTCAGTTCAAACTAACCACATCTCAAGAGCTTGAGAGCTTCATGTGGCAGGTGGCTCCTGGTCTGGACAGTACAGATCTAAACCACGGGAATGCTCCCAGCTTCCAAGACAATCTGCTTCCTTTTCAACCTTATCCCACCAGAAAGGCCCTCAATGTACCTAAGAGGAAAACATCATTAACTAGCTGACAATAATGTGTGAATAACCAAGAATTCCTTAATCCTTCCCAAGGGTTCTTTCCATGCATTTTAGCATGAAGATGCTTTTTTTCCATTATAGTTTGTTACAAGATATTGAATATAGTTCCCTGTGCTATACAGTAAATCATTGTTGTTTATTTTATATATGGTAGTATTCATATGTTAATCCCATACTCTCAATTTATCCCTCCACCTCCTTCCCCTTGGGTAACCATAAATTTGTTTTCTATGTCTGTAAGTCTGTTTCTGTTTTGTAAATAAGTCCATCGGTACTATTTTTTAGATTCTACATATAAGTGATATCATATAATATTTGTCTTTCTCATGAAGATGCTTTTTGAGCCAAATCTCTACTTGGTATATGAAGACACCCAGTCTGGGGTAGAGAATTTTCTGGGGATAGATTTGAGGACGGGGAGGGTAACAAGTCCCAGAAACTCTTTTGGTATCTTTTAGCTTCTTTTCTTCAACCTTGAAACTACACAGTCTTCAAAAGCAGGAACAGTGCTCCAGTGGAGCTTACGTATAACAGGGGAAGAGATGAAGTGGGGAAGTGATCGGGTTATCTGTATATTTCTTTAGCAAACACTCACGTGGCACTTACTCTTTCTAAGTGATTTACAAATATATACAGGTTACCTGTAAGTCTTCTGTGTTTACCTAAGTAACTGCATATACTTAAACTTCACCCTGTCTCAATATATTCAGCTATTAAACGGAGGTAACTTTAATGTAGCATGAAAGGCCATTTGCAAGGATTAGGAAAATCGTAAGTGAGAGTTATTTTTTAAAGTAACTACTGTTATTTTAATAAACAAATAATATAGTTCTGACCTAATTAATGCAATTAATGCCTGGGGTAGCTCTCCAGGCCTAAGAGTCTGGGGAGAGGAACTAAGACTTAGAAGACAGTTAACAGAAATCAAATGCTAAAGACCATCTTTACACATGAAAACTCACTGTGAACTCTGCCTAGTGTTGGATGACCCCATACTTAGGAAAGAAAGGGAAAACAGTTCATGCTCCCCTACTTTCCTATTCAACATGGCTCCTGGCTCCCAGAGCCCAGAAATCAGCTACATTAGGATACATAGGCCTTCGACTTATAGCTTAGGAACTCAACCACAGCTCTTAAAGAATTGTTTCCACATAAACAAAAATTAATTCCAACTTCCAAACCACCCCACTTTAAAGGAACTTGTAGAGCCTACCACTCACAAGCCGGTCACTGCATGTAGTGAGATGTGAGACTAGAGAGAGAAGAGAAGATTAGAAGAAACTTGGGCACAGAATGTTAAGTAATTCACTTGGAACCTCACCAATGAGCAGGGAGTCATTCCAGGCTCTTGAGCAGAAGAGTCAAAATAGGAAATTTAAGCATGGGAAACTTAATCTGAAAGCTCACGTGGGGCTGATTGTAAGAGGAGAAAACAGAGGTGGGGGAACCAGTTAGAAGCTAACTGATTAGTTAAGACATCCGGCACTGAGTGCTGAAGAGCGGATTCAGCAACACAGGAAGGAAGTATATCAATCAGGAATATTTCAAAGAAAGAACCCGAAGACTTGGTGGCATATTGAATACAGGGGATAAAAGGAAGGAAGAAATTAAGACTCAATTCTGGATTTTCAATCTACGTGACAACAGAATCCCAGAAACATTAATAAGGCTGAGAAAATCAATACTACTTTGGGTGAGTTTAAAATAAATGCAATGTATCCAAGTAACTATATCCCAAAGACTCTCGCGAAGGTGGGCCCCAATTGCTGGTTATTATGAGGCCAGGGATAAAACAAATACTCAAATGCAAGTTTCTGCTTACTAATGGGCTTAGAATTTATTAGTTAAAATTGACTATGCCAAAGTATCTCTAAAAGGCTCAACTCAGTGTTGAAAAACCTCACTCAGATGTTTTACTTTACATAACTTAGATCAATGGAAAAGAAGTAAAATCAGAATGCTGAGATTATGATGAGAGACTATTTCCAAAACTGCTTTGGAAAACTTCATTTTTCCCTTGCAATAAAAGTAATGTATTTTTTAAGAGTTCATGTTTCCGTAATAAATTAAGATCAAACCCCATGCAAAAATGAATTATGCAAAGTTGCATAAAAACTTTAACAATCAAGCCACTCTATCTTCAGCTAAAATTTGAGTTTATAACTACCTTATTCAATGCAATGTTCTCACATGGGAAAACGAGGGCTACTCCAACAACAAGGAACGACTGCTTCACATTTTCTACTGATATCTAAGAATTCTTCCCTTGTGTCCTGGTTTCATATCTATGCCTTCTGCAATAAGAAAGGCAAATTTTCTTCAGAATAATATCTATGTTCTTCTGAAAAGCTTTAGTAGACAAAGCTGATGGTAAGGGAAACTGATTAATACTCACCAAATTTATTAAAAAGAAAGCTAGTCCTTTAAAGCTCCTTAAACAATCCACCCACGGTGAGCCTCTGCTGAGGCTATATGGCCCATTCTCAAAGGACACAATTTAACACAATGTAGCACTCCTTTAAAAAAAAAAAAAAAACCCTACCACTTCTAATTATGATTAGGTCGGTACTAACCTGCTCTCTCAGGTAACAGACATCTGCTTAAATGACAACCAAAAACAAAATCACTTTTCCTCCAGAGGTCAAGAGAGATATAATTACTAAGCAAATTGCAAAATGCTTTAGTATACAATTTCATTTCCAAAAGCAGCAGATTTTGTTTAGAAGATACAGACAGAAGCAGATGACAAATACATTAAACAAGTGTTTTTATTTAAAATATTTTTGCTAAGGAGTCTGGAGGTGAAACCTCACCTGAAGGGCAAGTACTGAAAACATTCATTATGAAAAGATTTGTACAAAAGCGAGAGAGAGGCATGGACATATATACACTACCAAACGTAAGGTAGATAGCTAGTGGGAAGCAGCCGCATAGCACAGGGATATCAGCTTGGTGCTTTGTGACCGCCTGGAGGGGTGGGATAGGGAGGGTGGGAGGGAGAGAGACGCAAGAGGGAAGAGATATGGGAACATATGTATATGTATAACTGATTCACTTTGTTATAAAGCAGAAACTAACACACTATTGTAAAGCAATTATACCCCAATAAAGATGTTAAAAAAAAAAGAAAGAAATGCAAAATTGGAAATTAAAAAAAAAAAAAGATTTGTACAGAATGGAAATGCACCCTCATATTTTAATTTCCTAGATTGGACATTGAAAAATAAAACCAATAATAATAACTAACATCCTTGTTTAACCCTTCAAATTCCCAAAAAAACACCACATGCATACACACACATGCACACACCTGTTCAACTACACTGTACTTCAAACTCCATTTGTGTTTTACTATATAAATAAGGAAAGCAAAGGCGGGATTATATTTATGTCTAGAGACACTAAAGAAAATATAATATGTCTGCAATAAGCAGAGGTGTGAGACCTCTGGGAAGAGAAAGCAGCGAGCCATCAGACCCCGCAAGCCAGCTGTCACCTGAGATGAATAAAGTTATCACCAAATTCTCAACTAAGACCCCTTCCCAGTGGCTCTTCACTGTGCCTTCTTGCTAAGAGAAAGCATACTCATTACTCACTGTTTATCATACATAGTCATAACCCAATGCTTAGCTTACTCGGCAAGAGTGTGCTAGGAAAATGATTAAGATCTGAAAAATCCCTCCTATTTGACCTACCAATAAATGATTTCAGGGCATTCAACAGAGAGCCTGCAGTGACTGAAGCTGCCCCTCACTTCCTCTTTCCAGGTGGAAAAGTATCAGAAAAATGTAATTTTCCCTCCAGCCTGCTGCCCTTTAGCAAAAGGCTCTTCTCCCCACAATTTTCTCAAATGATATGTTATGATCCACAACATAATAATAGCCCACCTGTAAATTTGTAAAAGGGATGGACAAGATAGAAAGAATTTTAAGTTTCAAAAGTTGTTAATTTTAAAGACTGAGTCCAACAAAGCTTTCAAGCTGTTGATTAGCTTGAATCATAATTGACTGAATATGCAGCCAGACAAATATGAGAAAATAATTAAGATTTGGTTTAACTCTTCTGAATTCTTTAAACGTGATAAGGCTTTCAATTCAATTACTTAATTAAACTTTTCTTTTGCAGATGTGAATAGATAATTCACAAAAGGAAAAATTTAAATCACTAATAATTATATGTTAAAAATTAAAACAAAACTTAGATATAATTTTCTATGCACCAAAATATCAACTCTGAAAAATAACAGTACTCAGAAGTGAAGGTGCAGTGAGACAGAAACTCATGCTGCTGACAGGATGGTTTTGCAAAGCTCGCTGGGCATGCCCTTGGAGAAGAAAAGGCATCTAGACCAAAACTGAAGGCAGTGGGGGACAACTGAGTCCTCAAAAGAAGCAAGTCAGCTGTTACTAGAAGAAGAGGAAATGAATGCTGGACAAACATAAAGGAAAAAGAAAAAATGGCAGACCGTTATACGCGTAATTAGAGAAGAATTTAGGATAGAGAGTGTGGGAAGAATCAAGACATCTTTATCTCAACAGTCAAGGAGAGAATGGAATGGGCCCTCACTGGCATTGGCATAGATACCAATTTTTTAAAAATTGATCTACACTCTTAAAATGCTATTAAATTAAGAACAGCAAAACCATTTCAAGAATCATTTTTAAACATTATGCCAGATATGGAAATCAAAATTTCGTATATTTTCAATACCTGTTTAAAATTCCAACATATTTTTCAGTAAATACACATGAAGTTCCATGATCTGTCCAAGGACTGATAAAAAGAAACGAAAAACTCTTTTATGTCGAGCATTCTTGGTGGTTTCCTTGCCTAGCAGCAAATAGTGATGGTTTGTGCAGGAGAAGTAGAATCGATTCATTTTAGAGTAATCTCTTTTCAAAGATATTCAACTTTTACTCCCTGTACAGCCTTAGGGGAAAAGATGTCTTTTTTCTCTTGTGTGGAACACATCCCAAGACATTAACTTCCGCTAAAGCTGAAGATAATTACCAATTGTTGGTAAATGGAATTCGGATATTTAAGAACTCTGCATTACTTTGAGGTGGTTGGAGCACATTTGTGTGGAAAAGTCTTTCTTGCAAAGCAAACCGCATAAGCTTCTAGCTGTGGATTGTCAAAAGCTGCTAAAAAAGATGACTAACTGTATTTATATACAATTGCTTATTCCATAAAACACCAGAGATTATAACTACAAACACTATTAATTGTGGCATGTACTCTATACCCCACAGAACACTCCCCTCTTTTCCATTCCCGTTGCCACAACGGCACTAAGTCAAATCCACATCATATCGTATCTAGGCCATCACTTCTTTATTATTTATTTGGCTGCACCGGGTCTTAGCTGTGGCACACAGGATCTTTGTTGCAGACTGAGGGATCTTTAGTTGCAGCGTGCAGGTTCTTTTTTTTTTTTTTTTTTAAGTTGCAGCATGCAGGATCTTTTAGTTGCAGCATGCGGGATCTAGTTCCCTGACCAGGGATCGAACCCGGACCCTGTGCACTGGGAGCGTGGAGTCTTAACCACTGGACCACTAGAGAAGTCCCAGGCCATCACTTCTTAAAAGGCCTCTCTGATCCTTGTGTTTTCTCCCAGACAACCCATCTACTCTCTTCCTATAGCACTTTTTCAATGACAACGCTCCCAATCAAGTAAAATACATAATTAAAGGGCCACGATGGTAGTGAACAAAGGGGCAGAGGTGGGACCTGGTTTAGGCAGGGTGAGTAGGCAGGCCTCTCACAGGTAGTGACATATAAATTGATTAAGTTGAGACCTGAAGTTAGC
Organism: Grampus griseus; assembly: GCF_964374135.1. Taxonomy (NCBI): domain Eukaryota; kingdom Metazoa; phylum Chordata; class Mammalia; order Artiodactyla; family Delphinidae; genus Grampus; species Grampus griseus. The sequence continues at coordinate 38,551,778 of NC_139001.1, read as the reverse complement.
AGGCAGTTGCATAGTCCAGGTGAAAGGTGAAGATGGCCTGGATTTGCATGGTGGTTCCGGGGGTCAGGGTGGTTTTTTAGTGTATTTCTTTATACTTCCTTAAACAAACCCAAAGTTCTATACAAACTTTCTCAATAGAAGGCTATCTATCTGCTCCCCATGAAAATGCTTAGCGCACCCAGCATTGCTCATGCCATCCTCTCTACTTCCTGCACCCACCCCACCTTCAAGGTCTAATGACCACTCTCTTCTTGAAGAACAGCCAGCCAGAGGCAACATTCCCATGACTGAATTCCAGTGGCCTTTTTGATATCATTCATATCACGTGTAATTCACAACGCTTTATAGTCTAATTATAAAGATTCGTGTCTTCTCTTGCCAGAGTATAAACTCTTTGAGAAAATTACTGCTTCTCTTATATGTTATATTCTCCATAAAATAGTAAGTTTTCGGTAAATATTTTTCAAATAAATGAATGGATGGGGTTGACTCCTACTAATCAGAAAATAAGAATGTAAAAGGACTAAATCAACAGTATGAATACATGTTGCATTTTCTTTAGAATTAGCCACATTAGCCATCCAAAAAGATTTACTGAGTAAAGTACCTACTTTGTGCTGAAAAGCACAAGTCCCTTGTTATAGTATAGAAAGAAATATAAATCAACCTGCAAGAAAGAAATAGAGAAGAATTGTCTTCTATACTATAAGGTGTAAGTGCAAAAGTCACTTACACCTTAAGTGCAAAGAGCTCACTGCCAGGAATGATCAGCAGGGGCTGGAGTGTTTAAGAAAAGCCTAATGAGGGGCTTCCCTGGTGGCGCAATGGTTGAGAGTCCGCCTGCCGATGCAGGGGACACGGGTTCGTGCCCCGGTCCGGGAGGATCCCACATGCCGCGAAGCGGCTGGGCCCGTGAGCCATGGCCGCTGGGCCTGCGCGTCTGGAGCCTGTGCTCCGCAACGGGAGAGGCCACAACAGTCAGAGGCCTGCGTACCACAAAAAAAAAAAAAAAAAAGCCTAATGAGAAAAACTGAGCTGGACCTTGAAAGATATGAGGAGGCCTTTGAAATATGGCATGAATTTTAGGCCAAAGAAAGAATGTGATTAAAAAGTAAGGAAAATAGAGAGAAAAAAAAGTAAGGAAAGATAGCAATTAGCTTCCACTACCTTTACTCTGGTCCAAGCCACTGTCATATGTCGTCTGAATAAATAATCATCTATATCCCTGCTTCCATCCTTGATTTCTTACTGTCTATTCTCAACATAGCAACCAGAGTGATTCTCTTCAAATGTAAGTCAGAACATGTTGCTCTCTACCCCAAACCCTACAGTGGCACCCGTTTCAGTCAGAGTGAAAGCCAAAACCCTTACGCTAGTCTGTAAGGCCCCACACAATCTGGTCTCCGGTGCTCTCTGACCTCATCTACCACTACGGCCACCCATGCTCATGTGACCCTAGTGCCACTGCTGCTCCTCGAAGGCACCAGCCACACTAGCACAGGAGCCTTTGCATCTGCTATTTCTTCTGCCAAGGAAGCGCTTCAGGCAGAAGACCTGAACAGACATTTTCCAAATAAGACATACAGAAGCACATGAAAAGATGCTCAATATTGCTAATCATCAGGGAAACACAAATCAAAACCACAATGAGATATCACCTCACACCTGTCAGAACAGCTATCACCAAAAACACCACAAATAACAAATGTTGGCAAGAGTGTGAAGAAAACGGAACCCTTGTACACTGTTGGTGGGAATGCAAATCGGTGCACCCACTACGGAAAATAGTATGGAGGTTCCTCAAAAAACTAGAAACAGAACTACCATATGATCCAGCAACTCCACTGCTGAGTATATATCCAAAGAAAAAGAAAACACTAATTCAAAAAGATACATGCACCCCAATGTTCACACCAACATTATTTACAATAGCCAAGATATGGAAGTAATCTAAGTGTCCAACAACAGATGAAAGGATAAAGGAAACGTGATATATATACATAAATATGTGTGTGTGTGTGTATATATATATATATATATGTATGTGTGTGTGTGGAATATTACTCAGCCATAAAAAAGAATGAAATTTTGCCATTTGCAACAACATGGATGAACCTTGGTGGTATTATGCTTAGTGAAATAAGTCAGACAGAAAAAGACAAATACTGTATGATATCACTTATAGGTGAAATCTAAAAAATGAAACAAATGAAAGATTATAACGAAACAGAAACAGACTTACAGATATAGAGAACAAACTAGTTGTTATCAGTGGAGTGAGGGAGAGGGAAGGGGCAATACAAGGGTAGGGGATTCAGAGATACAACCTACTATGTATAAAATAAATAAGCTACAAGGATATACTGTACAGCACAGGGAAATATAGCCATTATATTGTAATAACTCTAAATAGAGTATAATCTATAAAAATATTGAAGCACTATGTTACACACCTGCAACTAATATTGTAAGTCATCTATACTTCAATTAAAAAATAAAATAATAATTAATAAATCACCAATACCCGAGATTTCCATGGTATATAGAATGATCTGGAAGAACCAAAAAGTTAAATGAATATCAATATGCAGCATGTGGATAAGCAAACAGTTCTGTTCAGTATCATGACCCTGCTTATTGATACCAGGTTTAACCTTGATTCAAGTATTAGGATAAAAAATGTTTTGAAACCTTTCCCAAACAGACTGCCTGCATTTTCATAGCACATATAGTTTTCAAAATTTTCTGACAAAGAAAAAAATCCTTTTAACCTAGGTATCCTTTATCCAGCTGCACTCTATTAAGGAACTGAAGAAAGCAAAACATACACAAAACAATGAACTGAAGATTTTTTATATGAGTCCTCATTCAACCATTCTTCCCATGCAATGAGAGAGTTGATCCCTACCACTCGTATCTCTGTCTTTTAGTCAGTCACTCACTAAATTTCAGATGTTCCAACAATAAACTGATGCAAAGAGAAAATGCATGAACTAATAAAAGACTCAGGATTTCATAAAAGTCAATGAAAGTGATTTTGAAAAACTACTTGAACCACATGCTAAACCAATGATTAATAAGGGTCTGGCAAAGATAGCATAGTTGACAACTGAAGGAGGAAAAATATTAAGTGCAATTTGAACGTCACAGGATTAAAAAGAATGTCACACGGGAAGGCTGACAGTGGCCTGGCACAGCTTTTGTAATATGACTTTCAAGGCTGGGGTAGAAAGACAAATACCATATTACGCTATTATACAATTTTTTGAAAAGATTAACTCCCCAACCCTCTAAAAATGTCAACGCTTCATTTGTTCTTTTTTCACTCTAATAATTAGGCCGTATTTGTGATTACAAACAAGATTAAACTGATTTCCATAATTTGAACTTTTGTTTGTCGAGATCCAACTCTTTTTTCCCCTAATCACTATGAAATCCGGCTTCCCAGTGTAAATGGATGTGTTTTAAGAAGCCCGCTTTTCTGGCATCTCTTGTCTATGTCCTGCTCTCACACTCACCCCATGGTATCCCACAACCACCTTATGATGAAGCTGTAAATTCCAGATTGCCATTTCCAGATGAGAGCACCACACTAGTGGGCGGCACAGCTGAGACCCACACTTAGGTCTTTAAAGCCTACTTCTCTTCCCATTTGACACTGTTCCTTGTGGCAACTATACCAAGCCCACATCACGGGGTACCTACAGTTACCCACAAAATTGCGTGGTGGGGGGACGGCGGGTGAAATCACCCGTTTACAGGATTTAAAATCAGCGCCTTCCACGCAGGTGCCGAGCAGCCTCCTGCTGCCAAAGCCGAGCTCCTGAGCTGACCTGCCATGCTTCCTCCCTGCCTTCTCACTCTCATTTCTGGTCCACCTACTGTAAGCTTTGCAGACATAGAAAGTCATTATTTCTTTATTTGTTATGAGCCAAAGATCTATTATAAGTCAACTTTATAAACCCACAATATTGTTGAGAAGCAGCAAGTTCCCTCTCTCAAAACAGTCTCCACGGACTCTGACAACTTTGGAGTGTGAAGGCACAGCACAGAGGCCCCGAGGAGCGGCTTTGCCGATGGGGGCCATTCCAGAATAGGACTCATAACAATCACATCCTTTTTGCCCGTCTCCTCTCACCCACCCATTTTTGAGAAGGATGATGAATATGTAGTAGAGGGTTCCTTGAGCAAGCACATGAAAGTTTGTACACAGAACTGCTGCAGTAAGCAGACAAGTAAAGTTCTGCCTCCCACGTCAATACTGGGGCTGGATTTCATGACATTTGAGTATGTGTTAAAAGGAAGACAGTGTTGGCTTCGTAGCCTAAGGATACTGGGAGGAGGGAGGAAATTTGTGATGTCAACTCTGGGAAGCTTGCCTGTCTAAACTACCAGCTTCCTCCTGCCCCAATGCACCGATGCCTACAACTAATCCTCAGGGACCCTAACAGCTCTCCAGCCGACTTCAGAATGACATGTCATAAGTCCCTAACAAAGCAACTTGGTCTTCTCCACCTTCTTCCCTTCCCACTAGACATCACCAAGATGTCTAGTGCAGTAACAGTGACATGGAAACGATTCACTGAAAGTGGAAAAAATATGGAATGAAACAAGGTTGAAGTTGGTGGAATGATTTCTGCAGAATAGACAATTCTTACAAAATAATGTTAGAACCATTTTAATTGGGTTATATATCAGATAAAGTTCTATTTTAGGTAAAATTACCAATTTCTTTCTAAAGACGCTGAAAAAATTCTTTCGTTTCAATGAGTCAAATTATTTTAATTTATTAAATTTACAGAAATTGGAGGGACTTCCCTGGTGGAGCAGTGGTTAAGAATCCACCCTGCCAATGCAGGGGACACAGGTTCGAGCCCTGGTCCAGGAAGATCCCACATGCCGCAGAGCAGCAAAGCCCGTGCACCACAACTACTGAGCCCGCACTCTAGAGCCCGCGAGACACAATTACTGAGCCCACACGCCACAACTACTGAAGCCCACGTGCCTAGAGCCTGTGCTCCGCAGCGAGATAAGCCACTGCAATGAGAAGCCCACGCACTGCAACAAAGAGTAGCCCCTGCTCGCTGCAACTAGAGGTAGCCCGTACTCGGCAGAGAAGACCCAAAGCAGCCAAAAATTAATTAATTAGTTAATTAAGAAAAGAAATTGGATTTCTTCTCCAAATTCAATAGACTACAAGAAGCTGCATTTTAATTAATAGATTAAAATCTATTCAAAGAAGGAAATCAATTCAGTTTATAAATATTTACTTTTGCTTAGAATGCTACACTATTAAATTTAGAAAAATACCATGGCCTTAATAGTTTCAAACAAATTAAAATCTTGTTAAAACCTAAATCAATTATAACTGGTTGTAACTGAGGGAAAAATCTCAAAACACTATGCACTTATCCATTACTTTATTAATCCAATTCTTTTTTTAAAAGAAAGATCCCAGTGTAATCCAAAAAACCACTCTCTGCCATGGTCAGTCCTTCTGTCATGACGCATGAGTAACTGGGATAAAGAAGAGATTTTGAATCACAAGTATTGGCACTTCTCCTCTCTCCCTCTCCTCCTCGAAGAGGAAAGTGTTCTCCTGCCTGCCTTCTGGAAGTAAGGAGACCTTGCTGGTCAGCCGGGCTGAGAACCAGAGAGACAGCTGTGTATGGCTCTCGCCTCAATCCAGCGTGTCTGACACAAGGTCCATCCCTAGTCTCTTCTGACACTTTTCTCTTTTTGGTTAGGCAAGTTGGGATGGGTTTCTGTCACAGACTTAAAGAATCCTAGATAATACACTGGACATGTCCCACTGTTTAGTTACAAAACCTAGGTAATGGGGGAAGCAGAGAGGGAAAAAAGGAAAAATCCAAAGAATCTGAGTTGACCTATAAAACACTGTGCTTTGCCAGAGAGGGGCAGGGAAAGAAAGACAAGAAAATGATGTGGTGGTGGGAGGGGAGATGTATATACAAATTTCCAGCTGCAACATAAACAAGCATTTCTGGAAATCTAATGTACAGCATAGTGATTATGGTTAATAACACTGTATTACATACTTGAAACTTGGTAAGAGAGTAGATCTTAAATGTATCACCACAAAAAAGAAATGGTAATTATATCACATGATGGAAGTGTTAGCTAACTATGACAGTAATCATTTTTCAATATATAAATGTACCAAATCAACATGTTGTACACCTTGAACTTATACAATACTGTATGTCGATTATGTCTCAATAAAGCTGGGGCTGGTGAGGGGGGAACCAAAAGGAAAAGACTGTGGGGATTAAGTATGGGGAGCATTTTTTTCTGGGGGATTAGTGAGGAAGAAGGAAGATGGGAGAAGTAGCTACCAGGAATATGACAACCACAGGATGTGTTAAACTACCATATTCTAGACCCCAACCCAAATCTACTGATCCTAACCCACCCATGGGACACAGCCCAGGCATCAGATTGTAAACATGTTCCCCAGTTGATGTTGATGAATGCTGAAATTTGAAAGCTTACTGATGTAAGAAATCACCAGCTAATCCCTATAGAGTCCCAAGTTAGACCAAATAATAACTTAGATGCTCTCTCCCCAAGTATATCCAAGTTTATTAAATTTTATTATATTATTAAATATTTAAATAGTAAATATTTTAATATTTATTTTATTAATTTTAAAAGAACCAAAAGTCGACTGAGAGACTTTGGTCTTTCTAAAATTTAATTCTATTTCCCATAAAATTTATAGCAACAATTACTTAAACAATAAAAACTTAACACAAAATCTTATTTATTCATTCTTATTCCAAAAAAATTTTTCATGGCACATTGCAGTATGAGACGCAACAAGCTGAAAGAAGTCGGTGAAGAAAAGCCAGGGGAAGCAAGCCAGGGGTCAAGTTTATGCTCAGAATTCTCGCCATTCAGCACTGCTCAGATACTAGAAGTAAGCCATTGATTTGTCTCTGAACTTCCTAGCATCCCAACCAAAGACTCACAAGGATCACAGGCCTAATCCACATGTCTATAAGATAAACACAAATGGTTTCCTGGTGATAAGCCCTGACTTTAAGTAAAATTATATGACTTTAAGTAAAATAAGAGATTTCTGCTTATTAGTCTTTATGATATAGGAAGTATTAACCTGTATTCTTATATCTACATCAAGTATGACATTTGTAATTGTATTACCTTTTTTTTTGACATCTTATTGGCTTAATACAAATAGTGTCAATTCGGGCACATTTGTACATAGCTCTATAGTGGTCTACAATGCGGTGTCCACTACAAGCTATCAGCCACATGTGGCTACTGGGCATCTGAAATGTGGCTGGTCCAAATTGAGATACGCTGTAAGTATAAAATACACCAGATTTTAAAGACTCTGGTCTTTTAAAGTACCAAATTTTAAAGTACCAAAAAAGGGAAATCTCTCAAGTTTTATATTGATTACACATTAAAATGATAAAGTTTTAGATATATTGGGTTAAATAAAATAGATTATTAAAATTAACCTCACCTGTTCTTTTTACCTTTTTCAATGTGGCTATTGAAAAATGAATGTGTGGCACACATTATATTTCTACTGGAACAGTGCTGGTCTAGCAGCTACACTCCTGCTTAACTCAAGGGTCAAATTTAGACTTAAATCTTAGATCTTAAAGCAATGGCTGGACTTCTTTTTTTTTTGCGGTACGCGGGCCTCTCACTGTTGTGGCCTCTCCCGTTGCAGAGCACAGGCTCCGGACACGCAGGCTCAGCGGCCATGGCTCACGGGCCCAGCCGCTCCGTGGCATGTGGGATCTTCCCGGACCGGGGCACGAACCCGTGTCCTCTGCATCGGCAGGCGGACTCTCAACCACTGCACCACCAGGGAAGCCCTGGACTTCTTATTTTTTAAACAATTCTTTGTGAATATAACTTCTCATAAATAAGTTTCTCTTAAGAATTTGGCAACAGGAAGTTCAAGATAAAGTCTACTAACAGAAATCTGACCTTGAATATTTGACACAAGTGACTAAGGGCAAAACCACTGGGAAGGATCTCATCCTTTTGTGAACATGACGGAAGCTGACCAGTACGTGCACCTGCATAAAAGGCCACTCCTCTCCTGCATGGAGATTTATTTATTTATTTATTTATTTATTTATTTATTTATTTATTTATGGCTGCATTGGGTCTTCGTTGCTGTGCAAGGGCTTTCTCTAGTTGCGACAAGCAGGGGTTACTCTTCATTGCAGTGCACAGGCTTCTCATTGCAGTGGCTTCTCTTGTTGCGGAGCTCAAGCTCTAGGGACACAGGCTTCAGTAGTTGCGGCACGCAGGCTCAGTAGTCGTGGCTCGCGGGCTCTACAGTGCAGGCTCAGTAGTTGTGGTGCATGGGCTTAGTTGCTCTGTGGCATGTGGGATCTTCCTGGACCAGGGCTCAAATTCATGTCCCTGCATTGGCAGGTGGATTCTTAACCACTGCATCACCAGGGAAGTCCCGTCCTGCATGGAGATTGGTACAGAGATCATTTCTGGGCAAGATCTTCCTCAGAAAACAATTCTTGTCTATGTATGACCAAATGACTGATGACCCCAAAGCTCTAAGGAGAAAACATGGGCCAATAAACACATCCTGGTATATTTTCAGAGCAGGGCTTACCAGTGGGCCACAATCCAATGATGTAATCCTATGATTTCAGTAAATCAATTCCAGGACAGAAAGTATAAAAACAAAACTAAGCCCCATCCACAAAGACCAGCGAGAATCCATGATGAAATTGTGTCATCCAATGAAAACGAGCTTATTTTCTGCTAAATTTGCTTTTAACAGTAATTAGTTTTACTCTAAGCAGCATGCTTAGGGAAGTCAGCAAGACCTTTATACGTATTCCCTCTGCCTACAGAAGCCATGTAAACAAATGAATCCACTCACGCAAGAGAGGAGAGGGTAGACTCCGTTCTTCTTTAAGAAAAGAGAATCTCATGATTGAAAACACCTAATCACAAAGGGTTTGGGACCCCCTGCAAGAAACTAGTTATGAATTCTTTTTTCTATTACATCATAAAATTGTAGGGTATCCAGCTGGGATGATGCTAAAATCTCTTGGCCAATGAATTACTTCGAAAGAAGACTTTGAAAGAGTACAGCCAACTAAATTAGTTTTAAGTACATATACCCAAAGTCTAAGTAAAAAATAAACTGCCCCAAAACACAGCACTACCAGCCGAGTCCAAACCCAGTGTGGAGTATGCTGTGGAACACAATCTTTGGGATGTTTTTACATCAAAGTAAGATGTAAGAAGAAAAGAACATTCTAATCAGGATCTGCATATATGATCATGAAAGAAAAATTTTGACTGTTTGACAAAAGATTCCTGATTATTAATGACATTTGTTGACTTTAAATGCAGCTTTAAGATATCATCTGCTTTAATGTTCAATGATAGCTTGTATTTAGTGGTTTTTTAAAAATTTTTTGCGGTACGCGGGCCTCTCACTGTTGTGGCCTCTCCTGTTGTGGAGCACAGGCTCCGGACGCGCAGGCTCAGCAGCTATGGCTCACGGGCCTAGCCGCTCCGCGGCATGTGGAATCTTCCCGGACCGGGGCACGAACCCGTGTCCCCTGCATCGGCAGGCAGACTCTCAACCACTGCACCACCAGGGAAGCCAGTATTTAGTTATTTTAACAGAGTTCTATCTTTGTATAAATTATGTTATGGAAAAGTCATGTTTAAATCTGGAAGCTCAAGCCAACTAGGTGGGCTCTTCAGTTCAGAGCGCATCCAGAGCTCATTAGCCCCACCTAATGACAGCACATCTAGACCTCTGTAGCAGCTTTAGGGTAAGGAATAAACAACCGTGGAAGTTGAAACTTCAAAAACAAAATTGTATAACAATAAGTGAATCAACTATATGTATACATATATCTCTATATCCCCTCTCTCTTTACAGCAGAAACGAACACAACATTGCAAAGCAGTTATACTGCAATAAAGATGTTTAAAAAATTTTTTTAAAAAACCTGGCATGGAGCTTCATGAAAAGCTCACATAAAATACTGCCTCACATTCAGAAAGCATGACACCAAAGAAAAACCTGCCAACCTAATTTTATCACAAAAAAATAAGAGTTGAGGGAATAAGGGAAAGAAATGGGTTTTAGGACTTTTTTCCAATTATAAAAATACCACATGCCCACTATAAAATTTCAAAAAAGATGACAAAAGATAAAGAAGAAGATAAATATCATCCAAAATGCCAGCACCCAGAGATGCCAGCCCACTGCATTTTGGTCTATAAATACATGTATAGCTATTTAAACGTATAGATAAGATGAGATCATACAACAGAGTACAAGCTGTTTTGTAACCTGCTCTTTTCATGCAAACTGTAATGTGGACATGCATATTAATAAACATAGCACTATATCATCCTTTTTAATAGCAATATAACATTCTATCATATGATGTTCCAAAACAACTCCCTCGAGATGGTCGTTTCCATTATTGCTATAAACCATGTTTTAAACACACCCTCTCACATTCATTAATGCACACGCAACTGATTATTTCCTTAGGATATATTCTTAAAAGTAGAATTTTTGGATCCTAAGGTGTTGAAGAGTGCTACCAGAATGCCTTTTCAAAAGAATGCTCAATAAACGTTCCTCACACCTGCAATGCAGGTGAGATGGCTATTTTCTTCTCAATGCCTGCACCAACACTGAACGTTGTTAACCTTTGCAGGCAGTTCAGTGAATAAGGGAATGGGTTCCAGAAGTAGAATTCTATAGCTGGGTTCAAATCCTAGCTTTGCCACGGACTAGCTCTATGACCTCTGGAAAGTTACTCAATGTTTCTGCAGATTTCTGTGAAACAGAGACTGTATCATTATACCTACATAAAGGGTTATTTTTAAGGATTAAATGAGTTACTACAACACCTGACATACAATAAGGACTCAATATTCACTCATTCTATTAGTAGTGCCCATCTGAAAATAAAAACAAAGCCCATTTTTGTTTAATTTGCATTTATTTGATTCTTGCTGGGATAAAACATAGACCCTTTTATTTAACTTTAATAAACTATTTTCACTTTCTTGGCCTCTTTTTTTTTAAGTAGTCAATCACATCATTTACAAGTAAGGTGATTTCTGTTATCTTCCTGTTTTATTTTTCTGAAATAATTGCTTTGGTTAGAAGTTCTAAAGCAAAGTTAAATAAGAGTTGTGGTTGTATGTGTGTGTGTGTATAAAACCTTACATCATTCATGACTTTATGGTAACAAAAGCATTTTTAAAGTATTCCAAAATTCAAAATTATAAAAAAGTGATGGTACAGACAACTTTTAAAATACAGGATCTTGTAAAATATCCTTTAAATATAAATTCTGCATTGTTTCTAAATTGTGGCATTTAATTGTGGCATTTTTGGGGGAAAAATGTCTTCTTTGATATTTAAAAAATCTTTATTAACTAAGTTTGAATACACCTTTAACAAAGACCATAGTAACATTTAACACTAGAAATATGAAGTATAAAATTAAAAAACTGTTATATTACTCAAATTATAGAAGCAAAGGAAATTCAAAAGACAATAATGTAGTTTGCCCAATGACCCCACATCAATTATCTTTGTGTTAAAGAAATATATTACATAAATAACAGGAAAGTTTTAAACCACCATTTGTAACCAAAAATGTTGAGCCCTTTAACTTTAAACAGCTGCATTTGGACCTAGTATTTTTGACTCCTACTGTTTTTTCATCCTAAAACAGAATGTAACTTTCAAAAGAAAGACTCTATTTCTCACAATTCACACATACTCCCACATTTTGAGAAGGAGCCTGAATTATTTCTAGATATCAAAGTCTTCAGTACAAATTAAGCCCCTAATTGCTAATCCCCAATTTAGGGATACTAAAGTCACAGAACATGTTAGCTTCCTTTTCTTAAGTTAAGCAATAGAAGAGCCACTGTACTAAAATTCTACACTATATCAAATACTCTGGAGAATCTTCCCCAGGTCTTAACAAAATATACAGGCCTGCCTGCTGACTGCCTGAGAGCTACAAACCTAGAAGCACGATTACGAAACAGAATAAAAACATATTTACTGAGCACTTAACATGTGCCAGACCCTATGCTATGAGCTTATACTACAGTCATTATCTCCTTTACCCAACAAGGAAAATACTGCCACCCCACTGGCTTCACATCGCCTTTGGCAGAGTCTTTCCAAAGCACCCTGTAACCAGATTGCAAATGGTTCTTTGGGAGTCATGACTGACCAGCTGTCCTGTGAGGAAAGATGAGGAAATATCAGGGCCGCAGGCACTGCAGACATACTTGGAGCTTGGACTGGTGAAAGATTGATTACTTGAGATCATGATAATCAGCAAGTTAAGAGTAATCATATCCCAGGGTACAGGACAAGGTAAAATGACACTTAAGTATGACCAGATGACCTTCCTATTTACCCTCCTGGGACACTATCCTTGAATAAGAGTGAGCATAGCTAAGAAACACTGGATTTACTTTTCCACAGAATGTAAAATAAGGGAAGTTTATCAAGCAAAATACACTAATTCAACAAAACTAAGCCCATGGATCAGTTACAGTGCTTTTCAATAAAAGATGCTTCGAATTTAAACAACCTAAGTTTTCTTTATTCTTTAACACAACAACACACCTACCACGTATATGGACTATTCGTTTGGAAGAGCCAAAAGATTTCTAAATAATAAGTTTATTGGTTCATTTGTATCTATTCGCAGTATTCCTATTCCTGCAACAAGCTCCAAGCAAAAAGAGAGATCAAATTAAGCCTCAGAAACAGGAATCATCTGAAAAGCTTCAATCGTACTGATGAACCTAGTTGCAGGGCAGGAATAAAGAGGCTGACATAGAGAATGGACTTGAGGACCTGGGGTGGGAGGGGGAAGCTGGGGCAAAGTGAGAGTAGCATCGACATATATACACTACCGAATGTAAAATAGTTGGCTGATGGGAAGCAGCTGCATAGCACAGGGAGATCGGCTCAGTGCTTTGCGATGACCTAGAGGGGTGGGATGGGGAAGATGGGAGGGAGGCTCAAGAGGGAGGGGATATGGGGACAGGCGTATGCATATGGCTGATCCGCTTCGCTGTGCAACAGAAACTAACACAGTATTGTGAAGTAATTATACCCAAATAAAGATCTATAAAAAAAAAAAAAGGAAAGAAAGTCTAACACGTTTGGACTTTTCTGCTGCTGACACCTTTGGTCACACACTAGATATGTCTGTCTCTACTCTCATTTCGTAAAGCTTTGATCATGTCAAGTGTTTTTGATCAAGTGTTTTGATCAAGTTCCAAGTGTTTACCATTGCTTCATTTTTACAAAGAATTTTAGAACTAAAAGGGCTCTCAAGAGAACCTCACCTAATTCTTTCATTTTTAAATAACACCAACAGATTTTCTGAGTGCTGTATGATTTTTGTTCCAAGGTCATACAGCTTGTAATTAATAGACCTGGATTAGGACCCAGATTTCTCAACTACATGCCCCCATGCATGGTATTTCCACCTCTCAACTATGTTCTATTTGAGGTCCCTTGCAGAGCAGTTCAATATATTAGCATATGAAAAGATCTTTTGAAACTCTTTTTTAAAATTATACTTTTTAAGAATATGTGAGTTTCTCAGATATCTATCTCCAGAATACTACTCTATAAACTGGGTTGGAGAATCAGAAATAATATAAATTGATTATCTCAACCTACTCTGTCCTATGCTGACTTCTACTAACTGTAACCTTATCTAAGTCACTTAATCACACTGGCCCTTGATATTTTTCACCTATAAAAATGAAAGAGGGGGACTATATAATTTACAAGACATCTCCTAACTCTATAAATTTATGTCTGTGACTCATTTATAAATCAGAATAACCATGTCTCCCACTGCTGTTTTCCTTTCCCTCACAACAAATTTTAATAAGCACTACTACCAAAAAACCTGAAAAGGATACTTAAGAAACATGCCAGAATATGCCAAAGTGTTTATCAATAAAGCATATGGTATTTGACCCAAAGAATCAAAAGGGATAGTACCCACAATTCTTTAAAGCCTTAGCATACTAGGAACTGTTTCCCTTTTTTATGCCCTCTACCAGTTCTCTTATATGATATACCTGAGTTAACCAATTTCTGCAGTAAAAAAGGTCTTTTAATACTAGGAATATCTGTTATACTTCACCCCACTACCAATGGATGAAAATCTGTGACTTACATTGCTAGGTACTGAAATAAATAATACAAGACTTTTAAAGCCCCAGAGTGAAAATTATGAAACCAGATGATGAAGAGGACAAGAATGTAAACACGTTGACCTAATAAACATATATCCAGATGACTAAGTACTAGGTGTTCACTGAGCGTTTATGTCCAGAGCACCATGTTAGGCACTGTAGAATACACAGAAGAAAAAAAAAGACTTGGTTCATATTCTCTAGGAGCTTACAATCCACCTGGGGAGACAACATTAAATAAACAATAAACAGCACAGGACTACAGAAATTAAATGATAGATTCTGCACATAAGGGATAGAGGAATTATTGATAATTAGAAATGACATGAAAAATAAATTGGCCCAAAGAAAGAACAGAATTAGGAAGACCAGACTTTTTCATAAACTTTGCATTCTACTCAACCCACCGTATTTTTCTTCAGTGCAATTTCTATTATATGATTCAAAATGACAGTAACATTTCTGGATCCATTAATAGTGCTTTCCAGATGGCCAATTCCTGGTTATGCTTTAATCAGGTCTTAGCTGAATAGAATCTTAAAACTTAAGATAATCACTACGTCCCAGAAATATACCCAAAACAGGTTCCTTTTTTATAAATAGGTCTTCCTTTAAGGCTATTTATTTATAAAATAAATGGTACTAAATTTTTTATTAAGTGATAAACTTATACATCTCCACCACCACCACAAAAAAAAAAAAAAAAAAAAGGCACTGAACAAAATGAAATGGTCTTTCATCATGCTTAACAATCCTGAGCATTACTGAAAATAAGTCAGGTCAAAACTACTATACTCTTTATCTCAACAGCATTAGAAATGTACAATCTAAGAAGACCCATGCGTGAACGAATGGAAAGACTAGGAAATAAAATGTAAGGGAAAGCCCGAAGGGAGTGGCCCAAGCAGATGAAACAAACGGGTATGAGCGGCAGATGAGGGAAAGCAGCCCTCACCTGCTCTCTATCCCCTGTTCCAGCAAGACTTCCAAACAAGAGAGAGAGGTTCCCCCATTCACACCAGCAGGGAAGAAATTGCAAATTCTCCCATTCTCCACTTGTACTAATGCCAAGGCTTCTGAGTCCTGGTAGAAGTTTAACTTGGAAGTTCTATAGTCACAAAGTAACAATTAGTCATGGGGGTATGTAATAACTCAATTCTGTCTTCCCTGGTGATCACCAGCGATAGCACCAATAGCCCTGTGGGTGCAGAAGGGGTGTCTCACCTCTTTTGTGAGATTGGAACATAAGAAAAGCAGCAGTGATTATTGTAAAAGGTATGTGTTCTATCAATTGTAATTGTTAGCATGGCTTACTGAGTGAGAGATGAGTTCTCTGAAAAATAAGACCGATGCCTTAGTGCCTGGAATGTTTGGGAATAGACTGAAATGAATCCAAAGTAGATTCGTCATGCAAGTCAGGCAGTACAACCCTCCCCCCACACCAGCCTGCCAAAAAAAAAGAAATTGCAACTGCAAAGTAGGAATTTTAATAGAAATGAAAGTTCAAAACTATGAGGCTGGGCTTCTCCAGAATACTAATGTAGACTGGCATCAGTCTACCTTATGACTATAACAGTAATCATGGTAGAGAAATAGCTAATATTGTTTGCCATTGTTTTAAACTTGCTTATATAAGGTTCTATTTTATATTATAAAGTGAAACCATTTCCAAGGTGACTTAACTGAACTACCTGATCTCTTTGTTCTTTGAATTCTATTAGACAAAACCGTTCTTTGCAAGAGTCCTCCTCACCATGAGATGTACATTTGGGGGGGGGGCGGGGGGTACGCAGGCCTCTCACTGTTGTGGCCTCTCCCGTTGCGGAGCACAGGCTCTGGACACGCAGGCTCAGCGGCCATGGCTCACGGGCCCAGCCGCTCTGCGGCATGTGGGATCTTCCCGGACCGGGGCATGAACCCGTGTCCCCTGCATCGGCAGGCGGACTCTCAACCACTGCGCCACCGGGGAAGCCCGAGACGTACATTTTATACTATTACAACCAGGAAGTAGTACTTGTCCAGTGACACTCCTCCCCTGAAAATCCACAGAGGCAACTGAACCAACTAGCAACATTCATTACCTGCACTTCATTTTGACCCAAGAAATAAAATCAAACTGTGCTGGAAGTTTCATGTAAAGGAACTGAGAGTAAGTACTATTTTAAGCTACTTCCCCAACCTCCCTCCTCTACCTATGAGAAGTCAGGTCCTTTTATTTTATCTTGAAATCTCCTTCCTTCCCTTCCTTCCTTCCTTCCTTCCTCCCTCCCTTCCTCCCTCCCTCTCTTCCTTCCTCCCTCCCTGGCTTCCTTTTTCTTTTTTTCTCTTATTTTCTTTTCAGAAGCTCTTTTACCAGTACTTCAGAAGAGGGATACATTAAAATTGCCACCCACTTTAGAGGCCCTTATCACCTCTGTTGCTTCCAATTTCATTTTGGATCTTTCAACATGAAACATTAAGAAAATGGCACCCCAGAAAGCATATGCTGCCACGTTATCACCAGCTGTTATTGCCTCATTTTTAACTCTGCTTTTAAACATACTTCAGAGCTCCCAACTGAAAACCTGCATACGTTATGTAGGAGGGAAAAAAATTTCAGTGTAGATCCAGGGCAAAATAGTATTGCTGGGAGTTAGAATTACAGCCTAAGTATCATCAGTGTTTTTGGTGTGTTGTGTTTGGTTTAAATAACCATGAAGGCTCCACCAAAACTAAAGCAGACCCTATTTCCTTTCGAGATATCAAATGACAGCTTACTGACAACTAAGCTCAGATATGCAATCCTCTTTCCATTACAAAACTACCAAACAATAAAGAAAGAAGAAAAGTCAAAGGAAAACCTGAAGTGTGATTCCCAAGATTTTGCAAACAAGAGGCAAACAGTCTGTAATAATCTCATTGGCCATGTTCAAACCCATAACAATTCTAGGAGGGCAAAAGATTAGTGCCATGACAATTGTTTATGTGCAAGTTAGGCAAGAGGATGAGAAACCTCCAAATAAGATAAGATTACACGCTTCTAAAACATTGCTTAAAGGAGGGGATGGTAATGCACGTATTTGGGTGTAATCCTAACACCCTCCTGCAGAGGTGGTTCTATATACACCTCAGTGGAGAGTGAAAGAGTTCACAGCTTTAAGGGTGAACATGTTTTATTTCTTACTAACAAATTAAAGTATTTGGCAGTAATTTTTTTTAAGCAGATGGATTGGAATATTTTGGGAAATGCTAAGGGACTGATTTTCTATTGCCTTTTAGAATCTCAAGTTATAAAATAAGATTTTGGCTAATCTAGTCTTCTTCCAAATTCAGCAGTATTTATTAAAGGCAACAAGCTTTAACTTTCTTATCTAGGTTACCTGTGAAGCAGTAATTAGCTTTAATTAGGAATTCAAATTCACACAGTCAAAATAATGCTGGATTTGGTGCCTTTATTCTTCCCAAATAAGGAGAGATTAAAAAACAACCATGTGCCCAGGACAACATGGGTCCAACCTATACCATGAGTTTTAAGGTGCTCTTAAATTCACTATTTCTTCTTCTGCTTTTAAACCTAATTTTACTTTAGAGAACCTGCCTTATCTTTTACTTTGTCCATGGTAAAGATTAGAACACTTTCTCTACAAATACCTATACTTAGATTAAGCTCAAACAAACTCATGTTTCCTGTGTCAGGCAATCCTTGGTTGACCACTGATCCAAGAGGACATTAAATAAAAATGAAGCTTCGCAATTTCTTGCTTTGTATTATTTTAGCCTTGTGCAATCCCACTGGATATACAAAGGAATTATTCCTCTTTCTTTGGCTCCTTCCTTAGATCAATCATCTGGCCAATATTTATTGAACCTCTGCTACGCACATAGTTCTTCAAAGAATTGCTTTCACAGGCTGTCCAAATAAACAGCTATAAATGTTGCTCAGATCCAATCCCATAACCTCTTAATTGGCTCTCTAACATAGAAGCCTGTAAAAATATTTTTTAGAAACTAGAAAATTAGTCTAAAGGCTAAGAATTCTCTTCACCACACCTACATACTAGAAGAATCCAGTGAACAAGAACAAATGACTCCCCCACCCCATCCATAAGTTGAACAGTGAGAGAAAGCATGTTATTCAAATCTGCTAATATTTGGCTCCTGAAATTTGGATAATGAGTTGGGAAGTCGGGGATTTAAGTTGTGTGCTGGATGGAGCTGGCTCTCGCTGGCTCGGGAGCGGACTGCGTGCATCTCGTCCCAACCTCCAGAGACCTCAAGTTGGCAGCCTGAGATAACCGAGAGGAAAATATTTACACCCCTGTGATTTTCCTCCAAATATTCCCCTCTCCAAAAAGTTACCCAAAACTATTCTGCTCCTGGGTTCAGATGGTAGGAGCTTAGCTAGCAAGGGTTACATTTTACATTAAGAAACCATCACTTGTAAGAAACAAAGAACTGGTAAAAACAGAAAGTTATAAGATCCTCAGCCCTCAGGGAACCTGAGGATTCAGAAGGACAAGCCACAGGCAATGCAGGGAGAAGCTGGTGCACAAAATACTTTTGAAGCTGGCAAGAGGGATGAACAGGTATCCAAATCGTTTGAAACTGTCAGGAAGAGCTCAGAGAGGAAAGGAAAGTGGGATTTGAAGCAGAACGTAATCGATGGTTATGATTTTGGTCAGCTGGAGGGAGTGGAAACAGTCATCCCTGGTGGGATTACTTAATGGACAGAGGAAGGGAGGTTAAAGAGTAAGGTGAGCCAGAAATGGACTGTGGGGCTGCATACGGAGACCTGGAAAGCTAGAGGCAGGGGGAGCTAGTGAAGTTCTGCGAAGAGAGTGATGAAGATGTATTTTAGGAATATTCTTTCCAATTTTGCTCAACTTCTTGTTTTTCTGATCTTTAACTTCTTTCTGATCTCTGATAACCCCAAATCTCTTGGTTTTCAGACTGGTTAGACTAGCACTCATACTGGTACTGAGCATAGCACACTCGTGTGTCAGCTGGTAACCCTGAGCCTCCTGCTGGGACACAACAAATAACAGCTGATGCCAGCTTGCCCTCATAAAGCCCGCTTGGCCTCATAAAGCTCACATCAGGGGTTCCCAAGGAAATGGTTTAGGATAAATTTCACCTTAGCCTTTGTCTTCAGCTAGTTGCAAATTATTGGAATTTAAATGAAGGTGATTCTCATGTTCAACATTTAGAAAAACTATGCATAAGTATTCTTTGAGCCATTCACTTGGAGCCCCAAATGTCTCTTTCCGTCAAAAATCATCTCCTCCTTATTTCTGCACCCTATTATACTCCTACCACAACTACTATCCTTAGTACTAACCTCTATAGACTCTGGAATCAAACTGCCTGGGATGAGATGAAAGGGAAGGAGGGATGTGGGATGTGGTGGGGAGAGAAGGGGAAGAGCTACTATTTATTGAGACCTTCCTCTGTGCCTTTTTGCAGATCCCATTAAATCCTCACAGTAATCCTGTGAGACAGGAAGATACTGAGGCTCAGTTCAATACTTGTATTACTGCACTTCCTATGCTTGTTATAATTTTGGTTTCAAAATCTGACTCTCTTCCTAGGTGCTATGGGCTCTAAGTGCAGGAATGGCTGCTGTGTGTGTATAACTCCAGTCTGCTGTATGCCAATAAGGCTTCTCAATAGAAAACTAATGAGTAGAAACAATGTCAGAAATGGTAATTAACCTTCTGGGTTAAACCTGAAAAATTAAAAAAATAATGCTGGGTTCGGGCAATACAAATTATTGCAACATAGAAGCAAGAAAGGGTAAGGTCATTCCCATTTCTGAGTAAAATCCTTGATGCTCCCTTTATCCCACCTCCTATTTCCTCTTCTTACTAAATACATTTCATGCTTCCCTAGACTTCCCCTTACAGTCCCCTCCAATCCAGGCCTAGCCTATCCCCTTCTCTTCTCTTGCTAAAAAACTTCCATTTCCTTATAAAATAGCAGATAGCAACAAAGTCTAATAATTATCAACATTCAAATGACTAATAACCCCTTCATTCTCCTAGTTGTTTCTTTAAAGAAGTATGTTTGGATTAAGTAATGAACTAAAATGAACCTCACTGGTAGGACCTCAAGTTGTACAGCGTATGTACGGCTTTGTCAACACCTATCCACCCCCAGGCTTCAGTTACTCTGAAGAAAGACTGGCGGAGGAGGGGTCCCTTCTGAGACACGTCAACCTTGACCAGGACTCTGTTTTTGCAAGCAAAACTTCTCGAACTTCACTTGTCAAAACGCAGCGTCTGATTCAATAGGACCTGAGTGGAGCCAGAACCTGCATTTCTTTTTTTTTTTTTTACATCTTTATTGGAGTATAATTGCTTTACAATGGTGTGTTAGTTTCTGCTTTATAACAAAGTGAATCAGTTATACACATACATATGTTCCCATATCTCTTCCCTCTTGCATCTCCCTCCCTCCCACCCTCCCTATCCCACCCCTCTAGGTGGTCACAATGCACCGAGCTGATCTCCCTGTGCTATAAGGCTGCTTCCCACTAGCTATCTATTTTACGTTTGGTAGTGTATATATGTCCATGCCACTCTCTCACTTTGTCACAGCTTACCCTTCCCCCTCCCCATATCCTCAAGTCCATTCTCTAGTAGGTCTGTGTCTTTCTTCCCATCTTACCCCTAGGTTCTTCATGACATTTTTTTTCTTAGATTCCATATATATGTGTTAGCATACGGTATTTGTCTTTCTCTTTCTGACTTACTTCACTCTGTATGACAGACTCTAGGTCCATCCACCTCACTACAAATAACTCAATTTCATTTCTTTTTATGGCTGAGTAATATTCCATTGTATATATGTGCCACATCTTCTTTATCAATTCATCCGATGATGGACACTTAGGTTGCTTCCATGTCCTGGCTATTGTAAATAGAGCTGCAATGAACATTGTGGTACATGACTCTTTTTTTTTTTGTGGTATGCAGGCCTCTCACTGTTGTGGCCTCTCCCGTTGCAGAGCACAGGCTCCAGACGCACAGGCTCAGCGGCCATGGCTCACGGGCCCAGCCGCTCCGCGGCATGTAGGATCTTCCCGGACCGGGGCACAAACCCATGTCCCCTGCGTCAGCAGGCGGACTCTCAACCACTGTGCCACCAGGGAAGCCCAAACTGGACAGTCTTTAGGTTGTCTAAAATGTCTTTTACAAATATCATATGATATCGCTTATATGTGGAATCTAGAAAAAGGGTACAAGTGAACTTATCTGCAAAACAGAAATAGAGTCACAGATGTAGAAAACAAACTTACGGTTACCAGGGGGTAAGGGGGAGAGGGATAAATTGGGAGATTGGGATTGACATATATACACTATATAAAATAGATAATTAATAAGGACCTACTGTATAGCACAGGGAACTCTACTCAATACTCTGTAATGGCCTATATGGGAAAAGAATCTACAAAAGAGTGTGTGTATATATATATATATATATATATATATATATATATATATATATATATATAAAAAACTGATTCACTTTGCTGTACACCTGAAACTAACACAACATTGTAAATCAACTATACTCCAATAAAAATCTTTTTAATAAATAAAATGTCTTTTAGCAAGCTAATGACAGCTTACTTGCACTGTAATGTTACCATATAGAAAAAGCAATGACTTTTTTAAAGGGGAGGGGTCTGATTTGATACCAAACCAGGGCCAGATGTGAGAGGAAAAACAAAGAACTTTTATTTTCTACTGAAGCTCACTGAATGACTCTGTGTGTGTGTGTGTGTGTGTGTGTGTGTGTGTGTGTGTGTGTGTGTGTGTGTGTATAAATGTGAGACCAACAGAGAAAACTCGGTAAGAAAAAAAAGAGAAAACTGGACAAAATGTATGAAGTAGAACAGTTTACAAAAATAAAACCTAAATAGCCAATAAACATATTGTGAAAAGATAAATATTATTTTACATCCATCAAACTGGCAAATTAAACAGTCTAATGATACTAAGTGTTAATAGGGTGAGGAACAAGGGGAATTCCCATATACTCTGGTGGGGAGTATCATAAATATGAAGAGGTGCATATCCTGCAACATGGCAATTCCACTCCTAGGTACATCCTAGGAAAATCCTAATAGATTTTCATTTAAAAAATCCCTACCAGGATTATTTGTAATAGGAAAAAAAAAAGGAAACAAACCTAATGTCATTTATAGAAGAATAGATAAACTGTGGCATTTTCAAACTTTAAAATATTATACAGCCGTGGGAATGAATGAACTGGTTACCCACAATCAATATGTATGGGGGGAGTTGTAGAGAAATACATGTTACATATTGGAAGTATGTACTGCATAAAATTTAAAACATGCAAAACAATAACTCATTGTTTGGAACCCAAACATAGGTCTACAGTTGCATGGGAATAAGAAACAATAAATTCAAAAGAGTGGATCCCTCTGCAGGAAGAAGGTAATGTTTTATTTTTCAAGGTACTCGATAAAAATATGGGCCTTGGTCATATTATATGTTATACTGTTTGTATGTCTTACATATCCTGTAATAAAATTTTAAGATCTTGTCTTCATAAACTGGTAACCATATTCCCTTAAAAGAGAATTGATAGCAATCGACTGTAACCAGAAGTTGTATTCAAGTTACACTCATTCTGAAGTTTACTAAAAATCACATCCTTCAAAAATATCATACTGAGATTAGTACTATGGCTCAAAATGAGCCATGTGGGTGCACTGAATAATCTTCTGCTTTCTAAATCAGTGGTCTCCAAAGTGGGGTACATTGAGCTCAACAAGAAAATATTAGAACTTATATTTTTTTAAAAAAATTCTTCTGAATTCTAGCTTTTGTCTGTTATATAATATACAAAATAGAAACAAGCATACATTAATTTATATAATATGTGCTTGCACAGTGGTAAGTGTATGCCATTTATAAAATTTTTACTGATCAGGGTGCAAAATCAAAACAGTTCAGAAATCACTGTTTCAGATGAACATTGACTTTATTTGGTTGGTTTTTTAATTAATTTTTATTGGAGTATAGTTGCTTTACAATGTTGTATGAGTTTCTACTGTACAGCAAAGTGAATCACCTATACGTATACATATATCCCCTCTTTTTTGGATTTCCTTCCCATTTAGGTCACCACAGAGCACTGAGTAGAGTTCCCTGTGCTACGCAGTAGTTTCTCATTAGTTATCTATTTTATACATAGTATCAATAGTGTATATATGTCAATCCCCATCTCCCACTTCACCCCACACCCCCCTTTCCCCCCTTGGTGTCCATACATTTGTCCTCTACATCTGTGTCTCCATTTCTGCTTTGCAAATAAGATCATCTATAACACTTTTCTAGATTCCACAAATATGCGTTAATATACGATATTTGTTTTTCTCTTTCTGACTTACTTCACTCTGTATCACAGTCTCTAGTTCCATCCACATCCCTACAAATGACCCAATTTTGTTCCTTTTTATGGCTGAGTAATATTCCATTGTATATATATACCACATCTTCTTTATCCATTCCTCTGTTGATGAACATTTAGGTTGCTTCCATGTCCTGGCTTTTGTAAATAGTGCTTCAGTGAACATTGGGGTGCATGTGTCTTTTTGACCACTGACTTTAAAAACGACCCACCCAAGTAATCTATACCCAAACCCTGAAGTTTAAACATAGACATTTTGGAAGAGGACTAGATTTTTAACAAAGAATTTATTCGTGAAAAATATCTTGAACCAGATGATTAAAACTGCAGCCTGAGAACTGACCATGTCTGCCAACTTTCTACAGATCAAATTTTATATCAGTCTTCAAGATAAAGGTTGATATCAATGCCAACCAGTGCAGCATCGGGTCTGGATATATTAGTGTTGAATATTGTGTTTAAAAAAAAGAAGAAGGGAAAAGAAAAAGAAAGAACAGAAATCATTTGGAAAACCCACACAGGAATAGGACACAATCTAGGAAACTGAGTGCCCCTTGTTAACACAAGAGCTAAATTAACATTCTCCAACTGCTTCCAGCTATTGATATGCATTTTGGAACAGGCAGGACACATTTAGAAAATGGCACATCACCAGAAAGTGTGGGTGAGGGTGTGCAATTTTGCCTACTACAATGCAGCCAGCATCTTTCCAGAACCAACTTCAGGAGCCAGAGAAGAAAATTTGTTGCATAAACCCTTTATATTGGAGTGTATTCATTAATTTATTTATTTTTGCTGTGTTAGGTCTTCGTTTCTGTGCGAGGGCTTTCTCTAATTGTGGCAAGCGGGGGCCACTCTTCATCGCGGTGCGCGGGCCTCTCACTATTGCGGCCTCTCTTGTTGCGGCTCACAGGCTTCAGACGCGCAGGTTCAGGAGCTGTAGCGCACGGGCTTAGTTGCTCCGCGGCATGTGGGATCCTCCCAGACCAGGAGTGTAATAATCCTCCTACAAAATAAACTATATAAAATTGAGTAGTATCAGGACTTCCCTGGTGGCGCAGTGGTTAAGAATCTGCCTGCCAATTCAGGGGACATGGGTTCGAGCCCTGGTCTGTGAGGATCCCACATGCTGCAGAGCAGCTAAGCCCCTTCACAGCTACTGAAGCCTGCACACCTAGAGCCAGAGAAGCCACTGCAACAAGAAGCCTGTGCACCACAGTGAAGAGTAGCCCCCGATCACCACAACTAGAGAAAGCCCACGCACAGCAACGAAGACCCAATGCAGCCAAAAATAAAATAAATTAATAAAAAAAATAATTGAGTATCATCTTATTATAAATAGCCATTCAAAGAAGATGCATTTTAAAATAAACTTCTTGGCCTTTAAGCTAGTGATCTTGGTTATTGCCAACTGAATTCATAATTAAAGGGATATAGTTTCACTTAATGTATAATAATCTACATATACCTCTTAATGAAAATGAGATGACTATTTATTTATATGTATCATTTATCAATTTAACAATGAGCAGACAAACGTAAGAACGGGCACATCAGCCAGCTACCATAAAGGCTTGCCTTTGGGCAAAAGGAGAAATAGAGGTGGGTGGATACTAAAAATATCATTAAGCCATAAACTGAGGAAAACTAATATATTTACTAGGATTAGTGCATTTTACTCTAATAATACTGTTCTCATACCAAGCCAAAGAAAGCCTTCTCAAAATATCCTTCAAAAACATTTATTTGGATACTAACTTGGAAAATCTCACTAAGGGTGCGAGGCCTTTAGTAGTGCCAACCTACGCAGACATCTATTTTGTGACTTGTAAAGGAGCTACACATCTCTTTAAAAGGTTCAAAGCTTATATAAGAAGCTAGCTATCTTGTCATATCTGAGAATGGAAAGATTTATCAAACAATTCCCACCCTGTCTCCACTCCTAACTACTTGTTTAGAATTGATTCCTACAAGGTACATTACAGGATGAAATAGGTCATTCCAGGATAGGTAAGTCTTTGATGAAAGCATTTGCTAGGATTTCTCATTTCTTCCCTCAAGTCCATGAGACAAAGCAAAGCATTCACTCTAATATCCAGGCTTTCAAAGCAGAGGCCCTTTTATTAGAGTATGTTCAATATAGAAAACATGGTCTGTACCATGCTCCCACCCCCTAGCCTCAACCCCCTAGGCCTAGGGAGAGCAGACTTATCATTGATGGATCTCCATGGCTTAACAAAGTTCTCTGATGCACAACAGTCCACTGTGGGTCCATGGTCCCATGGCTCTGCCTCCCAGAGAGCCTCAAAGACCAAAGTCTCTTCTCAATGGTTTTCTCTGAGAGGCTCAGAAGACCCCAGGCAACACAGCCTCTATCCACCTAGTTTGGTACCCTTGATGCAGTTAAACAGTTCCTCCTTCATACCAGTGGCAAAAATGAGGGGCTGTCCAGGTTGGAGAGTGCTTAAATCTATTTACCTTTTGTGCTGGAACTCTCTCAGCAGTAAATAATGGGAGGGTAAGGGAGCAGAAGAGAAGGAAGAGGAAAGGAGAGGGGAGATGAGAGGGCAGGAGGAAAAAAGGAGGCTCACATAACTGAAAACTCTAGGGGCGGATGGTTCCTATGGCATATCTTCAGACATGGCTGGATCCAGGAGACAGCATCAGAGCTTTCTCCACCTCTCACGTCTGCTTTTCAATGATCCTCATTTTCTAGTAGGGTCTTACCTTAATGTCTGCTGGCTCCAGGCTTACATCTTCCAAGCCTTACTCTTTCTAAACAGTGCCGATTAAATTTCCAGAATGAACACTTATCAGTTCTAATTGGCCTCAGGTCGGTTATCTGCCCATCTCTGAGCCAGTCACTGTGGGCTGAGAGGTGCAAGGACTTCCGTGATTGGCCCAGCCTGGGTCATACGCCCACCCCGGCATCCTGGAGGAAGGGAAGTTGCAGAAAGCAAACGCAGGTGCTGCTACAGAAGAAGAGCATTTAGGTAAACCCACGGCTGATCTCAGAACCCTCGTCATTCTGCCCTTGGCTTCATACCCTGTCTCACATGTTCCCAACCTAGGAACCTTTGTCCTTCACCATGTCTGTCTAGCATAGGGCCGCTCAACACGTTTTCCTGACACAGGAAAACCCGTGTGGTATAGTGACTCTACAGTCAAGCAACCTGGCTTCCAATTCTGGGTCTATCACTTTAGCAAGTTGCACAATCTCTCTGTGCCTCAGTTTCCTCATCAGAAAAAAAAAAAGGCAGGAGACAATAGCACATCTATCATCTATTTGTTGGGAAAAATAAGTAAGATGATACGGGCAAAACAGCTCCTGGCATAAAGTTATCTCTCAAAAAATGTTAGGTGTTAATATTCAATGATTGGTTAACATTTCACTAACATTGCCTCATTTCTGCTTATATTTGAGACATCTTATAAATGCAGTTTATAAAAAGCTATCACTTAAGGACACATATAAGATAAGCAGGGGGCATATCTGAAGAGTGCTTTCTAAGATCATATTTCCTAAATTTTCTTCTCACCATCAATGTATAAATGGGTGTGTTTCACTGCATCCTTATACCAAACTGGGTATTATTGTCTAATCCTTCTTGCAGAACCTTTATGAAAAAACTCAGTTAACAACTATCAAGTAGATGTGTTTTTAATCCACAAGACACAATAAACACCTAAAAATCTAAAAATACAATAATTAGTTTACATTTTATCCGAAGCTCTCACTGGTTTCATATTATCTAATTTGGTTACTGATAAACTCAGAAAAGAAGGAAGCATGCTTAAAATCTGAGTGCTTTAGGAAAGTGGAATTCTGAACAGAAAAAGACTGAGTTTTTTCCCCCTGAAGGAAATTTTTAAAAATCTCGTTAGAAATAATATCATGTCCTCAGCTCATTAAAAGCAAAAGCTAAATGGATATATGAAAAGGAGAAAATAGACCATTTTTAATGTGTGGAAGAAAGTTGTAATGAATATTTTTCCAGCAGTTCTCTAACAGCATTTTAGTCTATTTAACTCATCAAATTGCTACCACTGAAAAACATCAAACCGAATCTAAATTTCCTTATTCAAGTTAGACACTGTATAGGAAATCTTGTATGCCTTTTAAAACAAAGAAAACCCTTCTCTGCTTTCTCAGCTTTCAAGTGTTTCAGGAGGAAAATTCTAAATGGGATGAAGAATGTATTTATCCTCAAAAATCCCCTCAAATGTCCCAGGGGATTTCATTTTCAACAGTGCCATAATTGAAAACAAAGCCTATGTATGTTATTAATTGATTTTCCTTTAATTCTTTTCAAATGCTTGTTGCCAAAAAATCTGAATGAATGTTTCATACTCCTTTAAAGTGAAATCTGAATAAAACTGACAGGAAGATGCTAAGCTCCCACCGCAAGCCTGGTAGTTTGGAAGGGAGGGAGGGCTGGGACCACCCCTGTTTTGCAGGAGCTGAGCACTTCACAGAGCACGCAAGTTCCACTCATAAAGAAAGTCTCCAGTGATTCAGACACTGGTCTGTGAGAAACATAAAGAAATTTAAAGAGAGACATCAGAGTTTCCTTGGTGACAGAAGTGTTTCCAGACAAAGGGGAGACAGGACCTAGGCTCTGAAGAGTAGTTAGATTTAGACAGGCTGAATGGGGAGGATAAAACATCCCACTACAATCCCTGTGCGACTCACAATGGCTCCTGTGAAAATGGACACATTTCCAAAGACACGTCTCCTGGCTGGTGGTATGTAATGTCATCATGTTTCCGACCGTTCAGTAATGTACAAAGATCGTATATAGCCCAGTAGCTTTGCAAGTCACTGTGGTATGACTGTAAAGTTCTTTAAAGTAAGACTGAACATTCTGTTGCTTATACCCAATAACCAGAATGGGTAAAAAAGGCATGTCGAGGGGTAATAATTATTGTTGTTGGTATTATCACTATTCATTTTAACTTTACTCTCAACAGTTGCTTTTTACCTAATCCCCATAAACATCTTCATAAAGAATTGTATCAGAAAAAAATTATGCCAGAAGTACCAGAGGAGATCCCAAGTCATACCAAAAGAAGCAACCCAGCCCTGCGATGAGAACAGGGCAGTCTAAGATACTAGAAAGCTGCCTTCACTGCCACATTCTCAATTCTTGGGAAATTCTGTACTGATTTGTATCGCCAAATAGAAACTTATTTACAGCATCCTGTAAGAACAGGTAGCAGCCAAAGCTAGGGCAAAGACGACCTCTCAACTGTAGTATATAGAAGAGGGGCCATCTTATAACAAACTTGATGGTTACTGGATTTCATTCCAAGAGAAAGGTGGGGTCAGGCAACACCCCACCTTAGAGCACCTGTTGGAACCCCATTTGGTAAGAGGCAACACAATGTCTGGGCCAAAAAGAAGGGTACATAATTCAGCCTCCAATAATTGAGAATTGGCCACAATATAGTACAGCATAAACGCATTCCACTAGAATATTATTACTCAAGTGCAAAGCCACCCTCTCCTTTTCTTATGTAATGAATAAAGAAGCAACAGTGCAGATAACTGACCACTGTGAGCACATATAAATTGGTGGTCAAATAAGGAAGTGAACCCAGGGCCTTTCATATCGCTTCCAGCTCCATCTCAGCCATATGTCTTCCTCGTCTCTCTCAAAAGGAAATTGGGAGTAAAATCCCCAAAGTACCCAAAGTCCTTGGCATACTATTCACCACTCCATTACAGACAGAAAAACATAAGGAGAAAGAATTCACGCTTGCCAACAGGATTGCATGCTCTTTGACTGCAACTGCCAGTAAGTTCTCAATCTTCTGAACAGGAAATGCAACTGACATCTGGGTGGAACAGCTCTTCCTTGTGCAGGATGTCTCGAGTGTCAGTAGCACAATCAAAATCAAAACTGTCCCAACACACTTCCCAGACTACCTCTGATTAAGAGTCACTTGGTTGGGCTTCCCTGGTGGCGCAGTGGTTGAGGGTCCGCCTGCCGATGCAGGGGACACGGGTTCGTGCCCCGGTCCGGGAAGATCCCATATGCCGCGGAGCGGCTGGGCCCGTGAGCCATGGCCACTGAGCCTGCGCATCCGGAGCCTGTGCTCCGCAAGGGGAGAGGCCACAACAGTGAGAGGCCCGCGTACCGCAAAAAAAAAAAAAAAAAAAGTCACTTGGTCACTGAGCCATAGCTACTCACACTGTTCCATTGCCTGAGCCTCCATCCAACGCTTAACCAAGTACGTTACACTGTATTAACGCAGCACTCAATATTTCCAAGAGCAAACTCAGGATCTCTTCCTCCACCAGCTCCCTCTCCAAATGACCTTATTTCTATAAACAGAAACTGCCTCCAGAGCTCTGAGTTACCTCTGACTCTTCCTCCCAGTCCATATTTTCTTCTCGATTTTGCCCTGCCTTTCCATCCCCGCTATCATCCTCTTTCCTGAAGGACTAATATATTCATTCAACTCATCTCCCTGCTCCTGTGCTACCTGATCTCCTAGTCTGTCTTAATCCCAGCTCTATTTGTACATCACTCATGCTTAGAAATATTTCAAGGACTCCCTACTGTCTACTAAACTAAATACCTTGACCCAGCATTGAGACCTTTCATAACACGACCCCAAAGGTTTTTCCTGACATACCAACCATTACTCCCCCCAAAATACCTATTCTCCAATCTGTGTATTCCTTCCCAACTCATTTCCCACCTCAGCTATATGCTTTCCCTGTTTCTCCCAATGAAAGAGATGGCTCTGCCTGAAATGTCTTTCCACATTTCTAGCCAAATCAGTTTGGAGGTCCTGCTCACAAAGCTTTTCCAACTACCCCAACATAAGATTTCCTTCTCCTTCCATCCTCCCTCCCCCACACAATACTTTGTATTTTACTATCCTAACATACTTATTCTTGTACCCAACCACTGTAGTGAGAAAAAAAAAAATGTTGTATTTGGATTATTGCACAGGTGACAAAAGCCTGATTTCTGTTGAGGGACCCACTGTCTCAATCCATCAGAACTGGATGAGGCCTCCTCCAAGGTCCCAAGGGTGGAGCAGAGGATTCCAGGCTCCGGCCGTCAGCACATCCCATCTGCCAGCCACAGTGAGGGGTTCCGAGATGTGCACATTATACAAGTCTAGGCAACAGTGCTCAGTCAGAATCCAGCTCCCGGCTTTTCTTTGGGAAAGGGGAAAAGCACTGAAGAGGGAGGATGGAAAGCTGGATGGGGCAGAACTGAAAGGTGAGAGACATTACCTGACACATGTACCACACCACACAATGCCTAGTCCTATCCCTGAAGTTTTCAGTTCCATAGGTAAAAAATATTCTTTTCTTGAGGTCCCTCACAACCATAAATTCTACCTAAATTATCCTTTCTACTGTCTGTTGGCTATGTAAGCAAAATGTCTGACCCTTAATCACGTTTCCCCTCCATGCTTAGCTCATCCAGGTCCCTGTACATTATACAGTTGTACAACGACAAATGTGCATGGTACTAATTCAATACTTTTACTCAAGAAGTGTTTTCTATATGGATTTGAGAGTAAATACTTTAATTAGAAGGAAATAAAGGATTTAATTTTAGCTCTTTGCAGTCTCTCCAGTCATCACTTTATCACCTGTAGTCAGTAGACGCTGAAAGGCTTTCATTAACAAGTTTCAGGAAGGTTTTGCATTCATAATCAAACTCTTCTGTAGAAACCCATCCCTGCTTTCAGGATTACTTAAGCACTAGTGGCATATGGTAAAGCAGGTGTTTGGCAGCAAATGTTTTTTAAAAGATCTTTTCAAGACCACAAACTGGTTTCCCACTCTAAAATTACGTAGAATACTACAATTTTAGCTTGGCTTCCCTGACCCTTTCAATAATATATTAATTTCATCCCACTGAGAAGCCACAAGCTTATTAGGTGCTGCCAAAAGAGGTGCAGTTGTGCTGGTTCTCTTCAAGGCCTAAGTAAGCTTCACAGTTGTTTTTATTTGTGCCCAAACATAAATGCTTTGGAAAAATAAACACATGTGTGCCCAGCCACACTGGGATGTTGCGGACTCACCTGCAGTGGAAATCAGGAGACCATCTCCTAACAGACATCCCAGGGTCTTGCTCCTTTCCAGGATTAACTAACTGACCCTCAGTTTCAAGTTTCAGCCCTCAGGCTTGCAAACTCAAAAACCTACATGTGGCACTCCGCGGACTTGGATGCATCTTCAAAGGTGGACTTTCATAAAACAAGCTTATGGACCAATATAGAAAATCACAATGCCAATTAGTTTGGTTTACAATAAAAGGTAACTATCTTTATTAGGTATTAGAAAACTACTGAGTATTAGGTATTAAAAAATTTAAAGTTCACCTGATCACTCTACTCTCTCCCATAGCTAAGCTCATGGGAGACAAATCATAATCCTAAGATTGCTTTGGTGAGTACTGAAATCAAAGAAAACGGGACTTAGATGTCCTTACAAAATGTACCTCAGACAAGACAGCTAAGGAAACATCATTCCTATAAGAATCCAAGTCAATTGGCCACACTCCCTCCCCATGGAGAGAGCTGGCTGCACCATGACCAAGCTCCCCCTCATTCCATATGCCTTCTAACTACCTTTCCTTTAGGGCCAGCTCCATAATTTGCAGGGCTCAATCCAAAATAAAACTGTGGAGCTCCTTGTTCAAAAAGTGGGATAAAAGTGCCATTAAGATTCTAAAATATAGGGGCTTCCCTCGTGGCGCAGTGGTTGAGAGTCCGCCTGCTGATGCAGGGGACACGGGTTCGAGCCCCGGTCCAGGAGGATCCCACGTGGGGCGGAGCGGCTGGGCCCGTGAGCCATGGCCGCTGAGCCTGCACGTCCGGAGCCTGTGCTCCGCAACGGGAGAGGCCACAACAGTGAGAGGCCCACGTGCCACAAAATTCTAAAATATAAAATTTTTTCTTTCTTCCATCCTTTCTCTTTCTTCTCTCTCTCTTCCCCCGCTCCCCTCAACCTGTCGAGGTGTTTTTCTTAATTTGGCACTTAATATCCACTCCCTGGAGTACAGAGATACTCACTGGGCCAGTACAGACCGTCACAGGCACCCAAGGGCCCTGTCCCATAACTTGGCATACGTGTGCAACCCACCAGCTAGCAGGTTCCCTCTGCCACCAGCTCCCTCCCTGGCTGGACTGACAGGGTCTGGGGCAGGGGCAGTGAAGTCAAGCAGGCATCTCCCCTTGCAATGTGGCATGTGCCGAACCCACAGTGGACAGGGCATCCCAAAGATCTGCAACCCCCAAGTCGGGGCACACTCAGTACCTGAATCAGGAGTGGGCGAGGGGCTCACTCCACTGAGTGACCTGCTGACAGCACTGTGGTGCTGTCAGCCCAGGGTGGGAATGACCACCACCGTGCCTCGTACCAAGACACCACACGGTGTGCTTATTGGACCCTGACGCTCCCTGCACCCAGACTCCCAGGCCGGATAGTGGTTGTCTGATGGTCGAGACAGGAACAGCCCAGGCCGGACAAGGGTACAGGAGGTGAGGGAGCAGCCTACCAAGTATCTGTCCCAGGGAGGCTGGGCTCCATGCTCCTGGACATGCTCCACTGTCCCACTGGACTCACCTTCATAAACTACAAATTCAAAGGTAAAATTATCAAGAATTTCAAGAGAGCAACTACAAAGCACTTCACCTCAAGGATGGAGCCCTTCTCGTGGGACCCCCCCTTGTGTGACTGAACTAGCCGTACACCCATAAAGCCAGCCTGCTTCTCTTGTTTTTTGTTTTCTTCTAAATGTCACTGGGTATGCCACAGCTCCAACAAGCAACAGTCCCGTTTTGCCTATAGCTATAACTTAATAACTTACCTCAAGAAAATAAAGGTTCCTCTTTAATTAACCAATTATTTTTAGACTGGGATTCTAAAGGCTAAGCAACTTCCACAATGTGTATTGATTTCATAATCAAACTAAAAGAAGCATTCCTGTTTTCCTCATTTCCAAGCCCTAGTACCCAAACACTGACAACATCGACAGCTGACCAAGCATAGCAATAACCACAGACTGAAACCTGCTTCAAGGACGCATTTATCTCCATTCATTTATTTATTCAATAGATTTAACGAATCTTATGTGCCTACATGCCAGGCGTTATGCTCTATGTTACAAAATTCAAGAATTACACAGTCCCCTGAAGAGTGTGCATTGAAACGGGGAAGATAGACACAGAAATGGAAAATTTAGTTTGGTAAGTGCTATGGAACCATTTGCCATGGAAGCACAAAAGAAAAGCATTCAACCCAGCCTAGTGGGGTGGGGTAAAGGTTTTCCAGACCTTTTCCATCAAGTAGTGGGACACATTTTCCCCAAGAAAACTGATAGCACCTTGGAGTTACATGTTCCTTTTCCTACAGACTTTCAGAATCTATCATATGAGAACACACCACCTCCTCTGAAAGTACCAAGTAGCCTTGCCAAAAAAAAAAAAAATCAACCTAGATCTATTCAAGCCTCCAGAACCAACTACCAATTTACAAGAAATATGGGGGACAGAGGGCCATATTAAACTAACCATGAGGAATGCAGTCAGCAAAATCCAGACTGTGAGAAACTCTAATAGGACAAATATCTTGATTCCTTCCAAAATTAAACTACAAGAAAAAAATAGGTGGAAGAGGGCTTCCCTGGTGGTGCAGTAGTTAAGAATCCACTTGCCAACGCAGGGGACACGGGTTCGAGCCCTGGTCTAGGAAGATCCTGCATGCCGCGGAGCAACTAAGCCCATGCGCCACAACTACTGAGCCTGTGCTCTGAGCCACAACTACTGAGCCCACGTGCCACAACTACTGAGGCCGTGCACCACAACTACTGAAGCCCACGCGCGTAGAGGCTGTGGTCCGCAACAAGAGAAGCCACTGCAGTGAGAAGCCCGTGCACCACAACGAAAAGTGGCCCCTGCTCGCCCCAACTAGAGAAACACCGCCCACAGCAGCAAAGACCCAATGCAGCTATAAATAAATAAATAAATTTATTTATTTATTAAAAAACTAGGTGGAAAAGCACTCATTAGATTAAAAGGGACTTAAAGGACATATCCACCAACTGCAATACGTGGGCCTTGTGTGGAAGTTTTTGAATCCTTATGGGGGAAAGATATTATAACATTTATGAGACCAAGATATTTAATGAAATTAAGGATCTGTTCATTTTCTAGATGTGATCATAGCATTGTAGTTACAGTTAAAGAGGCATAAAAGCATAATGGTTAAGGGTCCAAGCTTTGGGATCATACTTCCTGGTTTCAGACATCTCTTCTGAGACTGGGCAACAAAACTTTGAGTAAGATCCAATGGCTGCATGTTCTCACCTCTAACACAGGAAATAATAATGGCAGTTGTTTCATTAAGTTGTTGGAGGATTATGAGATGTAACAATACCGTGAAAAAGCATTTGATACAGTGCCTGGTTCACAGTAACCATCTATTCCATTTTTATTACTACTAAGGTGATGAGGAACCTTTTTAACACCTTGCTATTGACCGCACTCAGCTCAGTTACTCTGGACTAGATTACTCCTTTTGCCCAACCAGATGCCTGCAGGACATCACCTAATGGGAGCTCACCATTCCCATCCACCATCCTCCCTATTCTGTTCCTCTGCTCCCAGCTGCCAAATTCACAGATCCCGATTCCTTTCCTTTACCGCCCCATGAAAAGTATAGTCTCAAGAATCAAGGCTTCTCCTAAAAAGGGTGCTGGTTCATCTCCTCAGCTAAATTTCTTTGAGTAAACCTTTTTCAATTCATACATTCGTGCCCTAATTTGCCCCAGCAGGACCCAGGCCCTGCCCTTCCAATCCTGGCCATGGCAAACCCATGCTTCTTCTTCCACTCCAGGCTTGTGTTGTACGTCCTGGGATCCAACAAACAATTTCACTGTTTGCTGCCTCTCACTGCCTTCAGGCTACAGAACCACACTTCGAGTCTGAAATTTTTCACCGTCTGCTGCCATCTTGACCTTTTCTCCACTTCAGGGTAGAGAAGGGCAAGGCTCCTTGTAAATCCTTAAGATCAGTGCTGCCTTACTGATTTCACCAAGGCTACTTACTTGGTGCTTTGCACGTGTAGGCACTACAAAAATCCCTCCTGATTTTTTTTATAATACTTAGAAGCAAGGAGTAAAGCTGGTTTACATGTCAGGATCTGGAGAAAACAGTATACAAAGACTGACTTCAGGAAACTAGTGTAGAGAAAGTGATAGCATTCGTAAAATCTTCTCCCATCCCAAAAGGAAAAAAAAATTCTAATTATTCCTCCCTTCTTAAGAATAGACCTGGGCTGTCTGTCACAGTTCTGCTACTAATTAGATGTACAGGATTCCAGGTAGATGATTTAACCTCTCTAGGACCCCAGCTTCTTCATCTGTAACAAGAGGATGCTGGATTATAGGATCTCTGAAAACTCCTCCAGCTCCAAAGGTATGATTTTAAACATTAGAAATAAAACTCCCAGATGCAGATGTCCATCCTGTGTCTAAAGCAGGTGAACCCATAGTCACTGACACTATTTTCACAACAACCATTAACCAACAATGCCTCATGACTACTAAACTGAATACTAAAATGACTGCTAATACCATTATAAATTTAATAATAGTATAATATGTATCAGTTGCCTTAAGTTGCATGTGCAAGAGTTATACGGTATTAGTCTAACATCTTGTGAAATAAGTCATAATGTTAATATTAATAACTTATTGGCACAGAGTCCAGCATATTTTCAAATGCTACATGGTAAACAGTCCAATATCTGCTGAGTTCATTCATTTAATTAGGAATTCTGCCCTAGATGATGCTTTGTTCAGGCTTTCGAGACTGCATCACGCTAAAGTGAGATTGCCCTGGCTGAGCTAGCATAATTCTTCAGTTCCTTTTCCTTGCTCCCCTCTTTGTTCTCTGGAATTTAGGTATGAAATTGAGTTATCAACCACTTTTGTTCAAGGCTGACCCACCTTAAACGACCATCTTGGAATGCAGCCAAGGCTATAAAAATACATCTAGAGACAGAAGTGTTTCCAGGAAACTGAAAAAGACTGACATAAATGTTTGTAAATAAAATCACAGACTCACAGCTTGCACAAAAGTAGGACTTCAGCTCAGCATCCGGCAAGCTGGCACCTGTTTGGGCCTACATTTTTACCTGTCCTGGAAACTCCATTACAATGAATCTAATGGCCATGGTACATAAAGACAAGTGTTTGTTAGGCACCCTAGCAAAAAGTTGCCCCAACTGTATTACAGGCAAAAGGGTGGTCTCAAAAGAAAATCAACCTAATCCTGTCCTCAGCCCACTTCACTGGCTATGGAAACACTATATTAGAAAGAAGGGGACAGCTGTAACTTAGAGAAGTAGCATTTTAGTGATGGGGATCAAATCATCATTTCAGTCTTTCCTAAAGTTCTAGGCATTGTGCTGCTGAACGACACATAGAGGAAAGGAGATCTAGACACTTGGGTTCAAGAGCCAGCCAAGCACTAAAAGGAGGATCAAAGTTGATCAAGTCACTGCCCCTCTCTGGGCCTCAATTTCTTCATCACTGAAACAAGACTGGACCACCCAATCTCTAAGGTCCATTTGGAATTCAACATCTATGAATCAATGACATTTATTCAAATATCTGGGTTGTCATTTCAACCCATTTCACCCATCATACATAGAAAAAAACCATCCTCTTTTACCTTCACTCCAACCTCTATAATGCGGTTGAAATGCCAACACGTTTACAGTAGACTCTACACCACCCCTCTGTGGGGCTCAACCACTGCCCCACTCTCACTTCCCAAATGTCCCAGTTTTATCCTGTTGCAGGGCATGTTAACACATCTGACTTCTTTCAAAACCAGAACTCCTTCCTTCTTCAGGTGTGTTTTCATGAACTGACACACTATAAATAAAGCGTGTCAAGGACAATGGTCAATATCCAGATTCCCCACAGGCCTGTCCATTTTCAATCCAGTCCTGACAGAGTCAGGTTACCTCAGTTATCTCCTAGCCACCTGCTTTTGTAAATGAAGCTTCACTGGTAACACAGCTGCAATCGTCTACATACCGTTTACGGCCGCTTTCTCACTACAACAGCAGAGTTAATTAATTGCAGAAGACACAATATGGCCAACAAAGCCTAAAATATTTGCTACCTAGCCCTTTACAGAAGTCTGCTGACCCCTGCCCTAAACGGATGCATGGCAAGCCTAGCACTAAGCTGCTCTTCCAAAGATCCTCTGGATAAAGGCAGTACTGAAGGAAGGATAACATTCACTGAGGGTCTCCTACATGCTGGGTACCACACTAGCTTTCTATCTACTTTTTGCCTAAGCAGTGTTACAGACTTGATACCACTAGACTGTACACTCCTCCAGGACAGAAAGCGAGATTCTCTTTATAACCTCAGCTCCTAAAAAACTGGCTGTACACAGAAGACACTCAATATATATCTGTTGAGCTGAATTACAGGTTATCTTATTTAAGGTCACACAATAACCTACAAGGAAACTGAAGGTCAGGTAAATGGCAGGACAAGGTGTGAGCCCAGGTTGGTCTGACTCTCTCCAATATTCTATAAGACTTGAAACAAGTCAGCAGTCTTCCTGGGAACTGAGTTATTGTCACCACCACCTGATAACATGGAGCTGCTCTTGGCTTCCCAAATTTCTGTCCCACACCACAATTCTATCCCCAGCGGTCGCATGTAACTACCATTCTCTGAGCACCTACTATGCACCAAGCGCTAGTCTACGTTTTTTGTATGTATTGATGCCTTAACTCTTTGCAGCCCCATGAGTGGTACCACTGATTGTCCCATTTTATAGATGGCAAAACTGAGGCCCAAAGGATTTAAGTAACTCATCTAAGGTCACATAGCTAGTAGGGGGTAGAGCCAGGATTTAAATCCAAGATATCAGACTCCAGAGCACCTACCCTTAACCACTACCCTAAACCATCTCACTTTTACCATAAGATTTTTCGACAGCTCAGCCCAAGACATACATCCTCCATAAAAACTTTAAAATGAGAACAAACATTTCATTCCATATCTCCCCTTTACCCACCATATCATTTATTTATACTAAATGTC
Source organism: Grampus griseus (assembly GCF_964374135.1). Lineage (NCBI taxonomy): Eukaryota > Metazoa > Chordata > Mammalia > Artiodactyla > Delphinidae > Grampus > Grampus griseus. The sequence goes on along the minus strand of NC_139001.1, from coordinate 38,512,974 downwards.
ATTATACTAAAATGCATTCATGTGCTTTTTTTATCCTCCCTTTTATGCCACAAGCTCCTTTAAGGTAAAGACCATTTCTAAGGAGTTATAAGCCCAAATGTTTAAATAATAACAAACAGGGACTTCCCTGGTGGCACAGTGGTTAAGAATCCGCCTGCCAATGCAGGGGACACAGGTTCAAGCCCTGGTCCAGGAAGATCCCACATGCCACAGGGCAGCTAAGCCCATACGCCACAACTACTGAGCCTGCACTCTAGAGCCTGCGAGTCACAACTACTGAGCCTGTATGCTACAACTACTGAAGTCTGCACGCCTAGAGCCTGTGCTCTGCAACAAGAGAAGCCACCACAATGAGAAGCCTGTGCACCGCAACAAAGACTAGCCCTTGCTCACTGCAACTAGAGAAAGACCACCAAGGCAGCAATGAAGACCCAATGCAGCCAAAAATAAAGATAAATAAATAAGTTAAAAAAAAAATAATGTTATAAAAAAAAAAATCCACCTGCCAATGCAGGGGACACAGATTCGAGCCCTAGTCCAGGAAGATCCCACATGTCGTGGAGCAACTGAGTTCGTGAGCCACAACTACTGAGACTGTACTCTAGAGCCTGCAAGCCACAACTACTGAGCCCGTGTGCCACAACTACGGAAGCCCATGCATCTAGAAACCCATGCTCTGCGACAAAGCAAGCCACCGCAATGAGAAGCCTGCCCACTGCAATGAAGAGTAGCCCCCACTCACCGCAACTAGAGAAAGCCCGCACACAGCAACAAAGACCCAACGCAGCCAAAAATAAAAAATATAAATAAATAAATTTATTTTAAAAAATAATAATAATAATAACAAACATCTTCCATTTGGTATTTCCACAAACTTTAGAACAAAAAACTTTTTTTTCTAGATAAAACAAGGGAATTTATTGACTCACAAAACAAGCACCCAGGGAAGCTTTGAGCTGCAGGTATGGTTGTATCTAGGGGCTCAGCAGAATGTGTTTCTCTTTCTCCATCTCTCTTTTTTTTCTTCTATTGGGTCAATCCCAAGATGATACACTTTTTAGTGAAGGTATTATGGGTTGCCTACAGCTCCAGGTTCACATTCCTCCAGCTATGTGTCTAATGGAAATGAAAGTTATTTTTCTTCCCTGTGCTGAAATATATCTTGGGTGAAGAAAGAGTCAGCCTTACAGTCCTGAGAGTGCTGTCCTTTGAAAGGTGAGTTTACAAGGTTGGCCCCTTGGCTGGTACATTGAAACTTGGATTTCAGGAGGTTCCCATCATTTCCTGATTAGAATGGCTCACTTTGTCAAAATTATTTATGCAAACAACACTGTTTATGCTGACAACCTGCCTTCCTCCTGGGAGTCTGGGATTTCAGTACGTGCCAAGCAGAGGATGCCGACGTGACCAGCCCTGATAAAAACCCTGGGCAATGAGTCCCTAATGGGCTTTCCTGGTAGACAACATTTCAAATGTGTTGTTACATGTTGCTAGAGGAATTAAGTGCACCTTTTGTGACTCCACTGGGAGAGAATTCTGGAAGTTTGTACCAAGACAGAAAACTTTTTTTGGTGGCTTTCATTAGTTCAGTCTTCAGGTCTAATAAAGGACAACTGTGTGAACTAAGCTTTTTTGTTATTAAGCATCCAGGTTACATGGCAGTATTTAAGAAGTGCACAGGTTTTCACAGGTTGGTAGATCCTCTTGCACAAGACATTATAAAGTACATTTATTTTAATATAAAATAAATTAAAATCCCATTATTATACAAGTTATTATTTTCTCTAAGTTAAATCCTGTCTTGAAAATTTAGGAACTATTGGTGTTTGTTACAGTGCTGAACACTAATATTAATGCAGAGATTACATGTATTTATAACTCCACTCAGATTAAACCTAGGAGCCACTTTCCTTATAAATATGCCATTTATTTTAGAAAGGTGGAACTGGTGGAAAGACCGTGGAACTAAAAACAGAAATGGGAGTTCAGATTCCAGTTCTGTCAGTTACTAGCCAATGTACTCGAGCATATCATCATCTCAACGGGCATCAATTTCCCCATCTCTAAAGATAATATTCACTCTGCCTTCATTCTAGAGTTGTAAATTTAATATTTATGAATGATGTCCCATAAGTATGGCAATATTTTTACAAAATTGTGGTGTCTTACCCCCTAGCAATATCTTATATGGTATATATATTAGATCCCCAATACGTAAGTTGAGGATATAATGAGAACACTAGGGATATCTGATTATCAGTTATATCAGCTGATTAAAGAAGGTTTTATTATTGTCTTTTAAGACTTGGCCAGAGCAAAATGTATCCGTAAATAAGCAATTTATATATTACAACAATGGCATCATTTTTGACTCACACTCTCTTTTCATATTATTTTGACAGCAAGCATGGCTGCTGTTAGAGAGTATGAAAGATGAACTTATGAGCACTGAGTTAAATTTGTTTCATTTTTAAAATATTTAATTGTAAGTATAGCATTACCTTGCATGTTCTTCACAAATCTCAATCCAGGTAAGCTTGCAAGGTGTCTTTAGGTTGGTTGCCTAACCTTCCAAGTTTAAAGAACCTCATTTTTATCTTACCCTAAAATTATTCAGAGCATCTGTAATTGTATAACACTTCTAAACTATTTCAGGCAACTTGGCTACTATATAGAATCTTTAAGAAGCAATTTACGAAGTGACTCACTTAGGTGACCCAAAAGTATTTTCACATCTGCCAAGTGCCTCATTCGCTCATTCAAGTGCACAGCAAGCACCTATTACATGGAAGCCACTTGGTAGAGTCAAGGGAGATCTGCAATTCCAATAGGACAATATCCTCACCATCAAGGAGCCCACAGGCCAGTGTATCAGCTGCATGAGCACAATAGGTAAGTACCTAACATGGAGATGCTCCCTGGAGCAGAGGAGGACAGCACAGTCTCAGGGGCCAACACCAACTGGAAAGACATTCAGAACACACCGGAAACCTGAGGACATCACTCTCACCTCACTCTCATTTTTCAAGAAATTAAGAGATATAACAAATTCATAAGCAAAGTCAGGAAAAGAAATCAGTGCTTTCACATATTATTTTAAATGCCTGTCATTTCCTTTGTCTAGGTACCTATTTCACAGTTGCATTAATGTGTATTTTAAATGACCTAAGATGTAAGGCAATGCCTTTAGGAATAAAATTAATTCTTATTACACTTCAATTTAAGGTTTCCAAGTTGAAGCCACTGACCTTAGGAAAAACGATTCTTAAACACAAGCAGGCTAGTAGCCTGAAGAAATTCACGGAGGAAAAGAAGTACAAACATATCAATGAAATGTATATTAAACTTGAACACAGGGGAGGGTCTTTGAAGCACAAAGTTCAGCAACCTAAAGCCTATGTAAAGGGCCTTCAGTGAGACAGCATCTGTTTCTCTACCGCTTCCTAATTAGACTCCCACTTGGAAGGTATATTTATACTTTTCTAGAATAAGCAAGGTCACTGCCTCACCATATCGAAAAGTTTTATCAAGAAAATGTCACAACCCAGTTAAAGTCATTCAGCAACCATTATAATTTTTAAAAGTCAGCAGAGGAATTCAAAAGACAATCATTAATTCAACAAATGTTTGTGACATACTGTATTAGTTTGCTAGGCTGCCACAACAAAGTACCACAGACTAGGTGGCTTAAACAACAGAAATTTATTTTCTCACAATTCTGGAGGATAGAAATCTGAGATCAAGGTGCAGCAGTGTTCACTCTTTCGAGGCCAATTTCCTTGGCTTGTAGATGGCCACCTTCTACTTCGTCTTCACTTGGTCTTTCCTTTGTGTGTGACTGTGTCCTAATCTCCTCTTATTATAAGGATAGTAGTCATATGGGTCAAGGCCCACCTTAATGACCTCATTTTAACAAAATTATCTCTTTAAAAACCCTATCTCCAAATACAGTCCACTCTAAGGTAATGGGGGTTAGGACTTCAACATGTGAATTCTGAAGGGGGCACAATTCAGCCCATAACACATACCTACTCTGTGCCAGGCTCTAGGCTAGGGGTTATACAAACCAGACCTGAACAACATCGATGCTTCCTCCATCCTGACAGCACTTAATTTTTCATCAGTATCTTTCATGTGTTAGTTACACATATGTAGTAATTTAAGGACAGAAAATTAATAAGCATCAAATCTAATGAACCACGGACTATAACTGATAAATCGTGCAACCATATTGAAAGAAAGAGTAGGAAACAGGAATGAAAGGAGAGGTAAAGGGGAAGGAATGAGCTACTTTCCATGACTAGATCCTAGAGCTTCTGTACAGCACACAGCATGGGCAGCCTTCACTCCAGTCACAAAGCCTACAGGTTCCCAGCTGCCCAGGCAGGCTTTCCTGGGCAGTGCTGTTCAACGGCATTATTGTTGAAGGCAAGTCAGTTTCTGGATGGGCAACTGGGAACCTGTTGGCTCAGTATTCTCCAACTTTAATGTGCATAAAAAGTTCTTCCCATGTGACACACAAAAAATCTTCTACACTCCCTTTTATGATTGATCCAAAGGATTTTTTATGGGTGCTTTGACATAACCTCCAGTGACTACTATATGTACACACGTATATATATTTCTTTTAAAATGTATATTTTATATACATACATGTAAATGTACATATATGTTCCTTAAATATATATTTTATATATCATATATATTTTAAACATAATATACATACATGTATATATTTCTGAAAATGTGTATTTTATATACATACATATAAAATGTACATATATATTCCCAAACACATATTATATTTATTTACCTATGTATGTGTATATATATTTAATGTATGTTATATACATACATATATTGCTTATATATTCCTAAAATATATTTTATATATTAAATATATTTTAATATGCATAATATATATCTATATACGTATAATATACATATATCCTTTTAAATGTATATTTTATATACATATATTATACGTGTGTGTATATGTATACGTATGTGTGTATTCCTTAAAAAAGGACTGTCTGGACACATACCAGACAAGTGGTAGAAGGGTAGGTTAATTTATTATCCTCTTGTGCTTTTCTATAACTAATAATTAATCTCCAATCAGAAGAAAATATTACTATTTTAATAAGATAGCAGACAAGGCCTTTTTTCTTTTCCTTTCCTGTATACCTGACAACATTACAAGGAAATTAGACAAACCAATTCCTCTTTCACCTAGCATTTCCCAAGTTAATGGTCCAGAACCACTCTACCTAAAATGTGGTCCTTCAATTGCAGCATGTGTTAACACCTGTCTCTTCTAAGAGGCCTACTCAGAATTTCTTGTCCGTACATTAGATAATCTCAAACTATTTTGCTTCTGGAATTCCTGCACTTTTTATTTTTCTGTGTCTGCTGCCTCTGAGCCTGATTTCAGACAGCCAACCATCCACTTCCTTTTCTAGGGTGCTGTTTTTGCTTTTCAGTGAGAAACTAGATAATTAGATATGTCATCACTGTTCCAAACTTAGAGGTGCCAATCGATCGAGTCTCATGTCACACCTATGGCCCTCACACTCTTATGTGCTTTTATTTTAATGCATGAACTCTGGGACATATACTTTGGCTTCACAAAGGCCTTCTTTGTCCTCCACATTCTCTAAAAGCTGAGTGTGCTGAGGGTGAACTGTGTGCCCAGCACTGCCTAGTGTTCTGCAAGTACTAACCCCTTAAATCCTCACAAAAGCCCTAGGGGGTAAGTAAAAGAACCCCCATTTTACAGCTAGTGGAGGTGGATCCAGGGTATAAACCCAGGCATGCTTCTTGTCACAGATATGTTGTCAGATACTTGGCCTCAGGGTAAATGAGGTACTTTTAAAGAAAATAATCTGCCCAAATTCTCTTATCGTTGTGCAAATAATAATCTCGTATATTCACTAGGTCTCGATTTTCATAAAATCCTAGCTATTAAAAAGACCTTCAAAGCTATCTTAGTCAAAGGGTCAAAGCCTTTTTTTAATAATAGATTATTTCCACGTTTCACAGTATAAAAAATAATCCCTGCCTTCACAAAGGAAGAGACCCAATGAGTTTACGATTTTGTTCTCCATTCCCAAACTCAAGGCCTTCTTAACATATGAATATATGTTGAATTACAATCTAATATAGTGGTTTAAAACATGTGTTTTGAAGACTGGCAGCCCTCATTTGAGTCCCAGCTCTGCAATTTATGAGCTATGTGGCTCTAGGCAAAGCCCTCAACCTCTCTGGGCCTCGGCTTTTTCACTGGCCAGATAGTGGTAACCGTACCCACACCACTGGGTCTTTGTAAGGATGAAATAAAATAACACATGTGAAGTACTTAAGCACGGTACATGCCACTTAGTAAATGCTAAATAGATGTTCTTTCTTTTTTTCTTTTTCTTGGCTGCACGGCAGTCAGAACCCATGCCCCCTGAATTGGAAGCGCGGAGTCTTAACCACTGGACCACCAGGGAAGTCCCTAGATGTTCTTGACATTTTTAAAGTTTCATGCCAGTTCAGCAGTTAGCCAGATGCTCATCTTCACAAAACAGGCCTTGTACGCAAATCAACAGATCATTACAAGAAGCCCTTCAGTTACAAACCCCTTCATTACCTGTTAGTGGACAAAATGGCAGAATGCTACTAATTACTCTTCTAAAATCAGTAAGTACTTAACTAGAAGATTTTTTAAGCTATTTTTTAATATTTTTTAACATCTTTATTGGAGTATAATTGCTTTACAATGGTGTGTTAGTTTCTGCTTTATAACAAAGTGAATCAGTTGTACATATACATATGTTCCCATATCTCTTCCCTCTTGCGTCTCCCTCCCTCCCACCCTCCCTATCCCACGCCTCTAGGTGGTCACAAACCACCGAGCTGATCTTCCTGTGCTATGTGGCTGTTAAGCTAATTTTAGCCTCAAAAGATAACTCTTTCTTTGAAGCAAAAATGAGATATTAGCCCTATTGTTCTTGACAACCTAGTTTTCCAAAGAATGTATGCAAATTCTAACTTCAAAAACCCTACCATTCCATTTTTTTTAATCAAATTTATTATTGGAATTGGAAGATTTTGGACTTAACACTTTCTTTTTTTTTTTTAATTTTATTTATTTATTTATTTTTGGCTGTGTTGGGTCTTCGTTTCTGTGCGAGGGCTTTCTCTAGTTGCGGCGAGCGGGGGCCACTCTTCATTGCGGTGCACGGGCCTCTCACTATCGCAGCCTCTCTTGTTGCAGAGCACAGGCTCCAGACGCGCAGGCTCAGTAGCTGTGGCTCACAGGCCCAGTCGCTCCGAGGCAATGTGGGACCCTCCCAGACCAGGGCTCGAACCCGTGTCCCCTGCATTGGCAGGCAGATTCTCAACCACCGCGCCACCAGGGAAGCCCCATTCCATTTTTTGACTCTACAGTGTCCTATCACCATCATCCTACATTAGATAGCAGACACCTGTTGTGAGGGCTTGGCACTCAGCCTCTCAACTGTAAAATGTGGTAATAGCATCTAACTCACAGGGTTTTGCGGGGATTAAATGACATAGTGAGTGTAAGGTGCTTCATGTAATGGTTTTAAACAATACACAGGAAGCACTTGCTGGATGTAGCTATTATTCATTAATTTTGTAAATCTCTCCTTATAAATTGAACAGCGGAGACCAACTGTTTGCATCTGGTAGTCTATGCAGTTGTGGAAAGCACAGATCTTGAACTGGGTGATGATTATGAAGAATTATGGATATCACTGTTAAGCTATTTCTTAGTAACAAACCCACACTCCTTCTGCATTAAAATATCACAGGGATTCCAGCAAGAAGGCCAATCACATCACAACTCTGAAATGGCATTTGGAGCCTTTGCATTTCCCTAACAGACAGTTTTAGTCACTAATCTCCAAATTTTGAAGTGGTAATTATTTGATATTTGTTAGGTTCTGTGCTAGGATCAATGAGTCCAAAGAAGTATGAGACATTCCTTTCTGTACAAAGCACAGGATGTAAGGCAGGGTTCTCATCCTGGCTGCAAATAAAAATCAGCTGGGGTGATTTAGGAACAGATGATCCCAGGCTTTCCTCAGGCCAATTAAAACTGAAAGCCTCTGGGATGGGGCCTGGGCATCTGTAATGTTTTCTTTTGTTTTAAAGTTTCCCAGATGGTTCTAATACACAGTGAAGACTGAGAACCACATGTGTAAGGAGAAACAGGAGAAGCAGACAAGAAAATTCTGGAAAAAAAGATCAGGCCATTTTATCCCATTCTATAGACTGCCTTTTCACTCTGTTGTTTTCTTTGCTGTACAGAGCTTTCCAAGTTTGGTGTAGTCCCACTTGTCCATTTTTGCTTTTGTTGTCTGTGCTTTTAGTGTCATATCCAAAAAACCATTGCCAAATCCAATGTCATAAAGCTCTTCCTCTATGTTTTCTTCTAGGAGGTTTATAGTTTTAGGACTTTACATTTAAGTTGTTAATCCATTTTAAGTTAATTTTGATATATGGTGTAAGGTGAGGGTCCAACCTTATTCTTTTGCATGTGGATATCTAGTTTTCCCAACACAATTTGTAAAAAAAAAAAAGACTGTCCTTTCCCTACTGTGTAGCCTTGGCACTCCTGTTGAAGATCACTTGACTATACACTCGAGGGTTTATTACTAAGGCCCTCTTTTTCAACACACATAAAGCAAAACTGTGTTCTTCCTGTATATATTATTTTGTAATCTGCTTCTGTCATTTAAAATAGATAACTGATGATGACTTTCCCTTGTAATTTTAATTCTTTTTTATCGTTTTAAAGGCTTTTGCCCTGACTGTGAATGTAACACACATGCTCAATGCAAATAAGAAAGGTAAAGAAAAAAAGTGTAAATAACCAGTAATCCCACAAACTTAAGCACTGCTAACAGTTTGGTGCATTAATCCAGAACATTTTCTTTTCTGAAAATGAAAATGTTTTTCCAGATTGTAATCTGATATTTACTGATATTCTACTATTTTCCATTCACTACACTTTTGGTACATGGCCAAGAACTACAAATAAAGCAGCATCTAGACGAATGCCTCACACATAGAAGGCACTCAAATACTTGTTGAACGAATGAAGAGATGTGTGACCTCAATTAATTTAGAGTTAGTCCAGTTAAGAAGCAAACAAGTACAAAAATCACTACAGGACAGAATGATAAATCTTACAACAGAGCTGTGATGGGAGCACCGAAGCACAGAATAACACTCAAAATGTTAGGTCACTTCCTCCAAAAGAGATGGTGCCTACTTTGAGTCTTAAAGGAGGACCACAAGGGCTTCCCTGGTGGTGTAGTGGTTGAGAGTCTGCCTGCTGATGCAGGGGACACGGGTTCGTGCCCCAGTCCAGGAAGATCCCACATGCCACGGAGTGGCTGGGCCCGTGAGCCATGGCCGCTGAGCCTGCGCGTCCGGAGCCTGTGCTCCGCAACGGGAGAGGCCACAGCAGTGAGAGGCCCGCATAGTGCAAAATAAAAACAAAAAAAAAGGAGGACCACAAGACGACGGGCAGGTAAAGAAGCAAAGGAAGAGCAATCAGGAGGAGCAATGTGTCACCAAAACCAAATCAACAAACAAAAAGCATGTTCAGGGAATGGCAGAGTTCATCTGCAAGGGAAGGTACTGTGAGAGTGTGTAATTGTGCATCTCCGTGTGTGCACATATGTGTGTGCATGTGTGAACATGTTTGGTGGACTGGAGAAGTGTGTGGCGGAACAGCAACTCAGGAAGCTGATAAGGCATAAGGAAGGCAAAACATAGAGGGCTTTGAATGTACCCTCAAGCGTTTCAACTTCATCGTGAAAACGATGGGAGTGATTGAGGAATTCAAGCACGAAAGTTATATATTCAATGTGGTATACAGTCCTCTGGCTATTCTTTGGGTGGGCGACAAGACTGGAAGCTGTAAGGGGTTCTATTGCAGGATTCTAAGTCAAAGGTGATGCGGGTCTAACTCAAGCCAGCACGGGGTGTGGAGAGGGTAGAAGAGGAGAGAGGTCAGTTATCAGTTATTAAGGAGGAAGAGCCATTAGGGTGTGGTGAGTCACTGGGTGTGGTTACCCGGAGGAGAAAGAGTCCAGACAACTCCCAGGTTTCTGAAAAGCAGGATCACAAAAGTAAAAGCAGTTGAAAAAGAAAAAATGTTGAGTTCCACTGGGGACATGTGGAGTGAGAGGTACCTGTGAAGGATCGAAGGGGAGGGCTCCAGAAAGGGTGGCTTAGAGAAAAGAGATGAGGCCAAGGACAGAGAGCAGAGAACGTGAGCACAAAACGGGACAATGAGGACGATGCGTCGGGAAAAGAGACTGGGAAGGGAAGTGGCCAGAGAGATGATAATAAGGAAAGGAAGGAGACGGCTTACCACAATAAGAGCCAAGGTTTTAAAAACCAACTAAAAAATGAAAAAAGGAGTTTTAAGAAGAAAATAGTGATCAAAAATGTGACAGAGGAAGATATTTCGAAAAATAAAGGAGAAAGTAAAAGGCTAGTATAAGGAGTAAAAAGTAGAAACTCTCAAAACATAAGAAGACAAATCCCTGAATCACTTCAGATCTAGCTGTCTTCTATCATACCGCTCTGTCCTATCGCGTACCAATACCAAACACAGCATCTGTAATTTCCCCACCTATATCACATGGCAATTCTTGTAAATTTTTTTCTTTTTTTTTTTTTTGCGGTATGCGGGCCTCTTAGTGTTGTGGCCTCTCCCGCTGCGGAGCACAGGCTCCAGACGCGCAGGCTCAGCGGCCATGGCTCACGGGCCCAGCCGCTCCGCGGCATGTGGGATCTTCCCGGACCGGGGCACGAACCCGTGTCCCCTGCATCAGCAGGCGGACTCTCAACCACTGCGCCACCAGGGAAGCCCTCCTGTAAATTTTATAGAAAGTGTGATGGTATCCCAGATCCAGATTCTGGCACCACAGTCCTTGTGATGGTTGACTTCTTTGGGGGGCAGAATCCAACCCAGACCTCAGTTACTGCAGCCTTTTGTTATTCTGTAAGGGCCGGAGGCACGGGGGGAGAGAAATAGGGAAGAAAGGAAAGGAAGGAAAGAAAGGGAAGGAAGGAAGAAAGAGAGAGAGAGAGAAAGGAAGGAAGGAAGGGAGAAAGAGAAAAAGAGAAGGAAAAAAGAAAGAGGAGGAGGGAGGAAAGAAAGAGAGAAAGAAGGAGAGAAAGAAAGAAAGAGAAAGAAACAAAAGAAGGGCAAAGAGAAATTCAGAAAGTGAGAAAATGCTCTCGAAGCTCTCTACCAGAGACCTCACATGAGGTCACACATTTCTGTATGCAAACTAACTGGTATTTTCATAGCTCTCCAGAGCCCCCAGCTGAGCTGCTTGCCTGTTTCCCCACTTTAATGCTAGCCAGTGGGACCAAGCAGTCAGACACAGCTTCTCATTATGTCAGAGTACAGGGAGGGTGGCCAAGCTTCACATCGTCATATGCTGCAGATGCAATCCCCCTGGGCTCAGAGAAAAACTATGACTTTGGAAAAGCCACAAGCCCATGCACTCTGCCAGCATTACACACATGAGTGTTCCTCACAGAAAAAATCAGCAGCAACACTGAGCATCCTCTCAGGGCCCTTCCCCTGGAAGGGACAGAAATGGGAAGGAGACACATAGGATGAAGCACCCTCAATTATTAGTGTACACTCTGCCCTATTTTTAGCAAGGCTTAATGAATGGAATGATATTTTAACCTGGTAACGAAGACTGGGACCCAGCATCCAAGGTAACTATTAAACAAGAATAGAAATGCTCGGTGTTAACCCCTTATCTATGTGATTTCAAATATAAGTTCAGAGAAATTACGCAGCTTCACCTCTACTCATTTCCTCACTAGAAAAGCAGGGCTAATATTGAATCCTCAAACAGAGGATTTAAATAAACTGCTATTATTGCCAAAGTGGTACCATGAAAGATGGGTAAGTACCATTACATCACCGATCTCTGGTAATAACTCAGGCTAGCTCATGAAGAAAGGCCCCCTGTTTATTCCTGGAAAATTTTAATGCTATCCAGATTTTGCTTATTAATGTTCCAATATGCTGAGGGTGAGACCTTAGCCCTGAAGTAGAACTGCATGCCACTCTCCAGGGAAATAAATTGGCCTATTCCATCATAGCACCTGCAAAAGGGGTCTCCAGGTAACTGCCTTAAATTACAATCCCACGCCAAGTCAAATGTCACAGAATTTGACTCTGACATAGATGTCTTCTTCTTAGACAGGGGCCAAATACTGGATAAATTTAATCATCTCAAAGCTGTACTATAACCATAAATGTATGGCTTAAATATTTTGATATTGTTATAAGGTAAAATTTGCACATACTACTACAAATCTATTATATCAGTGCATTTACCAGGTGGCATTCCCAAGGGTACAGTATCAATGACATCTATCCAAAATGCACCAGCTTTAACAGAAGTCCTTGGGTCTTTCAGGACACTCATACTGTTATACCAGCTGCCTAGAAAAATGTGAACAAGACTTAGTTTTTGTTTCTGTTTTTTTAAAAAAGGTATAGTCCTAGAACTACAAATTAACAAATGGGATCGTTTCAAACACCATGATGTTTGTGAAACCCCATTTACTATATTTTTGGTTTTAAACTGGGAAAGTGCACGTACACATTCCATGATTGGGAAATATTCAGTAAGACTACTGTTACCACACTGAGCAACAGAGGTACATGCCCGAAAGTTAAGTTTGCTCATATTCTCCAAGGGATCTCCTACTATCCCATTTCTCAAGGGCATATTATAAAGAACAGGATCAAATGCTTTCTTACATTCAAAACAACAAAATACCCAATTTCACTCTTAGAATAAACACCAGGAAGAGTTAAGGCATGTCAGATCATAATCCTGTCAAGTATTTCCACCAACATGTAAAGAGCTCTTTTAAAGAAGATCAAGAATAGAAAAAAAGTCTCAAAGCATAGACACAAAACAGTGATTGTATTTCTTCTTTATAATTCTGAATTGATGGACTGAATGACAATGAGCTTTATTCCCTTTACATTAAGCAGGGGAAATTATTAAAATGATATTATAGAAGAATATGTAATGGCATGGGGAAATGTTCATCCCACTATACACTGTTAAAATAATAAAAAGCACATTTCAAAACAACATATATTATACATTAAGATCCTAAGTTTATCACAAAGAATACACACACATACACACCACATAAAACACACCTGCAACCATATAAACTGAGGCGGGGAAAGGAGTAAAGTTAACTTCTCCAAAATGTTCTCCCTAAATGATTGGGCTGCTAATGAATTTTTCTCTCTTTACTTTTCAGGATTTTCCTATTTTCTACAATGACCATGACATTTAAAATAAAAATAGCATTTAACCTCTTCTGGAAGTGGTGGAAATTAAATGAGACTGTTCTTGGGTATAGCACAAAACTCAGTGACTACATATAGTTAAGCATTCAATAAATATTATTTTAAAAGTTCAGTGCATAAAAATGCATTCATACAAAAGTTTATTAAAAAGCAAAGGGTAAGATATTACCTACACAGATTACATTGTATTAAAAACTATATATTGACTAAAATAAATTTAAGAAATTTTTGACTAATACAAATAAAGTTCGTATCTTTTATTCTTGTAATCTTATTTAAGTTCCTTTTCCTTAAAGTGTACTTATACAGGGAGATGTTTTCAAGAAACATGGAATTTACAGAGACAGTGAGTCCCTGGTATTGTTTTGCTTTGTTAATCAGAATATAGTATAATATAAATTAGTAGCCTCATAGAAGGGTATACTGAACATACTTTTCAAAATGGTGCTTTGTTTTTATGCTCTGCTAGAGGCTGTGAGAAGGTTTTTCAAGGACTCAAAGAGGGAAATAGAACCACCCTATCATACACAAAGCTATCATTTTCCATAACAAAACACTGCTTTTCTTCTATAGTCCTCAAAGCTATTTATTCTCAAAGACACTGTTATAATTCAGTGGTGTTGGAGGGATACAGCTAAATTCAATAGGGACTAATGAGTGACCAGGAGAGAGGTCAAAAGAATACACTTCATGGAATCACAAGGTAAAAGTCCCATAGAATCAGCATCCTCAATCCATATCCTTTCTTTCAAACCATTAAACTAAAACATTCCAAAAGGAAACAGCCTTGGGATGTGAAGGAGGAGACCACAAGGACGGCGTCAAAGGCTAACTCCTCACACACTCAAGTTTGCCACTGCCATTTCAGCAATCCAGGAGGGCCCATCCACTTGGCCCCCAGCCTTGGGAAGTGGGTCTTGTTAACTAGGAAATAACCCAAAGAAACACTGGCGAGATGGCACAGCAAAAGGTAAAGAATAGAGATGCACTGTCCCTTACTTTCTTCTATTCATTGGATGATACTTTAACCCCCATTATTATAACTGAGGCTCATCTGCAGAGAAGACTACAAAAAGGGAAGAGGTAGGCAGTCCAGGGGAATGAGGTAGCTGAAAATCAGGAGAGCCAAAGGACTTACGTGGTAAGGGCAAGGACACATTTCACAGCCAAGGCTGACTCTACACGGGAGCTCTTTCTCCCATACCGTCCACTCCACTCTCCACTACAACCACGGCAGATCAAGAGGAGTTATTGGCAGCCCTACTTTCCCACACTCAGCTCACTGAGGGAGATGCCGGGGGGGAAAAAAAAAAAAACAACAAAACAGGTGGATGATGGTGGTCGAAAGGTATAAACTTCCAGCTATAAGATAAATAAGTACCAGGGATGTAATGTCCAACATGATTAATGTAATTAACACTACTGTATGTTATACATGAAAGTTGTTAAGAGAATAAATCCTAAGAGTTCTCATCACATGGATAAAATATTTTTTTCTTTTTCTTTTATTTTGTATCTATATGAGATGATGGGTGTTCACTAAACTTATTGAACTTATTGTGATAATCATTTCATGATGGACGTACGTCAAACCATTATGCTATACATCTTAAACTTATACAGTGCTATATATCTATTATATCTCAATAAAACTGGAAGAAAAAAAAACAAACGTACACACAAAAGACAGAGGTGCCCAATTGCCTGGGACATCCCATTCACTCTCTGGGCTAAGCACTCCTTGGAAAGGATTTGATTTAACTACTCTTGATAAGCACTAAAAAAACTACAGCCAAAACCAAATAAAACAAACAAAAAAATTAAACAGTCGTTGTTCAAAGACTGGAGGATGGCGACGCCCCTCTTTCCCTTTATTTGCTCTTCCCTTCCTATTTCACACTCCCCCATCTGTTGCCCAGCAATGACAGGTGATATACTTGCCCACAAACTAAATTCATTCACAAATCTGCTCTCATTCAACACAGAGAATGCCTTCAAAGCACTTGAAAAAGATTTATTCCAACAAGAACCTTCAGATGCTGCTGGCAGGAATGAGAAATGGTGCACCTACTTTGACAAACAGACATTTTCTTAAAAATTTAAACATGCATTTACCATACAACCCAGCAATTGTACACCTAGCTGTCTGCCCAACAGAAATTAAAATATATGTCCACATAAAAGCTTGTACATGAATGTTCACAGCAGCATTATTCGTTATAGCCAAAAAGTGGAAAACAACTCAAATGTCCACCAACTGGTGAATGACTAAACAATATGATATTGCTGATTACAATTCAGCAATATAAGGAAATAAAGTATGGATTCATGCTGCAACATGACTGAACCTCAAAAATATGCCAAGGGAAAAAAGCCAAAGCCAAAGCAACACATATTGTATGATTCCATTTAAATGAAATAGAAAACGCAAATCTAGAAATACAGAAAGTAGATTAGTCATTGCCTGGGGCTGAAGGTCAGGAAAAGGATTAACTATAAACAGGCATGAAGAATTTTATGGTGATGGAAATACTCTAAAACTGGATGTGGTGATGCCTGTAAAATTCTGTAAATTAACTCAAAACTGTTGAATTATACAGATAAAATGATTGAGTTTTATGATAAACTATACCTCAACAAAGTTGTAAGAAAAAGAAGTGCACAGTGCATAGACTACCAAAAAAAGAAGGTTTATTCCACTTCTACTGCACTCCGAGTCTAGCTAAGTGCTGTGACATAGCCCCTATACTTAATGAATTTAAAATACAATGGAATGTTAACATTTAAAATAAAAAGCAGAGAAGCTTTAGGGAATTTCCTGGAGGTCCAGTGGTTCAGATTCGGCACATTCACTGCTGTGGGCCTGGGTTCTATCCCTGGCTGGGGAACTAATATACCACAAGTCGCACCACACGGCCAAAAAAGAAAAAAAGCCAAGCTGTAGCCTTCTGACTGACTTGTTTATTAACTAAGAACTCTGTGTCTATAATGCAAGAAAACCAACCACAATCAATCAAAACTAGTTTTCAAGATGTTATCAGATAGTTGATGTAACTTAAAATAGTAAATCATCTAAATATCATTTGCAAATGGTCTCAATACCAAACTCTTTAGTATTTGAACTGTCCATATATTGGTATAATAATTAAAACAAACTTACCCCAAGTGTACAACTGGCTTCTAAGGTAAAGATAATAATTACAAGGAATAAATGCACTATGATTCCAGATTAGTTCTAAGATTTCACTTAAAGTTAATGTTACACTAACAGATCTGAGAGACAATTTCATGAATTTTTTTCAAATAGGTGGGTTAAATCTCTGAATCTGGGTGGAAATTTTAACTTTCAAGCCTCAAATAAAATTCTGATTTAAAAATAATATATACTACCATTTAATGCTTAAAATAAAAACATACAATCTCTTAAGGAAAGCTAACATAGTCAAAAATGTTGCAAAGTAAATAGAGAAAAACAAATGCTTATGCTTGAGAGTAATACTCAGTACAAAATGTGCAGATTAGCACAGAATGTTCCAGAAACAACAGGTACACACTGGTCAGAAAGCCAGTGTCCCTTTGTTACCTGACAGACATCATATAAGCTGGCATCTTCCCAGACTACGTGTTTGCATGATGCCAGGCCACTAGACAGAATTATGGCAACTTTCCTACCCCACACTAAAAAGCTCCAGTGTAAGTAAGTTACTCCCACAAACCAGTGGGTACGATGTCTAGTGCCACAGCCAAACCTGCAAGCAGTTTACAGAAGACAGAATAGAAAATAAAATTACATAGTCCATAAGGTGTCAAGCCTGTTAAAGACTAGATTATCAAACTGAAATTATTAAACTCTCCAGCAAATTCATGCTCAGTCAGAAGACAAAGGATTGAGGGTAAAGGGTTGGGGGTGAGGGCACGGGGGGAACTCAGATAAAATACATTTTTCTTGCTGAGGTGCTAATTCAAGGGTGCCACCATTATTACCAAAGTATTCTCTTTCCTGAAATTTGAAAGAAAATTTGGGTGGAAAAATACATTCAAAAGTGATTAACATCAGTAGCAGCAATTAAGTGTTGCATACCTTTTATGTCCGTATCATCCTTCATCTTGCATTGCTTACTTTTGAAGCTGCCAAAGAAACTGCCCTTCCTGAAGAAAAATTTCAGTTAAAAAACTCAACAGAGGGCTTCCTTGGTGGTGCAGTGGTTGAGAGTCCGCCTGCCGATGCAGGGGACACGGGTCCGTGCCCCGGTCCGGGAAGATCCCACATGCCGCGGAGCGGCTGGGCCCGTGGGCCATGGCCGCTGAGCCTGTGCGTCCGGAGCCTGTGCTCCGCAACGGGAGAGGCCACAACAGTGAGAGGTCCGCGTACCGCAAAAAAAAAAAAAAAACAAAACTCAACAGATGTATTTTATTGACAAAAACAACAAAGGCTTTTCAAATTTGTAATGATAGAAAACAGAGATGTAACCTTAAAGATCTTGACTCTTCAAAAAAAAAAGACAGAACCTCTGCTGTAAAGTAGAGGGGGAAACAGAATACAGACCGCTGATTAAAATAAGCACATTCCGGGTATTTCAGAAAAAATCTGCCTGAATGTTTCTAATAAGATCAGAATTAGACAGGATAATAAACAAATTCAGTTATGTCTTTGCTACTAATGCAAATACTCTTCTTTTTCTTAACACTGAGTCTCTGAGTATCTGAATTCTCAATCCAATTATCTTTCAAAGAATAAATTAGGGAAGTCAGTGTATTAGGTATTGTCCATCCCTTTTTAAAAAACGTGTGTTTCTTTTGTGTGTCACCAGCCCAAGAGGCTTGTCTGCTCACCTGCTGGGGAGGGTGACGGCTGGGAGCTAAGGCTCCGGCTTCAGAGGTCGGATCCCAGGGAGAGGACTGGGGTTGGCTGCGTGAACACAGCCTGAAGGGAGCTAGTGCACCACGGCTAGATGCAACAGAGTCCAGGAAAAAGTCTGGAACTGCCGGAGAGGCAGGAGACCTTTGTTTTGGGGTGCGCGAGGAGAGGGGATTCCTTCCCCATGTGCCCACAGAAGGCAGAGCACCCCCTAAGTGAGCTCCAGAGACAGGCATGAGCAGTGGCTATCAGCTCGCACCCCCAGGGACGGGCATGAAACACTAACGCTGCTGCCGCTGGCACCAAAAATCCTGTGTGCAAGCGCAGGTCACTATCCACACCCCACCAGGAGCCTCTGCAGCATGCCACTGCCAGGGTCCTGCGATCCAGGGACAATTTCCCCGGGAGAACACACAGTGCACCTCACCCTGTTGCAACATCATGCTGGCCTCTGTCACTGCAGGCTCACCCCACATTCCAATTATGACTACCGTATCCCTCCCTCCCCCTGGCCTGAATGAGCAAGAGAGCCCTAAGCCGCCGCTGCTTTAACCCCCTCCTGTCTGGGCGGGGAACAGATGCCTGACGGTGACCTACACGCAGAGGCAGGTACAAAACCAAAACTGAACCCCAGGAGTTGTGCGAACAAAAAAGAGAAAGGGGAATTTCTCAGTGCAGCCTCAGGAGTAGCAGATTAGATCCCCACAGCCAACTTGATAAACCCTGCACCTGAAGAATACCTGAATAGACAACAAATGTTCCCGAAATTGAGGCACTAGACTTTGGGAGCAACTGTAGGCTTGAGGTTTGTCTTCTGCATCTAATTTGTTTTGGTTTTATGTTTATCTTAGTATAGTATTTAGTGCTTATTATCACTGGTGGGCTTGCTTATTGGTTCAGTTGCTCTCTTCCTTTATATATATATATATATATACACACACACACACACACACACACACACACACTTCTTTTCCTTTTTCTCTTTTTGTGAGTGTGTATGCGTACGATTCTTTGTGTGATTCTGTCTGTATAGGTCTGCTTTTACCATTAGTCCTAGGGTTCTGTCTGTTCATTTCTTTGCTTTTGTTTTTTTTCGGGGGGAGGGTTTCTCTCCTCCTTTTCTTCTGAGCCGTGTGGCTGACAGGGTCTTGGTACTCCGGCCAGGTGTCAGGCCTGAGCCTCCGAGGTCGGAGGGCCATGTGCAGGACACTGGACCACCAGAAACCTCCAGGCCCCACGTAGTATCAATCAGCGAGAGCTCTCCCAGAGATCTTCATCTCAACACTAAGACCCAGCTCCTCCCAACAGCCAGCAAGCTCCAGTGCTGGATGCCCCATGCCAAACAACTAGCAAGACAGGAACACCACCCCACCCACTAACAGAGAGGCTGCCTAAAGTCACAGTAAGTTCACAGACACTCCAAAACACACCACCAGACATGGCCCTGCCCACCAGGACAAGATACAGCCCCACCCACCAGAACACAGGCACCACTCCCCTCCACCAGGAAGCCTACACAAGCCACTGAACCAAACTCACCCACTGAGAGCAGACACCAAAAATAACAGGAACTACGAAGCTGCAGCCTGCGAAAAGGAGACCCCAAACACAGTAAGTTAAACAAAATAAGAAAACAGAGAAATATGCAGCAGATGAAGGAGCGAGGTAAAAACCCACCAGACCAAACAAATGAAGAGAAAATAGGCAGTCTACCTGAAAAAGAATTCAGAGTGATGATAGTAAAGATGATGCAAAATCTTGGAAATAGAATGGAGAAAATACAAGAAACATTTAACAAGGACCTAGAAGAACTAAAGGGCAAACAAACAATGATGAACAACACAATAAATGAAGTTAAAAATACCCTAGAAGGAATCAATAGCAGAATAACTGAGGCAGAAGAACGGATAAGTGACGTGGAAGATAAAATAGTGGAAATAACTGCCACAGAGCAGAATAAAGAAAAAAGAATGAAAACAATTGAGGGCAGTCTCAGATACCTCTGGGACATTAAACACAACAACATTCGAATTATAGGGGTCCCAGAAGAGGAAGAGGAAAAGAAAATGTCTGAGAAAATATTTGAAGAGATTAAAGTTGAAAACTTCCCTAACATGGGAAAGGAAATAGTCAATCAAGTCCAGGAAGCACACAGAGTCCCATACAGGATAAATCTAAGGAGAAAAACACCAAGACACATATTAATCAAACTATCAAAAATTAAATTCAAAGAAAAAGTAGTAAAAGCAGCAAGGGAAAAGCAACAAATAACATACAAGGAAATGCCCATAAGGTTAACAGCTGATCTTTCAGCAGAAACTCTGCAAGCCAGAAGGGAGCAGCAGGACATATTTAAAGTGATGAAAGGGAAAAACCTACGACCAAGATTACTCTACTCAGCAGCGATCTCATTCAGATTTGACAGAGAAATTAAAACCTTTACAGACAAGCAAAAGCTAAGAGAACTCAGCACCACCAAACCAGCTTTACAACAAATGCTAAAGGAACTTCTCTAGGCAGAAAACACAAGAGAAGGAAAAGACCTACAATAACAAACCCAAAACAATTAAGAAAATGGTAGTAGGAACATACATATCAATAATTACCTTAAATGTAAATGGATTAAATGCTCCAACCAAAAGACACAGACTGGCTAAATGGATAGAAAAACAAGACCCGTATACACACTGTCTACAAGAGACCCACTTCAGACATAGGGACACATACAGACTGAAAGTGAGAGGATGGAAAAAGATATTCCACGCAAATGGAAATCAAACGAAAGCTGGAGTAGCAATTCTTATATTAGACAATATAGACTTGAAAATAAAGACTATTACAAGAGACAAAGAAGGACACGACATAATGATCAAGGGATCAATCCAAGAAGAAGATATAACAATTGTAAATATTTATGCACCCAACATAGGAGCACCTCAATACATAAGGCAAATGTTAACAGCCATAGAAGGGGAAATTGACAGTAACACAATCATAGTAGGGGACTTTAACACCCCACTTTCACCAATGGACAGATCATCCAAAATGACCATAAATAAGGAAACACAAGCTTCAAATGATACATTAAACAAGATGGACTTAACTGATATTTATAGGACATTCCATCCAGAAACAACAATACACTTTGTTCTCGAGTGCTCATGGAACGTTCTCCAGGACAGATCATATCTTGGGTCACAAATCAAGCCTCAGTAAATTTAAGAAAATTGAAATCATATCAAGTATCTTTTCCAACCACAACGCTATGAGACTAGATATCAATTACAGGGAAAAAAATCTGTAAAAAATACAAACACATGGAGGCTAAACAATATGCTACTATATAACCAAGAGATCACTGAAGAAATCAAAGAGGAAACACATGACAATGAAACATGATGGTCCAAAACCTATGACCCAAAACCCAAAAGCAGTTCTAGGAGACAAGTTTATAGCAATACAATCCTACCTCAAGAAACAAAAATCTCAAATAAACAACCTCACCGTACACATAAAGCAATTAGAGAAGAGAAGAACAACAACAACAAAAAGCCAAGTTAGCAGAAGGAAAGAAATCATAAAGATCAGATCAGAAATAAATGAAAAAGAAATGAAGGAAACAATAGCAAAGATCAGTAACACTAAAAGCTGGTTTTTTGAGAAGATAAACAACATTGATAAACCATTAGTCAGACTCATCAAGAAGAAAAGGTAGAAGACTCAAATCAACAGAATTGGAGATGAAAAAAGAATAACAACTGACACTGCAGAAACACAAAGGATCATGAGAGATTACTACAAGCAACTCTATGCCAATAAAATGGACAACCTGGAAGAAATGGACAAATTCTTAGAAATGCACAACCTTCTGAACCTGGAAGAAATAGAAAATATAAACAGACCAATCACAAGCACTGAAATTGAAATTGTGATTAAAAATCTTCCAACAAACAAAAGCCCAGGACCAGATGGCTTCACAGGCAAATTCTATCAAACATTTAGAGAAGAGCTAACAGCTATCCTTCTCAAACTCTTCCAAAATATAGCAGAGGGAGGAACACTCCCAAACTCATTCTACAAGGCCACCATCACCCTGATACCAAAACCAGACAAAGATGTCACAAAGAATGAAAACTACAGGCCAATATCACTGATGAACATAGATGCAAAAATCCTCAACAAAATACTAGCAAATAGAATCCAGCAGCACATTAAAAGGATCACACACCATGATCAAGTGGGGTTTATCCCAGGAACGCAAGGATTCTTCAATATTCACAAATCAATCAACGTGATACACTATATTAACAAATTGAAGGATAAAAACCATATGATAATCTCAACAGATGCAGAAAAACCTTTTGACAAAATTCAACACCCATTTATGATAAAAACTCTTCAAAAAGTGGGCAGAAACGGAACCTACCTCAACATAATAAAGGCCATATATGACAAACCAACAGCCAACATCGTTCTCAGTAGTGAAAAACTGAAACCATTTCCTCTAATATCAGGAACAAGACAAGGTTGCCCACTCTCACCACTATTATTCAACATAGTTTTGGAAGTTTTAGTCATAGCAATCAGAGAAGAAAAAGAAATAAAAGGAATCCAAATCGGAAAAGAAGAAGTAAAACTGTCACTTTTTGCAGATGACATGATACTATACATAGAGAATCCTAAAGACGGCACCAGAAAACTACGAGAGCTAATCAATGAATCTGGTAAAGTAGCAGGATACAAAATTAATGCACAGAAATCTGTTTCATTACTAGTACAGTTTTGAAACGTAAGACTCAGAGAATATTTATTGATGTTTTCAACAATTTTTGTTTTTATCAATCACAACTGCAATATACTGGTGCTGATATGAGAAACACTGAGTAACGTTTTCCATATATATATACATATATATACCTACATATATTTATAAATGCACATGCACCTATATAGTAATTCTCATGTGTTTATATTCTATCAGTATGACTAATCTCAAGCATTTTTTATAATTAGCACACTCATTCTTTTTACAGCATGTTTTCCTCCAAATCTTAAGCCCTTTTTCACTCTTCATTTGCCACTGAACTCCCACTGGAGTTAAAAATAATCAAATTTCCAATTCAGATATGCATAGCACTTTTCTTCCAAGGAGCTTATGTTGCTTTATAATTAGTTTCAAATTTAAGTTCTGGTGAGATATCAATAGTAGGTATGAAACACTATATAACCTCACTGGCCTGTAATACAGAGTAGATATTCTTCCTACAAGTTCACCCCTGAAGAGTGATGGCACTGAGGAGGCCATGTGTTTTGTATGTCACTCAAATGTTAACCTGGTTTTTCTTCATCCATCTATTCTGTATCACACTGGCTATTAACTGTACAGAAATCAGTAATTCATTTTTTTCCAAGCATTTATTCAGTACCTACCATTTACCAGACATTGTGAAAGGCTGAAGGGAAGTAGACTAAAAGGTAAGTCTTGGTACCTGCCTTTTAGGAATTCTCCGTTAAGTGGGGAAGACAGACTCATCCCAGCTTGACAGCACAGACTAGTTCAAACCAGACCGGATGAAGGTCTTTAGGAGCCCAAAGGAGGGAGGAATGTGGACACGACATTAAAAAGCATATCGAATCTTACTCCCAAATCTTAATTCTAGGATCTATAGATTCCCCCCAAAATATGCATTCTGAAATTGTTCAGACCAAATGGCCCCCTTAAGATTTCCTAAGGTAAGTTGGATTTCCTAACCACTTTTAGACTGTGCTTTCGTTTGTCCCACGTTGATTCCTAAAGCAAACAAAGCCTTCCACCCAGGAAAGAAATCCAGGCGGCGAGATTTAACTAGAACTCCATACTAGTAAACACTTATGAGTGAACATCAGGTTTGCATTCAGATACTAGAGACTTTAGGCTCTTCATCTTTGTACCTCAGGGCCCAGCTTAATATCTGGCAGACTGAATGGGAAATGAGTGGTTGCTGACTTGACTGAGTGAATCACAAAGCCACTATTCAGCAATGATAGTACATCAATTCGTCAGGAAGGTAAAGGCACACTGGAACGTCAAGAGCTGCTGTCACTCCCTAATAACTGGAAGTTGTATAAATCTTACATCCTGTTTTTTTCTCCTCTTAACATTCTAGCATAACTGTTTTCTTTTCTCATTTAATTCAAACTTTTCAGCGTGTATCAGTTTAGAAGCTATATAAATACATTATTGCTTGACTATATAATTTTTCTAACTATTCCCACTTATTGGAAATAGCCCAATGGTCCTCTTTTTGTTCATTTTTATGAATAATATTACGGTGAACATCTTTGTGCGTAAAGTTTGTATGTATTTCTGATTACTTCTTAGAATAGGAACCCAGAAGTGGAATTAAAAGGTCACATTTAAAGTTCTTATGCTGTACTGACAAACTGCTTTCAAAAAAAGCTTAAATTCTTTCTGACTGCAGGATATAAAAGTACTAATTTCACTGGACCTTTGCCAGCATTAAGCATTCTTAATTTTTTAAATCAATGCTAGTTTGCTAACTTAAACACATTAGACAAATAAATGAAAATAATGCTATTTGCATTTAACAGTTTCAAAGCAAGAGACCCTGAAAAGACTTGGGAATGCAGAAGAAAATAAGCTATTTAGATAGGGGCTTAACTTGGAAAATGACTCTGGATTTATTATTAGAATCCACAGACAGTTTCAGACATCTTTTACCTTTACTGATAACCTTCTCAAAGTCAAATTTAGAGTCCTTCACTCTGCAACTTTTCATATTACATTGAATCCTAGGCCTTGCTTCTCACTCTTGGACTCAACAACATATTAAAATGCATGCATTCTTTTATTTTACTTTATTTTGTTATCATTATTGTTTTGACTTTTTTTTGTTGGCCTTGCCATGTGGCATGCGGGATCTTAGTTCCCCAGCCAGGGATCAAACCTGTGCCCCGTGCAGTGGAAGCTCATAGTCCAAACCACTGGACCACCAGCGAATTCCCCATGCATTCTTTTAAATGGACAAAAATTAAATTTTAAAAAGAACTTAATAAACACTAAACATCAATGTTAACAAAATGCCCAACACCTCTCTAAAGAACTCAAGGAATTCCGGAAAGTTCTTTTCCTCAAAGGTTTTATTTCTTTTAACTACATTATTCTGAATTATTCTGAGTTAAGGATTAAATTGCATGCCCTTTCCGAGAGACTTGACGTTGTTACAACAAAGTTCACCTGTGTATTACATTTCTACTCTTTTCTATAAGCATATGACAAGAGATGGGATAATGAGTCTGAGATTCCATTTCATTTCGAGTTCTAGTACATATTTTGTTCTAACCTTGAGCATCCTTAAAAATGTCCCTCCTCAAAAACAAAACAAAAAAAGACACAGTAAACTCCTTGCTCATAACCGAAATTCTCAAATGAATAATGCTATCTCTATGACTCCAAGCAGTGAGAATTAAATGAGATAGTACATGTGAAAACACTCTAAAGAACTATAAAACTTCCCTTCCTCAAGTTTTTTCACTAAGACCCAGCACTTTAAATTATCAACTTTTAGAAAAAAGAAAGCACAACATATAACTTGATATAACTCAAGATAAAGCAAACTGAAAGCCCAATTCCCCATCCCCTGACCTAAAGACAACATAGGCATTAGCAGTAGGTTGATCTCCTTAATACATAGATACATAAAACACATATATACAAACATATATACACACATAAAATATTCTAAAATTAATTAAAAGATGTGAGCATTTCAAATAATTTTCATAGAAACAATTCCCTCTGCTAGGAAAAAAGACCAAACGCTAACAAAGTAATTGTTGCTGCCACTAAAAGAATGAACGGTAGACTTTGGGTTTCACAGAACGATAAAATTCCAAAAACATTCTGCAGACTGACATACAGTAGCTTTATATTTTGTCAAACAAAGGTATTTAAGAAGAAAAAAAACTAGCACAATTAACACCATTTTACCACTTTACCATTTAATTCCTTAAGTTAAATAACCTCAGTTTTAATAAAAAGCTCAGTACATTGTCCATGTTTTTCTAAACCCACAAAAATGTTGTCTCAGAACAGCACTGGGAATCACTTACCTAGACTATACTTAACTGAAGGACAACCACTGCCCCCTCCACATCTCCATTTCTTATCCACATTCCCTGCTGCTACTTCTTTTTGTCCTCCACCCTTTCTCTGTCAACAAGGCAGTCACCTATCCCAGACTCAACACTTCAGAAACCAAGGTCAAGGCAGACTTGGCTTGAGGGACACAATGTCCACAGATGGAGGGCAAATTTCCAATAGCAAGGACATCCTTAATTTTCCTGCCCTAATTGGCTGGGTTAAACCATTTCCAAAAGTAAAGATTTTTCTCTTTGAAATATAAATGTAGATAAGGATAAGGAGGAAAGATAAAGTGAGTGCAGATAACAACATAATGAAACCACCTACTTATTTTGATATCCTTGTTCAGAAAGTGGTAATTAAAGTAATAATACACAGAATTTTCATGTAATAAAAAATAAGCTAGCAGCAGCAGAAACACATTTTCTTTATCTCTTTTAAGAAAACCCTAAAATATCAGAATAACTTTTTAAAATTATAAGTTATAAAAGGTGACAAATTTTTTTTGTGTTTTCTTTACTGTGAAATTCTTTCAATTTTTGCGTGGTATTAAAGAGATAGTGGGAAGGGATGCCACAATTACAGAAAAAATAATAATTTTTTTAGGAACTAACTACCAATTCTCAAATTAGCACTAGTAGTCTAAGTCCTCCATGTGTTTTTCATTTACATTCATGAGGGCAGAGTTTCTCCTGCTTTAGATTTTTTAAATGCTCCTTTAAAATGTGAAAGATTCTCAATATCTAAGCGCGTAAGTATGATCACAGATCAAAACATTAAGTGACTTAAGCTTACGTCTAATTAAATATAAAAGGAAAATGATATCTTCTGGTTTGGAAATATGAATGCTTACACTTCTCTTGAGCATTAGACAGAAAGAGTTGTTGCATAATTTTCTGAAGCCGGAAACAAGATCAGTATATACTATTTTACTAAGTTTCAGTTACTGTACGTTCCTCAAAAAAGGACCATTACACAGGAGGAATCCCACTTCACGTTCTCTTCTGCACTCGCCCCCACCCCGGTCCCCACAGATGATTTAGATTACAAGTGAACTTAATCACTCAAGTCACCTTGAGCTAAGTATTCTTCACTATGAAAACCTTGACTTTCCTTGAATCTAACTCCCATAGTTTTATTTATTTTGAAAATGCTTTCAAAATAGTGCTAGGATTTACATGAAAAGATAGTCATAAAATATAACATTCCCATTTTGCTTTCAAATTTAGTCTCAATGGTCAAAAACAAACACAATAGTTTTATAACATATTTCCTATTTATTTGTCTTCATTTAACCAACTCTGGTAGTGGGGGGCGGGTGTTTATGTTTGTTCTGCTCCTTCTTTCCTTCCTTCCTTTCAACTTAGTTGAACTACATACCATCCTGTAATGGTTATTGCTGGTGAAAATGTGAATCAGGATATTATTGTGAAGTTTCCTTCCCTCAGAGAGAAAACATGCTACAGGTGCAAAGTCAAACAACAATATATTAACAAATTCACATAACTGTCCCTAAATGTTACATAACTTTTCAAACTTTGCATGATCCAAGAGGAAAATGGATACTGAAGAGCATCCTGGAACAGCTGACTCTTCGTCTGTTACACATAATCTCACCCCAGTGACGAAGGGAACTTCCCTTCTCTTCCCCTCCACTGGTGAATAATTCCCTCCCTTCCACTGCTGCTCAGATCTCATGACTATTCCTTCTTTCATTTAACAAGTATGTGCCAGGCTTTGTTCTAAGAAACAATGGAGAGCTGGAGCAGTGATGGTCCCTGCCCCATGGAGCTTACGCTGGGTGGAGGGAGCATGCTCTTTACCCAGCCTTGACCCTCCCAATACCAATAGGAGCTGGAGCCATGCTCTTATGCAGGTCCACTGCTACCAACAGAAGGTTCAGGGCAAAAGTACAAACGGAGGCTCACCTCCTCCCATATGTCTAAATACTGAAAGGCTATAAATTAACCTAACAAATATGTTCTATTCTCCTACCTTGACCCTCATAATGACTTGAAAGGCCAGGTCTGAATGGAGAATTCTAACCGGAATGTGACTTGCCGAAGGGGCCAGGTACCCCTCTCTTTCTACCCCCAGCTCTGTCCAAGACAAAGGGCCTCATTCATGCATACTTGTGGACACGGAGCCAGCTCAAGCCCTATTCACACCTTCTATAAACAACTGCCTTCTAGACACCCCTTGGGCCTAAGGGTGTGCACACTGGCTTCCCTGTCTATCCTTAATAGGAACTCCCATGAAGAGGCCAAGAAGGCCCTAGAAGCAGGCTTGGGGCTTTGGGGCAGGGAAATCCAGTACCCAGAGTGCCTAGAGGGTGTTTCAGAAGGCAGGGCGAATCTAGGCGCAGGCTCCAGGTGGATACATTGCTTGGCCCTGTGGACTCCTAGACCCGTGGGGAGGGAGGGCCTCTTGTCCAGTTCTAAGGGCACAAGTGTACTCTTGAAGTACAGAGGCAGGAGATTAGATTGTTCAGTGTCTGTCTTCAGTATCATTTAAGAGCAGCAAGAGAGAAAGGGGAACAGAGGAGTCAGGGGCCAGGGAACAAACCTACTATCCTGATGCCACCAAGTGATTCCACCACTCCCCACCATCGCGTTCCTCCACCCAGACGGCCAAGAGCAGTAGAAGGAAGGGGAAGGGGAAAGGAGAGGGCCAGTACTCTGCTACTGCAGAAGGGTGTCTCCCTGTAACAGCAGAGTTCAGGGCACAGCCCAGAAGAATTGGGTGGGGAAAAAGGAAACAAGAAGGTAGGTGAAAAGGAACTGATATTTACCAAGCCTCTGCTCAAGGCCAGTTCCGTCCTCTCAAAGGGACAGAAACACAAACACAAAAATTTACACCATAAGCAGTGTCTAATGTGCTGTTTATTAAATTATACCCAAAAACTTAATTAAAGTACTTTTCCCACCACAGGCTTTGCTCTGCTCTTCATGAGTCTTCCACAACAGAGCCAACCCAATGACTCCCGCTGTCAAATCAACCCCAGGTGCTTCTAATATGGGAGTAGCCCACGCTTGCTTGATTCAAAAATGGCAGAGGCCATGCAATCCCTGGCTAAGCAGTGGTGCCTGGACTCTGGTACAGCCAACCCCCAATCACAGAGATGCAGTCCATACTCTCTGGGCTCACCTCCTGAATGCTTCTACCTGACTAATTCTCCACTCAGTCCCTCCAAGCCAGAGACACCTGGCAGCAAGGCTGTCTCATATAATCATCACAGCAGTTATGTCTCCTTCCTCTTCCTCTGTCTACCCACCAGGCAAATGGCATGGGCTTCAGGGGGATGCTTACAGATCCATGCCAGCCCACGGGTCCACAAACCTCTACATCACGTTACTTTCTGTTTTATGTTACCCTTCCATCTAGAGCACAATTCTCCCCTTCTTGCTCCACACCAGCCCTCGCCCTCATAAGAATTCAAGTTCACTCCCTTTTTCCCTGACATCTCTCTTCTACTTGACTTATTTGTTTATTTGTGAGTTCTTTGGGATGGAGTGTATGACCAAACCTTATGTATCATGCACTCAAATACTGGAGAAGGAGGTTCTGAACATGCCTTGTACATTTAGGAACCATGCTTCTTACACATATTTTCTCACTTACTCTTCACAAAATTTCACAACCATTATTACTATCCACAGTTTTACCCACTGAATTCAGAGAGATTAAGCAAGTTGCTCAAGATGACAAAGCTAGAATAAGTGTGAACACAGCAGAGTTCTACCTGGACCTGTGAAAGTCCAGTTACTCTCCTTCTACTGTGTTAGTTTCCTGCCTGATGCGTGGCTGCTGACTTCAGAGTCTTACGTATGGGTGTGGGGCTACATTTGCCTTAAGTAGCCTGTTAAAGGTTGATCCACAATAACAAGGATAAAATATTATATTAACAAGATTTTATAGTTTAAAAAGAACTTTAAAAATAATGTTTAAACACCAAGATAGCAGAAAGAAAGAATAAGGATAAAACAGCGATTAATGAAAGAAAAAACAAAGAAATTAACTTGATTAATAAAGCAAAAGATGATACTTTTAAAAGACCGATAGAGCACACAAATCACAGGTTAGCCTGATTTTTAAAAAGAAGAAAAACAGAAATAAGCAACACTAAAAATGAGAAAGAGGACACAACCGCGAATTCAGTATTTACAGAATACTTCAGATTTACACCAATAAATCTGAAACTCTAACCAAGTGGATAATTTTCTAAGAAAATATAAATATACTAATCATTCAACAAACATTTACGGAGGACCTTTCTATATGCCAAGCACGAGGTCTATCACAGTCAACAAAACAGATGAAGTCTCTCCCACTGTAGAGCTTCCCTGGGGCAGAGGGAGCAGGGATGTTGAGGGACAGAGAGAAATAAACATGTAGCATGTCATGTGGTGATAAGTACCACAAAGAAAAATAAAGATGGTTAGTGGGGAGATACAAGGAAAGGGGTTCATCTGTTAATGAAGTGGTCAAGGAAGGACAGACGCAAGAGGGAAAAAAACTGGAACTACCTGACTTATTCAAGTTCTGTGAGGAGAACAAAGAGGTAACATGATCTGATGTCACTTTAAAAGAAGCAGAGTGGGGCTTCCCTGGTGGCACAGTGGTTGACAGTCCGCCTGCCGATGCAGGGGATGCGGGTTCGTGCCCTGGTCCGGGAAGATCCCACGTGCCGTGGAGCAGCTGGGCCCGTGAGCCATGGCCGCTGAGCCTGCGCGTCCGGAGCCTGTGCTCCGCAATGGGAGAGGCCACAACAGTGAGAGGCCCGCGTACCGCAAAAAAAAAAAAAAAAATTAAAAAAAAAAAAAAAAGCAGAGTGAAGTAAGTCAGAAAGAGAAAAACAAATACCGTATGCTAACGCATATATATGGAATCTAAGAAAAAAAAAAGGTCATGCAGAACCTAGGGGTAAGATGGGAATAAAGACACTGACCTACTAGAGAATGGACTTGAGGATATGGGGAGGGGAAGGGTGCGCTGTGACAAAGTGAGAGAGTGGCATGGACATATGTACACTACCAAACGTAGAATAGATAGCTAGTGGGAAGCAGCCGCATAGCACAGGGAAATCAGCTCGGTGCTTTGTGACCTCCTGGAGGGGTGGGATAGGGAGGGTGGGAGGGAGGGAGATGCAAGAGGGAAGAGATACAGGAACATATGTATGTGTATAACTGATTCACTTTGTTATAAAGCAGAAACTAACACACCATTATAAAGCAATTATACTCCAATAAAGATATTAAAAAAACAAACAAAAAAAAAGCATTCTAGGTCAAGAAGGACCTGGAAGAGGTGAAAATACTGCACAGACCAATAACTCTGGGAGGCATTAGAAAAGTCATTAAAAAAAACACTACTTCTAAAAAAAGGGACACCCAGATGGCTTTATAAGTGAACTCCATCAAGCCTTTGAAGAACTGATAACCCCTATATGGAAAGCTTCTGAACATTTAAGAGGCTCACAGAACCTGCAAAACAAAGCCAAGGATACATATAGAGCTTTCCTCCCCACTCACACACACGCACACACACGCACGCACACGCATACATACACACACACTACTTCATAGGCCAATGTTTCCCAAACCTCAATCACTCCAGTACCATCTTCACAACTTTTAACAGATCCAGATACCACATATAGTACATTTAAATATTATTTAATGTGCATTTAAACTGATTGGCTACTCTAAAAGATAAATTTCTACCACTATCATAAATAGAAAATCAGTATCATCTGTCAAAATTAATTAAAACAATTGTATGCCTATTACAATTTTTGAAATATTCATCTGCACACTACCAAAGAGTAGGTCACATTCTGTCAGTACTTGGTGCTGGCAAATGGACCATATTTTGAGAAACACTGCTATAGGCCAAACTCTCTTATGACTCTTGGTATAAAACATTTTAAATATAATATTAGAAAATCTAATACAGAAATGGTCTTAAAGAACAATCATGATCAATAAGTTTTATTCCAGAAATAAAAGAATGGCTCAACACTGGGGAATCTATTTAGGTGTGCATACACTAAATTTAATATATGTACGTATATACACACAGAGAGACATGCGTGGATAGACTACAAAGCACATTCAAACCCACTGCCTATCTCTCTTGAAATAAGTCATACCCAACTTAGAGAGAAAAACAGGCTAAGGGGTGTTATATAATCTGACCAAGCTCTAGCTCATATATTTAGAGCAGTGGTTTTCAACCAGGGAAGATTTTTCCCTCCGGAGAACATTTGGCGATGTCTGGGAACATTTTTGATTGTCGTGACTCGGGGGGACTGATACTGACATCCAGTGGGTGAGGCCAGGGATGCTGTTAAACCTTCAACAATGAACACATAGGACAACCCCCAGGACAAATAATTAACCAGCCCAGTGGTGAGGCTGAGAAACCCTGGCTTCATCTAACTCCAAAATCTGACTGCAGGTCCAGGACTCTTTCCACTGCATTTCTATCACTGAATTAAAACATTATTTCTATGGAAGAATACATTTTGAATTCTAAATAACCAACTCTAAAACTTACCTAAACATGATACATAACTGAGGAGTCACAGTTAAGAGAAAGGACAGCTCACTCCACGCGGAGTCTTCTTCCCCCAGTGGAACTACAAGTGAGAAAAGTTAACGCATTCTTTCCACCACCAGGGCAGGGTCAGATGGTTTAAGAGCAGTCAACCAAAATGTTTGTCCAGCTACTTTTCTCCTGTGCCATTAACATTCCTCTTTGACTCCAACATGCTCTGCAAACCTGGGTCCATCATTTTAAACTGTCCTGGGAGATTTTATAATAGGCTAGTGTTGTTTAAATACTGTTTGCTTACACCATTTATACAATTTATGTATTACGGAGAAAAAAAAATGGACTACTTTAAACAAGAAGGTATTTTTATCCCTCTGCAACTGTCTCTGAAAGAGTACTGCTTTCTGAAAAATGGAAGGAGACATAAACATATTACTTTACTTTTCTTCCATTAAATCTCCTGACCTGCTTTTTCTAACCTGCTTTCAATTCTTTTACTACAAGGGCAGAGGGGAGAAAAGAACAGTTAATAAGCCACCTGTGTCAAATATAGAAGCTTGCATCCACCAGTCTCTCGGGATATTCAGGACAAACAAGCTAAATATTTCCACCCTTCCCTGTGGTGCAGCTAAAATACAAACTATAAAACTAAACCAGTAAACATTTTCTGCAAGATCACAACTGAATGGACTGCAAAAGAAAGCTACTGGGGCTCCGCTGGTGGCGCATTGGTTGAGAGTCCGCCTGCCGATGCAGGGGACACGGGTTCGTGCCCCGGTCTGGGAAGATCCCACGTGCCGCAGAACGGCGGGGCCCGTGAGCCATGGCCGCTGAGCCTGCGCGTCCGGAGCCTGTGCTCCGCAACGGGAGAGACCACAACAGTGAGAGGCCCGCGTACCGCAAAAAAAAAAAAAAAAAAAAAAGCTACTGGATTCTCACTGCAGCTGATGAGCTTGAAGTATTTGACTTTCAAAATTCATGGATTATAAAAAGCATCAATATGTGTGCAGGGTTATGTGTAGGTTGAGTAGGTGGGGGTATAATAAGAAAGAACAACAGTATTTTGGTTCTTTAGCAGATTTAATTCCTTCACCCCAGCCTCCCACTGGTATTGCTGAGGATATGCAAATTACCCCAGAATGCACTTCTCCAGCTTTCCTCCTTCTTCCTCTTTGCCCTCCATCCCCCTCATCCCCCAAAGACATCTTATCACGGAATGAGCACTCTTGTTTCTTTCATTTCTCCTCCATTTTCTCCACCCCTGAAGAGAACCCCGTGATTTCCTAAAGGATTTCTTTTTATGAATATTTTCATCTTGAGGTTTCAAATAACCACAACTATTACTCTGTATAAAAAAATATTTCTACCAAGAGCAGGACAAAAAGTAAATCATTAAATGTTTAAATAAGCTTCTGGCGCGAATGTAGAAAAATTTAAAGGGTTTAATAGAATCGTAATATTTTCTTTAGAAAGATTCCCTTTGTTATACTTCATAATATTTAAAACAAACAAACAAACCTTCCAGCCATCAACACTAAAGACTTTCAAAGATTTTTTTAAGTGGGACTTTAGTAGTATTTTCCACAAATATGGGGATTTTTTATTTTTTTTTTTTGCTTAGGCATCTATTTTTTTTAATGCTATGATCAAAAACCCCAAAGAGTTTATGGACAAGTGGTTCTAGTTATTATGTAGCACTGAAGTTTTAATTAGTATGAAACTAATTCCATGGTGACTTATTTTTCCCCTCAGAATTGTAATCGCAAGCAATTAGTAGTAAGGACTTCTCCCCTCTGGTAAATCTCCAAAAATCAGACTTTGCAATCTGTGATAATACAGGTACAATAAATAAATTACTTTTAGAATTTTAAAGTACTGCATTCCCAAATGTGAAACCACAAGCACCAGAATTGTAATTAATAAACTTACCAAAACATCAATCAATATTTCCATTCATTTTCTGAGATAATTCAAATAGAAATGGGCTTTAAATCAGGACTGACTGCCACACTGCAGAGGTGCAAATTAATTCCACAACCCACCTTCAAGCCTACTGTGCCAATACCATCGTTTCATTCATCCAATAAATATGTGAGTGCCTGATGTATGCCACACACAATAGCAGGGGTTGAGAGTTCAGTGATGAACAAGCAGGGAGGGCCCATCATAGAGCTTACAACTTGGTATTAAATAAGTAAGCACATAAATAAGTATATGATTACAAAGTATGATAGGTGTGATTAAAGGAACAAACAGGCCTGAACGAGGAAGACAAAGTATTGTAAGGTTAGCATTGTAAGGTTAGCACTGCATGAGAAAACTGTGTAATTCAAAGGAGAAAGCTGTAAGAGGCGAGCAGAGGATGATGCATGAAGGTTTCTAGAAAGGCCAGTAGGAGAGTAGGGACAGAGGAGGGTGCAAGGTGGGGTAAAGAGAACAGCAACTATTCCGAGCAGGCCCTGAGAATCAGGGTAACAGGAGCTGTGACATCACTAGTAGGGCAATCTGACAGATTCTCTTTCAGTGGGTGTCCTTCACCACAGCCTGCTCATTGGACATTCTGTGATCCAAGAGGGATTTTGACACATTACTCCATACCAAGGGTCACAAACTCCAATGCCCCTGGGGGCCAGGCAGGTAAGGAAAATTAACAAAGCCAGCTATAAACACACCACGTGTGAAAGATGGGGACTATGGGGACACAGGTGGGGACCTGGAAAACAGGCAGGGAGCAATTAATTGCCACTTTTATCCATGGGGCCAAACAGAGTTTTTTTAAGAGATGCTAGAAATCTGGATTTTTTTCATGTGACATATTCCAATTTGGGGCCAAATAAAGCAAGTTTGAGGGCCACCATTTTGCAACCTTCCTGCAACATTTTACATCACTTACTCTGGATACAAAAGACTTTTCCTAAATCTTCAACTAGTTTTACTTTTGAATCTACCACTAACACAATATCTCTGACCAAGAAAAAAAAAACAAAACCTATAACACAATCCATTCCTCTATTATCGTCCTTTATTTTTTTTTAATTGAGGTATAATTGACATATAACATTATATTAGTTTCAGGTGTACAACATAATGATTCAAGATTTGTGTATACTGAAAAATGATCACAGTAAGTCTAGTTAACATCCATCACCATACACAGTTACACTTTTTTTTCTTGTGATGAGAACTTTTCAGGTCTACTCTCTTAGCAACTTCCAAACACACTACAGTATTATTAACTAGAGTCACCATGCTGTACATTATATCCCCAGGACTTATTTTACAACTGCAACCTTTTGTTCCCTTTCACCCATTTTACCTTTATTCTTTAAACCTAAACAATCCATAAATATATATATATATATATATATATATTTTTTTTTTTTTTTTTTTTTTTTTGCGGTACGCAGGGCCTCTCACTGTTGTGGCCTCTCCCGTTGCGGAGCACAGGCTCCGGATGCGCAGGCTCAGCGGCCATGGCTCACGGGCCCAGCCGCTCCGCGGCATGTGGGATCCTCCCGGACCGGGGCACAAACCCACGTCCCCTGCATCGGCAGGTGGACTCTCAACCACTGCACCACCAGGGAAGCCCCATAAATATTTTAAGCATAGATAACATTGAAGATACAATAGCACATTCCATAATATTCTATACTTTACATGTAAAGTTTGCTATCTTTAAATGTAAATCTACCACAATGGTGGTTGTTGTTTTACCTGTTATACAATACACCTAAAGAGTATTCAATAAGCACTTTCAGGGCTTCCCTGGTGGTGCAGTGGTTGAGAGTCCGCCTGCCGATGCAGGGGACACGGGTTCATGCCCCGGTCCGGGAAGATCCCACATGCCACGGAGTGGCTGAGCCCGTGAGCCATGGCCGTTGAGCCTGTGCGTCCGGAGCCTGTGCTCCGCAACGGGAGAGGCCACAACAGTGAGAGGCCCGCGTACCGCAAAAAAAAAAAAAAAAGCACTTTCAGCACCATGCTAAATCCTCATCCTCAGAGAGATTTTAATACTGTTGGTGAGAAAACAGTCACAAAAACAAATAGAAAACAATGAAAAATCAGTATATAATTAAATCTAATTGTACAGAACAAATAAACATAGTAAGTCACACAAAAAATAAATCATATGTAGAGAGATAGAGTAAGTAAAAAGGATCATCTGCACTGGTGCTACTCAAAGAATGGTACGCAGATCTGTGCCCATTGGCCAATGGTTTGCTACTGGTCCATGAAATAAGTACAGAAATGGAAAGTTAAGCAGCTAGAAACTTTTCTAGCATTTTGACACTGCTCTGACATCCAAGCTTGTACTCAGTGGACTTTGTTCATTGAACAAGTCATAGGCCAGTTAGGGTGCTATCAAACTCACGGGGTGGGACATGTGTGGCACAAGCTGCATGCCAGGAATGTACATTCAGTCCATGTCACAACATGTAACACTTTCACATTCATTGTCAACTATAACCCAACAGTGTATAAAACCCAGAAATCATTTTTCTTCAAGAAGCAAGTTATTTACTACAAAATTGTTGAAACTGGTTACTGATAAAGGATGGAAGATTAATTTGAAAATAATAGCATTACTTGTTTCACTTTGAGTTTTTTTATTTTAAAACTTCTCTAATCAATGAATTTGGTAAAGTAGCAGGATACAAAATTAATGCACAGAAATCTCTGGTATTCCTATACACTAATGATGAAAAATCTGAAAGAGAAATTAAGGAAACACTCCCATTTACCATTGCAACAAAAAGAATAAAGTACCTAGGAATAAACCTACCTAAGGAGACAAAAGACCTGAATGCAGAAAAGTATAAGACACCGATGACAGAAATTAAAGAGGATACAAACAGATGGAGAGATATACCATGTTCTTGGATTGGAAGAATCAACATTGTGAAAATGACTCTACTACCCAAAGCAATCTACGCATTCAATGCAATCCCTATCAAACTACCACTGGCATTTATCACAGAACTAGAATAAAAAATTTCACAATTTGTATGGAAATATAAAAGACCCCGAATAACCAAAGCAATATTGAGAAAGATAAACAGAGCTGGAGGAATCAGGCTCCCAGACTTCAGACTATACTACAAAGCTACAGTAATCAAGACAGTATGGTACTAACACAAAAACAGAAATATAGATCAATGGAACAGGATAAAAAGCCCAGAGATAAACCCATGCACATATGGTCACCTTATTTTTGATAAAGGAGGCAGGAATATACAACAGAGAAAAGACAGCCTCTTAAATAAGTGGTGCTGGGAAAACTGGACAGCTACATGTAAAAGAATGAAATTAGAACACTCCCTAACGCCGTACACAAAAATAACCTCAAAATGGATTAAAGACCTAAATGTAAGGCCAGACACTATCAAACTCTTAGAGGAAAACATAGGCAGGACACTCTATGACATAAATCCCAGCAAGATCCTTTTTGACCCACCTCCTAGAGAAATGGAAATAAAAACAAAAATAAACAAATGGAACCTAAAGAAACTTAAAAGCTTTTGCACAGCAAAGGAAACCATAAACAAGATGAAAAGACAACCCTCAGAATGGGAGAAAATATTTGCAAATGAAGCAACTGACAAAGGATTAATCTCCGATATTTACAAGCAGCTCATGCAGCTCAATATCAAAAAAACAAACAACCCAATCCAAAAATGGGCAGAAAACCTAAATAGACATTTCTCCAAAGAAGATATACAGACTGCCAACAAACACATGAAAGAATGCTCAACATCACTAATCATTAGAGAAATGCAAATCAAAACTACAATGAGGTATCACCTCACACCAGTCAGAATGGCCATCATCAAAAAATCTACAAACAATAAATGCTGGAGAGGGTGTGGAGAAAAGGGAACCCTCTTGCACTGTTGGTGGGAATGTAAATTGATACAGCCACTATGGAGAACAGTATGGAGGTTCCTTAAAAAACTAAAAATAGAACTACCATACGACCCAGCAATCCCACTACTGGGCATGTACCCTGAGAAAACCGTAATTCAAAAAGAGCCATGTACCACAATGTTCATTGCAGCTCTATTTACAATAGCCAGGATATGGGAGCAACCTAAGTGTCCACTGACAAATGAATGGATAAAGAAGATGTGGCACATATATACAATGGAATATTACTCAGCCATAAAAAGAAACGAAATTGAGTTATTTGTAGTGAGGTGGATGGACCTAGAGTCTGTCATACAGAGTGAAGTCAGAAAGAGAAAAACAAATACCATATGCTAACACATATATATGGAATCTAAAAAAAAAAAAAAAAAAAAAAAAAATGGTTCTGAAGAACCTAGGGGCAGGACAGGAATTAAGATACAGACGTAGAGAATGGACTTGAGGACACAGGAAGGGAGAAGGGTAAGCTGGGACAAACTGAGAGAGCGGCACGGACATATATACACTACCAAATATAAAATAGCTAGTGGGAAGCAGTCGCATAGCACAGGGAGATCAGCTCAGTGCTCTCTGACCTCCTAGAGGGGTGGGATAGGGAGGGTGGGAGGGAGATGCAAGAGGGAGGAGATATGGAGATATATGTATATGTATAGCTGATTCACTTTGTTTTAGAGCAGAAACTAACACACCATTGTAAAGCATTTATACTGCAATAAAGATGTTTAAAAAAACAAAAACTTCTCCATGTTTTTAGTCTTTATTTTCATTTTATTTATTTGTTTGTTTTTGGCCACACTGCGTGGCATGCAGGATCTTAGTTCCCTGACCAGGAATCGGACG
This sequence comes from Grampus griseus, assembly GCF_964374135.1. NCBI lineage: Eukaryota > Metazoa > Chordata > Mammalia > Artiodactyla > Delphinidae > Grampus > Grampus griseus. The sequence goes on along the minus strand of NC_139001.1, from coordinate 38,473,257 downwards.
CGCATGCCTTACAGTGGAAGTGCAGAGTCTTAACCACTGGACCACCAGGGAAGTTCCTGCTTCACTTTGTATAAAAGTATTAAATGAATATCCTGACTTTGCTAAGATTGCTTTAAAAATCTATTCTTCCTTTCCTGTCAACATAGACTCTGCAAGAATTGTTTGTCTACTATGAGTGTTATCAAATCAAAACCTGAAACATTTTAGGTAGACATTATGCCTTGTGAGTAGCAGGTCATCAGCCCTATAAGTTCTGCAATTTCTTCTTTTTTCCTATGTTATGTTTGCTAGTGTTTATTGGAATGTCATTTTGTTGGTTGAATCTAATAATAAAAACTTCGGGCTTATATTTTATATGTATGGTTTCTGTTTTATTTTTCTAGTAACTCACAATATCAGCCCATAATGTATTGAAAATTAAAATTTTAAAAAAGAAAAACTGGCCCTTCTCCAAAGATAATTTGAAAAATACTGATCTAGCCTCAGACTGCTAGAAAACAAGCCAGAGTTATGCAAACATAGCTTTCCCAAGGGCTATCTTTTCCAAAATTCAGGATGTGCTGCTTGGTAATAGGCTAGGCATTAAGTCACATTGAATCAGAGAGTAAGAAAGTTTCTGCACGCTGACCTTTTTGGAAAAGGTCTGGGTCTTTTAATCGGTTAAGGTAGGTACAAGCTATATATCCCACTCCTCACGAGCTTGCTGCTGGGGAGTATGTTAAGTCATAGACTAAATTCAGCCAAAGGTACACTTACTGTTAAGCAGGCATCAAACCTGTTTTGTAACTGAAGGACGTCCCACTTTCTTCCTCTGGTACTTCCTCTGGTACTTAGACAAGAGACACTCAGAAAAACACCAGGGTGTCTTGATGGCAGGACAAGCCACTGTCCTGGGACCCTGCCCCAGTAGTGACTCCCGGGCTTCCCACAGCTCATTCATACAAATGGCATCCATTTCATGGCTGAAAAATTATTCCTAACATCCCTTAAGGTAACGAAATCCTCTGGTATAGATTTCTATAACAATACTTGAAGTTCTAAATATCCAGCACTGAGGTGCTCATTCCTTATGAGGGTACCTGAAATAATAGCCTCTAAGAAGAAAATCAGGCAGGGATCACGGCATTTATTCTGAGGCACTTTTGGACTAAATTGACACACATACCATACAAGGATTTTATTCCAGTAATTCTACTGAAATAAAGTCTCTCTTTGATGATAGGGTGCTGTGAATAAACCTTCAACACTTGCTAAGCTCCCATTTTAACAGAAGAAATTTGGCTTAGAGCCTTTGGCAAGTATCAGTATCAGACTAAAAGTTAATTACATTGTTTTGTTTTCACTGTAATGACTACTAGTTACCTTCTCTTGATCATGTAATAATGATATATGAGCTACCTTTTGAAATAAATTTACTTAAGTTAAATTAAAAGTGAGTAAATAGAAAATACCAGGTAATCAATAGTAGAGGCGCATAAGGTGAAAACTGTTCCATCCTAAGTTATGGACACACCCAAGCACCCCCAATCCCACTTCCCCACACTTTTAGGACACAGCAGCTCTCCAGTGACTGGGGAGGGAAACTATTGCTAAAAAGGTCTGGAGCGCATTAATTTCCCATAATTCTACATCAAGCATCACTCAGGTAAATCCCATGGGGTAACCATCCTTATTGCAACCCTTTTTCCTTCAACACCCCCCAGAGAACGTATGGCTTACAATTCGGCTTCTCCAACGTTCGTGTTAATCAAAGTTTAGCAGTATAAAATAGGAAGGGGAGGAAGAGAGTTTTTATACACAACTGGGATAAGGTGAAGAAAGACAGAAATGCACTGCACTAACATAGCTATGGAACTGTGGACCGTTTTTTGTTTGTTTGTTTGTTTTCTTCTCCTCCTGTCTTTATCTATTTTTCCAAATTTTCTATAATGTTGTTATAGATCTCTTATAAACCAAAAATGTGTTAAGGAAAAGTAAAATATAATGAAAAAAATATGCAGAGGCATCTGAGCCTAATGTGATGGGAAATGGGACACAAACCAAATTTATAAGACCCACATGGTGATAGTTCACTTTACAAAAGGCTTCTGCGCATCATCTCAGAGAACTCCCTTAGCGAGTTCCCATTCAGAGGCTCGGTAGGATCCTTAACTCCTCTGTGCCATGCATTCGCAGTAATGACGTTTACTGTGCATTCCACTGCACATAAAAATGTTTATTAGCAAGTAGGTACAAAAGAATCATACTCTGAATGCCAGTACTCCGGCAGGCCAGTAATGCCAATAATGTCAAACCCAGCCTTAGCTTGGTGCCTGCTGCCTTCTTGTCCGCCTGGTTGTCCTCTCTGTATCTCTGCCTCTCCCAGGCAGGCCTCTCCGGCTCCTTACCAGTCTCCCCACCATGCCTGTCCCACAGTGTCATATGGCATATGTCTCCACTACCCCATGCAGCGCCTTGAGAACCAGGACATGTCATTTCTCTGTGTCCCTAGCGCCATGCCCAGATCTTAGGCCCACAGAGGGAGCCCAACAGATGTCTGCCTTGGTACTAGAACTGATTCAATTTACAACCAAGAAAAAGAAACAGAAAACATATTTAATATTAATAATAGCTACCACTTACATAGGTGCTTTATGTACCTCATCTCAGTTAACGGAGCCTTCAGCCCTCTGAGGTACTTATCATTATCCCCGTGCGACAGGTGAGGAAACAAGGTGGGGAGAGGCTACGTAGCACATCCCTGTCCAATCTCAAATCCTTAGAAGGTGGTGGAGTCAGGATCGAAACTCCCGCCTCATGTGAAAATGACTTTCCTCTGCCACCCAGTTTCACTTTCCCAGGTTCACCAGTACAGCAGAACCGCTGTCAACAATCTCTCCCACAGCAACACATCAGTAACTCAACAACTGTTCCCCAAAAAAAGATCAAAATAAACAGAAAAGAGCAATGGCAGCTTGCCTCAGCTGTGACATCAGCACCTTAATCAGTATGTGTTCTGAGGAACATTTGCACACTTTCTTATTTCTTGAAAACACGTAAGTGTAAAGTCCCATAATAAACTTTGCTTAAACAAAAGTAATAATTTATGCTAAGAAGCATTTTGTCTCATTGCTTCTAATTTTTTGAGATCAGTCCAGTACATTCCTGATGGCAAAAAGGCAAAAGCTTCCCTGAAACACTTAGAGAAAGATGGATGCAGATTCAGACTGTATTTCTGTATTTTCCTTGTTTCTAGGGGTCACAGGGGTAATTAGAGTTAAGAGTAAATTTAAAGTTTAAGCCAAGAAAATCAGAATGATGAGAACTATGTGAATTAGGCATAGTTACTTTTTTATGCTTATCTATGTTTTCTATATGTCTTACAAGTGAACGAAAGTACTACTTTTTAAAATTAGGGTAGAAAATGTTATAATTTTTAAAAAGAACTAAAGATTTCCTCTCACCGATCATCTACAGCACATATTAACCTAAACTGAACTTGAACATAAGCTTAGTGTCATATTACCTGGAATTTACCTTAAAATACTACAGCAGAGCAATATGAAATGTATGCATGTATTAGTTTTAATCTCCATCCTAATTGGGACTGTACACTCCAAAGGCAGTCAACTGACACTGACTCAAAAGAACCACTCTACCTTTCTCTCCAATCAACACTGGTGGTTTTGATCATAGGTCTTATAGATGTTAGAGACAAGTTTTCACTGGTCAAATTTCAGTGGCGTTGAAGATGTGGGAACTGATCTCTTCCATGAACCTGGTACAAAAATCTAATGATAAAATGCAATGTGGTATTCTGGATTGGATTTTAGATTTGAAAAAGAGTATCAGTGGGGAAAAGTCTGGGGTTTAGTTAACATTAATGTGCCAGTGTTTACTTCTCAGTTTTGACAGATAGACCACGGCAGTGTGGAAGGTTAACAAAAGGGGAAATTGGATAAGAGGAATATGGAAACTCTGTATTATCTCTGCAATTTTCCTGTAAATGTCAAATTATTACCCTAAAATAAAAATCTATAAGCGTGCAGACCATGACATTAAGAATAGCACCTTAGGTCTGATTCTTCAAAGCCCTCTGGGTAGTGTCCATTCCAATGGATTCCTGTCCACCCAACACTAGGTAGCTAACAAAGTATTCCTGCTACAACATTGTTGCAATTGCCCCAGGAAAACCTATCATGCAATGTACAACTAAAAAGCACCGAAAAGGACACATTGTTGGGAATTCATAGAGCTTACAGAACAGGTTGTATGAGTCTTTTGTACCTTCTTGCTAATCAACATTTTTATGTGCAATGAAATGAAGGTCGAAGCTTGCTTTCATTATTACCCAGTAAGAAAGCTACTCGTAAGTACTGGAGGTTAGTGATGTTTACCAAAACAAATAAGCCTAATACTTGTGCATAACCAGAATGGCTTAGATTGGTTTGTAATGCAATACTCAAAACAGTTTTTCAACTGTAGCTTTTAATGGTGGATGTGCATGAATGTCCCATGAGTAAGCAAAATAGAAACAAGGAGACAAGGGAGGTCTGAGGGAATCCAATCAGCTCCCGCAGGAGGAAATACATGAGTAATTCACCAGAAATAAGAAAAAAATTATAAGGTCAGAAAAAAATACACTGTGAACAGCATAAAGCTAGCTGAAACATAGAACCGTGTGGTTTTAAGATCTACAGAAGCGAGTATGCAAACAAAGCACGTTTCCCATCCATTCCTTAACATCGCTCGTATCCCTGCCAAAACCCAGTGGCTGTGGACCATATGAACACCCCGGAAAGGGTAAGGTCAAGGAGAAAAGCACGATTTCATTTCACATTCCCAACAATCTAATGTAAGTAGATACTATCATTCCATTTTACATGTGAAGACTCGACCTCCTCTTGTAGGTAAAGTATTAACTGGCCCAAGTCATGGGCCCAGAATGAGACCCAAGCCTGTCACTTCTATGCAGTTTCCCCAATCCTGCAGTCTCCCTTTTACGAAAAAGTGAGCACCAAAAAAGAAAAACCTACCATTAGTGTCCAAATCACAACTGCTTTTATGTAGAAAACGTCTAACAGAGATAATTATAAAATATTCTCTTCACAATAATGTTTCAGAAACTTATATATGAATATTAGTACATCATTTTAACCCAGGCACCATCCACAACATGAAGCTGTACCTGCCAAACTTGGAAGCTCACAGTTAGGGTTTGAGGCAATGCTAAAAGCACTGCAAATGCCAGGAAAACCTTCTCAGAGTATCAAAGTTTACCTAATGTGGAATAATTTAAAACAGTATTTTTATGTTAAAACAAGAGATATATATAAAATAGAATGCTAGATCTGCACAAATATTAAAAACAATGCATTTCAGAGAAACTTCAAACTTGCAGCACAACACTTTGAACTGTACGTCAAGCCCCTGGGGGTTTACAGTTCTCCTAGAAGTATTTAAGTGAAAATTTTTAAGAAACATTAAATGATTTTTATGTCCTGGTTAAAATTTCACAAGCAGTCATGTAAGTTAATGCCTAAAGAAAGCTCATGGACATGAAGGCTCTCAGGCTTCCATTTTTTAGTATTTCAACATTTAAAAAATATAATGATAAAGAGTCCTTAAATTTTTGTTTACAGAGATCATAAAGGTTGAGTGAGTTACTTTCCTCAAAGCTTCATTTTCCTCTTCTAGAAAATGAGTCCCACAAGCAAGGGCTCAGTAGATGTTGATGATGAAAGTGATGGTGATTGTATTGATGATGGTATCTTTGATTAATGTTCACCTACATCTCCAGGAGATCATTTAAGCCATTACTTAATATGCCAAATTCTTCCCTCAATAAATAGGACACAGACTTTTTTAAATAAATATCTTTAAATTATCCAATGCATTACCAAGCAATTAAATATTAAGGTAACATTGGTGCCTACAAGACTGGAAATTGACTAATTAATAGAAAACAAAGTCAAATGTAATTTTTTAAATTACATAAAAGCAACTACCACCATCCTGTCCTCTATATGGGAGGTAGAACACACGCAGCCTCCCCCATTTAAAAACAATTTGTTGCCTGAAGCAACCAAAAGCTAATAGATTTCCAAAGTCAGTGCTGAGAGTCAGTGGCAGAAACACCAGGACTAGAACCCTGGTATCCTGGCATTATAATCCCGGGCTCCACCAACCAGAACATGATGCTCCTTAAAAAAGCAAAGCAAAACAAAACAAAAAAGAAGGCTGTTCTATTGTGCACATCCAAGGCATTGTCAACACATCACTGCTTCATTGTTCTGCCCATTCTTCATCAGAGCAGTCACAATTATGTGGTCAGGCCTGGTTCTTTTCCTAACTCTAATAAAAGCCAGAGAGAGAATTCCACATCCCTACAACTTTTCATTCTCTAGAACTCCAAATTCACTATTTAAATGTTTCATTCAATGACTTGAGTAAAAATGAAAGAGGGCAGTCAAGTATCTGGAAACTGTTGTTTTCTCTAACCTGTATTAGTGAAATGCCCCAAAAACTGTGACGTGAGATTTCACTTATCTATGCAGGGAGTTATGGTTACCCAGAACGAGAAGACTGATTTGACTAACGAAAGCAATTCTAGCCAAGACACTTTCTAAGGTTTTTCTCAGAAATAGAAATTTTTTAAAAAATCTTTATTGGAGTATAATTGCTTTACAATGGTGTGTTAGTTTCTGCTTTATAACACAGTGAATCAGCTATACATATACATATGTTCCCATATCTCTTCCTTCTTGCGTCTCCCTCCCACCCTCCCTATCCCACCCCTCTAGGTGGTCACAAAGCACCGAGCTGATCTCCCTGTGCTATGAGGTTGCTTCCCACTAGCTATTTTACATTTGGTAGTGTATATACGTCCATGCCACTCTCTCGCTTGTCCCAGCTTACCCTTCCCCCTTCCCCATGTCCTCAAGTCCATTCTCTACGTTTGCATCTTTATTCCTGTCCTGCCTCTAGGTTCTTCAGAACCTTTTTTTTTTTTTAGATTCCATATATATGTGTTAGCATTGTTTTTCTCTTTCTGACTTACTTCACTCTGTAGGACAGACTCTAGGTCCATCCACTTCACTACAAATAACTCAATTTCGTTTCTTTTTATGGCTGAGTAATATTCCATTGTATATATGTGCCACATCTTCTTTATCCATTCATCTGTCAATGGACACTTAGGTTGCTTCCATGTCCTGGCTACTGTAAACAGAGCTGCAATGAACATTGTGGTACATGACTCTTTTTGTTTGTTTTGTTTTGTTTATTTAACATCTTTATTGGCGTATAATTGCTTTACAATGGTGTGTTAGTTTCTGCTTTATAACAAAGTGAACCAGTTATACATATACATATATCCCCATATCTCTTCCCTCTTGCGTCTCCCTCCCTCCCACCCTCCCTATCCCACCCCTCTAGGTGGTCACAAAGCACCGAGCTGATCCTCCTGTGCTATGCAGCTGCTTCCCACTAGCTATCTATTTTACATTTGGTAGTGTATATATGTACATGCCACTCTCTCACTTTGCATGACTCTTTTTGAATTATGGTTTTCTCAGGGTATATGCCCAGTAATGGGATTGCTGGGTTATATGGTAGTTCTATTTTTAGTTTTTTAAGGAACTCCATACTGTTCTCCATAGTGGCTGTATCAATTTACATTCCCACCAACAGTACAAGAGGGTTCCCTTTTCTCCACACCCTCTCCAGCATTTATTGTTTGTAGATTTTTTGATGATAGCCATCAGAAATAGATATTGAATGAGGGTGAAGGTTATAACCACCAGAAACCACACCAAAAGGAATCAATGTTCCTGCACGTAATTAAACTCTAACATTGAAGACAAAAGAATTTTCTGAGACTGCCAAAGCAAAACCATCCTACTAAGCACTCAAAGAGCTGTTGGCTTTTGTGGATTCCCCTCATCTGATGCCAGGAGTGATCAAGAATGATAATTTGCAAAGGAAATAGGATAACACATCCAGGAGGAAAAATACATGTTGCCCTCTCTCATCACACTTTGATAAGCGACTAAATTTTGTTTGGTAACAGGAACTCAAATAAGTTGAGTTTTATTTTAAATATTTATTATAAATACATTTAAAGGCATTTTATTATTATTAAAACGGAGCCAAGATACACTCTAGTCCTGCCACTAATTCTCTTTATGATATTGGGCAAGTCATAACCTACTTGAACCTCATTTTTATATCTGTCAAATAAAAATAATAACCCATCATGCCAGGCTCAAAAGGCTAAAAAGGATTTAAAAAATTAATAGGGAAGTATGCTGGGAAAAAACATGTAGATAGTAAGAGTTGTTATGAATACATAGCCAGAGCCTTAAGACAATGAGGATGCCTCAGCCATGCTCTCTTTCTCTCTTTATGAGGACTGGAATCCAGATTTGATGACCTAACTTTAACCATGCAGATGAACAACACTACACTTGGGGACGGTGGAACAACAATTTGGGAAGAACCTGAATGACCATGAAGAGCAATGATGTCCGGCCACCTGTCCTTTCACACTGGAACTGTCAAATGAGAAACAAACATCTCTGCTCTTTTGGCCACTATATTATTGGATTTCTTTGTTACAGTAGCCTACCCTAACTAATACAGTTATTAAAGACCTAAGCACAAAAATGAATCTGTGCAAACCAAATCCCGCTTACAGAGCTGTTTTGCTTGGCCCTTACAATGTTCGTCTGTACAGTACTTTGTATGTTTCTTTGATTTTTACTTAGATATCAACATTTAAAAATCAGACAATTTCATATAACAATCCAACAGTCTTTAGAAAAAGGGAAAAAATCAGAAGATCTGACAACAATGAATTTTTATTTACAAACGGCAACACGTGGAACTGAATAGACTTGTTCCCTTCAGAGAGGGCATGTGCTATCCAATTCCCCATAACCTCCCACCATTATAACAGGGTTGCTTCATTTAGTTAGTTTTCCTATTCTCAAGCCCTAATAAATATTTGACTTTGAAACCCCTCATTAAATAAACGTGTGGACACTTAAAATTCTTGGGATTCACATAATACTATGAATTTCAGGCCTGGATAGCAACAGATTTAAAACAGTTAATTTCTGCCAAACTCTGCTCCATGATGTCCTGCCTATTAACTATATTATGTCTAATAGGTATCCATCCCTACAGAGTCCATATCACCACATCCTTTCTCACTTGGATTAGAGCAACAGCCTACTGGCCTCCCAGCCTTCCATCTTGCCCACGCATTCATTTGGAGTATTAAAACCAGAACCACCTTTTTAAATTGTAAACTTAATTCCTTTCTTTACAGTGGTTTCACAATTACTTTTGGTTAAATCCTAAACTGCTTAACGTAGTTTGTGGAGCTGTCTTGTAATTTACTTTAAAATATAGTGAGATGGTGAAATATATAGTTAATGGCTCAAGTTCTCTAAATCAAGAATTCACTCCTCTTAGCATTGCCAAGACCCTATTCAGGTGTCCACCCTCCTCCGGAAGCTGCTGTAGCAAATCCTGACTGTTCTATGGGAGGGATATAAACTTCAACCTTGCTTGAGCTACTATAATTTGTGGCCTCTTTATTGCAGCACCTGAAATTATAACACTAACTAACACTATAACCAGCGTTTTTCAGTTCCTTAAGTATACCACATTCCCTCTTCCCATGAGCTCTTTGCACATGTTCTTCCCTCTGCCTGGAACTTTCCCACCTTTTAACCTTCATCTGGCCAACTTCTACCTCAGTTCACACTTCCTTTCAGAATATCCCTAACCTTAAGACCAGCTTCCATTCCCCTCGATATGTATTCCAAAAGCAGACTTCTTTCTCACTTTCTGAAACTTTTTGCACAGTGGTTCACTAATTAGTAGAAGGGACACTAGAAACAGTTTTTCATTCATGAAGTGAGTGATCAAGAGAAAAGAACCTGAGTTCCAGAATGACCTTTCAGAGCAGAGCTGCTTATTCACCCTGGCTTGTTGACCAATTCCAGACAATTTAATGGGAGAAATTAAGTTTCTGCCTTGTTTGAGCTGCCATAATTTGGGGTGGCTTTGTTACAGCAGCTTAGCTTGTACCTTAAAAATGCACTTAACCATATTTCATGTTTTTCAGGTCTATGAAAGGATCACGTTCTCTCTCACTTCTGAGTCTTTACACATGCTACTCCTTATACCTGGAATACTCTACCAACTCCTAATGTTAACCAAGCTAACTATTAGTCTCCATATAGCAGCTTAAAGATCATCTTTTCTGGAGAAATACTCCCTAACCTATGGGTCCATTAGATCCAACAGAAGACCCTGCAGCCCTCTTATCATTACTTCTTATTTACTGCCCTTTGTTTTGTAATAGTCTCTTTCCTTAGATGCACTATACGCTCCTTGTGGAGGGGCCACTTCTGATGTGTTTACCGCTGCCCTGGCAGCACCTAGTACTGTGTCTGGCACCTAACATCATGATCCAGGGCACATCACTCCATCTTGGTCACAATGCCATCTGGAGAGATCTTGTCAATTATCTCGCTATAATCTAGACCTATCTCCATACTTTGTTTTACTTACAGTAATACTAACAAAGAGAAGAAAGGGGAGGAGGAAAAAAAAGGGAAGAACAAAGGAGGAGAGGGAGGAAGAAGGAGAGAATTGTTTGGCAAATTTGGCATGGCTTTGTGAACCCTCCTGACTAGGCTACTCCCCGAAACAACTTGTTTAAAAAATACATTCAAAATATGTGGAGGTTGAAAAAAGTTAGATAATTTGTATTTTCTTTAGCTATAATTTTTTTCAGGCCCATAGCATTTAATTTATCCAGTGTGGAAACCAACTGTGTGCCCTCTTACTATCTTTTTACCTTGGATAGAACTTCAGTTGCATCTTACCCATGTTAGTTTGAAGACTAAGACATGATGCTTTGCTAGTATGTTTTAATTCTTCCTGGAAACCAGGAATCGGGAGGCTTATCAATCTTTTGGTAAACAAATAACTATAATGTTATGGAAATGTCCAAACTGCGGTCACCTTATCCCACACAGAGAAACTGAGAAAGATCCCTACGCTGGTTGGGAATTAGCAATCAATGACCTCTATTTACTTCCAAAATGCTATGTTTCTAGCACACTAATGTCTATCATTGACACAGCCCTTCCGTAATATGAAGCAGCCTCAATCACCACAGATGAACCTTAGCTTTTAAATTACTTCTAATCACAGCAGCCAAGAGACAATATGTCTCTTTTTTTTTTGGCTTACCTTGTATCTCACTTCCCTTTCCACCCTCCTGGCCTCTCCTTCAATTTGCAGGTTATGAGACAGAAAGGCTCCTATTTCCTACTCTCAGCAAAATCATATGTATCCTTGTCCATGGCACCGGAAAAGGAACATATAGATGTAATTTCATTCTTGATTTTCCATTAGTAATGTGTTTAATTAGGCACATAGCTCTGATACTGTCACCTTAAACTAGGCTGCCTTGTTTCTGGCTCAACTTACCTTACTATAAAACAGTATGAGACCAATACTAGATTCCATAATTTAATGAAATGCCTAAGATGAAAGCTTTACAATCTCTTCTATTCTTGCTTTGCGTCAAGAACAAGAAATCAAATTTTGCTTTGAGGCTAAAATATAATACTAGCCTTGTGGAAAATGATTATTGTACATAATTTATATCCTCATTCTCGTGAACTATCTAACCCAGTGCATCTGTTATTTTGATATTGTTCGTGAGCTATCAGCTGGGCTGGGGATTTTTTTTTTTACTGTTGATTTACTGTTGCACACTATTCCCAGAATTCTGATTTCATTTGTTTTCACTGATAACATGCATCTGCTAAAAAGTGCCAACTCTGTGTCCTACACAAAATAAGATCAATTGGAAAGTAATATGCATAAATTTTAATATCCAGCTATTTATTGTCCTACTTCCCAGATGTATTTCCGGACCACAGGAAAGGTTCAGTCTGGCTATAAGTGCGTCTTCAGTATGTGTCAGGGCTCCCTGTCCTTGTGCCATAAAAAATCTTTACTCTGCTTTGTTCTTAAATTATTCAGTTCTTCCCTGCCACACACACTAAACCGCTCATATGTCAGCATTAATAAACAGGAAAAAATTATTAGTGGCAACAAGTACTGAGATCTCAATTCAGTGAGTGTGAAACATCAAGAGGGAATTTGTTACTTTCCTCCTCTTTAAAGAATACACTCAAGGACCATGGAAGAATCTTTTCAGCCTTAGAAGAAGCTGTGTTGAAATGATGGCTAAATTCTCTTCTATTCTCTTATTCCTCACTCCACCTCCCATACATATCAGAAGACAGGCTGCATATTCTGGGGAATGTAGGCCAGCTGCTGTGACGCGGGAGGGAGATTAGGGGCTCAGAGACATAAATTTTTCAAAGAGCTAAAAGTAGCTCCCAAGAGCCTGCTAACACAAACCCCTGCCTCAGTCTCAGACAGCATTTCCATCGTCAGTCTCTACTTTGAAACAAGATGGTGCTCATTTAGCTTCCTCCAGTGGCTCCACCTGGCTGGGAAGGTTTAACTAGGATGAACGGGTCACTTCTTGTGCATTTCTTGCCTCAAATCATATTAGGGGAAAACCGTCTTGCTACAAACCTGAGATACCAAAATCAAATTCTATTTCAACTGCCACAAAGCTCCTCACATTTAAACAGGGAAGCTTCTGAAATGGCAAACCCTGAATTAACAAAGCCACGAACTCCCCGAGGAATGTAGTCTCCTTCAGTCCGTAGGGATTTGTACAACGAAATGACTAATAGAAAATGAATTGTCAATATAACTGAAAAACACACTTCTTCAACTGCTAAACGAGGTAGCCTCTAAAAAAGCCACATTTTAGGCTTCATTTTTCGCAGCACTCCCATAACGGGGAAAACAGACGTCCCAGTTTGTGAAAATCAGGGCGGCTTTCAGAATGCTGGTAAGGACTCCAATTGAAGAAACACGAAATCAGGATCAGTACTAAAATAAATGCGGGTTGGTCCTTACCACCACTGTGAGAAACAGACTGTTTACCATGCTGGTTTTGTTATTTTCTAAGTGCCGCTTCCAACATAATGCACAGGAAAGGACGAGATTTCAAACATATCAATGTTTAGAAATTTTATACTGTTTGACATCAAATTTACCTGCTCTCGGGGCTTCCCTGGTGGCGCAGTGGTCGAGAGTCCGCCTGCCGATGCAGGGGACGCGGGTTCGTGCCCCGGTCTGGGAAGATCCCACATGCCGCGGAGCGGCTGGGCCCGTGAGCCGTGGCCGCTGAGCCTGCGCGTCCGGAGCCTGTGCTCCGCAACGGGAGAGGCCACAGCAGTGAGAGGCCCGCGTACCGCAAAAAAAAAAAAAAAAAAAAAATTTACCTGCTCTCGGAGAGGTTAGCTGAGCTCGGTGTAATGCCATGTGTGACATGGTATAATACCAGATAAAAAGACTGGCTAAAGGCAAATTATAGGGCAATTTCATTAAAGTCTCAAGCACACAGCACTTATAGCTTATATGTGAGAACACTGCACATCCCCTTACCACATACTTTCTAGGTCTAATGTCTGTGGCAAAGTCAACCCTAAATGTAGCAATTCTTCCCCTCCCCAACCTCACCTATCCTTAATTAGTAGTCACTTTGGAAATGCAGAGATGGCATAAGTTCAAAAGCAGCAGAAGAAAAATTCAAGAAAGCAGAAACAGCTTGGAAGAATAGATCTTAAGGACAAACTACCATAAATTATTTTACGTTGTCGTTTCACTTTTGTCCAGAATGTCTGAAATTGATCATTTTATTATGATACACTGCCTCAGATGTCATCAGTGAGAGATCTGAGTTAACAAGCACTGCTTGTTAAAAACAAAAATCCAACTACCTTCAGGGGAATCACTAGACTATGAAGAATTTAATCAGATTGCTTTCCACTCTAACACCTATCAGAGAACAGTTTCAGAGGGAAAAAAATGGAGGAATGAGGCTTCATAATTTGGAAGCACTTTAGAACAATCTGGAAAGGTAAAGTGAGCCCTTAGGAATTATACGACATCCTAAAAGCTCAAGCTCTATTTTTCTAAGTGGCCAAGGTTGGATACAGAGAACACATTAAATAAGTCGGCGGTTAACAGATCTCGTGGAAGAGTAACCTGATCTGACACCATTTTGATGCTCCTATAAAATGTATGCGAAGCCTCTGGCTTTGTCCAATTCTGAACTCATTAGTTTTCTTGGTTCACCTGGCTGCATGGTTTGTCACTCTGAACTGTGACAGCCGTGGCAGCTTTCTGAACAAGGGGCTACTGTTGGGGTCACAGGACCACATGAGAGAGCTCGACTAGAAAGATCAGAAACGTCACTGGGCACTTGCTTTCCGGAGAATGTGTCTAAACTCATAAATTTTAAAAGCTGGTGTGCTCAGCCTCACAAAACCCCTACTACCTATGTATCTATGCCCCCATCGATTTCCAGAATTCTTCTGTTGATAAGCAAGAAGAGGAGCAATGAGAAAGAATAATTTCTTGATAACCATTAGAGTTTGCCATTTGATGCATACACTCCCACCCAGGACTCATCTCCAGCTTGAAGGGAAAAAGGAGATTATACACCTTGAAAAGTTAAATGGCAAATGATTTTCAGGAGGGGCAAAATCCACTTTCTGGACTAGGAGCTGGGAGCGACAAACCAGATACCTCCAGTCTGCCGAGTGGCCACTGTGCTACATGAATAAACTGAGCATTGATCCAATCAAGTCAGAAGCCACTGCAACTCACTGGGTCTTTGACGGCTGCATCAGTGGTGGTGTGGGTGGAAGGCAGCAGCTGTAAACGAACAGGCCCAGAGCTCCCCACACATCACCCATCTCACGCGTGTGGGGCGGCCATCACCCATCTCATAGCTCCATCACCCAACTCCAAACACAGAAGCCAAGAAAGGTGGAACTAGTGAAAAGAAAGGAGAGGACAAAAACCAACTCCTATTTAATTTTGCCTAAAGTCATTCCAATCAAGGAAGAAGCAAGAAAACTTCCTCCCTCAATAGCATAGGCCTCCTGCTCCTAGGAAATGACAATTCAGTTACCATATAACATGAATCCGCTTCAGTGGAACAACCTGAACACCTCACCACTATAACAGAATTTCCAGGAAAATGTGCTCCTAGACATAAACAAAAAACAAAGAAGGGTACTGGGAAAAGCTGTTGGGAATATAAGAATGTGCTGTGTATTTATGGGGACAGGTTTAGAGGTGGGAATATTGAAAGGCTGTGGGTGGAAGGCAATAGATCCAAGAGAAATTCAAACAGCCAACCTAGAGACAGCTAGCTCAATCCAAAGATTTAAAATTCGACTGAAGCTGAGATCAGGAGGTGGCAGAGTTCTTGGCCTACCAAGCAGACCAGACAGGACACAGATGCTCGTAATTATGAAAAAGCTTCTCATAAAACCAGGGGCAGCCTGAACCAGGGCGGAAAACCAGGCTGAGATGTGGCTGAACAGCACTCAGTAGAAAGACTGACAGACAGAGACGGTCAAGAGCTCCAGTTGTTCCTCTGCCTTATAAAGATCCTTATAAGGATCCTTAAATAAAATCCTTCCCGCCCCCTGCCACAAAGTGACGTGTCTGAGTGCATCTCAACTGCTCATGAGAGCGACAAACAAGGGAGATGAGAAAGGAGAGAGTGGCTGTCAAATTTTAGAATATCTATGAATACTGGGGGAGCTTGTTAAAAATTAAGAATCCCAGGCCCCAACCCCAAGAGATTCTGATCCAGGCACTTCTAAGCAGTTCTAGTTACAGGCAATAAAAAAGCAGCACAGCAGCCTCACGTTCATTCCGGCAACGTAAAAGGTACCCACACACTCAACAATCCTTGGAAAGATTACTGCAAAGCTCTACAAAACGGCCCACCTTACCTTTAGGGGAGAGCCATGGCTCCAACTTGGATCACTCCTCTACTAGGCAATCACCTCATAGCTTAGTTAATCACAGAATTAGTCAGTGCCCCTCCACCCTCAACCTTGAGCAATAAAAAAAAAAGTTTCTGAAAACTCTGAGTTTGTAAAACTATACGAGGGTATCATGAGCTAACATGTTCTGACACTTTTGTTTTAACTTGTGTGAGTTTTACTCCCAGGTCCCTTCGTTTTTATATGAAGAACAGCCCTGGTAATATGAGAGAGAACAGAGGCCAGCTTGCCAGCCTCTCATCAAAGCTTACCAGAAGGAAAAGCTTAGTAACTTGCCTGGGTACCAGCTGTTGCCTCTATACCAAGTCAGCCCACTGCCACGGCAGTTTCCTTGGAGCTGAAATACTCTTTGAAAGTGAGAAAAATATCTCTGAACAAAGAAACCAAGTCCTCCCACAGTGAGAAGTAGTAGTCTGAAAAGGAAGACCCTATTCAATTTTATTAGTCCTAAAAGCAAGAAACTATTGCCCAAATGGCATGAATATTGGCAGAAGTCCAAGAAGTACCCTAGAGTCTCAAGCTGAGACTAAATGGATTGTTAGAAAAACTCTGAACATTCCTAAGTTCTTGTCTGAGGAGCTCAACCACTGTAGGACCTCGGGTGAATCACTTAACCTCTGAGGCTCATTCTACAAACGTGTAAAGTGAGGTAACACTCCCTGCCATCCCTCCACATAGGAAGTGGTGTGGCTTGAATGACAGAAAACACGCAAGAGCTGTCTGTAAAATGTTAGTCAACAAACAAATATTTTTAACATATTTTTATCACCATGATTGTTATTCAAGACTTTTAAAAATCGAAAAAGCAACTATTTGCTCTATCCATTAACTATCTGCTTTACTCATTAATCTTTAAGTTACAATGCTAATCTGTAAGCGTCAATGAAATTGCTCAGTACATAGTAATCAAGTATAGGAGAGGAGGAATATTTGTGCCTAAGGTACCTAAATCTCAAATACCATCTTCTTTTATCATACATTTTCCTGAAACAAAGAATAAAAATAAATATGAGGAAGTGCAATATTTTTAATCATTACACTTTCTCCATGGAATGATCACACAAAGAAACAACTGGTCACCCTAGTTATATGACAGAGGGTATCAGGAACCAGAAAGAAAAAAGAAAACTTGGAAATTTAGCATTGTAGCAAGAAACTACATAAAATTATCTTCAGCTCATCTGTGCCCTTCCATCCCTCAGTATCTTTATATTAAAAACTCTCTTAGCAACCTCCTCTAACCCAAACTTCACTTAACCAAGCACCTCAAACAGCCAAAGCTCCTCATTTCCTCCGTAAAACATACTGAGTGATGGATGCCCTTGGACCTCCTGGGGGACTGCCCTCCAGGGGGCCTGTGTGCCTCTGTTCTGACCAGTTGAGTTGTGCACCCCCAAAAGCCAAGTGTGTTTTTTCCTTACCCATTTATGCCAGTTCTACTTGTCATTATAACTATATAATTTAATTAAATATTACATAAACCACAGAAATGCAAGACCAAAAAGAAAGACTGATTGTATCTATGGAAACCAAGTTAAATGCTTTAGAAAGATTTGGTAAAGGCAAGTAACTAAAAATATTTCTGTCAAATTAAGAATGAGCAAAGGATTGGGGGAAATCTTAAAATTCTAGAATTCCTCACTCAGACTGCTTCACAAGAGTCTCTAAGTACGTTCTCCAGTGAAGAAACTGGAACAGGAAAGCATGGAGGAATCACTGTGGGCGCAGCTTATGCAAGAAAGCCTGTGAGGAACTGCAATATACTGGAAGGTGGCGTTTCAGTGATTTTTATTTTTTCTTTGTACCTTTCCATATTTTCCAAATTCTAGTAATCAAATATTGCTATAGTCAGAAACTATTTTAGACATTAATAGTTAAATACAAATTTACAAGTGAAGAGTGTTACAAATTAAGATGCACATAACTTCCCGGAATTTAAATTTAAGGTACATTTTAATGTACCTTACCGAAAAGATAAGTCTAGAAACGTTGTGATACATTTTTCATGTATGTATAAATGTGCATAAAAAGCAGTTATATACCCAACATAAAATGCTCTACACAAAGGTGAACTATTAATATTACTGTTGACAGCGCAGGTGATGACAGAAATTGAACTTCTATGCTGCTCTCCTCCTCAGTATTTAATTCACCTTTGTGCGCTGCCCTTCATATTCTAAGACACTGTTAGTAATGTTTCTTCAGAAAGACAGGTATATTGGTAACAAAATATCTGGAAAGCCTTAGGCAGACCTTAAGCATGGCATTCAACCCATCTACCACCCAGGCAGCCCCGTGCCCCCAGATTTCAGGACTCTGCTAGGCAAAGGAAAGCCAAAGATGAAGGGGGCAAAAACAGCTCTCAAAGCAGGCACCAGAGACACTGCAGCCAGCCTGAAAGGAAAGAGACTGATTTTCCTCAAAAGAACTGGCACAGCTCCATCAAAGCAAGACCAGAAGAACAGCCTTGCTCCTTGCCCAAGCCCTAACACAGGCGAGGCCTCCAGCCCCATCCCCGGAAGGATGAATTACCCAACTAGAGTTGGCCACCCTCCAGAGCCTCATGGGACCTTGAAAAACCAGATGAAAATGTTTACCATCTGGGGCAGGCAGGAGTGGTTACTGAAGAAGTTCCATTTGCCCCTGAGCTGAAGAACAGGAGTTCTTCACTGTTATAGGGACAGGAAGGGGAGAAACTGGGAGATGCTAGGCCTGAACAGCCATCGCCCCCTTCTCTCCCGGCTTACACACCAACTCCCCCTCAGCCTCGCCCCTCCTCTCCCCTCTGACAACTCCAGCTAACAAACCCCCAGAAAGTCTCATCCCACCGCTGCAAAATTACCTCGTGATTCCACAGGTACCATTTCTGGAAATGATTTCCGTCCAGAGTCATATTTGCACAGCATGAAGTAGGAGCTGGAAAAATAATAGTGCTACTTCTCCAAGAGCAAGTCAAAGCAGAGGTCCCTAGAGAGTATTTATGTTACATACAAAGCGGCTGGATGACAGGTCTGATCTGGTGTGGCAATTCCAGTCTTCCTGTTGCCGTGCCCTTTTTTAAAATTGGCATGCCACACACACAGTGTGGTAAATGGTGTGGGAATTCAGAAGGAAAAAGCAAGGGAAAACAGCAAGGGAAAGGAGACCTCCACGGGGTCTCACACTGGTCTCACAGCCTTTGCCCAAGTCCAGACTTTGCCTCTCAGTCTGGAAGCCTTCGGAGCCTGATTTCTTGGTTGCCACATTCAGAGCAGGCCCTTCTCTCAGGGGCAAATTCACCTTATTGTAACTCGTAAGATCCACATGTGTGTGTGTGCGTGGGTGTATGTGTGTGAACACATACCCACAGAGAATGCCAGTGCGTTAATTTACAGGGAAAACTCTGTCAAGGCGCCTGGAAACAATTAACATGGAGGCAAATGCATTTTCTTCCTTACAGACACATCACATGGAAATCAAATAATAGAACAACAGAGGAAGACTGCCATCTCTGCCTATCCAAATCCATTACTCTTTACTCTGAAAATTTTACTTCTGAGAATGACTCGCCCTCCATTAAATCTATGGTTTAGATGGTTGGGTGGGCACATGTCCCAGGTCTGGCCAGTCATGGGGCTGAAACTGCCCCAGCAATTGTTAGGTTTGCTAAACCATGAGGATATGAGCTGGGAGATGCAGAGAGCCACCCCAAGGACAGAGCACTGACTGAAGATGAACCCAACAGGTGAGCCAAACAAAGAGGTGGAAAGAGACATTGCCTGACAATATCGTTAAACGTCAGAGTCAACCAGGATCCTCCTTGAACTTCTCATTTATTGGAAACAGTGAATTCCCTCCTTTGCTTGAGCCACTTTGAGGTGGATTTCTATCTCTCACAAGCAACAAGAAGTCCTGATTAATACATAAGAGTTCTGACAGAGAAAATGGAATTGGACTAAGAAGAGTTTATCATATGACTTGAATACTCAATCAGCATTCATTTAAAGTAGTTTAATGCATTGTGTCTACACCAGGGCAGGCCAGGGCTCATCCTGGTCATCTGTCTGTCCTTTTGACACCTGACTAACCTCACTTGCACTGACATATTCTCTTTTAAACCATGCTCATATGGCTAATCCACCTGGCAGGTCTGCAGTCATTCTGTCTCTGCTCCATTTAACTCTCAGAGGGCAATCATATATCCCTAGTTCCCAAGTCCTTAAGGTGACGCATCACTGGATCCCAAGAACTGAGAGTAGTAGAAAACCACTTAATAGATTGTTAACTTCCGTGGCACCCAAGAGAACTCATAAATCCTCCAGGTTAAGTGGTATGGATTCCTTCCAGTGAATTCTAGCGTCAAAAAATCATTTACTGTAGCAAAACTACATAGTCAACCGTTTCCAACTATCAGGATACATCGATGATATTTTCAATTAAGGTGAACACATAGTTCTTATACTTTGATTAAGGTGGGTTCTTTAAATCCACGTTGTTTTAGTTACAAGGAGTTGTTTATGCTTAATTCTATAAGAAGTTCACAGGACAAGACAGAAGTGTGTATCTTTGTAAGTTTAGCTCCTATTATAGCTATTTTTATGCAAATAAAGGCTGCAGTGTATTACTTCCTCCACTCAGACACAAATCCTGTCTGTGGTTAGATTCTCTGAGGGCCTCCCCCTAGCGCCACTTCCCAGTTCCTTGTCCTAATTAATCAATGCCTTAGAGAGAAGCAAACAGTTGTTTTCTCCTCAAGCTGTTGTCATCATTTGTTTACGTGTCTCCCCCACTAAACTCAGCTCTTTGGATGACTTCATGACTAGTCTAGCGCTGTGTCTAGCAGATGCTCTATAAACATCAGTTGAGTGGATTTTACACTTGTCAGATTTTTACCAGAATATCTGGTTTGTGACCTTTATGTCACTATTCAGTTTCAAGCATCAAGGAAAGTATTGGAGAGGAGTCTTAGAAGCTTGGTGTCTGCCCTCCCTTCAAGAACAGGGTCCAGACACAGTTTCTTGTGCGCAAGCATTCAACCTTTGCAAAATTTATCCTGCAACCCTGGCTACAACTATCGGGACCAGGGTTTGGTGCCTGACCTAAAGATGTCAGCTCCAGACCAGACATGAGAAAGACCACTGGCCTACAAGGTGGCCAGCCATGAAAGCTCAACCCCAGGAGGGATAACATGTACTGAACAGTGATCGAGCAACTCAATAAGATCCTTTCTCAGGGTATTTGAATGCAACTTGTACAGAGAAAGTTGTCATATAATAGAAAGGCACACACACACACACACACACACACACACACACCAAAAAAAAAATCTAGAGAAAATAAAAACAAACTCTAAAACAGGAAACGCCAGGAATAATCAAAAGCTCTGAGGACTCTAGGCGAAAGGAAGTATCTAGGACTGAAGAGAAAGAGAGAAGACAACACAGCAAGAAGCTAAGTATCAGGAAAGTACTACAACTACTACTATGTGGTCTGAAATTTCCTTTACAATATAGTTGGAAGACCCAATTAATCAAAAGGCCACATTAAAAGACAGCTACTGTAAGTTTTCCAACCATCTTTACCTCCACTCAAGAGCTGAGGTTGTCTGCTATCAAAATAGACATTAGAGGGCTTCCCTGGTGGCGCAGTGGTTGAGAGTCCGCCTGCCGATGCAGGGGACACGGGTTCGTGCCCCGGTCCGGGAGGATCCCGCATGCCACGGAGCGGCTGGGCCCGTGGGCCATGGCCGCTGGGCCTGCGCGTCCGGACCCTGTGCTCCGCAACGGAAGAGGCTGCGGCAGTGAGAGGCCCGCGTACCGCAAACAAACAAACAAAAAAATAGACATTAGAAATCCGTTTTTGTTGTTGAAATTTAAGATGTTCAAGACTTGTGAACTGGCTAGAAATACTTCAGGGGCACCCCACAATTCCATGAAGGGGTATAACCTAGCACACTCACAAGGCTGGACTCAGAAACCCGGCCCTGGCTGGATTCTGCACCAAGACACAGTTTATTTGGAAGACTGTGGTTGCCCAATGCTAACTCTAAGTTTTAACTGAATCCTGCCTCTACAATATTATCATGTTTTCCTCAAGTGAACCTCTTAAGCAAAGGGAGGGACACCAAAAAAGGCAGAGACATAGACCTTATTAAAGCTACAAAATAGGCTGTAGATGTATTTTTATGCCCTCTCACAAATTAACATTTGCTTTCATATCTGGGAGCGGGGCCACCGGTGGGAGACCTATAGCCCTCACCTACCTCTACTGGAGTATATTAGTTGGGGGTACAGAGTCAGGTGCTATTACACCGAAACTGAAAAGAAAAGTGGCTTGAACAAGAGACGTATTCATGTCTTCACAATTAACAGTCCAGAGGTAACCAGGCCAGGCAGGAATAGTGTCCACTTCTAATTCCAGATGGCTATTTCAAATCTCAGCATATCCCAGTCAGCAAGGAGAAAAAGAAATGGAGGGCACATCCTTACCCCATCGGCCAGAATTTGTCACATGATCATGCCTAGCTTCAAGGGCAGCAAAGAAACTAATCTCTACACCAGCAACTGAGGGGCAACTGGGTGGAATTATATTGCATATTGCATATTATATTGCATATTGCATATTATATCATGTTGTACATCATTTGGGGGTCTCCTTCCCTGTGCATCTCTCATCACCTGATGGAACTTGAGTGAGGTCTGTTCTTCATGGTAGGGATGACTTTAATACAGGAATTCAACTCATTGCTTAAATAACACCAATAACAAATCCACTATGAAGTCATTACAGAAAACAGACAGATGTTTACAAAAAGAAAATAGGCAAAAAATAGTCAATGCTCTGACAGATAATTAGATAACTGTTATATTAAACAAAAGCTGGATGACCTGAGACTAAAACACATCTGTCCCGAGCCTTCTTCAATCACTTTAATTAGAGATTCTGAGTCACTTGGGAAAAGTAGCTGTCCCTGCTCTACTTTGAAAGGCCCCAAAACAGGTCATTGTGATAAGTAAAGCCACCGATTAAAACATAAAGTCCTTATTAGTTTTCCAAACTGTATTTGTATTTGTTAGGACTGCTGTAATAAATACCACAAACTGGGTGTCTTAAGCCACAGAAATATAATGTCTCACAGTGCCGGAGGCCAAAAATCCACAGTCAAGGTAAGGGGTTGGCCGGATCAGTGCCTTCTGAGGGCCGTGAGGGGGAATCTGTTCCCGGCCTCTCTCCTTGGCTTGTATTGTAGTTGGCCATCTTCCTCTTACGTCTCTTCACAACATCTTCCCTCCAAGTGTGTCTCTGCGTTGAAATTTCCTATTCTTACAAGGACACCATCCAAACTGGATTACGGTCCACCTTAATCACCTCATTTTAACTTGATTACCTCTGTGAAGACACTATTTGCAAATAAGGTCACACTCCAAGGTACTGGGGGATTAGGACTTCAATACACGCATTTAAGGGGGGGACATGATTCAACCCATAACACAAACCTAGAAGCCCTTTAAATCTGAAACCATACTTTACTACAGTAATCATTATATCCTTTTTAAAGGCTTTTTACTGGAAAATATAACAGATAAGGAAAATGCATAAGATATAAATATAACAAATAATTATAAAGCAAGCACCTGTGTAATTGCCATTTGGGTCAAAACAGAACACTGTCAGTAGCTAGGAGCCCCTTCCCGATCACAAATCCTTCCTTCCTCTAGCAGGTATCACTATCGTTACTTTTAGGAAAATGACTTCCTCTTTCCTTCATAGTTTTACACTTCTGAATACATACCAAAAGAGTATAGCTCTGTTTTACACGTTTTTGAACTGGATCTGAGTGGAATTATGTTGTAAGATATTATTTGGAATCTTCTATCCCTTAACATGTTTGTAAGATTTATCCATATATTTACATTTTAATGGTTCCAAAGAATACTTCATTAACCTAAATCCAATTTTGCCAGTCAAAACTATATTTTCTCCAATTTTTACCATTCTCACGCACTTTTAACATCTGCATATCCTTCAATGTCTACAGCAAAATCATATCTACAGAGGACTTCCCTGATGGCAGAGTGGTTAAGAATCCGCCTGCCAATGCAGGGGACTCCGGTTCGATCCCTAGTCCGGGAAGATCCCACATGCTGTAGAGCAACTACCAAAGCCCGTGTGCCACAACGACTGAGCCTGCGCTCTAGAGCTCATAAGCCACAACTACTGAAGTCCATGCGCCTAGAGCTCATGCTCCACAGCAAGAGAAGCCACCGCAGGAGAAGCCCACACACCGCAAAGAAGAGTAGCCCCCACTCGCTGCAACTAAAGAAAGCCCACGTGCAGCAACGAAGACCCAACGCAGCCAAAAATAAATTAATTAAATTGCGTCTTTATTTCTTCAGCCTTAAAAAGCATTGAGGTAAAATATACATAAATCTAAAACATTTGAACCATTTTTATGCGTACAATCAGTGGCATTAAGTAACTCTGTGCAACCATCACCACTATCCATGACCAGAATGTTTTCATCACCCCAGACAGAAATTTTCTATCCTCTAAACAATAACTTCCCATCACCCTAACCCAAGGGGCCGCTCTGAAAAGGTTTGCTCTGGAGGGAAGCCC
Source organism: Grampus griseus (assembly GCF_964374135.1). Taxonomy (NCBI): domain Eukaryota; kingdom Metazoa; phylum Chordata; class Mammalia; order Artiodactyla; family Delphinidae; genus Grampus; species Grampus griseus. The sequence goes on along the minus strand of NC_139001.1, from coordinate 38,448,694 downwards.
CTCCTCAGGGCCCTGCCTTTCCCCAGGACCCAGCACCCCACTCGGCTGTCACCCATCAGACACAACACCAAAACGCAGGCGCCAGCGGCAGCCCCTTCCCTTTCACTCATTTAAAGCCAAGGACAAGTTAAGCAATTATGTGCTTCTTTAACCTCCTCTCTCAATACCGCACCTTCAAAATGAAAAAAAGGGAAGTAGACAATTACATGTGATGTAGTATCCTTGATGGGATACTGACACAGAAGAAACACACTGGGAAAAAACTAAGAAAACCTGAACAAACTATGGACTCTAGTTAACAATAATGTATCAATACCGTATTATCAATTGTTGCAAATGTACCACTAATGTAAGATGTTAATAATAAAGGAAGTAGCTTCAAGATGGCAGAAGAGTAAGACACGGAGATCACCTTCCTCCCCACAAATACTTCAGAAATACATCTACATGTGGAACAACTCCTACAGAACACCTACTGAATGCTGGTAGAAGACCTCAGACCTCCCAAAAGGCAAGAAACGCCCCACGTACCTGGGTAGGGCAAAAGAAAAAAGAATAAACAGAGACAAAAGAATAGGGAGGGAACCTGCACCAGTGGGAGGGAGCTGTGGAGGAGGAAAGGTTTCCACACACTAGGAAGCCCCTTCGTGGGCGGAGACTGTGGGTGGTGGAGGGGGTAAGCTTAGGGGCCGCAGAGGAGAGCACAGCAACAGGGGTGCGGAAGGCAAAGCAGAGAGATTCCTGCACAGACGGTCAGGGCCGAGCGGCACTCACCAGCCCGAGAGGCTTGTCTGCTCACCCGCCGGGACGGGCGAGGGTTGGGAACTGAGGCTCGGGCTTCGGAGGTCGGACCCCAGGGAGAGGACTGGGGTTGGCGGCGTGAACACAGCCTGAAGGGGCTAGTGCGCCACGGCTAGGTGGAACAGAGTCCAGGAAAAAGTCTGGACCTGCCGAGAGGCAAGAGACTTGTTCTTGCCTCTTTGCTTCCTGGTGCGCGAGGAGAGGGGATTCAGAGCGCCGCTTAAAGGAGCTCCAGAGACGGGCGCGAGCCGCGGCTATCAGCGCGGACCCCAGAGACGGGCATGGGATGCTAAGGCTGCTGCCGCCACCACCAAGAAGCCTGTGTGTGAGCACAGGTCACTGTTCACACCTCCCCTGCCGGGAGCCTGTGCAGCCCACCACTGCCAGGGTCCCGGGATCCAGGGACAACTTCCCCGGGAGAACGCAAAGGGCGACTCAGGCTGGTGCAACGTCACGCCGGCCTCTGCCGCCACAGGCTCGCCCCGCACTCCGTGCCCCACCCTCCACTCGGCCTGAGTGAGCCAGAGCCCCCGAATCAGTGGCTCCTTTAACCCCGTCCTGTCTGAGCGAAGAACAGACGCTCTCCGGCGACCTACACGCAGAGGCGGGGCCAAATCCAAAGCTGAGCCCCTGGGAGCTGTGAGAACAAAGAAGAGAAAGGGAAATCTCTCCCAGCAGCCTCAGAAGCAGCGGATTAAAGCTCCACGATCAACTAGATGTACCTGCATCTGTGGAATACATGAATAGACAACGAATCATCCCAAATTGAGGAGGTGGACTTTGGGAGCAAAGAGATATATATATATATATATATATTTTTTTTTTTCCCTGTTTCTTTTTGTGAGTGTGTATGTGTATGCTTCTGTGTGTGACTTTGTCTGCATAGCTTGGCTTTCACCATTTGTCCTAAGGTTCTGTCTGTTTTTTTTTATTACTTAAAAAAAAATTTTTCTTAATAATTATTTTTTATTTTAATAACTTTATTTTAGTTTAGTTTACTTTTTTTTATATTATCTTCTTTCTTTCTTTCTTTCTTTCTTTCTTTCATTTTCTCCCTTTTACTCTGAGCCATGTGGATGAAAGGCTCTTGGTGCTCCAGCCAGGCATCAGGGCTGTGCCTCTGATGTGGGAGAGCCAAGTTCAGGACACTGGTCCACAAGAGACCTCCCAGCTCCACGTAATAACAAACGGCAAAAATCTCCCAGAGGTCTCCATCTCAAAGCCACGACCCAGATTCACTCAATGCAGCAAGCTACAGTGCTGGACACCCTGGGCCAAACAACTAGCAAGAGAGGAACACAACCCCATCCATTAGCACAGAGGCTGCCTAAAATCATAATAAGGCCACACACACCACAAAACACACCACCAGAAGTGGACCTGGCCACCAGACAGACAAGATCCAGCCTCATCCACCGGAACACAGGCACTAGTCCCCTCCACCAGGAAGCCTACACAATCCACTGAACCAACCTTAGCCACTGGGGACAGACACCAATAAACAATGGGAACTATGAACCTGCAGCCTGCAAAAAGGAGACCCCACACAGTAAGTTAAGCAAAATGAGAAGACAGAAAAACACACAGCAGATGAAGGGGCAAGGCAAAAACCCACCAGACCTAACAAATGAAGAGGAAATAGGCAGTCTCCCTGAAAAAGAATTCAGAATAATGATAGTAAAGATGATCCAAAATCTTGGAAATAGAATAAAGAAAATACAAGAGACGTTTAACAAGGACCTAGAAGAACTAAAGAGCAAACAAACAATGATGAACAACACAATAAAAGAAATTAAAGATTCTCTAGAAGGGATCAATAGCAGAATAACTGAGCCAGAAGACCGGATAAGTGACCTGGAAGATAAAAGAGTGGAAATAACTACTGCAGAGCAGAATAAAGAAAAAAGAATGAAAAGAATTGAGGACAGTCTCAGAGACCTCTGAGACAACATTAAATGCACCAACATTCAAATTATAGGGGTCCCAGAAGAAGAATAGAAAAAGAAAGGGACTGAGAAAATATTAGAAAAGATTATAGTTGAAAATTTCCCTAATATGGGAAAGGAAACAGTTAATCAAGTCCAGGAAGCACAGAGAGTCCCATACAGGATAAATTCAAGGAGAAACACGCCAAGACACATATTAATCAAACTACCAAAATTTAAATATAAAGAAAAAAATATTAAAAGCAGCAAGGGAAAAACAACAAATAACACACAAGGGAATGCCCATAAGGTTAACAGCTGATCTTTCAGCAGAAACTCTGCAAGCCAGAAGGGAGTGGCAGGACATATTTAAAGTGATGAAGGAGAAAAGCCTACAACCAAGATTACTCTACCCAGCAAGGATCTCATTCAGATTTGATGGAGAAATTCAAACCTTCACAAACAAGCAAAAGCTAAGAGAATTCAGCACCACCAAACCAGCTTTACAACAAATGCCAAAGGAACTGCTGTAGGCAGGAAACACAAGAGAAGGAAAAGAGCTACAGTAACAAACTCAAAACAATTAAGAAAATGGTAATAGGAACATACATATTGATAATTACCTTAAAGGTAAATGGATTAAATGCTCCAACCCAAAGACACAGACTGGCTGAATGAATACAAAAACAAGACCCATATATATGCTGTCTACAAGAGACCCACTTCAGACCTAGGGGCACATACAGACTGAAAGTGAGGGGATGGAAAAAGATATTCCATTCAAATGGAAATCAAAGGAAAGCTGGAGTAGCAATTCTCATATCAGACAAAATAGACTTTAAAATAAAGACTATTACAAGAGACAAGAAAGGACACTACATAATGATCAAGGGATTGATCCAAGAAGAAGATATAACAATTGTAAATATTTATGCACCCAACATAGGAGCACCTCAATACATAGGGCAAATACTAACAGCCATAAAAGGAGAAATCTACAGTAACACATTCATAGTAGGGGACTGTAACACCCCACTTTCACCGATGGACGGATCATCCAAAATGAAAATAAATAAGGAAACACAAGCTTTAAATGATACAGTAAACAAGATGGACTTAATTGATATTTATAGGACATTCCATCCAAAAAAAACAGAATACACTTTCTTCTCAAGTGCTCATGGAACATTCTCCAGGATAGATCATATCTTGGGTCACAAATCAAGCCTTGGTAAATTTAAGAAAACTGAAATTGTATCAATTATCTCTTCCGACCACAACGCTATGAAATTAGATATCAATTACAGGAAAAAGTCTGTAAAAAATACAAACACATGGACGCTAAACAACCTACTTAATAACCAATAGATCACTGAAGAAATCAAAGAGGAAATCAAAAAATACCTAGAAACGAATGACAATGAAAACGCGACGACCCAAAACCTATGGGATGCAGCAAAAGCAGTTCTAAGAGGGAAGTTTATAGCAATACAATCCTACCTCAAGAAACAGGAAACATCTCAAATAAACAACCTAACCTTACACCTAAAGCAATTAGAGAATGAAGAACAAAAAAAACCCAAAGTTAGCAGAAGGAAAGAAATCATAAAGATCAGATCAGAAATAAATGAAAAGAAATGACGGAAACAATAGCAAAGATCAATAAAACTAAAAGCTGGTTCTTTGAGAAGATAAACAAAATTGATAAACCATTAGCCAGACTCATCAAGAAAAAAAGGGAGAAGACTCAAATCAATAGAATTAGAAATGAAAAAGAAGTAACAACTGACACTGCAGAAATACAAAGGATCATGAGGGATTACTACAAGCAACTCTATGCCAATAAAATGGACAACCTGGAAGAAATGAACAAATTCTTAGAAATGCACAACCTTCTTAGACTGAACCAGGAAGAAATAGAAAATATGAACAGTGCAATGACAAGCACTGAAATTGAAACTGTGATTAAAAATCTTCCAACAGGGCTTCCCTGGTGGCGCAGTGGTTGAGAGTCCGCCTGCCGATGAAGGGGAAACGGGTTCGTGCCTAGGTCCGGGAAGATCCCACATGCTGCGGAGCGGCTAGGGTCGTGAGCCATGGCCGCTGAGCCTGCGCATCCGGAGCCTGTGCTGCGCAACGGGAGAGGCCACAACAGTGAGAGGCCCGCATACCGCAAAAAAAAAAAAAAAAAAAAAATTCCAACAAACAAACGCACAGGACCAGATGGATTTACAGGTGAATTCTATCAAATATTTAGAGAAGAGCTAACACCTATCCTTCTCAAACTCCTGCAAAATATAGCAGATGGAGGAACACGCCCAAACTCATTCTATGAGGCCACCATCACCCTGATACCAAAACCAGACAAAGATGTCACAAAGAAAGAAAACTACAGGCCAAAATAGCTGATGAACATAGATGCAAAAATCCTCAACTAAATACTAGCAAACAGAATCCAATAGCATATCAAAAGGATCATACACCATGATCAAGTGGGGTTTATCCCAGGAATGCAAGGATTCTTCAATATACGCAAATCAATCAATGTGCTACACCATATTAACAAATTGAAAGAGAAAAACCATATGACCATCTCAATAGATGCAGAGAAAGCTTTCAACAAAATTCAACACCCATTTATGATAAAAACCCTCCAGAAAATAGGCATAGAGGGAACTTGCCTCAACATAATAAAGGCCATATATGACAAACCCACAGCCAACATCGTTCTCAATGGTGAAAAACTGAAACAATTTCCACTAAGATCAGGAACAAGACAAGGTTGCCCACTCTCACCACTATTATTCAACATAGTTTTGGAGGTTTTAGCCACAGCGATCAGAGAAGAAAAAGAAATAAAAGGAATGCAAATGGGAAAAGAAGAAGTAAAGCTGTCACTGTTTGCACATGACATGATACTATACACAGATAATCCTAAAGATGCTACCAGAAAACTACTAGAGCTAATCAATGAATTTGGTAAAGTACCACGATAAAATATTAATGCACAGAAATCTCTTGCATTCCTATACACTAATAATGAAAAATCTGAATTGAAATTAAGGAAACACTCCCATTTACCATTGCAACAAAAGGAAAAAAAGATTTAGGAATAACCCTACCTAAGGAGACAAAAGACCTGTATGCAGAAAATTATAAGACACTGATAAAAGAAATTAAAGATGATACAAATAGATGGAGAGATATACCATGTTCTTGGATTGGAAGAACCAACATTGTGAAAATGGCTATACTACCCAAAGCAATCTACAGATTCAATGCAATCCCTATCAAACTACCACTGGCATTTTTCACAGAACTAGAACAAAAAATTTCACAGTTTGTATGGAAACACAAAAGACCCCAAATAGCCAAAGCAATCTTGAGAAAGATAAACGGAGCTAGAGGAATCAGGCTCCTGGACCTCAGACTATACTACAAAGCTACAGTAATCAAGACACTACGGTACTGGCACAAAAACAGAAAGATAGATCAATGGAACAGAATAGAAAGCCCAGAGGTAAACCCAAGCACATATGGTCACCTTATCTCTGATAAAGGAGGGAAGAATATACAGTGCAGAAAAGATAGCCTCTTGAATAATTGGTGCTGTGAAAACTGGACAGCTACATATAAAAAAATGAAATTAGAACACTCCCTAACACCATACACAAAACTAAACTCAAAATGGATCAAAGGGCTTCCCTGGTGGTGCAGTGGTTGAGAGTCCACCTGCCGATGCAGGGGATACGGATTCATGCTCCGGTCCAGGAAGATTCCACATGCCGCGGAGCGGCTGGGCCCGTGAGCCATGGCCGCTGAGCCTGCGCGTCCGGAGCCTGTGCTCCGCAACGGGAGAGGCCACAACAGTGAGAGGCCCGCGTACTGCAAAAAAAAAGAAAAAAGAAAAAATGGATTAAAGACCTAAATGTAAGGCCAGACACTATCAATCTCTTAGAGGAAAACATAGGCAGAACACTCTATGACATAAATCACAACAAGATCCTTTTTGACCCACCTCCTAGAGAAATGGAAATAAAAACAAAAATAAACAAATGGGACCTAATGAAACTTAAAAGCTTTTGCACAGCAAAGGAAACCATAAACAAGATGAAAAGACAACCCTAGAATGGGAGAAAATATTTGCAAATGAAGGAACTGACAAAGGATTAATCTCCGATATTTACAAGCAGCTCATGCAGCTCAATATCCAAAACACAAACAACCCAATCCAAAAATGGGCAGAAGGCCTAAACAGACATTTCTCCAAAGAAGATATACAGATGGACAACAAACACATGAAAGAATGCTCAACAGCACTAATCATTAAAGAGATGCAAGTCAAAACTACAATGAGATATCATCTCACACCGGTCAGAATTGCCATCATCAAAAAATCTACAAACAATAAATGCTGGAGAGGGTGTGGAGAAAAGGGAACCCTCATACACTGTTGGTGTGAATGTAAATTGATACAGCCACTATGGAGAACAGTACGGAGGTTCCTTAAAAAACTAAAAATAGAAGTAGCATACGACCCAGCAATTCCACTACTGGGCATAGAACCTGAGAAAACCATAATTCAAAAAGAGTCATGGGGCTTCCCTGGTGGCACAGTGGTTGAGAGTCCACCTGCCGATGCAGGGGACATGGGTTCTTGCCCTGGTCACGGAAGATCCCACATGCCGCACAGTGGCTAGGCCCATGAGCCATGGCCACTGAGCCTGCACATCCGGAGCCTGTGCTCCGCAACAGGAGAGGCCACAACAGTGAGGGGCCCGTGTACCGCAAAAAAAAAAAAAAAAAAGAGTCATGTACCACAATGTTCATTGCAGCTCTATTTACAATAGCCAGGATATGGGAGCAACCTAAGTGTCCATCGACAGATGAATGGATAAAGAAGATGTGGCACATATATACAATGGAATATCACTCAGCTATAAAATGGAACGAAATTGAGTTATTTGTAGTGAGGTGGATGGACCTAGATTCTCTCAGAAAGAGTGAAGTAAGTCATAAAAACAAATACCATATGCTAACACATATACATGGAATCTAAGAAAAAAACAATGGTCATGCAGGACCTAGGGGCAAGACGGGAATAAAGACACTGACCTACTGGAGAATGGACTTGAGGATATGGGGAGGGGGAAGGGTAAGCTGTGACAAAGTGAGAGAGTGGCATGGACATATATACACTACCAAACGTAAAACAGATAGCTAGTGGGAAGCAGCGGCATAGCACAGGGAGATCAGCTCGGTGCATTGTGACCACCTAGAGGGGTGGGATAGGGAGGGTGGGAGGGAGGGAGACACAAGAGGGAAGAGATATGGGAACATATGTATAAGTATAACTGATTCACTTTGTTATAAAGTAGAAACTAACACACCATTGTAAAGCAATTATACTCCAATAAAGATGTTAAAAAAAATAACAGTAATAATAAAGGAAATCGTGTGTGTACGTGTGTATGTGGGGCGGGGAGAGTGTAATAAGGGCACTCCGTACTCATAACTTTTCAGTAAATCTAAAACTGTTTTTTTTTTTTTTTAGGCCAATTAAAAAATAAAGTGAGGCAGGAGCTCTTGTGATGACCTCATGTGTCAGAGAGCCCCTCCTCTTGAGGACCAGACATCCTAACGGGGCAGTAAGTGGCTCTGGTTCTCGAGAGAAAGGGTCCTTACGTGGCCATGCTTAGTGAGCTCAGGGGCAGGCCCCTCCGTGTACCACGAAACCCAACTCTGTGCCGGTGGTTCCAGCAACCTAATTATGCTCCCAGAAGACCATGGGCCTGTTAAGGTCTTCCAGACAGTGGTGCTGATGATGGAAATAGAGAGGACACGAGTGACAGGTGGGTCTCACAGAGGAGGGCAGAGTCCCTTCTGGAGGTGCTGCACAGGCCCCCTCAGGGTGCAGGAACCACCTGGGGGAGGGCCTGCAGGTTGAGCAGGTTGACACCTGGCTTCAAGCCTGGCTCCTTCACTCCAGGCTGTGCGCCCTCAGCAGTCTCCCCGTCTATGACACTGACCCTTCACTGCTATTGGAAAGATCTAGTAAGACAACAAAAGTCACGTGGTTCGCGCCGAGAGGGTGCAGGCCCGCCACGTACCCACTCTCTATGACTGGTCCCTGAAGTCAGCCAAGGACAGGGACGCTGCTCTGCTCAACATGTGCTCTATGGTCAGTTTTCTGGGCAGATGGAACAGGGTGCCTGCTTCCCGGGGCCGGTGCGTCCCACTAGGTCTTTGTCCTGCTTCTTACTCAGCAGTGCATTCCATGCACCGTGCCTCGTCTAGGACTGGGGCAACCTTGTTCTTTCCACAACACTGTACCCATTTCACAGGCAAGCGAACTGAGGGCCAGATCACCTTTCAGGCGGGCTCTTTATTTTGCAAGTGTTCGAACCTGACTTGCCCACGGCAGCGTGCGGAACCCTGGTTTTGAGTCTAGGTCTCTCCGGCCCTTTGGCCCGGTAGATAAAAACTGCGGCTCCTACCAAAAAAAAAAAAAAACACTTTTTGGTTAAGGTTTCTATCTATGCAGGCAGATTATAACACAAGCAATTTTCATAAGTGTTGCTTCTACAGACATTTTCCCAGAAAAACCTACAAGAAATGGTAAGCAAAGTATATTTACCAAATGACCTACCTTGTTTCAGGCAATGCTATAATATTCTAGGTTGAACTGGCCCATGCACCATTTCTCACGAGGTGTGTGAACCACCAGGTAAAGGCAAGAGAGGGCATGATTCAGCGGTTCGAGGGGACCATTTGTCATTTGTCAGGGTCTAGTTGACAGGCTTCACTGATGAGCAAAGGACCTTAAAGGAAAGACGACAATGTAACCTGCTAGGCTACACTGACCTCTGAGGCTTGCCCAATTCTTGGGTTTTCAACGGTCAGAGAAGATTTGTTTCTTTGTCAGTTCTATTTGAGATGTGCAGTACTCTGACCCTGGCTCCCTGCTTACCTTTCTGAACTGCATCTCTGTCTGTAATCTCAGGCTGGAATCTGACACTAGTCTGATTAACTCATCTACTGGCTAGTGCCCTGGCCATGCAGAGGTAGACGGACTGGCTTAGATCCTAATTCTTCCTTAGTAGTCTCCACCCACACTTCATTTCCTGGTCCTGACAATCCATTTTATTACAAATACAGTCAATAGAACGATGCTAAAGGAACCTTATTTACACCCAAGAAGATTAATGACTAAAAAGAATTTCTAATGAAATCAATAAAGATTTTAAATCTTTCATGCCTTATTGCTTGCACGTTAAGCAAGACAGTGCTAAACATTCAAACTTTCAGTTAGGATAAAATCTAAGTATTTGTCTTTTTGCCCAGTAAAAAGTCCATAGTCTTCAAGGGCAACTAGGAAATTCAATAAAATCCAAATGTTCTTCTCATCTCCATCACAGCAAGCCAGGTAAACAGCTCTATCTGCTGAATAAGTTAAGAAGGAGCCACCAATGCAATACCATAGGGACCAAAAAACTAAGTCTCACAGTGAAAACAACCAAGAGACATACCCACTTCATTTTATTAGAAAGAAACACAATAACTCTTATAGCCAAAGACAGGGGCAGGAATTTAAGTGAAAAGAAAAACAGTAACTAGGTGCTATTTTTCACAAACATTTATATGAGATCTTAAAAGATCAAAAAATTTCAAGCTGTTGTCTAAAAGTGACAGACTATAGAAAACACAACTATTTTGAATCATTCCACTCTAGGAAATGGAAAGACTAATATCTGTAGACACCACATAACAGAAGTTGGCTTCTATTTGTTGCTCAAACTCAACTCCAGATGATGAATCAGAATATACAAATGCTTGAATTCAATACGCTTCTTTATATATGTGTAAATTTTCCCCACACTACATAAAGATTTACACCTCTGCAGTACTATATGGCTTCAAGTCATCTAAATATAATATCCAGTCATTTTGTTTAAATGGTAAACACGATTATAAATTTCCTTTAAACTTAGATGTGTAATAATTACTCCCTGATTTGGAAGAGAATAAATAAGAATTGAAAATTACACTACATCCTGAGGAAACATCATTTACTATAGTCATGCATTCCTTTCATAAACTTCTGCAATCCGACTTCAGGATTCAAATCTTGCCTGAAACTCTCCTCTCCATGGTCATCGGTGACCTCCTTCATTTTATAAGCAATACTTCTCATTCTTGAATTTCTCTTCCTAGCATTTCTAACTGTTGACTATCACTCTTTCTTGACATTCTCTACTAATAAAATTAATTCGTATAACGGGACCCACAAAATGGAGACCACCCCAGTGGTCCAGACCACCTCACAAATCTAAACCTAAGACAGCCTGCACTTATGGGAAACATCTGTCAAAGTATCCTAGCATACATCAATCACAGTCCTCCAACTTAGCTTTAACCAGCTTCCCTTACCCTAGAAAATAGGATCTGCTAGCCAGGGATTCCCCAACCTCCTAGCCAATCATGCCTTCCTTCCCGCTGCCTCTTCTAACTCTCTACGAAACTCCCTCTTGCCCCAAATCCCTCAGGAAGAGTCCTCCGCTGCTTTTGGGGCACTGAACTCCCCCAATCCATGGATTATTTCTCTTGAATAAAGGACATCAAACTCATTACTAAACTGTATTATTTTTGTCATCTGGCATTTCTCTCCAGCTTTCATAACCAAACACCACCCTGAATCACTTCATACCCTTCTCTTCCTATCTCAGTTAACTCAAATATTATTGTTGGAATACCTCAGGCCCTCAGCTGCCTGGAAATCCTTCTAAGTTTTCCCTATGCAGCTCTCTGGTCCACTTCCATGACAACTATTTCGTATTTTCTTCACTCTCCTCAAAATTTCCAGATAGCCTCTATCTGTCTCACTCACAGAAGACAATCTAACCTTCAACTTCAGAGAAAACAGAAATACAGCCCATTAGCAGAATAATCTTACTATTAAAAGATGAAGCACTGAGTACAGAGAATGGTACCAGGAGTTATTTCATTGTTTCCTAAATCACCACTTCCAGACATGACCCCTTTGAGAGGCACAGAGAAGTCCTTCCTGTCTTCTGCTTCCTTGTGGTTCCTTAAGTGTCTTCACTCCCTGGCCAGAGCCCTAGACTCCCTCTCACCTTCCTCTGCCGCCGCCCCAGAGTCTCCACCATTCGATTCCACTGGATTCTCCTTCAGTGGAAGAGGGTTGGAGGCCAGAATGGCAGTGAAGGGGAGGATCTTTCCACTTCAGATAATCAAGAAAAAGGAATTTCCAGATCCAGCCTGAGACTGAAGTCTAAGACCCTAGACCCTGAAACACCTCCAGATTTCCATCCCACGTTACCAAAACTGTTCCCATTAACCTAGCTTGGTCAAGTCCCCAGAAGGGAGACAGCTGTGCACCAAGCCCTAGGAAGGCTGAGAGTAGTGGGGCCCAACGGGAGGAAAATCCCGTCCTTTTTCATGGGCTCTTAGGTTTTACTACAGCTGCTTTCTAGGAATCAAATTTAGATAAGCTAGAAGCTAACAACTGTTTTTGCAAGACATTAGAAAATGTATTTCACATGCAAATAATGGTTCTTCTCCAGAAACACCATTTTGTTCAAATCCTGCTCAACAGTATGGATTACACGCAGTAATTCTACTATACCTGAAAGAGTTTTGAAACCCAGTTAATTAAAGTTGTGGGTTAGCCAACGAAAGTCAGAAACGTAAGTTTATAACTCCCCTATAACCTGAAGGTACTGGGACTCTTTCAAGTTCTTCAATCATTCATCAAATATGTATGAAGCCTCTGTCTCATGTCTGATACTACACTAGGCTCTGAGCACACAATGGAGAATAAAACAGATACATCCACTGCTTAAAGACTATTGAGGAGATGGATTAAAAAACAAGTAAACAAGTAAGTTGAGCATTACAAACGGTAACAGATGTTTGCATTACACGCTGCAACAATATTATACTCCCAGGCACTAGCCAGTTGCCATCAGGCTCCTTAGCAGGATGAAACAATGGCCAAGAAAACACAGTAGAAAATTGCTCCAAATTGTTGGTCTAGAATACATCTGCATTTAACTCTGATTCGTAAAACAACAGTCTGGAGAGGTCTACAGGTTGATGACTCACTGAACCAAAGGGGACTCTTACACAGCTTAATATTCAAATTGATGTCCCACATACTACATGAGTGTTTAACCAAAGGCACCATTAACTTGAGCCATCAACAATATCCAACCCACACAAGTCTCAGAACACATTTACATGACAGTTGTCATTTTCACATAACCAATAAAGTCTCTTCAGTCAGTAACCTCAGCATCTCACTCAAATGACCCAACCCTAAGTGGACAGAAGCCACGGAGTTGTTCACCAGGAAAGGTACCTCACAGATATCTCAGAGGGAGGTGGGAGGGTTCTTTTCTGAAAGATTTCTTAATTACAATGGCAGAAAATAAGCAACTCCTGATTTACCCTCCCAGGCTCATTGTCTTCTCAGTGACATTTTCATGGTCTTGGAAGCTCCACAGATGGTTCAATGGCTTATCAAAAAACTGGAGAAACATCTCCTAACTAATCCCATTTCATCTGAGATCTAAATTGAAGAAGGAGAGAGGTAATCAGAATTTCATCCCAAAATACGTGTGCCCCCCAACCCCAGTCTGGGCTTTGCACACAGAGGGAAGCAAACTACTCCCTCATACTGCTTTCTAAAGCAGCTGGGAGCTGCTCTCCTACGCCAATACTTTCCTTGTACTAATTCTACTTTAATGCCCACAAACCACACTTCCCAGCAGGCAGTGGGGCTGAGAGGTACTCTGATCCACAAAAATGAAGTCAATCATTGGATAAGTTCAGCCTAGAAGAACAATAAGTGGTAGGCTCTGTGGCGTACAAAACTGCTGGCTTGGAAATTACTTGCAGTGTTTTCAGATCATCCAAGAATAAATTCTCACCCTTATAAAAAGATAACAAAGACAAGAGATCAGAAAATCCCTGCTTTAGACAACAGATCCACAAACAATAAAGACCACAGTAACACAGTACACAGCACTCAGCCCTCTAGCTTAAAGGCCAAAAGGAGACTATAAAACCTAAAAGGTAAACCCAGAATGACACCAAGAATAACGATAAATATGGCCTACATCAAGAATGAACAGATTTCTCCTCATGTAAGACTAAGTAAGGAAGAAAAATCAATATAGGTCCTATCAAAACATCTCACTTCATAAAAGGCACAAGTTATATACAAAATTTTATCAGAGGACAGAATGTACTTCACATCTATGGGAAAAGGAAGAACTGGATAATAAAATAACAACCGCAATAATAATAATAAAAAGCACAGAGACTATGACTAACTACTTGGAAAGAAAATTCATAGGCCCCATAAAAATACAGGCATACCTTGCTTTATGGCACTTAGCAGGTCTTGCGTTTTTAACACATTGAAGGTTAGTGGCAACTCTGCATCAAGCAAGTCTATTGGAGCCATTTTTCCAACAGCATTTGCTCACTTTGTGTCTCTGTGTCACATTTTAGTAATTCTCACAATTTTTCAAAACTTTTTCATTATTATTATATTTGTTACAGTGATCTGTGATCAGTGATCTTTGATGTTACTATTAAAATTGTTTGGTGGAGCCATGAAATGCACCCATATAAGACGGTGAACTTAATCGATAAATGTGTGTGTGTTCTGACTGCTCCACTGACCAGCCATTCCTCTGTCTCACTCCCTCTCCTCAGGCCTCCCTCTTCCCTGAGACACAATAATATTGAAATTAGACCAGTTAACAACCCTTCAATGGTCTCTAAGTGTCCAAGTGAACGTAAGAGCCGGGTGTCTCTAACTTTAAATCAAAAACTAGAAATGATTAAACTTAGTGAGGAAGGCGTGTCGAAAGCTGAGATAGGCCAAAAGCTAGGCTTCTTGTGCCAAACAGTCAGCCGTGCTGTGAATGAATGTAAAGGAAAAGTTCTTGAAGGAGATTACAAGTACTACTCCACTGAACACACAAATGATAAGAAAGTGAAACAACCTTATTGCTGATATAGAGAAAGTTTTAGTGGTCTGGATAGAAGATCAAACCAGCCACAACATTCCCTTAAGCCAAAGCCTAATCCAGAGCAAGGCCCTAGCTCTCTTCAATACTATGAAGGCTAAGAGAGGTGAGGAACGTGCATTAGAAGAGTTAAAGCTAGCAGAGTTTGGTTCATAAGGTTTAAGGCATGAAGCCCTCTCCATAACATAAAAGGGCAAGGTGAAGCAGCAAGTGTAGTAGTTGCAGCAAGTTATCCAGAAGATATAGCTAAGAGTATGAATGAAAGTGGCTACAATAAACAACAGATTTTCAGTGTAGACAAAACAGCCTTACATTGGAAGAAGATGTCATCTAGGACTTTCATAGCTAGAGAGGAGAAGTCAACGACTGGCTTCAAAGCTTCAGTGGACAGGCTGACTCTTTTGTTAGGGGCTAACACAGCTGGTCACTTTAAGTTGAAGCCAATGCTCATTTACCATTCTGAAAATCCTAGTGTCCTTAAGAATTATGCTAAATCTACTCTGCCTGTGCTCTAAAAATGAAACAAGACAGTCTAGATGACAGTATATCTGTTCACAACATGGTTTACTGAATATTTTAAACCCACTGTTGAGACCTACTACTCAGAAGAAAAAAAAAGATTCCTTTCAAAATATTACTGCTTATTGACAATGAACCTGGTCACCCAAGAGCTTTGATGGATATGTACTGTGAAATCAAATGTTTTCATGCTTGCTAATGCAACATCCATTCTGCAGCTGATGGATCAAGGAGTAATTTTGACTTTCAAGTCTTATTTCTGCTTAAGAATTACATTTCATAAGGCTATAGCTGCCACAGATAGTGCTATTACTCTGATAAGTCAGGCCAAGTAAATGTAAAACCTCTAGAATGGATTCACCATTCCAGGTGCCGTTAAGAACGTGTGTGATTCATGGGAAGAGAACAAAATATAAACATTAACAGGAGTTTGGAAGAAGTTGATTTCAACCCTTATGGATGACTTTGAGGGGTTCAAGACTTCAGGAGAGGAAGTAACTACAGATACAGTGGAAATAGCAAGAGAACTAGAATTAGAAGTGGAACTCCAAGATGTGACTGAATTGCTACAATCTCATGAAAAAACCTGAATAAATGAGGAGTTGCTTCTTATGGATGAGGAAAGAGAGTAGTTTCTTGAGATGGAATCTACTCCTGGTGAAGATGCTATGAAGATTGTTGAAATGGCAACAAAAGATTTAGAATATTACAAAAACTTCGTTGATAAAGCAGCAGCAGGGTTTGAGAGGATTGACTCCAATTTTGAAAGAAGTTCTACTGTGGGTAAAATGCTGTCAGACAGCATTGCATGCTACAGAGAAATTGTTTGTGAAAGGAAAACTCAGTCAATGTGGCAGACTTCACTGCTGTCTTATTTTAAGAAATCGCCACAGCCACCCCCAGCCTTCAGTGACCACCACCGTGATCAGTCAGCGGCCATCAACATCGAGGCAACACCCTCCACCAGCAAAAGGATTATGGCGTGCTGAAGGCTCAGACGATGGTTAGCATTTTTACCTATAAAGAATTTTTTATTATGATATATACATTATTCTTTTAGACATAATACTATTTCACACTTAGTAGACTACAGTATAGTGCAAACATAACTTTCATATGCACTGGGAAACCAAAAAATTCATATGGCTTGCTTTATTGCATTTTTGGATTTACTCTGGTGTTCGTTCTGTAAGCTAATATGCAGTATCTCCAAGGTATGCCTATAAACTACAAAAGGATTCAAGAGTTAATTTTTTTAAAAAAGAAATCATCATGTCATCTACTTTAAACATTCTGTTTAAATTGCATTAGTGGCTTTCCATTGCTCTTCCTATAAAAGACCAAAATCTACAACAGGATCTAGAAGTCTATACATGGTCTGGCTTCAAAATTCCTCTCCAGCCATAAACTTGGCACAATCACACTTCATCTTGATGTCTGTGCTTCAGCAACAATGGCCTCTGCCGGGGCCTGAAATCCCCTCCTCCACTACCTCCTTGCTGTGATTTAACGATGACCTTACTTCAGAGTTTATCTCAAGGTCACTTCCCGAGAAAAGCCATCCTGGGTCTCCCTGAGCAGGTCAGTTACCTCCATTTCTATATTACCGCTTACCTCTCCTTCATAAGTTAAGGGCTACTTTCCACTACACTGAAACTCCAAAATGGTAAGGATTATTCCTTTTTTTCACACACTTGACTTAGCACCACCATGTAAGAGGCACTCAGTAAAGATCTGTGAAATCAGTGTGAATGAAGACTTGAACTAAAACATGGAAGATCATATAGCCTTGAGGTGGAGACAGACATCCTGAGCATAACGCAGAGGCAGAAACCATAAAGAAAAAAATTGATCAATTTGACTAAAAAAAAAAAAAGAAAATCTCTATCAAAAACATTTTGAACAAACTTAAAAGTCAAATTTAAAACTGGAGAAAATATTTGCAGTACCACTGATTAAAAGTTGATAGCCTTAAAAAACAAAAAGTTTTTTACAAATCAATAACCCCCCAAAAATGTGCAAAGGACACAGAGAAGCAGTCTCAGAATAATAGTTTCTAAACATAAAGAAATTCAGTATCAAAAGAAAAAAATTTTTAATTTTATGCAAAAATGATTTTTTATCTACCAAATTGACAATTTTTTAAAATTACAATATTCACTGTTAGAAGATATGAAAACCAAATTTCATATATTCCAAGTGGGAATAGAAGATTTGTAGAATTTCCCTGGGGGTCAGTTTTGTAATAGGTACAAAAGTGAATATAGCCTTTGATGTAGCAATTCCCCTTCCAAGGACTTAGCCCAAGGGGGAAAAAAAAAATCACTAGAGAATTATTTATAAATAATGAAAGACTACAATAATGAGATACCACTACACATCTATTAGAATGGCCAAAACCCAGAACACTGACAATACTGAACGCTGTGAGGATGTGGGGCAACAAAAACTCTCAGTCACTGCTGGTGGAAATGTAAAATGGTACAGTCACTTTAGAAACAGTTTGGTGGTTTCTTACAAAACTAAACAGCTCTTAACATATGACTGTGCAATCACGCTCCTTGGTATTTATTCAAAGTAGCTGGGAACTTGTGTCTTACACAAAAACCTGCACACAGATGTTTATGGCAGCTTTATTCATGATTGCCCAAACTTGGAAGCAACCAAGATGCCCTTCAATGGATAAACTGTGACACATCCAGACAATGGAATATTATTTAGTGCTAAAAAGAAATGAGCTAGCAAGCCATGAAAAGTCATGGAGGAATCTTAAATGCATATTACAACATGAAAGAAACCAGTCTAAGAAAACCATGTGCTGAATAATTCCAACTGTATGACATGCTGGAAAAGGCACAACTATGGAGACAAAAAGATCAATGGTTGGGGAAGGGGGCAGAGGAACAGGTGGGGCACAGAGGATTTTTAGGGTAGTGATATTATAATGATGGATATACGTCATTATACATTTGTCCAAACACACTGCATGTACAACACCAAGAGTGATGTTGATAATGGACAAGGCTGAGTACATGTGAGAGCAGGGGCTATATGAGAAATCTCTGTACTTTCCTCTCAATTCTATTGTAGCTAAAAACTGCTCTAAAATAATTGTCTTAAAAAATGAAAAACTGAAAACAATAGAAGAAACAAATTTTAGGACATAAAATGCCAATGAAATCATGTAATAGAAGAATATTCAATGACATGGGAAAATATTACTAATGTAATGAGTAAAAAAGGTGGGTTTTAAACGAAGTCCTACTATATAGCACAGGGAATTATATTCAATATCCTGTGAAAACCATAATGTAAAAGAACGTGAAAAGAATGCATATATATGTATAACTGAATCACTTTGTTGTCCAGTAGAAATTAACACAACATTGTAAATCAACTATACTTCAGTAAAATAATTTTGTTTTTAAAAGGTGGGTTTAAAACCAATGTAATTTTGGTTTCCTTATGTAAAACATGTACATAGGGAAAAAGAAAGATTGGGAAGATATACTAAAACGTCAACATCAGTTATCGTTAGGTGGAGAATTAGGTGACTTTCATTTTGTTTTATTTTACATTTTCCACAGTGAACATTTCTGCTCTGTAATCAGAGAAAAATTAATAACAAAAATTAATAATAACACTATTATAAAATATGCTTGCCATGTGCCAACTACTATTCTAAGCACTTTATATATATTACCTCATTTATCCTATGAGGAAGGTAGTAATCCTATGAAGTAGGCACCATTCTTATCCCCATTTCACAGAAGAATAAATGTAATTTAAACGAAACAATTCTTCATTTGCTAATTGTCTTAAACCTGATCAAGAAAACTAACATTTTCCAAACAGCAACCACTTGAAAACAATAAAGGCACTACATCTATATTAAAATCAAAGCCTCCAAGCTCAGACTTGGGCCATGGGCTCGGATTCAGGGAGAGAGAAGGGAGAGAAGAAAGAGGCTATAATCAGCCGCAGTGAGAACACAGATAAATTAGGGATTTTGTGCCACACTTGCTAGTTTCCCAACGTAAGCAGAGTTCTGAATTCAGCTATAGAACTTTATACTGAACCCAATATCCTTTCTGAACTGTAAAGAAAATCTTCCTTTCCAGGGGATTACATGAGCATACTTTTTGAAACCAGTGTCTCATTTCATAGCGTTCCTCATGAAAAAGAACCCCACATACTGCAACCACTCGAACATGATTAACTCACCAAAGCCCTTTTCACCACAAGTCAACGTTACACATACCCTCTCTTTTTCCTGACTCTGACTATATGCTGGCATATCCTCTGTGTAAGATGGAAGATTCTCAGCTTTCTGGACATTTAGTCACTGCAAGCTATGATCCAGCTGATAAACCTGCCAGGTTGAAGACACTGTGCCTTTCAAGGCCAACATCTGCCATGGTGGTAATAACAAAAGATGACGCTCACCCAGCAAAGAATCACTTGGAAATATATCTGATGGACAAAAATACCAGAAGCTACTCAGCTTAGCTGAGGCAGGCATGAAAAAAACTGGTAAGCAATTATTCACTATACCAAATGGATAAAGTAATGCATACTTACCTTTCAATGGGCACCTACACTACACCAGGCACAGTATTAGGCTCTTAATATATTATCTCATTAGGGCCTCACAACAACCTTGGGAGGTATGAATCAACCCTACTTTTACAATTATGGAACTCAAAAATCAGAGATTAAATAACTGGTCACAAAACTAATAAGCAGGAGAGCTAGGATTCAAATCCACATCCACCTAATTCCAACTCCAATGCTCTTTTCACTGCACCATATTGCCACCCTCCACCTAGCAGCTCTCAGTGGACCTCCCACCTGAGGGAGCCAGTAAGATGTACCTGCCGTCTGCCACTGGCTTAAGGTATTTGCTTCAACAGCACATATATTAGTCTATCAGAGTCACATCTGACTCTTCCATCCCTCAGAAACATCTAGGGATGTGTGGGAGTCTCATATGAGTGGAAGAGGGTCAATTCCTTCACCGTCATCCCAGATATAGTAAACATCTGGAAAGCTAAGAAATGTTTATGAAAATACTTATAACACGCTGTCGTGAACATTACTAAAGCTAATGCTGGGCTAGAGTGAGTTATCCACACCTAGAGTTCAGCTGATTACTTCTCACGGGGTTATGCAGTAAGTGGGTCCCTCTGCCCCAACCCTCCAGAGTCAAGGAACAAACAGGCCATGCTACTGTGCTTAGGGAGCCCTGGCAGAGTTAGGATGCAAACAACCGAGGCATCCTAAAGCTTTTCTTCGTAGAGCTTTCCCTTCACGTTGAAGCATGACTTCAAAGATGTAACCACCTGGTATCACAGTACAAAGAATATAGGAAGCAGGAGAAGGGAGGAAAGTATTTGAGCACTCCAGCCCATGACTAAGAAAATGACAAAAAAAAAAAAAAAAAAAAAAACACTTTTTAAAAATAATTTTCTTGGTCTTCAGGAAACATCTCTTTCAGTCTTCCCGGAAGGAACAGTGTGGGGAAGGTTAATATCTAACAACTGTACTGACCCAAGAGTTTACAATAAATATCCGAAATGCTTTCACTCTAAGAGGATTTGCCTAAATATGCTATTTAGTATCTGCAAGCGCTTCACAACCTGATGAGTCTTTATCACCCAACCAGTTAACATGCAAGGACAGTCTCACAAAAATGATTTCCAGGGCTTCCCAAACCTAATTTATTTACAAACCACTTGAAGATAGTGCCGAATGCAGATTCTGAGTCAACAGGACCAGAACAGAGCCTAAGGTTCTGCAATTCTACCAAGCACCCAGGTGGTGGGGATGTGTAGGACCACTGTGTAGTAACACACGCCTCAGCCACAGTTTCTTCACTGAGATCCCCATATGCCTGTGCTTCCCACCACTGCCGCACGGAACTGAGCTTTACAGAAATTTATTGTGGGTTCATTTTCTTTATAATCTAAAAAATATATATTTTACTCATCCAACACCAAGGCTTCTCTTTTGAGGAAATAATTAACAGGTATTTCGAGAAAATTAGTTTTCTTAAGTCAGTTTTTCTCAACACGGAGTATAGAGACATCTTCTTGGTGGGTCCTCAAGAATAATTTTCCATAAAGGAGGTCCATGCAATGTCTTCTTCATCAGAGCTTTACCCTACTCAGCAGCACAGCCAAAATCCAGCTGCAGAAAAAGGACTGCCATCTGGGAACAGACAAAGGTTGGGAGGAAGGGTAATTCTGAAAGTCAGAGATTGACTTCCATCCCCGCAAACCTCTGAAATGGATTACTGAATAAGTGATCTGTGAGAAATCAGGGGCAATAAAACGAGGCATTCACTAGAAAACAGGATGGTTTTGCTAAGAATAAGTTACACCAAACACTTTCCTTTTTGACAGGCTTTCTAAGAATGGAGGCTATGACAATGCTTTAGACAGACTATCTAGATTTCAGCAAGGTATTTCAGTCTCTTAAAACAGTTTGTGGCCTAGAAGACGAAATGCAGCCTAAATAATAATGCGCTGCATAGATTCACAGGTGCTTAAACAGAACACGCAGACAATGGATTGATGGCATAATGGCAGCCCAGTAAGTGACCCCTTCACAGTTCCTTCCCTTCTCCCCTCCAATCCCTCTCAACTTCCAACCAAATTAGAAACAATATCACAAGTGACATGTACTGAAACTGAAATTCTTACATGTACTTTAAATGTAGACAGAAGTAAAGTCACTAGTATCAGAACTTTACAAAAGAAGGATTCAATTTCACTATACTTCGAAGCAACCACCCTTGATAAAGCCCCAGTACTTAAAATTTAATGGCATTTCCCTGTATGAGTTATTTATGTCAACTGTTTACAATGGCAATTTCAGTGGTCACGAGTAAAGAGAGGTTGGAAATAGAAAAAGGAGGTAAAGTGGATGCCACAGAAGCAGTAGAGATTTTTCCAATTAAAACTTGGGAAAGATAATGGAAAATGGGCAACAGCAAATACTGTATTTCCAAAGTGTACGGGGTGGGGGGTTGGAGCGTGAAAGAGCAAGTATCTGCTGTCCCACCTTAAGTATCCACATTATTTTGCATCTACAGGACAACAAGGGTCTCAGGAGGTAGCACTCAGGAGTTTTTATTCTGAATCATCAATCAGAAAAGGACCAGCTTTGCGAAACACACCAAAAACTTCCTTCTTGCTATGCTTATACTCTTCAGTAAATCAAAGTTATGCACACACCACTAAACTACAAGAAAGGAGAACCTTCCATCAAACAACTTATGATAGAAAGAAATTAACAATTTAAAATGTCTAGCGGACAGACCTTCAAGACGGTGGATGAGTAAGACGTGGAGATCACCTTCCTCTCCAAAAATACATCAGAAATATATCTACACGTGGAACAACTCCTACAGAACACCTACTGACCGCTGGCAGAAGACCTCAGACCTCCCAAAAGGCAAGAAACTCCCCACGTACCTGGGTAGGGCAAAAGAAAAAAGAAAAAACAGAGACAAAAGAACAGGGATGGGACCTGCACCAGTGGGAGGGAGCTGTGAAGGAGGAAAGGTTTCCACACACTAGGAAGCCCCTTCGAGGGTGGAGACTGCGGGTAGCAGAGGGGGAAAGCTTCGGAGCCACCGAGGAGAGCACAGCAACAGGGGTGCGGAGGGCACAGCGGAGAGATTCCCGCACAGACAATCGGTGCTGACCAGCACTCACCAGCCCAAGAGGCTTGCCGCCAGGACGGGCGGCAGCTGGGAGCTCAGACTTGGGCTTCGGAGGTCAGATCCCAGGGAGAGGGCTGGGGTTGGCTGCGTGAACACAGCCTGAAGGGGGCTAGTGCACCACGGCTAGCCGGGAGGGAGTCCGGGAAAATGTCTGGAGCTGCCGAAGAGGCAAGAGACTTTTTATTCCCTCTGTTTCCTGGTGCGCGAGGAGAGGGGATTCAGAGCGCCGCTTAAAGGAGCTCCAGAGATGGGCGTGAGGCTTGGCTATCACCGCGGACCCCAGAGACGGGCATGAGACGCTAAGGCTGCTGCTGCAGCCACCAAGAAGCCTGTGTGCAAGCACAGGTCACTATCCACACCTCCCCTCCCGAGAGCCTGTGCAGCCCACCACTGCCAGGGTCCCGTGATCCAGGGACAACTTCCCGAAGGGAACACACGGGGCGCCTCAGGCTGGTGCAACATCACACCAGCCTCTGCCACCTGAAGGTTTGCCCCGCATTCCGTACACCTCTCTCCCCACGGCCTGAGTGCACCAGAGCCCCCGAATCAGCTACTCCTTTAACCCCGTCCTGCCTGAGCCAGGAACAAAAGCCCTCAGGCGACCTACACGCAGAAGCGGGCCCAAATCCAAAGCTGAATCCCAGGAGCTGTGCGAACAAAGAAGAGAAAGAGAAATGTCTCCCAGCAGCCTCAGGAGTAGCGGATTAAATCTCCACAATCAACTTGATGTACCCCGTATCTGTGGAATACCTGAATAGACAACAAATCATCCCAAAATTGAGACGGTGGAGTTTGGGAGCAACTGTAGCCCTGGGGTTTGTTTCTGCGTCTAATTTGTTTCTGGTTTTATGTTTATCTTAGTTTAGTAATTTAGAGTTTATTATCATTGGTAGATTTCTTATGGATTTGGTTGCTCTCTTCCTTTTTGTATATATATATACTATTTTCCTTTTTCTCTTTTTCTGAGTGTGTATGTGTATGGTTATTTGTGTGATTTTATCTCTACAGCTTTGCTTTTACCATTTGTCCTAGGGTTCGGTCTGTCTGTTTTTGTTTTTTTATTAGTATAGTTTTTAGCACTTGTTATAATTGGTGGATTTGTTTTTGGTTTGGTTGCTCTCTTCTTTCTTTTTCTTTTTCTTTTTTCTTAATTTTTTTACTTTTAATAATTTTTAATAACTATTTTATTTTATTTTTCTTTCTTTCTTTTTTTCTCCCTTTCCTTCTGAACCGTGTGGTTGACAGGATATTGGTGCTCTGGCCAAGTGTCAGGCCTGTGCCTCGGAGGTGGGAGAGCCAAGTTCAGGACACTGGTCCATCAGAGACCTCCCGGCTCCACGTAATATCAAACGGCAAAAGCAATCCCAGAGATCTTCATCTCAATGCTAAGACCCACTACCACTCCACAACCAGCAAGCTACAGTGCCCAACACCTTATGCCAAACAACTAGCAAGAGAGGAACACACTCCAGCCATTAGCAGAGAGGCTGACTAAAATCATAATAAGGTCACAGACACCCCAAAACACACCACTGGACGTGGTCCTGCCCTCCAGAAAGACAAGATCCAGCCTCATCCACCAGAACACAGGCACTAGTCCCCTCCACCAGGAGGCCTACACAACCCACTGAACCAACCTTAGCCACTTGGGGCAACACCAAAAACAACGGGAACTACAGACCTGCAGCCTGCGAAAAGGGGACCCCAAACACAGTAAGTTAAGCAAAATGAGAAGATACAGAAACACACAGCAGATGAAGGAGCAAGATAAAAACCCACCAGACCTAACAAATGAAGAGGAAATAGGCAGGAAATTCTGAAAAAGAATTCAGAATAATGATAGTAAAGATGATCCAAAATCTCAGAAATAGAATGGAGAAAATACAAGAAATATTTAACAAGCACCTAGAAGAACTAAAGGACAAACAAACAATGATGAACAACACAATAACTGAAGTTAAAAATACCCTAGAAGGAATCAATAGCAGAATAACTGAGGCAAAAGAATGGATAAGTGACCTGGAAGATAAAATAGTGGAAAAAACTGCCACAGAGCACAAAAAAGAATGAAAAGAATGAAGACAGTCTCAGAGACCTCTGAGACAACATTAAATGCACCTACATTCGAATTATAGGGGTCCCAGAAGAACAGGAGAAAAAGAAAGGGACTCAGAAAATATTTGAAGAAATTATAGTTGAAAACTTCCCTAATATGGGAAAGGAAATAGTCAGTCAAGTCCATGAAGAGCAGAGAGTCCCATACAGGAAAAATCCAAGGAGAAACATGCCAAGACACATATTAATCAAACTATCAAAAATTAAATGCAAAGAAAAAATACTAAAAGCAGCAAGGGAAAAACAACAAATAACATACAAGGGAATCCCCATAAGGTTAACAGCTGATCTTTCATCAGAAACTCTGCAAGCCAGAAGGGAGTGGCAGGACATATTTAAACTGATGAAAGGGAAAAACCTACAACCAAGATTACCGTACCCAGCAAGGATCTCATTCAGATTTGACAGAGAAATTAAAACCTTTACAGACAAGCAAAAGCTAAGAGAATTCACCACCACCGAACCAGCTTTGCACCAAATGCTAAAGGAACTTCTCTAGGCAGGAAACACAAGAGAAGGAAAAGACCTACAATAATAAACCCAAAACAATTGAGAAAATGGTAATAGGAACATACATATCAATAATTACCTTAAAGGTAAATGGATTAAATGCTCCAACCAACAGACATAGACTGGCTGAATGAATACAAAAACAAGACCCATATATATGCTGTCTACAAAAGACCCACTTCAGACCTAGGGACACATACAGAATGAAAGTGAGGGGATGGAAAAAGATATTCCATGCAAATGGAAATCAAAAGAAAGCTAGAGTAGCAATTCTCATATCAGACAAAATAGACTTTAAAATCAAGGCTATTACAAAAGAAAAAGAGGGACACTACATAATGTTCAAGAGATCAATCCAAGAAGAAGATATAACAATTGTAAATATTTATGCACCCAACATAGGAGTACCTCAATACATAAGGCAAATGCTAACAGCCATAAAAGGGGAAATCGACAGCAACACAATCACAGTAGGGGACTTTAACACCCCACTTTCACCAATGGACAGATCATCCAAAATGAAAATAAATACGGAAACACAAGCTTCATGATACATTAAACAAGATGGACTTAACTGATATTTATAGAACATTCCATGCAAAAACAACAGAATACACTTTCTTCTCAAGTGCTCATGGAACATTCTCAGAATAGATCATATCTTGGGTCACAAATCAAAGCCTGGTAAATTTAAGAAAATTGAAATCGTATCAAGTATCTTTTCTGACCACAACGCTATAAGACTAGATATCAATTACAGGAAAAAATCTGTAAGAAATACAAAGACATGGAAGCTAAACAATACACACCTAAATAACCAAGAGATAGCTAAAGAAATCAAAGAGGAAATCAAAAAACACCCAGAAACAAATGACAGAAAAGGACAACCCAAAATCTATGGAATGCAGCAAAAGCAGTTCTAAGAGGGAAGTTTATAGCAATACAATCCTACCTCAAGAAACAAGAAACATCTCAAATAGACAACCTAACCTTACACTGAAAGCAATTAGAGAAGGAAGAACAAAATAACCCCATAGTTAGCAGAAGGACAGAAATCATAAAGATAAGATCAGAAATAAATGAAAAAGAAATGACAGAAACAAGAGCAAAGATCAATAAAACTAAAAGCTAGTTCTTTCAGAAGATAAACAAAATTGGTAAACCATTAGCCAGATTCATCAAGAAAAAAAGGGAGAAGACTCAAATCAATAGAATTAGAAATGAAAAAGAAGAAGTAACAACCGACATGGCAGAAATACAAAGGATCATGAGAGATTACTACAAGCAACTATATGCCACTAAAATGGACAACCTGGGGGCTTCCCTGGTGGTGCAGTGGTTGAGAGACCACCTGCCGATGCAGGGGACACAGGTTTGTGCCCCGGTCCGGGAAGATCCCACATGCTGCGGAACAGCTGGGCCCGTGAGCCATGGCTGCTGAGCCTGCGCATCCGGAGCCTGTGCTCCACAATGGGAGGGGCCACAACAGTGAGACACCCGCATACCACAGAAGAAACAAAAATGGACAAACTGGAAGAAATAGACAAATTCTTGGAAAAGCACAACCTTCCGAGACTGAACCAGGAAGAAACAGAAAATATAAATAGACCCATAATAAGCACTGAAATTGAGACTGTGATTAAAAATCTTCCAACAAACAAAAGCACAGGACCAGATGGCTTCACAGGCAAATACTATCAAACATTTAGAGAAGAGTTAACAGCTATCCTTCTCAAACTCTTCCAAAATTTGGCAGAGGGAGGAACACGCCCAAACTCATTCTATGAGGCCACCATCACCCTGATACCAAAACCAGACAAAGATGTCACAAAGAAAGAAAACTACAGGGCAATATCACTGATGAACATAGATGAAAAAATCTTCAATAAAATACTAGCAAACAGAGTCCAACAACACATTAAAAGGACCATACACCATGATCAAGTGGGGTTTATCCCAGAAATGCAAGGATTCTTCAATATACACAAATCAATCAATGTGATAAAACATATTAACAAACTGAAGAAGAAAAACCATATGATCATCTCAATAGATGCAGAAAAAGCTTTTGACAAAATTCAACACCGATTTATGATAAAAACTGTCCAGAAAGAACGCATAGAGGGAACTTACCTCAACATAATAAAGGCCATATATGACAAACCCACAGCCAACATTGTTCTCAATGGTGAAAAACTGAAACTGTTTCCCTAAGATCAGGAACAAGACAAGGTTGTCCACTCTCACCACTATTATTCAACGAAGTTTTAGCCACAGCAATCAGAGAAGAAAAAAGAAATAAAAGGAATCCAAATCGGATATAAAGAAGTAGAGCTGTCACTGTTTGCAGATGACATGATACTATACATAGAGAATCCTAAAGATGCTATCAGAAAACTACTAGAGCTAATCAATGAATTTGGTAAAGTAGCAGGATACAAAATTAATGCACAGAAATCTCTTGCATTCCTATACACTAATGACAAAAAATCTGAAAGAGAAATTAAGGAAAGACTCCCATTTACCATTGTAACAAAAAGAATCAAATACCTAGGAAGATACCTACCTAAGGATACAAAAGACCTGTATACAGAAAACTATAAGACACTGATGAAAGAAATTAAAGAGGATACAAACAGATGGAGAGATATACCATGTTCTTGGATTGGAAGAATCAACAAAGTGAAAATGAATATACTACCCAATGCAATCTACACATTCAATGCAATCCCTATCAAACTACCAATGGCATTCTTCACAGAACTAGAACAAAAATTTCAAAATTTGTATGGAAACACAAAAGACCCCCAATAGCCAAAGCAATCTTGAGAAAGAAAAATGGAGCTGGAGGAATCAAGCTCCTGGACTTCAGATTATACTACAAAGCTACAGTAATCACGACAGTATGGTACTAGCACATAAACAGAAATATAGATCAATGGAACAGGATAGAAAGCCCAGAGATAAACCCACACACATATGGTCACCTTATCTTTGATAAAGGAAGCAAGAATAATCAATGGAGAAAAGATAGCCTCTTCAATAAGTGGTGCTGGGTAAACTGGAGAGCTACATGTAAAAGAATGAAATTAGAACACTCCCTAACACCATACACAAAAATAAACTCAAAATGGATTAAAGACCTAAATGTAAGGCCAGACACCATCAAACTTTAGAGGAAAACATAGGCAGAACATTCTATGACATAAATCACAGCAAGATCCTTTTTGACCCCCCTCCTAGAGAAATGGAAATAAAAACAAAAAGAAACAAATGGGACCTAATGAAACTTAAAAGCTTTTGCACAGCAAAGGAAACCATAAACCAGATGAAAAGACAGCGCTCAGAATGCAAGAAAATATCTGCAAATGAAGCAGCAGACAAAAGATTAATCTCCAAAATTTACAAGCAGCTCATGCAGCTCAATATCCAAAAAACAAAAACCCAATCCAAAACTGCACAGAAGACCTAAATAGATATTTCTCCAAAGAAGATATACAGACGGCCAACAGACACATGAAAAGATGCTCAAAATCACTAATCATTCGAGAAATGCAAATCAAAACTACAATGAGGTATCACCTCACATCAGTCAGAATGGCCATCATCAAAAAATCTACAAACAATAAATGCTGGAAAGGGTGTGGAGAAAAGGGAACACTCTTGCACTGTTGGTGGGAATGTAAATTGATACTGCCAGTATGGAGAACAGTATGGAGGTTCCTTAAAAACTAAAAATAGAACTACCATATGACCCAGCAATCCCATAGCACAAGCAGCCGCATAGCACAAGGAGATCATCTCGGTGCTTTCTGACCATCTAGAAGGGTGGGATAGGGAGGATGGGAGGGAGACGGAAGAGGTAGGGGATATGGGGACATATGTATATGTATAGCTGATTCACTTTGTTATACAGCAGAAACTAACACAACATTGTAAAGCAATTATACTCCAATAAAGATGTTAAAAAAAAAGAAAGGGATATGACGATCAAATGTAATGCATGAAACTTTATTGTATCCTGGATTTTTTTTAAAGTTGTGCATTAATTTCAACATTAAATATATATAAGATGATATTACTGGATTATGTTTAATTTTCTTAGGTAAAACGATAATAATAATAATATTAGAGGTGGTAGGACAATATCTGTATTCTTAGGAAACATGAAAGTATTTGGGGTGCTGTGTAATGTCATCTGCAACTTATTTTGTTTAATTTCAGAAAAATACATACAAATGTAGAGAGAGAATAGAATGTGATAGGATGTTAAGAATTTATGATAAAGAGTATGTGAGTGTCTCTGCTCAATATTATGAAACAACCTAAATGGGAAAAGAATTTGAAAAAGTATAGATACATGTATATGTATAACTGAATCACTTTGCTGTACACCTGAAACTAACACAACATTGTTAATAAACTATACTCCAATATAAAATTAGAAGTTTTAAAAAAAATAATGGAAAACAAAGAGTATACGAGTGTCTTGCTTTTTATTTCAACTTGTTTACAATTAGTAATTTTTGAAAAGTTAAAGGTTGAGGGAAAAAGACAATTATTTTTAAATTTAAACATTCATTAATATTTTTTATTCCCCCTATGTCTTATTTTCTCCATAAAAGCTTATGTTCCTCAACCTTTTCATGCCCCTTACTGCAGAAATTTCCAGTATAAACGTCTCTTTGGAGACTGGTAGCAATTACAGTTATCTCTGAACTATGCAGTCAATATTCCAAATGTATACAGATCATAATAAAAGGTATATTTAAAAATAACATAAAGCATCAAAAGTTCAATGAACAGGATCATCCAGTAGATAATACGTTAAAAGCTGAGTGCTAATTTCTGTTTCTGTGCTTTCAATTTTTTTCAAGGTAAGAACTTCAACTATTTCTTCACAGAAAGTTAGAGAAACCCTGTGGTAAAATTCAAAGCTGCCTTTAGCCCAATACTTCCCACCAAGTTAACAACAAAGTTCAACCTAAGTTATTACAAGACTGATAGCTGCGTTACCCCACACGTCTTACTACATGTAAAGATCATCTTAAGCTCACCCACAAGATAAGCCAGCGAGTCCAAAGATCAAGAAAGAAAGAGTACCAAAAGCTGCAGGTTAAATCAGTGAGAACTCAACCTAAATTGGGGGAACTGAATCCAAAATTGATGATGACAAAGCAGATGGCACACATATTTCTCAGCTGGCACTCTGCCCAAAAAATAGCAGACCAAGAAGGAATTCTTATGCAACAAATGAACATATTTTAGAGATACTAACTCAAAAACAAAACGAAACAAAACTTAACATGTTCTTTGATTTTTTATTTCTTATGTCCTTATCATCAAAGAAAGTAGGGGATTAATGAGCAAATCGATTTAAAGGTCAGCTTTCTCAACTCTGAAACGCACTTCCAATGGAAAGAGATGCTGCTTTAACCAAATTAACATATGATTTCACAAAACTAATGAAAATCCCTGAATAATAGGCTTGTCACATTTCATGTTCATTTTCTGACCAAAAACTGGTTTTTACTAAGAACTGCTTCAAACACGTTAATGAATGATCCTTAACAATTGACAGGATAAAGTAAATAAGGAAGCCAAAATCCAAAATAAAGTTAACTTTCTATATTCCAAAATAATAACATTTGGCTGTGAACAATGAAAGATAATAATTTGTTATAGATTTAAATGTTTCTTTTGAGCTACAAAGGGCAAATAATATATAGTACATTCCAACAGTCACAATACTATTATACTATGAAATGTAGGGATTACATTCTCTACTTCCAAAATCAGACAGTTTAAAAACTATTTTTGTATATGTTTAAAAATATCAACAATAAAGAAGTTTTGTTTTTCTTTAAATTAGTAAGAGGTTTTATAGCTTATTGCCCCCAGCAAATATCAGGAAAACAAGTTTTTAAATTACAGATGCATTTTAGAATTCTCACTTCTGCAGCAAATCCATACACTAAGAATATCTTGCCAAATAAATGAACTGCTTCTAGCGATGACCTATTTCAAAAGAAAAATCTAACTAAAATTTGTGCGAATGAAACTAAATGGACTCTAATGGACTACTTACCTCAAAACCTACTTATGCGTTATCTACATTAAAGCCATTATGAGAAATAGCATGAAATACTGTGCCATAAATAATACTTTTTTTAAAAATAAGCTAAAACAAAAAGTCTAGAGGTTATATTTCTATAATACCTGTGGTCTTCACCTACTTAGCTCAGTATCTTTTATTGTTTCAAATAAAACAGTATAATTTCCTTTAGTAAAATAAGCATTGCTTAAGGGTTCTGTAAGCACTGAAAAACAAGAAAGCAATATTTACTCTTGTTATTTGAAAAATATCTTCATAGTTAACATTTACTGAGCATGTTTCATATGCCAGAAACTGAATAAATAATTTATATGTATTACCTTACCTAACCCTTAAGACAACCCTCTAAGGTAGATACGATTACTATCATTTTAGAGATGAGAAAAGTAAAATTCAGAGAAGTAACTGTGGCAGATCACCAAGCGTTGCCTAAAATCTAATCTCTCCTTTCGTAGTAAGAGGTATAGTTGGGCACATGGCCATCCAGCCCCCATTCAGTTCGTCGTGCTCATGCACCAGGTTCTCACCAATGCTTCTCACTGGTGAACTAAGTTCCCTCGTGACTGGAGGTGACGTATGCACCTTCCATGTCATGTGCTTCTGTCCCTTCTCACAGTGGAACACAAATGTAGAACTGAGGCAACTTCAACCATTCAGATGATGACAGCGCCCTAAGGGATGGCAGAGAACCAAAATAAAAGAAATAAACAGTGCTCAAAGTGCCTATCCATCCTGGACGATCGTCCACCTGTGAAATAATGGAAAATATACAGACCGTAGTCTCTGGTCCTGGTTCCTGACACAGAGCTCCTGAAACCCTTATAATTTCCAGGTGAAAGGAGCATCTCCTGGTCTAATGAGGTAACTCTGGGTGAGCTCCTGGATGAGGGCTGGTCACCAGAAAGAACAAGCCATGATTAGAAGCTTGGACTTTTCAGCTCCGCCTC
The DNA here is from genome assembly GCF_964374135.1 of Grampus griseus. Lineage (NCBI taxonomy): Eukaryota > Metazoa > Chordata > Mammalia > Artiodactyla > Delphinidae > Grampus > Grampus griseus. The sequence continues at coordinate 38,415,971 of NC_139001.1, read as the reverse complement.
CCATTCTCTTGAGAAGGGAGAAAGGCTGAAAATGGACTTAATGATCTGTCATTGCCTACATGATAAAGCCTCCATAAAAGCCCAATTATATGGGGTTCAGAGAGCTTCCAGGTGGGTGCACACATCCACGTACTGGGAGCATGATGTACCCCAACCCACACGGAAAGAAGCTTCTGCACTCAGGACCCTCCCCGACCTGAGAGGGTCCTTCATATTTCTCTTCATCTGACTGTTCATCTGTATCTTTTATCATATCTTTTTTTTTTTTTTTTTTTTTTTTGCGGTACGCGTGCCTCTCACTGTTGTGGCCTCTCCCGTTGTGGAGCACAGGCTCCGGACGCGCAGGCTCAGCGGCCATGGCTCACGGGCCCAGCCACTCCGCGGCATGTGGGATCTTCCCAGACCAGTGCACGAACCCGCGTCCCCTGCATCGGCAGGCAGACTCTCAACCACTACGCCACCAGGGAAGCCCTATCATATCTTTTAATGAGCTGGTAAACAAAAATAAATGTTTCCCTGAGTTCTGTGAGCTCTCCTAGCAAATTAATCTGATCCAAGGTGGGAGGAGATCATAAGAACCTCTGATTTGTAGCCAGGTTGGACAGAAGTTGTAGGTAACCTGGGGACCTACTTCTTGCCCTTGGCATGTGAACTGGGGTGGGGGGAAGAGTCATGGGACTGGGCCCTTAACCTGTGGGATCTGATGCTATCTCCAGGTAGATAGTATTAGAACTGACTTAAACTCTAGGGCACCCAGGTGGTGTCCCAGAGGATTACTTGTTGGGGGAAAACCTCCAAGCATTTGGCAACTAGAGGTATCAGAAGTGTTCTGTGTGAAAGAAAAGGAGACACGCAGGGCGGAAGGAATGAAGTTTTTCCAAAACACTCTTTCAGGTAAAAACAAGAGAAATATTAGAGAAAATGTTAGCAAGCAATGAGCTTCTATCTTTAGAGCCACTGTTTTGGGGAAGTGTCGATTATACCAGCTTAGCTCTTACTCAGAGAATCTTAGAAATTGGTAACAGAAATAGGGTGCTGATATATAAATATAAAATAGGAGGCACTGGCTTAGCAACTGGGTGCTAGGTAACAAGAAAGAAGCTACTGCTAACTGGAAAAGGTTATAAACTAGTGACCCTTGTTTGTCACAGTAAAGTAGTTGGTGAATCTGTCACCTGAGACAACCTGTAAGGCAGCTGAACAACATGCCTATAGAACCTACTGCTCTAAGAAAAGTAGATGGAAAGTGCAGGAAAGGGTTATTTCTGTAATTTCCAGGTATTCAGCCAGAATTAACTGTCTAACATTGATGGGGCTATTGTCACAAGGAACTCCTGGAACTAACTGCATACACTCTTTAGCAAAAGTCTAAGACTTTCTTACCTTATACAATAAAAATATCAGTGTTAAGATGCCTTAGTACGTCTATTTCTAAATTAGTTTCATCCTTCCCTCAATGAGAATTGAACAGAAAGCGCTAAATAAAACCTTCTCACATTTTGGAAACAGAGAAATGGAATATTTTATTTCCAAAAAACTTTCTTAGAGGAAAACAAATTTTTAATCTTATTACCACAGTTATCCAGTAAACCTTTCGTTTCACTTTAATATTACACACATCTAAAAATACAACAATTAGTAAGATATAATATTTCAAACACACTTCCTTTAGAAATGTTTAATTATTTTAATTGGAGATTTTGTATATTTTGCTTCACTTATTCTCTCTCTCTCTCTCTCTCTGTCTTATTATCTTTTCATTTCCAAATTTAGCTAAGGATTCGTTAGAATTTCATTCAAGGTCAAGTTGTGTGTTTCTTTAAAATACTGGGAAGTCATAATCCTCAAATATATATGTAAATAAAAATTCAGTGTTATGTTAGTTATTATAAGAAACTTTGGTTCCTAAAAGTGCTGTCAATTTAAAGACTCACAGTACTTTCAAGCACCCCCACCTTCTACAAAATGGAGACTAGATGTATGAATAAAATTAAGTAAAAGAAAGAGCCTAAAAAAGCACTAGTCAAAAAACTAAGAAAAATTATAGAAATAAAACCTTGTCTCAAATGTCATCTTCTTGATAAACACCAAAATTTATCCAAGAAATGCCTGCTACTTTCTATCCCTAAATATATTTTCCCAATAGCCTACTTATTTAACAGTGAAATTTAGACCACGATGTTGTGTTGGTTGCTTATTCAGAAGAACTATAATGATTTTTATCCCTACATTCTCCTTTTTCTTTAGGCACATAACAAATAATAAAACACAGAAGTTTTAGGTTTCAACTAAAATGAGAAGTTGGATTCCATTTAAGTTTGTAATTTACTCATTTCCTAACCCCTGACATGGCTTCAAGTCTTTTAAAATTATTTAAACTTTAGCAGCTTAAAAATGGGAGAACAAGAGAGATAATGTCTATGTCTGAGCAGAATCAGGAAAGAATACTTAGTTGTGCCTAATGAAAATGTATTATATAGCAAAATTTGAGACAGTTAAAAAAAACTATCAAGTTGGAGATTTCTATAGATGCTTCCATTCAAAACAAAAAAAATAATTATATACTCAAAAGAATTGAAGCCAGGTCTCAAAGAGATATTTGTACACCTACATTCACAGCAATGAATTCAATAGCAATTCAATAGCAAAATGGTGGAAACAACCCAAGTGTTTATTGATGGATGAATGTACAAACAAAATATGATATATCCATGCAACAGAATATTACTCAGCCTTAGAAAGTAAGGAAATTCTGACACATGCTATAGCATGGATGAACCTTGAAGACATTATGCTAGATGAAATAAGCCAGTCACAAAAAGACAAGTACTATACGACTCCACTTATATGAGATACCTGGAACAGTCAAATTCATATAGACAGAAAATAGAATGGTGCTTGTCAGGGCATGGTGGGGGTGGGGGGAAGGAGAAATGGGAAGCTTTGCTTAATGGGTATAGACTTTCAGTTTTTCAAAATGAAAAGAGTTCTGGAGATTGTTCGCATAATAATGTCAATGTACTTAACATTACTGAGTTTTACATATAAGAATGGTTATTTAAGGTGGAAAATTTTTATGTTATGTGTATTTTACCTCAATTAAATTCTTCAATCTACACATGGATTTTTTTAACAAAGCATGTACCGGGCTTCCCTGGTGGCGCAGTGGTTGAGAGTCCGCCTGCCGATGCAGGGGACGTGGGTTCGTGTCCCGGTCCGGGAAGATCCCACATGCTGCGGAGCGGCTGGGCCCGTAAGCCATGGCCGCTGAGCCTACACGTCCGGAGCCTGTACTCCGCAACGGGAGAGGCCACAACAGTGAGAGAGGCCCGCGTACCGTAAAAAAAAAAAAAGCATGTACCTATGGGAGGGGTGAACAAAACAGAGATAACAAAGATGAAAAAAGATAATAAAAATCATGTTTCAAAGTCTTGAAAGCAAGCAAGCAAGCAAGAAGCTAATCAAATGTAACATCACAAGAGTAGTAGGCAGTTATAAAATTCAGTAGGAGGGAGAAGCACTTCCAGAATGGCCAAGTAAGGACCCCCCAAAATCTGATCCTCCATAAAAGCAATGAGAACACTGGCAAAAATTGTCAAAATCAACTTTTTCACAATTTTGGAAATGAATGAAAGGCTTACTACATTGTGAGAATGATTAAGGCACAAAAAATGGTTGTGTCACAATAAGTACAGTGAGCTTAGTGGCATTTTCATTTTCCCTATTTCCAATCACTCTCTCCCCAGCATCACAATACCCTTAAAAATCAGCATCATTACAGCCACAATGACTGAAAAATCCCGTACTCTAGCAGGCAATGGAGAGAGCAAAACGGGTTTGGAGTTCCACAAAATGGCTCTATCCCAGTGAATTGTCACTATTTGACCTGGCAATTACTTGGAAAAACCCTACTCCCAGGGCTTGTGTTTATTGGACCTAACTCAGAGATCACTCAATGGAAAAAGCTCTAGCCCCATAGCATTTGTTGAAAACACTCAGCTGCAATTGTTTAACAATACAGATGTCTATGGCAGCAATACCAGCTGGAGCAAAGAAGAGGCTGGCTTAATAACTTAAGAGAGATCTGGAGAACGAAATGTCCATGGAAGGATTTGAAAGGCTCTGACATATTCCTTACAATTGAAAAGACCACATTCACGTGCAGCACTATGCACATACCTAAGAAATATCTCAGGAGACCCCATTCTTTCAGCTCTGGCTGATCTTGAGGCTCTGCGCATGCAGGAAATGAAGGCTACAGCGCAATTGTCAGCTGCCTGGCTACTTGATGAAGGCGTGCCCCAACGTGCATATAGAGCCGCTCAGCAAAGACCGAGATACTTATTGGTTTCAGACATTTAAGGAAATCTCTGTCTAATCATTAACTGACCACTAAGGGAACCAAGCTAAAATTCAGTAGCCACATGTGACAAGAATGTAGACTTTCCAGAATTTATTCAGTAAAGTCAGTAAATAAACAAAAAACAGCAACAAAGAGCAAACACACCAAACCTTGGGGAGGTAGGAAAATTTGATTTTCAGAGTTGCCATATGATATTATTTGAAATGCCCATTTTTCAATAAAAACTTAAAACATACACAAATAAACAGGAAAGTATGGCCCATACACATGAAATAAAGCAGTTAAACAAAATATGTCCCTGAGAAGCCCAGATTTAGGGCATACTAGACAAAGATTTAAAAATACTAAAAATATGTTCAAATAACTAAAGGAAACCATGTCTAAAGAATTAAAGGAGAATTTAAAAACATTATTTCACCAAACAAAGAATATCAATATAGGGATTTCCCTGGCAGTCCAGTGGTTAAGACTTCGCTTTCCAGTGCAGGGGGTGCAGGTTCGATCCCTGGTCAGGGAGCTAAGATCCCACATGCCTCGTGGCCAAAAAAACAAAACATAAAACAGAAGCAAGGTTATAATAAATTCAATAAAGATTTTAAAGAAAGAATATCAATATAGAGATAAAAATTATTTTTAAAAAGAACCAGATTAAGATTCTGGTGTTGAAAAGTACAATACCTGAAATGGAAAATTCACTAGAGGGGTTCAACAGCAGATTTTCATAGGCAGAAGAAAGAATCAGTGAACTTGAAGATATGTGGATTAAGATTATCCAGGCTTAGGAACAGAAAAAAAATGAAGAAAAATTAACAGAGCCTCAGAGACCTATGAAACTACAAATATTGTATCATGCCATGCACACTGGGAATTCCAGAAGGAAAGGAAAGAAACATTATTTGAAGAAATAATGGCCAAAGACTTCCCAAATTTGATGAAAACATTAATCTATATATCCAAGGAGTTAAATAAACTCAAAGTAGGATAACTAAAAAGAATCCACACCAAGACACATCATAGTCAAAATGTCAAAAGACAGAGAGAAACTTGAACACAGCAAGAAAAAGTCTCATCAAACCAAAGGATTCTCAATAAGATTAACAGTTGATTTCTCATCAGACACTATGAAGGCCAGAGAGCATTGGCACAACACATCCAAATCAGTGAAATTTTAAAAAGTTAACCAAGACTTCTATATCCAGCAAAATTATCCTTCAAAAATGAAGAAGAAATTAAGACATTCCCAGCCAAGCAAAACCTGAGAGAATCCATCACTATCAAATCTGTCTTACAAGAAATACTAATAGGAGTTCTTGAGGCTGAAATGAAAATCACTAAATATTAACTCAAATCCACATGAAGACATAAAGAGATTTGGAAAAGCTAACGACATAGTTAAATGCAAAGTACATTATAAATGTATTTTTGTTTTTGTTTTTTGCGGTACGCGGGCCTCTCACTGCTGTGGCCTCTCCCGTTGCGGAGCACAGGCTCTGGACGTGCAGGCTCAGCGGCCATGGCTCACGGGCCCAGCCGCTCCGTGGCATGTGGGATCTTCCCGGACTGGGGCACGAACCCGTTTCCCCTGCATCGGCAGGCGGACTCTCAACCACTGCGCCACCAGGGAAGTCCTAAATGTATTTTTGTTTACAACGCTTTTCTATTTAAAAACAACTACATAAGACAATAACTATAAAAGTGTTAATGATGGGCTTACAATGTATAAAGCAAGGAATTAAGCCATACTGAAGTAAAGTTTTTGTATACTTTCGAAATGATGTTGAAATTGATCTGAACTTGATTGTTTTAAATTAAGAATTTCACTGTTAATAACCAGGCAACAACTAAGAAAATAACTCAAAAATAATCATAACAATATTATCAGGAATGACAGAATAAAGGCCTATGAAAATTATCTTCTCCAGAAAAGCAACAACAAGAAAATTTAAATGGCACACTACAAAACATATATATTTAATGCAAGTAATGGAGGAACTGAGGAACAAAAAAAACATAAGACACACAGAAAACCAATAGCAAACACACAGATATATATCCATCTGATAAACAGTAATTACATTAAATGTAAATAAATTAAACACTCCAATCAAACATTCTAGTTAAACACTCACCAAAAGGCAGTGATTGGCAGAATTTATTTTTATTTTTTTATTATTTTTTTTTTCAGAATATATTTTTAAATGAGTCAACTACATGCTATCTAAAAGAGACAATTTAGATTCAGAGACACAAATGGGTAAAAGTAAAAGGATGGAAAAAGATACATCATGGGAACAGTAACTAAAAAAAGAGACGGAGTGACAATGCCAACAATAGACAAAATAGACTTTAAGGCAAAAATGGTAACTTGGGAGAAAGAATATTTTATAAAGATAAATGGGTCAATTCAAAAGGAAGACATAATGACTACAAACATATATGTTACAAGGGGCTGCAAAATACATGAGTAGAAACTGACAGAGTTGAAGGGAGAAAAAGACAACTTAACAATAGTTAAAGATGTCAATACTCCATTTTCCATATTGGATTGAACAATTAGGAGATCAACAAGGACAGATATGCACCAAAAGCACAAGAAAGAAAAAAAAAGATACTTGGGCTTTATCAGAATTACAAACTTTTGTGCTTCAAATGACACTGTCAAGAGAGTGAAAAGACAATCCAAAAAACATAAGAAATATTTTCAAGTCATATGTCTCATAAGTGTCTAGAATCCAGAAAGTTACCCAAAAAATCTGTACAACACAAAAATTTTTAAAAAAATAAATTTATTTTAAAATTGGCAAAGGATTTGAAGAGACATGCCTCCAAAAAAATATATACAAATGGCCAATAACCACACAAAAAGATGCTCAACATCATGAGTCATTACAGAAAAGCAAATCAAGACCACAATGAAATACCACTTCATACCCACCAGAATGGTTAAATCAAAAAGAAAAGCAATAACAAGTGTAGGTAAGGATATGGAGAAATCGGAACCCTCAGACATTGCTGAGTAAAATGTAAAATGTAAATGTAAATGTAAATGTAAAACTCACTTTGGAAAACTGTTTGGCAGAGCCTCAAAATGATAAACATAGAGTTACCATATGACCCAGCAATTCCACTCCTAGGTGTATATTCAAGAGAACTGAAAACATATATCTACACAAAAACTTTTACACAAATGCTCATTGCACAATTATTCATAATAGCCAAAAACTGAGAACATCTCAAATGTCCATCAACTGATGAATGGATAAACAAAATGTGGTATATATACACAATAAAATTTTATTTGGCTATACAAAAGAATGGCGTGCTAACACATGCTACAATATGGATAAGCTTTGAAAACATTATGCTAAGTGAAAGATGCCAGTCACAAAAGGCTACATATTATATAATTCCACTTTTATGAAATGTCTACAAGAGGCAAATCTACAGCGACAGAAACTACAGTGATGGTTGCCAGGCGCTGGAGGCAGGGAAGATGAGTGACTGCTAAGGACACTGGACTTCTTTTGAGGGTGATAAAAAGGTTCTGAAATTACAGGGTGGTGATGGTTGCACAACTATGTAAATATACTAAAACCCACTACATTGTACACTTTAAGATGATGGATTTTATGGTATGTGAATTATATCTCAACAAAGCTATTATTTTTTTGAATCAGTGAGGAAAATGAATACCTACAGAATGACTCACCAAGATAGAAAATAAACTATATTCTGTTTTATAATCAGTACAGACCCAGACTGTGGTGGATGTAAAGATGATAATAATGTAAAGATAAATAATAAACAGTGCTAATCTTTAAGGAATTTAGTCTTTAACAAGAAGTATAATCAATAACAAACCTTTGGAAAGAATTTTGATTCCTTCACCTAGTTTTCACTCTCAAAATATATAAAATGCTAATTTTACCATGACAAACTTTCATAGAAAACTCAATTCCAGCAAACTTTAAATATTAGCCAGGACTTCACTGGTGGCGCAGTGGTTAAGAATCCACCTGCCAATGCAGGGGACATGGGTTTGATCCCTGGTCCGGGAAGATCCCACATGCTGCAGAGCAACTAAGCCCATGCACCACAACAACTGAGGTTGCACTCTAGAGCCTGTGAGCCACAACTACTGAGCCCACGTGCCACAACTACTGAAGCCCACGCACCTAGAGCCCGTTCTCTGCAACAAGAGAAGCCACCGCAATGAGAAGCCCGCGCACCACTAGGAAGAGTAGCCCTCACTCGCCGCAACTAGGGAAAGACCGCACGCAGCAACGAAGACCCAACGCAGCCATAAATAAATAAATTTTTTTAACGTATGTTTAAAATTTTTTTAAAATAAATAAATATTAGCCACCACCTAAATTCAACAACCAGATGCTAAAGGTAAATTAACTCGAATTCTATCTCTAGTCACACTTCTCTCCAAGCGCAGTAAGTTCCAAGCTGTGGTCCAGCCTCCCAGCTCTGTTGCACCGTGTGATCCTAGCTTGGGGGTGCCAAGAAATTTCCATGACCTCATTTCCTCACCCTGGACCCAACTCCATGCTTACTTCCCCTTCAGATTTTACAGCGCCAAAATTTTATGCCTTTAGGCATCTAACTCTTTCCTTCAAACACCATTAGTTACTGAGGTTCTTCAGACATATATTTTAAATCAGGTCATCAAAGCAAGTGCAGCTCCCTTCTTTTACGTCTTTTTATTTCTTTTATTTAGTAAAGATCCAAAATGGTCCTTACCAGGACCAAAAGGCCTCTCCCTGTGTTTGGTGCCCTGCACTAGAAAAGCCAGGTATTCACACCACCACATGTTTTGTTGCTCCAGAACAGGGGTTTCAAAACACATGCAGGCAGCATATGAATTTAGTTTGGCCTGAGCCATTCTAAAAACATTTTAATTACCAACATACTATACCCAAGAGATGTTTTATGTACAAACATATATTTTTAGCTTCATTTGAAAAATCTGACGATTTGGCCATGCTGCACCCAAATTCCCATGTGGCAACAACTGGGTGACCTGAGTGGTGACACCTCCTTCCCCTCTGATGAAGAATGCCTCTCCACGATCCTCACCACTCCACAAGGTTTCCCTGCACAGCACTTTACGCCAGTTTCACTTGTGTCCTGCTGGCTCTGGAGGGGTTGGAGTATGAGAACCGAGTCCAAATCCAGAGAGTTAGAAGTTGTTTCTAATCATAAGGGGAAGACCTTTTCCCTTATATTTGGTTTCAGGTTGCATGGCCACTTTCCTCTACCTTTGCCAAGCTCTCCTAGTTTCTCACTCCAAACTGCTTCAACTTCCTGTAATCATCATCACGTCTAACATCTGTACCACTCACTTACTTAAATTACCCTGGGGCACTCCTACATAATTCTGGCCCGGCAAGAAGCAGTGTTCATTCCAGGCCAACACGACAGAAAGCACTGAGGATCTCACCCACAGACCAATGAAATCTTCATTTCCAGACTCACTTCTCTTTGAAGATAAATGCTCCTCCTAAATTTCTGAATTTTGTGTTAATAATAAAATGCTTCTCAAACTTTACTGTGTATAGAACATATCTGAGGATCTTGTTAAAATGCAGATTCTGACTCAGTAGGTCTGGCTTCCGGGTGATGCTGATGCCACTGGTCTGTAGACTACACTTTGAATAGCAAGGAGTTAAAAGGCTTACAAAGGAAGAAGGTTTCTGATATGGGAATTATCTCAATGAATCAGACCTCCAAGACTTGACTTTCTGCCATTTTAAAACTACAAAAATAGTAATCTTTTAGCATCTGTGCCAACTTAATATCTGATTTATATAAATAATAGCCTTTCATAATGGTCCATGAAAAAGAAACACATGGTTCCTTCAGCCATGAGGCATTGATCACTGTATATGTATTCACTTCATGATCAATACTGAGCATTATACAGAGGTATCAGCCAAGTTTCCATGTCTTCAGAGTACTTAAAGTCTAGTTGGCAAAAAGACTAATAGCAAACAAAATAAGTAGTGCACCACCTAAAGCAGCAGATGATTAAGATCTTAATTGCTATAAGATAGTGATTCCCAAGAGTGGGGCATATTAGCATGTGGGAGGAAGGTATCAAACTAAATACACTGCCCTCAATCCCCTCCCAGATTAGGATACTCACTCTACCCCCAATCTTATTGCCAATCATGACAAAGGAAGCTACATTTACTTCTAGAAATGCCATATCCTTCATAAGAGTAAGATGGGGGGGGATGATGAAAAGCACCACTTTTAAATGACACACAGAAAAGTAGGTAGAATGGGTGGGCATTCCAGGTGGGAAGTGTTCCTGTGGTAAAAGTGCTGAGGTGGAGATGAGTCTGGAGTATTTATGGAATGGAAAGAGGACCTGCCTACTGGAAGTAAACCAGAGTGGTCCACTTACCACCGCCCCATTCTAGGTGGAGGAAGCATGGAAGCGATCTCCTAAGAACTGGATGACCACCATTAACAACCTTGAAAAGATATTTCTTCATACAAAGGCTGAACTAGTTTGCCTCTCAGGTCCCTTCCAATTTTTCCTCAACTGCAGAACAAAATTTCAATTTTCCTCTAACATGGAATTCTAACCTGAATCACATGCCTTGCCTGATGTTGACCATGAGAAATGAGTGAAGAGAATGTGAACATGTAGAAGTGGATGTGTATAAAAGTCTCAGTTATACTTCCTTCTCTATCAAGGTCCTCCTCTACAAAGCACTTATCACACTTTCAACTATGTTTTCTTCACTTTTTACTCACAAAATATTTCAAAATTACATTCAGGAGATCATACAGTTCAGAAGTTAATATAAAAGTAGCTGAAATACCACCACCCTAATGTAAAAATGTTTACATTTACATTTCTGCCACATTTGCTTTGCAATTACATATTTACTTGTTTATTCACATTTTTGTTACCATTGCCTATATCCTAATTCAATTTTCTGTTTTATCTGGTTAGGGCCATGTCTGAATACTGACCTCATTTATACCTATCACTCAGCACACAGCCTGGCACATGTAAGACTCTCAATGTTTGTTCAATGAATAATGCATGAATGACTTCTGTCCTAGAATGAAATAATGGCCTTCACTACAGAAGAGTTATTAGACAAAAGACAATCACTCCATCTTTATTAAAGTCCAAAAAGAAAGAGAGAAATGGATCTTTTTTTTTCCTTTTTTTTTTTTTTTTTTGGCCTCACCTGAGGCTTGTGGGATCTCAGTTCTCCAACCAGGGACTGAACTCGGGCCACAGCAGTGAAAGCCCGGAATCCTAACCATTAGGCCACCAGGGAACTCCCCAAGAAATGGACCTTTATTGAAGGATGAGGGTTAAAATTTAAATGTGTGCTATAACTGGATATTCCACATTAGAGTGGGTTAGCTGAACAAGAAACAGAACTTCCCTAGAGGCCCTTATCCCTCTTGCCCTGGATAGCACATGTATCTGCTAAAAGACATGGACAGAGAGGAGATGAGCTCTCAAAGTATCTTGTAGTTTAAAGATGCCAACTCAATAGCTTAAAGAGGGAAAGAACAAAAGAAGAGAGGGAGGCAGGGAGGGGAAAAAAGAAGGAGAGAAGAAGGGAGGGAAGGGAAGAGAGAGGGAGGGAGGAGGGAAGGAAGGAGAGGAGTCCTATGCAAAGAATCCTAGACCACTAGAGAACATTTATATTTTTTCTAGGTTAGGTTGGAGGCAATACAGATCGTGTTCTGAAAACCCTCGAGTACCAAGTCCATTTATCCGAAATGAAGCCAAGCCTAAGGAAAAAGTATAAGAAAAGTCATGTCCAATTGTCAGACTTCTCCACCTCCTTTTACCTATACTCCTGGCCAGCCAGTATCTTAACACAAAATCCTAAAACCCTGGGTTCCTCCCACTGTGGTTCCTTACATGCTCTCAAATATTAACTATACACGCGTACTCTCTCCGCATCAACTTTATGGGATCTAAGTTCTATTCCTTTGTGCTCTTATTCTTTCAATAGGTCACTGAGAGGTATTATGCTTCTGATTTAAAGGACTGTCCGTTACTGAAAATATTTCCTCAACTCTTTTTTTTTTAATCTCCTCTACTCTTTATGGTCAATGTGGACCTCCAACTCTCTCTAATGAAAAAACTGTCTCAGTCCTAAGACTGTGGCAGATTGTTTTATTTGTTAACAATTCTTCCTTCCCTCCCTGTCCTTGACACGGTTCCCTGTGGGCAGAGTTTAGTACTGAGGTATGCCACTTGATACAAGAGAAATCATTTCTAATCCACGTCATGAAGAAACATTTTTCTTGCTCCACAGATATCTTACACCACAGATAAAATATCATATGAGCACCTTTCCCCTAAACAGCCAGGGTACATCAGCACAGAGAAGCAGCCTTATACTCCCTGCCCATCACTTTGCACAGCACATGCAGATACTCAGGGGCCGCAATTTGGCTGTACCCAGTTTTCACTTTCTTTTAGTATTTCCTCAAGATCAGAAGGTGCTACATCTTCGCTGTGAATGGAAGAGCATGTGGATTGGCTTCTAGGTACAACTTCTTTTCTTCATGAACCCATCACCTTCTTATCTGTACATGAAACTTATGCTCTGTCAGTCCTGCCTCCTGAGGACTTCTCCAGTCTCATATATAATGGTTAACCAAAAGAAAAATCTCTTCCCCTATAGCACGGGTTTTCAGTGATAAATGAACAAAGCATCACCAAGTGCTCCTCCCTGAACAAATGCCAAAAGCTGATTCATTCTCTGCATGACATCGGTGGGTTTCATCCAACCATAAAGTGAAATATCTGCTAGCGTGCACTTGATAGTAATCGCTCTTCCCTACTCCACTGATATGCAACAGCCAACCGTGTCATTTGACAAAGGAATTGTGTCAATAACTTCCGGTTTCTCTCTAAGGATAATGTTTGTCTTTAACTTTCCAGCTGATTTTCCAGGTGTCTCTTCAATAAAATGACTTATACTTACTTCTGTTACAAGGATCCTTTAAGGAAGCTACTAGAGTTTTAATCTCTTACCCACCGTTAGCAGTATAATACATTAATTTTGTAACAGAAAACATTATTGGGTACTTGCCCTGGGAAACTTGAATAGTATAACAAGGAAGCCACTGTGCTTTGTTTGAAAATGACACCAAAACATCCATGGTTTCACAGACAAAGTTTCATAACAGGCAATGACTGGGGACTTGGAGCGAATGGATGGCAAGCCCAATAAAAAGCAGTTTGAGATAGTCATCATCATACTTCCATATGCACTTTTTCATTTCAGCTACTGTTTTGAAATCATCACTCACACAAACGTCCTTGTTTTTACACATACAGATACACATTTTATATTTGGAATGGGATTCGGTTCTATAAGTATGTTTATGACATTCTGAACTGCAGCATTTACATTACTATTTTCATCACTATTTTCACACTGCAATGAACCACTTTTGAGCCACTGATCTATTTTTGTGAAACTGAGATACAATTTAAGACCAGCAACAACAAACTATGCTATTTTAACAAATAAACAATAAGCAAATGACATAAAAAGTATATTAACCAAGATGAAGTGCACCATGAAGTGCTTATGAAATGTAAGCTATATTGACCAGTGCAGTCTTCATAGCATGAACACAATTTTTTACACCATAATAACTTTTAAGAACATAATGGGATTTCTGATGAAATTATAATTACTCTCATATCTCAAGGTCCTACATGCTCTGCCACTCCTACACTATCTTTCTGATTCACATTTCGAAGTCCCCCCCCATCACTCCATCCCCTTGTGTTGGTCTTCTTGCTAACCTTTGAACACATCCAAACACATTCTCACCTTCAGGCCTTCGCACTGGCTGTTCCCTCTGCCTGGAACACTCCTCCCCAGGTATCTGTATGAGTAACTTCTGTCACTTCCTTTAACTCTTTGCTTAAGGTCTCTTTCTTCATGAAGGCTACTCAACTATATTTATCCTGCTCTACTTTCTTTCTTCCAAAGCACTTATCCCCTTCTACCATGCTGTATAATTTGGTTTATTGTGCATCTCCCACTCCTACCCCTCCACTCCCAACTGAAAGAAAACTTCACAAGGGCAGTTTTATTCATTCAGCAACTAGATTCATGGAAGGTGCTAAATAAATAGTAGTTGAATGAATGAATCAATAAGTGAAATGTTTTCACTGCTTTTCCTTTTTAGCCACCAATCTGTCTGTGGATCTTACTTTGAGAATTAAACAGAAAATGGAGAACTATCAAATGATTTAAGCAAGAGAACTACACAAGGTCAGAAGATGATTTAAAGTTTGGAGAGGCTGGACTTTTTTTTTAGTTTAAAAGTCAACCCATGAAAAAAATGATGAAAGTCACAATTTTCCAAATGACTAGGTCTTCGTAAGTAGTTAATTTCAACCCCACAATACACATATCTATAGATATATGATCAATGTTTGTATATATACACATACACATATATGCATGCACACATTAGACATATGTTGAACAAATCTAGAAGAAGCTAAGGACATTTTTCCATCATATGGGCATTCTTCATATAAAAGCTAATGACTTAGGTAATAGTTAAGACAACCATCCATCATAATTTTCCTGGGATAGCCCAGTTTATACTGTTTGATCTGGTGCCCCTTCCAGTTAGTATCCCCTTTTACTCTCAAAAGTGTCCTTATCTGAGCAAAAATAATTACATGGTTATCCTACTCATAAAGAAGATACATACATTTCTTCTTATTCAAGCATGCCAACCAAGCTTTGGAGGATTTTAGCCGAGTGGGTGTGGAAAAAGTGACAGCCATAATTAATTGTAACACCTGCTGGCCAGCACTGCAAGTGAACTCTTTCAAACAGGCAATTCTTTAGCCAAGGAGCACAGTCATTGTTGAAGTACATGCCACAAGCTTCATATATCTAGCTTTAGAACTCAAATCCCCACCAGGTCACCTGCACAATCTCCAGCCCCTATGAGAATGTTCACGTGATGAGTGGGCACAGCACATTCTTCTCTGCAAGCCCTTTGTCTGAAAAACTGAGACCCAAACCCAAGACTCTAGTCAAAAGAGAGGGCAGAAAACAAAGGCTCTTCTATTATCCTCGTGGCCCAGAGGGCTTGGAAACTAGGAGAATGTGGAGTCAAGTCTTCACAACGACACATGTGTTTTGGTCTCTCAGTAAATTCCAAGAACTCGACCAAACACTAGATCTTGAAACTTTCATTCATATCTGCAAAAGCCATGCACCCATCAGGTCTGCAAACAGAATTTTGTTGAAGCTGCTCTCCCAAATCATAGGAATTGTCCCAATTCATGCCAGCCCTAGGTAAACAGGCACATTCTTATTGTGCTCGAAGACAATAATAACCTGGGATCAGAGCCAGAGTAGACACTTAATATGTCAAGGAAAAAACTATTTTATTTCTTATATGTATAAATAGATGACAAGCAACCAATTACATCAGTCTTTTGTCTTCCTTGCTATTTCTTTTTTCCTTATGCATTTTTTGGGTTTTTTGGGTTTGTTTTTTTTTAACCTTTCTTACCTTTGCATTTAACAAATTAAAGACTGAAACAAAGCCAGACTCAAAATTTGAAGTCAGGAGAGGGTGGTGAAGAAAATAGTGAAGATTCCTTAATACCTAGGGTGACCACATAATTTATCATCCAAACCAGGGCACTTTTAAATGTGAAAGGGGATGCATTTGATAATTCAGATAGGTCAACAGGAAAAAACCAGGACTACTGCAGGCTAACCAGAGGGTGTAGTCACCCTTCTAATCCCTCATACATTTTCCCACACAAAAGACATCCTGTGTGTAAAGAAGCAATTCTGCCTCTGCTACATCAACCGAACTTCAAATATAGTCCTCTCTCTTTCAGGCCAGGCCTGGCTTTCCACAATGGAGCTGGAAATGTTTTCACTCCACCCTGCCATTCCCTATTCGTGCAAAACTGGCTCCATTTTTACTCAAGAAAGCAGGCAGCAACACACTAGAATGTGGATGCAGGCCAGGTGCCCAGTAAGCCCCAGGCCTGGTGCCTCGGGTTTCTCATAAAGGAATACTTCACAAGAAAGGAAGCAACCTGGTGAGAAGGTACACAGATACCAGCCACGGACTTAACAATCCGAATCTGAATGTTAGACCCTTTTGTTGATGCCAAGGCACACAATGAAACTGGACAGAGCCCGAAAGCTACCTCCCCAGCAGCACACATTCATCCAAAAGAAATGCCTGTGGCATCTGTCCTCAGCTACAGGTAACAGCCTTGGTTTCTTTGCCTTTTGCTGAGATCAGTGGTGCAGAAGGATTTGAAAAAAGTAAGAAAATATGTTTTTTTTTCCCTCAAGATCACAGTTCCCACGTTAAACAGAGCCAGGGCTTACTTTTACCCCATACTTCCTGTTCAGGGGGGTCAAACATTGCTCATGTTCTTCATTAAATTTAGTCCTGTGGTTAGTGACTATTAATTCACTGGAATATTCTCCCTCACATGCATGCAGAGGGGAGACCAATTTTGCAATCTAGTTGGAATCTACAGCACAGAAGAATCTATGATGGTGGTAGGAGCAGAAAAGCTCCAGCTGGCTTATCTCAAATGTTCAGAATGACTGATTTCTTCAGGGACTCCATAGTCATTCAAAAAGATTCACTGCCCAAGGCTGTTCAGTGCTGTGATGGAGGCAATGATAAAGCAAATGCCTTAGGCTGTTAAGCCTTATTAAAGTAGAGTACTACCCATAGCTGAGAGTCTCATGACAAATGCTGGGAGCCAGGGAACCACCTGTCACAGAGATGGTAGAAGAAACTCCTTTTGAATTCATGCAGATTGGACTAAGTCATTCCAGCTAGGAGACACTATGAGTCCAAGGGGCCATTTGTATACAACTGCTGTTTTCCCAGTGATACGATAATCTTAAATTCAAAGACATTTTTGTTAATATAACTGTTTAAACTGCTTCACATAACCACAATTGAGGCCAAAATGGGCCGAAGGAATAATCAAAACAAACAGCTCAATCATGACTTTTTAAATGTTCAAAGAAAAAAGAAACTAACTGGTTAGGCTGCTGGATGATAAGGTTATAATGCCTCCTTTGGGAGATGAAAATTATGGCTTCCCCACCTGACCCCATCTCCCAACAGTGAAGTGGATAATTTCTGAAGAATACAATGACCCTTTATGCTGGGCTTCTCTTGTCTGCTAGGGATGCCATCTGTCTCCCACACTATATAAACAATCCCTGCAGGAATCTTCTGATGCCCAAACAGATTAGCAAACTCCAGATTTTCACACCATTAATAATATCCCCATCCAGATTAGGCTTCTTGCTCTAATAACTCCAAAGATAAGCCTAATAACTGATCCTTTTTGTTTACAGGTAATGTGGGTGTCATTTTAAAGATAACCTCTCAGAACACACAGCCATCTGTTGGAGGGGGAGCGGGTGGAGCTCTCTCTAGGCAACAGAAGAAACGAGCCCTTGAGGGAACAGAGGAAATAGTAAAATGAAAATCATACTTATGAGACAAATGAAAACATGAAATTTCACCAGGTCTAATAGAGGACTCTAATAATTACATTAAAATCTTTTTCTTCCGAATGACAAACTAGAAAACTATTCAAAAAAAGACAAGTTTCACACTTTGACAAAGGCATACGTACAATGAGAATTCAGAGTTTGCTTGACTCTAGGACGGTGAAAGCAGAAACCGTACTGGGAAGGCTAAAGGCCCCCGGGAAGTTTGCCTACCGTTCACCTCTACCTACGAGGATTGCTGACGCTTGCCTTCTCCAAGTTTATTATCGATTGATCCCCTGTAACTCTGTGAGCTCTCTGTATTGTCTCCAAAGACTTCCAACTCTAAAAGAAATAAATGTACCTGTAAAGCTGTTCCTAAATTAATAATAATCAAGGAAAAACACCTGAGCTCTGCTAATAGCGGAAAACACAAGGCATGGAAGAGCCAGACCTCTGCAGTTGCACGTCCTCGGAAACGTCTACGTCTAAATCTGCAGCCCCAGTTTCCTCCAAGGCCCCAAGCCCCCGCAGAGGATGTTCACAACACGTTCCAAACCAAAAAGGAAATGAAGCCTCCGCTCCCTCAAGTGACGCTCAAATGGACCCAAAAGTCTCAGCTCCCCGGGAGAACCAAACCTTGAAACAGGTCCCAGTGCCTCTCACCCGCGTCTCTGGGCAGCGGAAGCCGAAATGTCAAATGAATGACCGCGCCGGGGCGAGAGGGAGGAAAACAAAGCCACCTCCCGCTGTCCGGTACCTGCGGCGCGAGGGCCGGGCCAGGGCCGCGCACTCACCTGGGGCTCGGCGCCCGCTGCCGCCGACTGCGGGTGGGGACGGGGCCGCCGGGCGACAGGGCGCTCCCGCAGTCGCCCGGACCCGCGGCCCCGGCGCCGTCCGGCCGGCCCGCGCACGCCGCGGGGAAAGCAGGCGACCGGGGGCGCCGCCGCGCGTAGCATGCAGCTCCCGGCTGCGGCGGCCGCTGCCACGGGGCCGAGGGACCCTACGCGGCCGTCTCCGACCCGGCGACTCCGAGGCAGCGACGAGAGACGCAGCGCGGAGCCGAGCGCGTCCAACGCGCCCCTCAGCGGCTCTTCCCGCCGCCTTCCGCAGCGGGCTGGGTCTCGGCTCGCCTTTGTGCTGGCATCCTCCTTCGCTCCCAACGACGCCCGGAGCTCCCCGGGCGGCTCCGCGCCGCCGCCCACCCCCGGGTTACGCCGCGCCCCCCGCGCGGCCCGCCGATTCTGTCGAGTCAGCAGCGGCGGCGGCGGCGGCAGTGGCGGGGACGCGCGAAGCCATATCTCCCGCCCGCTCTCGGGAGGGCGCCAGGGGTCTGGGCGTCCGGAGCAGGTTTACGGGCGAGCTCGGCGGCCCGGGCGCGGCGCGTTCCCGAGCGGCCCCGCAGCGCCTGGCTCCCCGCCGCTCGCTCTCCAGGCGTCGCCCGCGAGCCGCGCGCCGGCCCGCCCGCGTCGCCCTCTCTCGCCGCTCCCCGCGGGCTCGCCCGGCCTCCCTCGCGCTGCCACTTTCCTCTGGCCCAGCGTGCCCGGTGCCCGCCCTGGCCCTCGGGGGGCGAAGGGTGCGGGCCGCTCACCTCCCGCGGCGTCGGCGCCCCTCCCGCTGGAAGCCCGGGAGGCATCTGCCCGCACCTCCCTGCGGGGCGCTGGGCTGGGGGCTTCCTGCACGTCAGGAACCAGAGTGGGGGAGGCGGGAGGGGTGAGGGGAGAGGGCGGGAGGGACTGCCAGACCTTGGCCAGTTGGACCTTCCCGGGGAAGGTGTGGGAGAGCGGGGCGGATGCAGCTGGGCGAAGGACGAATGCCGAGGCTTTGGCGGAGCCCGAGCTGCTCTCCTTCTGCGACGCCGAAAGACATGAGGGTTCCGAGAGGCGCCGCGGAGGAGGAAGACCCTCTGAGGTCAAGCAGGCTGGACTCTTCCTAAATCCCCCCGGAAGGCTGAATGGAGGAGTGTCATGCCTCGGTTTCCCCAACTGCAAGGGCAAGACGGTAATACTCGGGTCACCTACACGGGGTGTGGTCACGATTAAAAATGGATTATTGAAAGCCCTCCCAGCTACTTTGCCTAAAGAGGGCACTCAAATTAAAAATTACCGTATTAATACTTTCAGCTTTCTGTTTACTTCTTTTGTAGCATCTTCATTGACTCAGTCCCACTTAGGGGAAAGAGTAAAAACGCTGACATATAAGACAATTACCCACTATGCGTGATTATCTATCTGGATAAGGGAAAGATTTACTCGATTTTACAGTTTAACTACAACCATAGGAAAGAAGTCCCAAAACATTTTTTCCACAAATAATGGGTATCCTTATTTACGGTTTTTTGAGTATGTACTTTCAGTATTATCCATTTCTCTGATAAAGCTATTCATTTTTCCTTTGGGAACTACCCCTCCCCCCTTGCCCACGAGTCTCTGTGGTTCCAGGATACTGACACCTCCCACCCTCACTCCCCAGAACTGGCCAGTCTTCATATTCCAGACCGCAGTGATTGGTTCTGGGATAGGCATATTGATCCAGGAACTCAATCTGGGGTTTTTGCTGAATCAGTTCAGAAAAAGAAGCCCTTCAAACTAGAATAACTTATTTGGAAGGATATAAGCCAGTGATAAATACCACCAATGCCTATAAATGAAGTCAAGTCAACTTCAAGAGAAGGAAGACTGTGGGAGAGGGGATGATATCTTTTGAGACTTAGGAGGCAAATGTATCTGAAGTGAACTCTACCCCCGAAGGCAAAAATCCCCCTCCTCTCCTCAAGGCAGTTTCAGTTGTGTTCTGTCACATATCACAAAAAGCCCTGACTCATTATTCCTCTGGATCTTTCCATCCCAGGCATCATTGCTAGGCTACTCCAGTGAATTGATGAACAACCCCCCCACGCCCCCCCAACACACACACACAAAAGAAAAAAAATGGTCCTATTCTTGTACTTGCTGGAAGAGTAGGGATCCCGAAAGATCCCACATGATGTTCTCTTTCTACAACTTGCTCTAGACTCAGCAACCCCACAACTGCAACCCTTAACCTCCTGTGTTGATTAAGCGCTGTCTTACAATCTGGCTTTAAACAAAAAAGCATAAAATTAAATAGAGCTAAAATGGATCATTATTGCTGCCCTTAGGTTTAAAAAACAAAACCTTTTTCTCTCACCTTAAAAGCAGTCCCATATATCCTTAAAAAACTACAAATACAACTACCATATGACCCAGCAATCCCACTACTGGGCATATACCCTGAGAAAACCATAATTCAAAAAGAGTCATGTACCACAATGTTCAATGCAGCACTATTTAGAATAGCCCAGAGATGGAAACAACCTAAGTGTCCATCATCGGATGAATGGATAAAGAAGATGTGGCACATATATACAACGGAATATTACTCAACCATAAAAAGAAACGAAATTGAGCTATTTGTAATGAGGTAGATGGACCTAGAGTCTGTCATACAGAGTGAAGTAAGTCAGAAAGAGAAAGACAAATACCGTATGCTAACACATATATATGGAATCTAAGAAAAAATGTCATGAAGAACCTAGGGGTAAGACAGGAATAAAGACACAGACCTACTAGAAAATGGACTTGAGGCTATGGGGAGGGGGAATGGTAAGCTGTGACAAAGCGAAAGAGTGGCATGGACATATATACA
Organism: Grampus griseus; assembly: GCF_964374135.1. Taxonomy (NCBI): domain Eukaryota; kingdom Metazoa; phylum Chordata; class Mammalia; order Artiodactyla; family Delphinidae; genus Grampus; species Grampus griseus. The sequence goes on along the minus strand of NC_139001.1, from coordinate 38,394,404 downwards.
CTACCAAACGTAAGGTAGATAGCTAGTGGGAAGCAGCTGCATAGCACAGGGAGATCAGCTCAGTGCTTTGTGACCACCTAGAGGGGTGGGATAGGGAGGGTGGGAGGGAGGGAGATGCAAGAGGGAAGAGATATGGGAACATATGTATATGTATAACTGATTCACTTTGTTATAAAGCAGAAACTACACCATTGTAAAGCAATTATACTCCAATAAAGATGTTAAAAAATAAAAAACTGTGTATCGGGCATTAAACATGAGGCTGAGGCTTCAAATAAGGTTAATAGCAAAGGCATCTTAAAATCTCAGACTTGCAAAAGTGTGTAAAGGTTAGGTTCTTTCATACCACACTCCCCATCCCTGTCACTACCACTCCCCAAACTGGGGCCTCCACTTCACAGGATCCCTGACTGGTTCTCACTTAGCCTCTTCCTGAGCTGTTCCTGTGAAGAAAACTCAGTATTTCGTTAGCTGGTCAATTCTACATTTAAACTGGCCTAACATTAGACAGTGATTCCTTATATTGAGTTGAAATACTTCTTTCACCTCACAGGACTACAAGGACTAAAGACAGACTTGGGAAGCCCTTGAATTTTCTCTTCCAAAATCTTTGCATGGCCCTTAGCTGTTTATCATAAGGCAGAGTCCCGTCCCTTCATCATCCTCCATTACCTCCTTTCTATGAGCGTGCTCACCTTTGAGCACTCCTCCAGAAGCATAGCATTCAAAGCTAAACCCAAAGGCAGATTCCAGGAAACTTAAAGTTCAAGCCTCTTCCAGCACCACAAGAGGGGTCCTAGAAGTGTATTCATGTGGTATTATGTTTCTGTAAAAGTTTTGGAAGTAAAATATTTTCATCTTAAAAGATTGCTGTCTCTGTGTACTCTAACTTCCCTTCAGTCATAATTTCCCTTGTGTCCAGAAGCACTGAAGTGATTGCTGGCATTTTGGGGATCTGGCTAAGGGGAAGCTGAGTTAGTTAAATGGAAAAAATGTATGTGGTTCATGGGCATTACAGCCCATTGGAACAGTAGCATCTATTCTGACTGCTTGAAGGCCTACTGTCACCTGGGTCACTTGGTATTGTGACACGAAGGTGGATGGCCAGAGACCAATCAGCAAATGAATGCTTTGGGACTCAGCACAGAAGCATGTAGGCAATGGGGTAATGTTTGAAATGTATGGATCCAGAACTAGAATTGGAAAATCCTCTCACATCTTATTCTGTATATGTAAAAGAAATTTGGTACAGATTTTCCCAAATTTGACCACTATCTTAAAAAATGTATGTAACTTACCCAATAATGAGTTGTAGACTGGAAAGAAACTCTTCTGAACTACCAATAATAAAAATAAATTTCAATCAACTCCACTAGTGGAAAGACTGATCTATTAACTCTATAGAACAAAATGTAACAAAATCATTTTCATATGAAGAAGAAATCAAAGAGTATGCAGTCAAAAGATGAAGGAAAAAGTATTGTTAAAGGTATACTAGGCAGTTAAGTAATTTAAAACATCAAGATATTTTTCTGAATTTGGTGATGTCTGGTTCTTGTGAATTTTTTAATTTGTAATTGGTTGTGACTTTTATTCTAAATAAATACTTTTTGTACCTTCTTTTATACTTGTGGGTTTTTTTCTTAAAGAAGCCTCTGTATTGTGTAATCTTCAGACTCCACAAAATGTGGATCTATCCCCTGTTGAACCTGATACTCTGAATATAGTCTAATCAGTGTAGCATTCAGGGAGTGGGAGCTTCCAATGGAAGAAATAACTAAGCACAATAATAGCTGAGACGTCCATTACTGTCCTATTTCATCTATCAAGCATCATAGAGAAATGAATGACTAGTTACAACTAGGGAATTTAGGGCATGACTGAAGAATGTCCGTTTGAACACACAAAAAAGAAAATTTCTTAAATGTATTACAACTTTTCTCACTTTTTAAAGAAAGTATACCAAACCTAACTGATTCATCATTTTCATAGTGGCTGTAATTTATTCACTATGCTATGATTTGGTGATACCCTTAGGACCCATCTAGGCATAAATGTTTTTGCCTCTACACTAAATGGCCTCAGGCTCCTATAGTTTTCATTGTTACTGTTCTACTTTAAAAGTAACTTTTTCCTTTGAACCCGGTATTTTTCCTATAACCTTTTCTTTTCTTGATAATCTTTCTTGTCTCACTTTAAGTTCCTGTTTATGGTCTGGTATGGAATTGATCAACTATATAAACATTCTCATTAGAACTCTGTTTAAAATGCCTTGTGGGAGGGGGGAGGTTCAGTGAATAATATGTGTGAGCTTTAGTGCATACATTTCATGGTATCTGTTGTGGTTGCTTGGAATCCTTTCTTATTTTCTTCCAATTTCTCACTCACTAGTAATGGTAAGAAGCCCTGGATTCTCCTTTTCACATATTCTCTAAGTAAATATTTAATAACCATTTACTATGAGCCAGGCATTCTTCTAAGTGTTAAGGATACAGAAGTAAATGGAACAGAAAAAAAATCCTTGCCCTTGTGAAGCTTATATTCTGATAGAATAGGGAAGGAGAGGTCAAATAATAAGTTGTGGCAGAAAATGTTAGTGTTTACAATATCCATATGTTCCTATATGTTTTCCAGTCTCCTTTGCATTTAGGATAGCTGTGTGACTACTTCTGGCAAATAGAATTTAAGCAGCAATGATGGGTATCACTTCTAACAGTGAAGCTAAAAATCCAATGTGACTTCTTTCCTTCTCTTCACCTTCCCTGGATACCACAGAGGCCACCTGTTGAAATGGTGTCATCCCAAGATGGAAGGAGCCTGCATCACTGAGCCATCACTTGGAGGAAAGCTAACTGATATAAGGCTGTGATGAGAGCAAGAAATAAAGTGTTAAGCTACTTATTTGTTACAGCAGCCAGTATTAATGATCCTGACTAGGGACTTCCCTGGTGGTCCAGTGGTAAAGAATCTGCCTTCCAATGCAGGGGACATGGGTTCGATCCCTGGTCAGGGAGCTAGGTCCCCACATGTCGTGGTGCAGCTAAGCCCACACTCCACAGCTACTGAGCTCGTGCTTCTCAACTAGAGAGAAACCCTGCACACCACAACTAGAGAGAAGCCCATGCACCACAGGGAAAGATCCTGCACGTGTCAACGAAGATCCTGCGTGCCACAACTAAGACCCAATGCAGCCAAAAATAAATAAATAAATAAATAGATGATCCTGACTACAATGGAAATTAATACCTTGAAACAGGGTATTGCTATAATTAAAACCTAAAATATGTGGCATTTACTTAGGAGTTAAGTAGCAAAAAACTAACATTGGAAGCTAGAAAGATGGTGATAATAGTATGCAGTGGCAAAACAATTAGTAAAATGTTACCATTATCACATAACTTATCTCGAGCCACTGAGTCAGCAGCAGTTAAGATAAGTGATCAGAAAGAATCAATTAGTAAGTGATAGAGACTACTAATCGCATATGGCAAAGTATCACAAAAAAGATACGAGTTGAGGAAAGAACTAACCAGTTTTCAAAAATAAATGAGAGATTACAGAAAGTCTAGAAATTTCATGCTTCACAGAGGTGGATTGACAAAGCCCCAGTAAAATTCAGCCAGGGAAAAGATAACGTTTAAGGGTGTGGTTAGATAGGTTCAAGGTTACCATTAAGTTGAGGAACGTTTAGTCTTATATTTACAAAAACACTGGGTATAGTTACTGGCACACGTAACTGACTGGAAGAAAAAGATCAGAAACCTATTTATTTGTTTTTTTATTTTTTTAATGTTATTATGATTTTATTTATTTATTTTTTAACACCTTTATTGGAGTATAATTGCTTTACAATGCTGTGTTCGTTTCTGCTTTATAATAAAGTGAATCAGCTATACATGTACATGTATCCCCATATCTCCTCCCTCTTGCGTCTCCCTCCCACTCTCCCTATCCCACCCCTCTAGGTGGTCACAAAGCACAGAGCTGATCTCCCTATGCTATGCTGCTGCTTCCCACTAGCTAGCTATTTTCTGTTTTTTTTTTTTTTTTCTTCGGTACGCGGGCCTCTCACTGTTGTGGCCTCTCCCGTTGCGGAGCACAGGCTCAGGACGCGCAGGCTCAGCGGCCATGGCTCACAGGCCCAGCCGCTCCGCGGCATGTGGGATCTTCCCAGACCGGGGCACGAACCCGTGTCCCCTGCATCAGCAGGCGGACTCTCAACCACTGCACCACCAGGGAAGCCCTTAGCTAGCTATTTTACAGTTGGTAGTGTATATACATCCATGCCACGCTCTCACTTCGTCCCAGTTTACCCTTCCCCCTCCCCGTATCCTCAAGTCCATTCTCTATGTCTGCGTCTTTATTCCTGTCCTGCCCCTAGGTTCTTCAGAACCATTTTTTTTAGATTCCATATATATGTGTTAGTATACAGTATTTGTTTTTCTCTTTCTGACTTACTTAACTCTGTATGATGGACTCTAGGTCCCTCCACCTCACTACAAATAACTCAATTTCATTTCTTTTTATGGGTGAGTAATATTCCATTGTACATATGTGCCATATCTTCTTTATCCATTCATCTGTTGATGGACATTTAGGTTGCTTCCATGTCCTGGCTATTGTAAATAGAGCTGCAATGAACATTTTGGTACATGACTCTTCTTGAATTATGGTTTTCTCAGGGTATATGCCCAGCAGTGGGATTGCTGGGTTGTATTGTAGTTCTATTTATAGTTTTTTAAGGAATCTCCATACTGATCTCCATAGTGGCTGTATCAATTTATATTCCCACCAACAGTGCAAGAGGGTTCCCTTTTCTCCACACCCTCTCCAGCATTTATTGTTTGTAGATTTTTTTGATGATGGTCATTCTGATTGGTGTGAGGTGATACCTCATTGTAGTTTTGATTTGCATTTCTCTAATGATTAGTGATGTTGAGCATCCTTTCACGTGTTTGTTGGCAATCTGTATATCTTCTTTGGAGAAATGTCTATTTAGGCCTTCTGCCCATTTTTGGATTGGGTTTTTGTTTTTTTGATATTGAGTTGCATGAGCTGCTTGTAGATTTTGGAGGTTAATCCTTTGTCAGTTGCTTCGTTTGCACATGTTTTCTCCCATTCTGAGGGTTGTCTTTTCATCTTGTTTATGGTTTCCTTTGCTATACAAAAGCTTTTAAGTTTCATTAGGTCCCATTTGTTTATTTTTATTTCCATTTCTTTAGGAGGTGGGTCAAAAAGGATCTTGCTCTGATTTATGTCATAGAATGTTCTGCCTGTGTTTTCCTCTAAGAGTTTTATAGTGTCTGGCTTTACATTTAGGTCTTTAATCCATTTTGAGTTTGTTTTTGTGTATGGTGTTAGGGAGTATGCTAATTTCATTCTTTTACATGTAGCTGTCCAGTTTTCCCAGCACCACTTATTGAAGAGGCTATCGTTTCCCCATTGTATATTCTTGCCTACCTTATCAAAAATAAGATGACCATGTTCATGGGTTTATCTCTGGGCTTTCTATCCTGTTGCATGATCTATATTTCTGTTTTTGTGCCAGTACAATAGTGTCTTGATTACTGTAGCTTTGCAGTACAGTCTGAAGTCCAGGAGCCTGATTCCTCCAGCTCCGTTTATCTGTCTCAAGATTGCTTTGGTTATTTGGGGTCTTTTGTGTTTACATACAAATTGTGAAATTTTTTGCTTTGGTTCTGTGAAACATGCCATTGGTGGTTTGATAGGGATTGCATCGAATCTGTAGATTGCTTTGGGTAGTTTGGTCATTTTCACAATGTTGATTCTTCCAATCCAACAACATGGGATAGCTCTCCATCTGTTTGTATACTCCTTAATTTCTTTCATCAGTGTGTTACAGTTTTCTGCATACAATTCTTTTGTCTCCTTAGGTAGGTTTCTTCCTAAGTATTTTATTCTTTCTGTTGCAATGGTAAATGGGAGTGTTTCCTTAATTTTTCTTTCAGATTTTTTGTCATTAGTGTACACGAATGCAAGAGATTTCTGTGCATTAATTTTGTATCCTGCTACTTTACCAAATTTGTTGATTAGCTCTAGTAGTTTTCTGGTAGCATCTTTAGGATTTTCTATATGTAGTAACAATGTCATCTGCAAACAGTGACAACTTCTTCATTTCTGATTTGGATTCCTTTTATTTCTTTTTCTTCTCTGTTTGCTGTGACTAAAATTTCCAAAACTACGTGGAATAATAGGGGTGAGAGTGGACAACCTTGTCTTGCTCCTGATTTTAGAGGAAATTGTTTCAGTTTTTCACCATTGAGAACAATGTTGGCCGTGGGTTTGTCATATATGGCCTTTATTATGTTGAGGTAAGTTCCCTCTTTGCCTACTTTCTGGAGGGTTTTTATCATAACTGGGTGTTGAATTTTGTCAAAAGCTTTTTCTGCATCTATTGAGATGATCATATGCTTTTTCTTCTTCAGTTTAATATGTTTTATCACATTGACTGATTTGCGTATATTGAAGAATCCTTGCATTCCTGGGATAAATCCCACTTGTTCATGGTGTATGATCCTTTTAATGTGCTGTTGGATTCTGTTTGCTAGTATTTTGTTGAGGATTTTTGAATCTATATTCATCAGTGATATTGGTCTGTAGTTTTCTTGCTTTGTAACATCCTTTTCAGGTTTTGGTATCAGGGTTATGGTGGCCTCGTAGAACGAGTTTGGGAGTGTTCCTCCCTCTGCTGTATTTTGGAAGAGTTTAAGAAGGATAAGTGTTAGCTCTTCTCTAAATGTTTGATGGAATTCGCCTGTGAAGCCATCTGGTCCTGAGCTTTTGTTTGTTGGAAGATTTTTTTTTTTAAGTTATTAATTAATTTATTTATTTTTGTTTGTGTTGGGTCGTCGTTTCTGTGTGAGGGCTTTCTCTAGTTGCAGCAAGTGGGGGCCACTCTTCATCGCGGTGCGGGGGCCTCTCACTGTCGCGGTCTCTCCTGTTGCAGAGCACAGGCTCCAGACGCGCAGGCTCAGTAGTTGTGGCTCACGGGCCCAGCTGCTCTGCGGCATGTGCGATCTTCCCAGACCAGGGCTCAAACCCGTGTCCCCTGCATTGGCAGGCAGACTCTCAGCCACTGCGCCACCGGGGAAGCCCCTGTTGGAAGATTTTTTTAATCACAGTGTCAATTTCAGTGCTTGTGATTGGTCTGTTTATATTTTCTATTTCTTCCTGGTTCAGTCTTGGAAGGTTGTGGTTTTCTAAGAATTTGTCCATTTCTTCCAGGTTGTCCATTTTATTGGCATATAGTTGCTTGTAGTAACCTCTCATGATCCTTTGTTTTTCTGCAGTATCAGTTGTTACTTCTCCCTTTTCACTTCTAATTCTATTGATTTGAGTCTTCTCCCTTTTTTTCTTGATGAGTCTGGCTAATGGTTTATCAATTTTGTTGATCTCCTCAAATAACCAGCTTTTAGTTTTACTGATCTTTGCTATTGTTTCCCTCATTTCTTTTTCATTTATTTCTGATCTGATCTTTATGATTTCTTTCCTTCTGCTAACTTTGGGGTTATTTTGTTCTTCCTTCTCTAATTGCTTTAGGTTTAAGGTTAGGTTGTTTATTTGAGATGTTTCTTGTTTCTTGAGGTAGGATTGTATTGCTATAAACTTCACTCTTAGAACTGCTTTTGCTGCACTCCATAGATTTTGCGTCATCATTTTTTGTCATTTGTTTCTAGGTATTTTTTGATTTCCTCTTTGATTTCTTCAGTGATCTCTTGGTTATTTAGTTGTGTATTGTTTAGCCTCCATGTCTTTGTATTTCTTACAGAATTTTTCCTATAATTGGTATCTAGTCTTATAGCGTTGTGGTCAGAAAAGATACTTGATATGATTTCAATTTTCTTAAATTTACCAGGGTTTGATTTGTGACCCAAGATATGATCTATTCTGAGGATGTTCCATGAGCACTTGAGAAGAAAGTGTATCCTGTTGTTTTCGCATGGAATGTTCTATAAATATCAGTTAAGTCTATCTTGTTTAATGTATCATGAAGCTTGTGTTTCCGTATTTATTTTCATTTTGGATGATCTGTCCATTGGTGAAAGTGGGGTGTTAAAGTCCCCTACTGTGACTGTGTTGCTGTCAATTTCCCCTTTTATGGCTGTTAGCATTTGCCTTATGTATTGAGGTGCTCCTATGTTGGGTGCATAAATATTTATAGTTGTTATATCTTCTCTTGGATTGATCAGTGGCGGGCTGCACAATCTCCCAGGAGGGGAAGTGTGGATAGTGACCTGTGCTTGCACACAGGATTCTTGGTGGCTGCAGCAGCAGCCTTAGCGTTTCATGCATGTCTCTGGTGTCCGTGCTGATAGCCATGGCTCGTGCCCATCTCTGGAGCTTGTTTAGGCGGTCGTCTGAATCCCCTCTCCTAGTGCACCCCGAAACAATGGTCTCTTGCCTCTTAGGCAGTTCCAGACTTTTTCCTGGACTCCCTCCTGGCTAGCTGTGGTGCACTAACCCCCTTCAGTCTGTGTTCACGCAGCCAGCCCCAGTCGTCTCCCTGTGATCTGACCTCTGAAGCTGGAGCCTCAGCTCCCAGCCCCCACCCGCCATGGCAGGTGAGCAGACAAGCCTCTTGGGTTGGTGAGTGCTGGTCAGCTCGGATCCTCTGTGCGTGAATCTCTCCGCTTTGCCCTCTGCACCCCTGTTGCTGTGCTCTCCTCTGTGGCTCCAAAGCTGCTCCCCGCCGCCCACTCCCCGTCTCCCCCAGTGAAGGGGTTTCCTAGTGTGTGGAAACTTTTCCTCCTCCACCATTCCCTCCCAGAAGTGCAGGTTCCGTCCCTATTCTCTTGTCTCTGTTTTTTCTTTTTTCTTTTGCCCTACCCAGTTACGTGGGGAGTTTCTTGCCTTTTGGGGAGTCTGAGGTCTTTTGCCAGCGTTCAGTAGGTGTTCTGTAGGAGTTGTTCCACACGCAGATGAATTTCTGATGTATTTGTGGGGAGGAAGGTGATCTCCATGTCTTACTCCTCTGCCATCTTGAAGGTCGAGACAGAAACCTATTTATTTTAGAAGAAATTATATTACCAAAGAAACTATTAGCTCACCCAGACTAAAAAGTTATTTATCAGTTTAAGTTTCAGAACAATTTTCCATGTGAGGAAGCAGGTTTTGAATGCTATACACACCCCACCAAGGAGATCCCTCAAGGGATCTCAAGGAGAGTAATGGGAAAGAAAGATCCTCACAGAGGAGAAAAAGGAAAGGATGGAGGTAGAGGGAACAATGTACCAGGGAGGTCCCCCCTGAGGGCAGAACCAGAATTTAATCATGAAACTTCCCAAACTGCCAGGGCAGGTGGGGATATATCACAGTGCCCGCTCACAGGGTTTCAGAATTACTCTGGACAAGAGACTGTTGTGTGTCTTCCATTCTTTTTTTTTCCAAATGTGAGTATCTATTGTGGGTGTCCATTATCTATTGGATTTCAGAGGAGGAAGATCTCTTGTCCTTTTGACCATGGGTTGCTATATACCCTAAGTTGCTATACCAGGAGTCACCACATCTGGACTTGATGGAGAGAACTGCACATCACCCAAAGATCTAGGGCAAATGACTGCATTTTCTTCCCTAGTGAAAAAAATGAATGTTTTTTTTAAATATAGGAATGTATTGGTTTTATATTGTTGCATAACAAATTACCACAAACTTAGTGGCTTAACACAGCACACAGTTATTACCTGACAGTTTCTGTGGGTTGAAAATCTGGGCAAAGCTTAATTGGGATGTCTGCTCATGGTCTCACAAGGTGTCTGCTGGGTTACATTCTCATCTGAAGGCTTGACTGTGCAAAAATCTACTCACTCAATGTGTTGGCAAAATTCATTTCCTTATGGCTCTAGAACTAATGGCATCTTGTTTCTTCAAAGCTAGCAGGAGAATCTACCTTTCCAGTCTTCTAAGACAGAGTCTTATACGGTATACCTTAATCAATTGAGTAACATTCTATCATTTTTGCCATATTCTATTGGTTAGAAGCAAGTCACAGATCTCATCCACACTCAAGGAAAGATATTCTACAAGGGGACTTAGCTCATTGTCTGCCACAGGGAAAAGGGCAACAAATAGATATTTGGTGACCAGAGGGCAAATATATTGGTTTTTACCAATCACTATGTGCTTCTGTATTTTCCAGGCTGCCTTATGATTAAGTGGCCATGTGACTAGTTCTATACAATGAAATGTGAGCAGAACTAATGTTGGTCATTTCTAGACTAGATGATTAATTATACAATGTACCTTCCTTATCTCCTCTTCTCCCTTCCCTAAACCATGAAGGCTTCATGTTGAAAGATGGCAGCATTACAACATAAAAGAAGTCTGGCTTTCTGAGCAGTGCTTGGAGACAAGCCACCCAGGAGAATAGCACCTATGTCCAGGCCAGGACAGGAGTAAGAAATAAATACTTCTCATGTTAAGGCACTCATATCTGGGAGTTATTTGTACGGAAGGTTTGAAGGGGTTGGAATATTATATAGGGGAGGAAGACAACCTCCATGAGAAAATGATTTAAATAAGGATCTGATAGCAGTAAAGGCTCAGCCACTCAGGCATTTCGGGGAAGAACATTCCAGGAAGAAGGAACAGTAAGTATAGAGGTGCTGAAATGGGAGATGGATAAATAGTATCTTACTGTATCAGAGGCTATGTTGATAATCACCTTGTTTTTAAGATATTTTACAGTAGTGTTTCCCCATCCCAAAATTATTTTGTTTAATACATTATTGTTATGAGCTTCATTCATAGAATTAAGTGTTTCAGGGACTAATATAAAATGTGAGTGTAAAATGTGAATAAATTTGTGATTCCATTGCAAAGATATTATTATCATTAATACTTCTATATTTCTTTATTTTGTCCTTGATTTGATCTTTTCCTCTTGGTAACAAAAATCTTGTTTGGGATTTAAGAAAGGAAATCCTACCTGGTAAAATTAGTCTGATAAGTTTAAAGAGTCTCTTTAGATTAATTCTGTCTTTTTAACTTAAAAAAGCTCAATTTCCCAGATTCTTCCCCCCATACCCAGGATAGTGCCCGTGAAAAGAGGTGGCAGTGGAGGCTTATGTGATCATGTGTCAGCAGCTGGAGAGCTGGATCCATGGCATCCTCTGGATCTATGTTGGCCTCTCATGGGGAGTGGCCATCTGGACTGCCTGGGTTGTGGAAAGCCAACTGGTCCCACCTCTGGGTATTCAGCTGATGGAGTCTGCTGAAGCCTCTGGCTACTGTGACTCATCATCTGATCTCTCAGGTTCTGGTAGGCCCAGCATTGCTCCCTGGCTGATTGGGCCTCCTCCCAGTTGTTGCTGCCGCTATAGACGCTTCTAAATGTTTGTCATATGTGCTATCTACTCCATGGCCTAGGCTACGCCTCCCTTGGGCTCTACCATGGAATCACCTCATCTTTCATCACTGCTGGCCCTATGACAGTCATTCTATTCTCAGTGCAGCTGCTTTCATGTTCCTCATCAGCATGTGGTTAGTTCTGAGGCCTATCCACAACAAGGAAACTGAGGTAGACTCAGTAAGGTTAAACTCAGGGTTTCCCTCTGTCTAACTACACTGTACCCCTGAACTTACTTTTTTTTTTTTTTTTTTTCCATACGCGGCCTCTCACTGTTGTGGCCTCTCCCGTTGCGGAGCACAGGCTCCAGACGTGCAGGCTCAGCGGCCATGGCTCACGGGCCTAGCCGCTCCACGGCATGTGGGATCCTCCCAGACCGGGGCACGAACCCATGCCCCCTGCATCGGCAGGTGGACTCTCAACCACTGCGCCACCAGGGAAGCCCCCCCGAACTTACTTTGATGCAGCTGCCCTCAGGTTGGTGCCAGAGCAACCTATGAGGCAATCTCCTTACTAAACCTTAAATATAAATTGAAGAAGATTCTGGGAAGATAGTGGAGTAGGAAGCACCAGGAATCTGTCTCCCCACCTAGCCAATGATTGCACTATCAGAATCTGTCTGATGTAACTATTTTAGAGCACTGGAGTCTGTTGAAGGCTTGAAACCTCCAGGGGAGACTTGGATGGCAAATTGTGGTTAATTTTGGCCAATTTTAGCTCTTAGCACAGTAGCAGCTACCTAACTCCCACACCCAGCCATGTGTCTGGCAGCTATATACATGTTCTTAGAGCAGCTTGCACACAGCTTACAGGAAACAGGGTGGTCAAAAAAGACTATGTCTTCCAAATATCAGGGATCTATACTCTGATCACTGATTGCTGCTTCTGATCACAGAGGTACAGACAAAGAGGTGGGTAGCCATTGTTGCTGTACCTACCCTCTCCTTGATGCAAGCTCCTCCCCATCCAGCTGAAGTGATTTCCAGGGGATTTAAAGACCGTTTTCCCCCTTCATTTTTCATTTTTTTCCCTTTTAGGAGGCAGACATTAAAGAGTACGGCATTCAAAAACTACTGCCTTTATGGAGAAAATTAGAAGCTGACTGTGTATTTCCAGGGAAAGGCTCAGAAAAGACCTGCGAAGACCTTAAGTTACATCTCGGTCTGATCCTTGGCACAGAGACAGCCTGCAACAATATAAATATAAATATAAATACAACAAACCCTGGAAAGGGAGAGAATCTGATTTCTAGATTACCACATTATTAGATTCAAATGTTCAAGGTTAAACAAAAAATCACAAGGCATACAAAGAAACAGGAATGTATAGCCCACTCAAAAGAAAAAATAAATCAACAGAAACTGTTCCTTTAAAAGATCTAATGGCAAATATACTAGACAAAGTTTTCAAAACAACTGTCTTAAAGATGCTCAAAGAACTAAAGGAAGATGTAAAGAAAGTCAAGAAAATGATTTGTGAACAAAATGGAAATATCAATATCAATAAAGAGATAGAAAACCTGGGGAAAAAAAGAAATCCTGGAGCTGAAAAGTACAAAAGCTAAAATGAAAAATTGGCTAGAGGGATTCAAAGGCAGATTGGAGCAGGCAGAAGAAAGAATTAGCAAACTTGAAAATATGACAATGGAAATTATTGAGTCTGAGGAATAGAAAGAGAAAAGATTGAAGAAACATAAACAGAGCCTAAGGAATCAGTAGGATACCATCAAACAAACCAACATATGCATTGTGGGAGTCCCAGAAGAAGAAGAGGGAGAAAACAGGGCAGAGAAAATATCTGAAGAAATAATGGCTGAAAACTCCCAAGTAAGATGAAATATATGAATATAAACACCCAAGAAGCCCAACAAAGTCCAAGCAAGATCAACTCAAAAAGAAACCTACACCAAGATACATTATAATCAAATTATCAAAAATCAAAGAGAAAATCTTGAAAGCAGCAAGAGAAAAGCAAATAATCACATATCAGCTATTCTCAGATTAATCCTAAGATTATCAGCAGATTCCTCACCAGAAATTTTGGAGACCAGTAGAGAGTGGACTAATATATTCAAGATGCTAAAAGAAAAAAAAAAAACCTGCCAGCTAAGAATTCTATATCCAGCAAAACTGTCCTTCAAAAATGAGGGAGAAATTAAGACATTCTCAGATAAACAAAAGTTGAGGGAGTCGGTGACCACTAGACCTGTCCTGCAAGTGAAATGAAAGGACACTCAACAGTAACTTGAAGCCATATGGAGAAATAAGATATCAATAAAGGCAAGTACATGAGTAATTATAAAAGCTAGTATTATTGTAACAATTGTTTGACACTGCACTTTTTGTTTTCTACTTGATTTAAGAGACTAATACATTTAAAGAAAAAAATTAATGAAACAGCTAGTATTACTGTAACTTTGTTTTCTATATAATTTGAGAGACTAATGCATTTAAAAGAACTATCAGTTTATGTTTTGGAGCACACAGTGCATAAAGATGTAATTCTATGACATAAACAACCTAATGTGGTGGGAATAGAACTGTAAAGGAGCAGAGTTTTTGTTATGTTATTAAAGTTTTAAATTTTTGTGCATCAAAATACCCTATGAAGAGAGTAAAAAGGCAACACACAGAATGGGAGAAAATATTTGCAAGTCATATCTATGATAAGGGACCAATACCCAGAATATAGACAGAACTCCTAAAACTCAACAACAACAACAGAAAAAAAAAAAAACCTAATTCACAAATGGGCAAAGGACTTGAATAGACATTTCTCCACAAAAGATATTTGAATGGCCAATCAGCACATGAAAAGATGCTCAACGTCATTAAACATTAGAGAGATGCAAATAAAAACTATAATGAGATACGTCACACCCATTAGGATGGCAACTATTTAGAAAAACAGAAAACAACAATTGTTGATGAGGATGTGGAGATATTGGAGCCCCTGTGCTCTGTTGGTGGGAATCTAAAATGATACAGCCACTGTGGAACAGTATGGTGGTTCCTCAAAAAGTTAAAAAGAATTCCCATATGATCCAGTAATTCTACTTTTGAATATATACCCAAAAGAATTAAAAGTTGTGTCTCAAAGCATGTGCTATATACATACAATGAAATATTACTCAGGCTTAAAAGGGAAGGAAATTCTACAATATGCTACAACATGGATGAACCTAGAGGACGTTATGCTAAGTGAAATAAGCTAGTCACAAAAAGGCAATTATTATATGATTTCACTTACTTGTGGTACTTAGAGTAGTCAAAATCATAAAGACAGAAAGGAGAATGGTGGTTGCCAGCGGCTGAAGGGAGAGGAGAATGAGGAGTTATTGTTTAATGAGTATAGAATTTCAGTTTACAGGGTGAAAAGAATTATAGGGACGGGTGTTGGTTGTACAACAATGTGAATGTATTTAATACATAAAATGGTTAGGATGGTAAATTTTATGCTATGTGTCTTTTACCCCAATAAAATAAATGAAAAAATAAAATAAATCAAAGCAAGAGTCCCTGCCCTAACATACTCACCCCCTTGAGGCCAGAGCCTGAAGAGGGCATATATTTTGAGAGACACATCTGGGTTGCTCTCATCTCTGTCTGCCTTCTTTTCCTATGACCTGCTGGCACTGGAAGAGACATTTTTCTTTTACTTCTCCTTCCTTGTTTCTTACTTTCTTATTGTTTTCATCTTTTCAGCATCTTCCTTAATACCACCACTCCTTATAGTATTTTTAATAATATTCACATAGGAAGAGCCCCAATTTGCTTTCTTTATGAATATATCTTCACAATTTCTTGAGATGAGAGGCCAAAATGAACTTAATGCTACAGAAAGAGATCTATCCCCCAGAAGGATAATATTTTGATTATGTAAGAAATGTGATGAATGCTTTAAAAATCCAAAATGTATACTATAGTTGGCATATTTCTCTTGTTGATGAACAAATATTTATCTTGGATAAACCCAGCCTTTCCACTTGGCTCAAAATTCCAACCCAAAACATGATTCTGTTGGGATAGAAGACTATGAGTGATGCTGTAGCTTTTGGCCAAAGAAAATACTTCTTTCCCAGAAGCTGTAACATTATTGAAACTTGTGCCAAGGAGCTTATATTGTGATTTAGTTCAAGGTCATGCAGAGGTAGCAGGTGATGCAGCAATTAATCAAAGAAGACTTAAAGTGAAACAGAAACATAGAAAATACATTGTGAAATTAAAATCAAGGGTGAGGTCCTAGAAAAATAATGTAAGTTTTGGGGCTTCCCTGGTGGCGCAGTGGTTGAGAGGCCACCTGCCGATGCAAGGGACGTGGGTTCCTGCCCTGGTCCGAGAGGATCCCACATGCCGCGGAGAGGCTGGGCCCATGAGCCATGGCCGCTGGGGCTGTGCGTCCAGAGCCTGTGCTCCGCAACGGGAGAGGCCACAACAGCGAGAGGCCTGCGTACCGCAAAATAAATAAATAAAAATAATATAAATTTTATGAAAAGTTTGATTATAGTGTCTTTTTTTAGTGTTATTCTTTCCCCATGTCCTGGAGTCAGTGATATACCACATACAGCTTATCCATTTATACTGGTTTTCTTTGTATGCCAAGCCACTTCCTCTGGAGACCCATGCTCCACCCTTCTCCACCCCGCTTTGTGTCCTGGAAAACTGACCCATACAGACTGCACAACAGGCTCGCTGCCTTGCTCCCTGGCATTGGAGGAGATTGGATGGTAGGACAACAGAGGGGTTGGAGTGTTTTCTCCCCAGCTCCCTCCTGGACTTGGTGATGCAGTTCCAGAGTCCCCCATTAGGCAGTCCGCTTTCTACTCCTCCAGCCCTCACTGGACTCCGGGACACCGTTGCCCTTTCTGCCTATGGATAAGAGCAGCTTCCCACTGTTCCTGGTCCCTAGCTGCCTCAACATTCCTGCTAGGTTTCTTAACTCTGCCGAAACCTCTGTGAACAGAGTTTTTGTGACATTCTGTACTCCAGTCCAACTCAGCATGCGTTCTATTTTCTGCTGGGCTCTCAACTGGCATCCGTTCCCAGGATATTTATACTTTGAGAAATGATAGATTTAGACACGGTTAGAAGTACATTTAAAGTAGATGGTCTTTACAGTTCAGATCAATAGGGTTCAGGTCAATAGAGCTCAGATCAATTGCCATCAGGTAATTTCATAAGGAACTTTTTTTTTCAATTAAAAAAATTATTTTGTTTATTTATTTTTGGTTGTATTGTGTCTTTGTTGCAGGGCGTGCGCTTTCTCTAGTTGCGGCGAGCGGGGGCTACTCTTCATTGCGGTGCACGTGCTTCTCATTGCGGTGGCTTCTCTTGTTGCGGAGCACGGGCTCTAGGCACACGGGCTTTAGTAGTTGTGGCATGCGGGCTCAGTAGTTGTGGCTCACAGGTTTAGTTGCTCCGCCGCATGTAGGATCTTCCCGGACCAGGGATCAAACCAGTGTCCCCTGAATTGGCAGGCAGATTCTTAACCGCTGCGCCACCAGAGAAGTCCTGCTATCACGTTATTTCAGACCTAGATTCATTGAGAGTTTATATCTCAGTTTTGAAGGTTCAAAAACTTCAATTTTATCAACTCACCTATAGATGACAGAACCATAGGGAATCTGTTCATGCCAAATAAACTCATAGGATACAGAGTTCTATTTCTAGACTTCTGTTTATTAACTTACAGAAGGGAATCTCTGGCACCAGAACTGTTAGACCATCAGCTCAGGGTTCTCCTTTTAGGTGGATAATATCATGTAGAGTCTCAAATTAAAAATCAGAGTTTTGCATCATGGTGAGCACAGAGTTAGAATTAGAGGCATTAGATATTTCTAAGGTCTTTTCCCATGTATTTACATCAACACAGTGAATTGCTCTTATACACTTCCGGCATTTGCCTACATGAACACAACAAAAAACAAACAGTACTCACATGGAATACTATAAAGTAATGAGAATGAACAAGTTACAACCAAATAACGATATGGATGACTCTCACAAGCATGAAGTTGAGTGAAAGAAGGCAGACACAAAAGAGCATAGATTGTATAATACATTAATTAATGCCATTTAGAAGTCAGGACAGTGGTTACCTTGGGGTGGGGTGGGAGGTTATGACAGGAAGAGAGCCTCGAGGGGGATTCTGGGAAGCTGGTGATGTACTCTTTTTTTTTTTTTTTTTTCTGTACGCGGGCCTCTCACTGTTGTGGCCTCTCCCGTTGCAGAGCACAGGCTCCGGATGCGCAGGCTCAGCAACCATGGCTCACGGGCCCAGCCGCTCCACGGCATGTGGGATCTTCCCAGACCGGAGCACGAACCCGCGTCCCCTGCATCGGCAGGCGGAGTCTCAACCACTGCGCCACCAGGGAAGCCCTGATGTTCTCTTTTTTAATCCGGGTACTAGTGACACAACGGGATCCATTTGTGAAAATTTATCAAGTTATACATTTATAATAGGGGTGCACCTTTTTGTATTTATATTATACTTCAATAAAGTTTTTCAAAATTATCAGTACCACTCCTAGAAACGGAGCTTGCCGTCTATTGGACAATACTCTAGATCCACTGACCAACTACCACCAATTTTGCTTTTCTGATGGGGTAGTCATTGTCAGTACTAAAGCTTCTATCATGACATTATCTCAAATAATAATGTCTAACATCACAACTATTTTACATTAGCACCTCATACTTTCTGGATGTCTTCCAGATGAAACATAATGATAACTCTTTGGTTCTAGTCACAAAAAATTCTTGGAAATAATATCTTAGATTAGGCTATTTCTGGAGAGAGTTCCATTGACCTCTTTTAAAACTTTAATTTCAATTTTTATGTGCCTTCTTGATACACCAGAGCAGTGATTTGTAATCAGATGTATGCCTTGGAATCTCAACCCACACCTGTTGAATCAAAGCCTCTATAGTCTCCCACTTTCTTGTCATATGTAGTTTGAAAATGTGTCCAGGATGAATCAGGTGCACTTCTCTATTTAAAAACTGCTCTCTTATTTGAACAGATATTGGCTACATCAATGTTCATAGCTACATTATTCACAATAGCCAAAAGGCAGAAACAACAAATTTCTGTGACCAGATGATTGGGTAAACAAAATCTGGTATATACATGCCATGAAATATTATTCAGACTTAAAAAAGAATGGAATTCTGACACATGCTACAACGTGGATGAATCTTGAAGACATTATGCTAAGTCAGACACCAAAGGACAAATCTTGTATCATTCCACTTATATGAGGTACTTAGAGTAGTCAAATTCATAGAAACAGAAAGTGGAATGGTGATTTCCAGGAACTAGGGAGAGGCAGGATGGACAGTTAGTGTATTGGGTACAGAGTTGGTCTGGGAAGATGAAGAAGTTCTGGAGATGAATGGTGGTGATGGTTGCACAACACTGTGAATGCATTTAATGCCACTAAACTGTACACTCAAAAATGGTTAATATGGTAAATTTTATGTTACATATATTTTACCACACAAATAAAAACACTCTCCTGGAGGCTTATTTAACTTATTTTATGCCAAAACAAACTAAGGGTTCACACTATTGGAGGAAGATAATAAAATCAAACTCAAGGGCCATCTAATGGCACCAGCAGCCCCCTACTTGAAGGCCAGAGTGACCCACAGCCTTGCATGTAGAGAGAGCTTTGTACGGTGCCATTTTTGTTCTTGCTTATTTGATCTGGACGTTGACTAGTGGGAGGAAGCATTAGGTGCTCAGCCTACAGACTACATATGGTTCCTCTGGCTTGTTGATTAAAAGGAGCCTCTTATCTCATTGATCTCCTTAGGAAGCTAAGCCCTACCTGGCAACAGTTGCCATGCCAGAGGGACTTTGTTTAAACAACATTCAGAAACGTCATTCATGAGCATTAAAGAAACCCTGCAATAAAGAATTTCATTCCATTTTGCCTTGACTCCTCTAAAGAAAATATCATTTTTCTTTGAGCACTGTCATATAATTGTTTCTAATAACAATAATAGTTTATTACTTTAGGCATTTGATAATTATTTTGGTTTAGTTGTTTATAACAAGATTTATCTCACTCACCTAGCTGTCAAAAGAAACAGGATACCTTCATGGCCTTCATAAGAAGTCCCTGGCTCATGAGAGCCAGACTTCCAGTGGGAGGTTTTCTAATACAATTATAGGGGCTCTAATCCACTTTTTGAAATCCAGTGGCAAATATGCTCTTTTTTGGCTAACTAAAGCTGTGGCAAATATAGGTGCTATTACTCCCCCACCCACCGTCCCACCACCAAAACCAAAACCAAAACCAAACAAAAAAACCCCTTACTTTTTACGAACTAAAGATCTGATGAAATGACAATGTGGGGACTTCTTTTCAGCTAACTATGGTTCCAAATTAAAGTACATCGACTAAGGCACTCTCTTTAGATGAGTCTGCTTTTATGATTAGAAGAATGTAACGGTAATTGTCTTGTAAACTGGCTGTACCCAAGCAGCGACAGGTTTGGGGATGCACAACCGTCCACGCGTATATTACCTCCCACTCCGGCAGAAACTGATAGAGCACATTTCCTTGGTAACAGAACACTGACTTCATCTGGAGTAGTGTATTAGTTTCTTATCATTGCTATGACAAATCACCACAAATTTAGTGCCTTAAAAAATACAAATGTATTATTTTGCAGTTCTGGAGGTCAGAAGTTTGGAATCAGTCTCACTGGACAAAAAGTCAAGGTATCATCAGGCCTACCTTCTGGAGGCTCTCGGGAAAAATCTATGTCTTTGCCTTTTCCAGCTTCTAGAGGCTGCCCGTACTCCCTGTTTTGTGACTCCCTGTTTTGTGACTCCCTCGTCCATTTTCAAGGCTCATCACTCCAACCTCTCCTTCCATTGTCCCATCTCCTTCTTCTACCTTGAACCCTCTTGCCTCCCTCTTATAAGGATCCTTGTGAATACATTAGACCCACCTGGAAAATTCAGGATAATCCTCCTGTCTCAAGATCCTTAACTTAGTCATATCAGCAAAGTACGTTTTGCAATGTAAGGCAACATGTTCACAGATTTGAGGGATTAAGGGGGCCATGATTCAGTCTACCATGGGAACCTATAGCTCCAGATAAAATATTATACTTACCAGCTTCTTTTCCAGATACAATTATAAGATTAAAATTTGGCCAATGAAATGTAATAAGTGGGCCTTCCAGAAAGAACGGTTAAAGAAAGTTGATTTAACTGGAAGGTGTACCCTTCCTTTTGTTCTTCCTCTTTTCTTCCTATCTTCTGCCTCAGATACAGATATGTTGGCTGGAGTTCAGCAGCTTCTATGGACTCCAGGGTTAACACTGGAAGCGGAATCCATGACTAGGGCAGTGAAGCAAAAAAGGTAGAATAAGCCTGAGCCTTTGCAGGGTCACTGTACCAGCTTGAAATGCCAAACTCTGGACGTATTGTCCATGAGATAATAAACTCTTGGGTACACAAGTCACTATTTGTGTCTGTTGCTATCATCTAAATACAATTCTTGCCTGATGTGACTCCCTGTATAATTCAGCAAATCTACCTTTTCAGTTGATCAGAGGGTATTTGTTAAGAGTCACACTGTACTATGTGCCTCTACATTAGTAGGGCTTTCAAACTAAATGTAGAAGAAAGAAAGAAAGAAAGAAAGAAAGAAAGAAAGAAAGAAAGAAAGAAAGAAAGAAAGAAAGACACGAAGGAAGGAAGGAAGGAAGGAAGGAAGGAAGGAAGGGAGGGAGAGAGAGAGAGAAAGAAAGAAAGAAAGAAAGAAAGAAAGAAAGAAAGAAAGAAAGAAAGAAAGAAAGAAAGGAAGGAAGGAAGGAAGGAAGGAAGGAAGGAAGGAAGAAAGAAAGGAAGGAAGGAAGGAAGAGGGAGGGGGGAAGGAAGGAAAGAAGGGAGGGAGGGAGGGAAGGAGGAAGGAAAGAAAAATGTGTCAGCCCCCATAGCTTCAGTGAGGGCTGGCACCAGGCACAGCCTGACTTCAGGCCAAACTAGAACCCTAGGATCCATGTTGGCTTTGCCCCCTCAGGGCTTCATCATCAATCTGGTTCCTCTCCTGATGGTACAATGGCTGCAGCAATCCCATCTTCCTCATATCCTTAATTCCCTAAACCCAGAGGAAGAGTGAAAGCCTCTCTGTTCTTGAAGTCCCTTCAAGGTCTTATTAGGCCTCATTACTTCTGTTTAGATTACATGCATATTCCTGAGCCAGTCGCTGTGGGGACTGAGGGTTGGGATAATCTGATTGAATTGGTTTACACCAATCAGGACCTGCCATTATGGCTGGGAGTGGGGTCCATCCCCCACATACAATATGGCTGAGAACAAGGGAGGGTATATGTTATAGAGACAATGAGTATTCAGAGGCAGTCTAGAAGACTTAATGTGTCAGCCCATCAGTTTCATCAGAGACTTCTCCAAGGCCCTAGAAGAAGAATTTGAGCCATATAGTAATTAGCAAAAAATGTTTCTAGGTTAGAAAGTGAGGATTTAAAGCAAACACCTTTAATTCCTAGTCCCCGGCCATCCTCACAGTCTTCCATTCTGCTTATACTGTTGCTCATGGACTCTTTTCCTCCCCAAACCAGAAGCTGCCAGGGCCAGTAAAGATTTCTCTTTGCAGTAGCCTCAAGGTTAAATCTACTCCAAGTTTATCTGTATATACATTTTTCAGGAGATTATGTGGCCCTGAGATACTGTTTCCATGAGAACTCTAAGATGGGTAATGTCATCACTTCTCCTGGGAACAACAGGAATTTATCTTTGTTACTATGTGTATAGACTCAGCTAAGTTTTTGTGTGCAATTCAACCAGTCTAGGACCTTAAATGTTCAGGCATGGTTTTCCCTTTCCTTAGTCCATGAACACAAATCTGCATTCATGTGTACATCCAACCTGTCATACAGACTAGATTCTTTTACAAACAGGTTAAATTTAAAATAAGGTAAATTTTATTTCATTTCTTATTTTTCAAAAATACAGAAAAAAGACATCCAAGTGCCCATGACTGAGATTAAACAAGCATTAATTAATTGCCATATTTATTTTACTTTTTTGTTGTTATTGTTAAGTGTTAGCTTCAGAACTAAGACAGTTTAGAAATAGCTTAAAAACAAACAAAAACAAACAAATAAAACCCCTAACTCTCACTTTCCTCCTTCCCTCTCTTCCTCAGAAACAACCACTACCCTGAAGCTGATGTACATCATTCCCATTCTGTTTTGTTTTAAGGGGGTTGGCAACATTTTTCTCCCTGTGTATATGTCCAGAAATAAGATACGCTATGGTTAAATCAGTTAGGGTACCAGCAAGAAGGTGATGGCACATTCAAAGGAGTAATTAGAGAGAGGTTATGGAGGGTAAAAAGGGACTGTTCACGGAGGGATGGGCACTTATAAAGAAAAGCAAGACGTGGTGAAGCAACCAGGAAGTAGCAACGGTGGGAAGTCCCGACCACCTGTGCATTTGAAAGGGCAAGGGGAGGGAGTCATGTTTCCAGAACCTGGTGTGAGGTGCAGTTTGGGACAGGGGTCTGATGGGGCTTTGACCTGCAGTAGAGGAATTAGAGGATCTCAGTTGTTGCCTAAACCAAGGCCTTCTAGAGAAAATCAATACCAGGCTCTCTTTCGTCCCTCCTCTGATCACTTGCCTGTGCCTTCCATTGGCCACAATCAACTAAAAGCCAAGATAGCTTGTCTGATGCTCTCCATAAAGGTCAGTTTCCTGTGGCACAGAACAGGGAATAGAGGGGTGAAAATGCGATGTGGAAAGTCAAACAGATAACACAATGGTTCTGTATTTTAAAAGTTAACATAAAGCTATCATAAAGTACATAAATCTAATTTTTAAATGATATATAAACTGTTTCCTTCAACCATAAGTTAAAAAACCAAGTTACTAAACTACAAGTTTTATCTCTGAGCACTACAGTTATTCATCAATATGCATTTGATAATCAAAGAAAAGAAAGAAGAGAAAAAGAGGTTGAGGTGGAGGGAGGGAAGAGAGGGAGGATGAGAGGCGGGTGGGGAGGAGGGGTGGGACACAGAGAGGTTGGTTGATTCCAGAGTTCGTTGAAGAAAGGGGTAGATTTATTTTTCCTCTATGATGGCTTAGAGAAGCAGCAAGAGCACAGAAGTTTCTTATTTCCTGTCAACTGAGCATCTTCAGAATCACTACGGGTTCCACACTTCACCTTGGCCTAGTGAAGAATAGATATATAGCATCTGAAAAAAGGCCATAAGCAAATAAGCACCATTGTCCCATCTTAAAAACAAAACAAACAAAAAATGTTGAGATATAATACAAATACTATACAATTCACCCATTAAAATTGTGCAATTCAATTATTTTTGTATATTCATAGAGTTGTGTATCCATCATCACAACCAGGTTTAGAACATTTTCATTATCCCAAATAGAAAGTCCACACCCCTTAGCCATCACCCCAATACTTTCTCTTTTTCAACTCTTTGGTCACTTGCTGTAACACTGCAAAAAGTAATATTGTTATCTAATTTATGCAACTCCCTAACTTACACAATATACAATTTTCCTGTAAATTCTGACTCCAAATATCTAAAGAACTAGACCAGATATATTATAGTAACCTATTGAATGTACTGGAAACATCATTAACATTCTTCCCTTGTTTATTACCCTTCAACACAGATGCCCAAATTAATTCATCAAACCTGTCAATAACTATATGTTCCTTCTCACTCTTTAAATTACGATTAGATACGCTCTGAGGTTTTTAATTACTTTGAGGAGACTTCAATTATTTTTTGCTTCTTTCAGTATTGTCTTTGGTAAGTGAAATACCTTTTAGGATACAATAAATTATTTAAAATCTTTGAATTATATTAACGAGGACAAACAAAAAAGACATTGAAATTCCTTGGAGGTAGTTCTGCTTTGTTGGGGATTAATCATAACCTTTATTAATGCACCGCCTCTTATTTTAGTTCCTTCATTTAAGCATAACGTACAAAAACAAGTGAATGTCCAGAGGGGAACAAAGGAAATAAAGGATTATAAAAATGAGTAGATACAGAGAAATTAGAAATGGGTGTTTGGCATTGTTTCACTCTGAAAATAAGAAGGCTGAGGAACAACTTGGCCGTCCTCAAGTTTAGAGGATATTAATTCATCTCCATCTCCACAGACCCTTACATATACACTCTTCCTGGACAACATCATCTACTTCCATCATTTCACCTGCCATTTATATTCAACATGGATTGTGGGTTTAGAGCTCCAGCCCTAAGCTTCTCCTTTGGTTCTAGACTCACATATCCCACTGGACATCTTTACTTAGATGTTACATGAAACTCAACATGTCCAAAGTGAACTCATCTTTCCCCTCTGTGGCCCTTGATTCCAGCCTCATAGTGTTCACACCTTTGTGTAACCCTTTCCCCCTGACAGTGGGTGGGGCCTGAGACTTGCTTCTAATCAGTAGAATACGGCAAAGTTGGCGGGATGGCACTCCTGTGGCGTTAAGTTATGCTAGATTCTGTCTTGCTAGCAAACTTCCTCTAGGGACTCCTTGTTGGCTAAACAAAGTTAGTAGTCACGTTGGGAGAGTCCAAGTGGTGAGGATCTGTGGCCAGCCTCTAGAAACTGCAAGTGGCCTCAAGGAGCTGAGGGCAGCCTCCAGCTGTCATCATCAATAAGCTGGGGCCCTCAGTTGTACAATCACAGGACATGAATTTTACCAACAATCTGAGTGAGCTTAGAAGCATATACTTTCCCAGTTGACCCTCCAGATGAGAATGCAAACTTGGCCAATACCTTGACTACAGCATTGTGAGACATTAAGCAGAGGACCCAACTAAGTCATGCCCAGATTTCTGGCTCACAGAAACTGTGAGATAATGTGTTGTTTTAAGCTACTAAGTTTGTGGAAATTTGTTACACAGCAGCGATAACTAATATACCCCAGAATCTCATCCACTTCTGCTTTTCTCTGTCTCCTTATGGCTATATATTCTACCCTGTTGACCAAGCCATCCTGAAATCTTCCTTCTTCACCTCTACATTCAACCAGTCTCTGTGGGCCACCATTTCTGCCTCCTGAATAGCTTCTTAATTTAACAATTCTAAAACTCTGTTCCACGGACTGTAAGTAGATACTGCACACACAAAAATTTTTCAGTGGTATATCAAGTATGCCATATATAAATTCAGATCTTCAGAATCATTTGCCTGGATATTGCTATAGCCTTTTTTTTTTTTTTTTTTTTTTGCGGTACGCGGGCCTCTCACTGTTGTGGCCTCTGCTGTTGCGAAGCACAGGCTCCGGACGCGCAGGCTCAGCCACCATGGCTCACGGGCCCAGCCGCTCCGTGGCATGTGGGATCTTCCCGGACCGGGGCACAAACCTGTGTCTCCTGCATCGGCAGGCGGACTCTCAACCACTGTGCCACAAGAGAAGCCCTGCTATAGCCTTTTAATAAGTTTCTCTATATCCATCCTTTCCTGTTTCCAATCTGTTCTCACAGGACTACAAATCTATCTTTCTAAAGTGTAAATCTAACCATTTCACTCCCTAGGCAAACAACTTCATATTTACTGACCAAATTCCTTAGCATAACTTTGATCCAACTACCCTTGTATAGTTTCATTTCTCACCATTTCTGCTCTACTCACCTGCACTTTCAGTTCCCATATACATCTTACTTTTTACCACAAACACACTTGCACAGAATGTTCTTCCATCCTGGAGTTCCCTTTCTGTCCTTAAGTCAACAGAACAACTCCTACTCATCTCTTTTCACTTAATCTTGGTATTATTTCCTCCAGAAAATTTTCTCAGACCTCACTACCTGGATCCATGTGAGATGTCCTCCTGAGATGCCTTTCCTATGTACTCTCTGGGCCTTATTAGGCTTGATCACAGCAGATGGGTTGTTTGCCTTTCAGTCTCTTTTATGAGATAGTGATCCCTTTGTCTTCTGGATTCTTGTCTTATTAATTTCTATTCCCCCTGTAGTTAGCATTGTGTCTAACCCAAGCAATAAATGGTTGTTTAATTAATGAATCAATACGCTTGCACTTTTAAGATACATGAAAGTTGGCAGAGAACGCAGTTAACTACACAGTGAGAAGGTATTGACTCTTGGAGCAAGATGTGAAAGAGAAAAGGAGCCTTTCCTCTGCCCTCAGCTCAAGGTTAAGTTCCCATTTCTAAGGCATGTGCTTCACAGGCACTTCATCTTTGCAGAGAGAGCTGGCGGGGGATTGCACATGGTTCTTTAAGCTTCAGTCTTGGCTCAACACATTTCTAAGATCTTTGAGGCACTGATGGAAATAGTAGAAATCTGGAGATAGAGCAAAATGTCATCTCAGAGCTACAATCAGTCTTTGAGTATTGGAAGATATAGAGAATTGAATGCAGCTTTGATACGAGTTATTTTTAATTTGAAAAAAAGCCACCCAAGTAGAACATTTAAATATACAAAAGAAAACTGGAGCCCACATAAAACGGTGTAGAATTGGAGTTCTGTGATTTTTAGTTCGGGTTTTCCCAATACCTGAAACAGAATCAGGACTTGTTTATTTAGGAGGTGATCCCAGGAAGCTGAAATAAAAGGGTGGAAAGACTGAAATAGAGAAAGGAGAGAGCCAACAAAGAGTGCCTCATTGACCTGTGGGCAATTGGGGTTTGATTCCCCCTGGGAACCCTCTGAAGAACCATGTAGAATGTGCTCCAGAATCATTTTACTAAAGAACTGGAGGGCGGCTGGTTATTCTCTGACCTCCCTCCACCATTGGTTGATGGTTGCCCATAGGGCTGTTAACTGTCCCCTCCCCCAACTTTCCAGCTGAGCCTGCTTGTTCTGAGTGGCCTTCTGTGGCTTCAGAGAAAACCTTGAGCTAGAAAGCTGGAGAGATTTCACTGCCCACATAGACTAGGCACTGGCACTGTGCTTGGAATTGTCCACCACCTCTGTGCTGGAATCACATGAGCTAACGGGATATGACATGGGGCACCCAAGTGTCAGCTCTGTGTGTTCTAAGAAGCTGAACTGAATTTGTGATCATGGATTTATCTCTTTGCTTGAGCCAGAACTGAATCTCTGCAATCTGTGTCCTCTTTGGAGAAAAGTTTACTGTGAGTAGATTTAAACTGCACTGTGCCTGTAGAATGTTGCTGGGTTCTGATGAGATGGCTGTGTTCTCACTTGAGTGGTTATCACAGATAAGACCCCGTAATCCTAAGAATGGCAGGAGCATGTGCATACATTTTCATCTCACACTGGAGAAGAGGTCATAAAAGGAACTAGACTGGGTTTGACAAAGCTCATCTCAGACTGAATTGCTGCTGTCTCACGTATATTATTTAAAATATAATAACACAGGGTTGAGAAATGTTTTTAAAAATCTGTCTCTCTGCTATTTGGAAGTGGGGAATTCAAGGCTGCAATTTCTCTGCTGCTGGGAGTGCATCTCCCGTACTCATATCAGATACTGTGCATTGAGCTGTCATGTCAGGGAGGGTATTCGAGCTGTTATGAACGGTGTGATTATTGTCACTGTCAATCATCTTCGGAAGATAAAGACCTTAAATAGGGTGAGAAGGGAATTTTCCCCCCTTTTCCAGGCCTGGGTTCCAAGTACATGAAGCTATTCATAAGAGGTGAAGGAAACCAGTCTCTGCCACAGAAGCAATGTGGTAACTAGGCAGAAGAGAGGCTGTATGGATGAACCAGGGTTACAAAAACACCCACACCAAGTAGCCAGTAGTCTGTACTGGGTTTCCCTTCCATATCCTCTGAGACTTCAGTCAAGTTTTTTTTACAGCACAGAGTCTA
Organism: Grampus griseus; assembly: GCF_964374135.1. Taxonomy (NCBI): domain Eukaryota; kingdom Metazoa; phylum Chordata; class Mammalia; order Artiodactyla; family Delphinidae; genus Grampus; species Grampus griseus. The sequence continues at coordinate 38,366,207 of NC_139001.1, read as the reverse complement.
GCTTCAAGCTCAGCTTTGAGGATTTAAGTTTGTGCTTGATTTGGAGTGCTCTATTCTAAAATTCAAGTGAAGAGAGTATGTCCAAAGGATAAGGGTGATAATGGGGTCATATCTGCAGAGAAGTCAGGAGGAATGGAGGCAAATAAAAGCCATTGGGATTCTACAAAATGGAGGTCAACAGTGCCATTTCAAACGGCCATTACAGGAAAGTATTGAAACTAGTCACCCAATTACAATAACTAAAGAGAGATAAGAGAAATGGAAAACAATCAGTTCAGAACATTCTTTCCATTACAAACTAAGAGAAATAATGTGTTTTTTTTAGTTAAAAATTATTTTAACTGTCACACCCTCAAATTCAAACTGAGTCTTAGATTATGACTTCCCAAAGTTACAAATCTAGAAAGTTTTTCTCCCTCAAGTTCAATTATTTTCCAGCTGGAGACCTTCAAGATGACGGAGGAGTAAGATGTAGAGATCACCTTCCTCCTCGTAAATATATCAAAAATACATCTACATTTGGAACAACTCTGATAGAACACCTACTGAACGCTGGCAGAAGACCTCAGACTTCTCAAAAGGCAAGAAAATCCCCATGTACCTGGGTGGGGCAAAAGAAAAAAGAAAATCAGAGACAAAAGAATAGGGATGGGACCCATACCTCTGGGAGGGAGCTGTGAAGAGGGAAAAGTTTCCACACACTAAGAAGCCCCTTCCTTTTCTTCTGAGCCATGTGGCTGGCAGGGTCTTGGTGCTCCAGCAAGGCAAGAGAAGAGCTAACACCCATCTTTCTCAAACTCTTCCAAAATATAGCAGAGGGAGGAACACTTCCGAACTCATTCTACAAGGCCACCATCACCCTGATACCAAAAACAGACAAAGATGTCACAAAAAAAGAAAACTACAGGCCAAAACCACTGATGAACATAGATGAAAAATCCTCAACAAAATACTAGCAAACAGAATCCAACAGCACACTAAAAGGATCATACACCATGATCAAGTGGGGTTTATCCAGGAATGCAAGGTTTCTTCAGTATACGCAAATCAATCAATGTGGTAAAACATATTAACAAACTGAAGAAGAAAAACCATATGATCATCTCAATAGATGCAGAAAAAGCTTTCGACAAAATTCAACACCCATTTATGATAAAAACCCTGCAGAAAATAGGCATAGAGGGAACTTACCTCAACATAATAAAGGCCATATATGACAAACCCACAGCAAACATCATCCTCAATGGTGAAAAACTGAAACCATTTCCACTAAGATCAGGAACAAGACAAGGCTGCCCACGCTTACCACTATTATTCAACATAGTTTTGGAAGTTTTAGCCACACCAATCAGAGAAGAAAAAGAAATAAAAGGAATGCAAATCAGAAAAGAAGAAGTAAAACTGTCACTCTTTGCAGATGACATGATACTATACACAGAGAGTCCTAAAGATGCTACCAGAAAACTACTAGAGCAAATCAGTGAATTTAGTAAAGTAGCAGGATACAAAATTAATGCACAGAAATCTCGTGCATTCCTATACACTAATGACGAAAATTATAAAAGAGAAATTAAGGAAACACTCCCATTTACCACTGCAACAAAAAGAATAAAATACCTAGGAATGAACCTACCTAAGGGGACAAAAGACCTGTATGCAGAAAACTATAAGACACTGATGACAGAAATTAAGGATGATAAAAACAGATGGAGAGATATACCATGTGCTTGCACTGGAAGAATCAACATTGTGAAAATGACTATACTACCCAATGCAATCTACACATTCAATGCAATCCCTATCAAACTACCAATGGCATTTTCCACAGAACTAGAACAAAAAATTTCAAAATTTGTATGGAAACACAAAAGACTCCAAATAGCCAAAGTAATCTGAGAAAGAAAAATGGAGCTGGAGGAATCAGGCTCCTGGACTTCAGACTATACTACAAAGCTACAGTAATCAAGACACTATGGTACTGGCACAGAAACAGAAATATAAATCAATGGAACAGGATAGAAAGTCCAGAGATAAGCCCACGCACCTATGGTCACCTTATTTTTGATAAAGGAGGCAAGAGTATACAATGGATAAAAGACAGCCTCTTAAATAAGTGGTGCTGGGAAAACTGGACAGCTACATGTAAAAGAATGAAATGAGAACACTCCCTAACACCATACACAAAAATAAACTCAAAATGGATTAAAGACCTAAATGTAAGGCCAGACACTATCAAATTCTTAGAGGAAAACATAGGCAGAACACTCTATGACATACATCACAGCAAGATCCTTTTTGACCCCCCTCCTAGGGAAATGGAAATAAAAACAAAAAGAAACAAATGGAACCTAATGAAACTTAAAAGCTTTTGCACAGCAAAGGAAACCATAAACAAGACGAAAAGACCACCCTCAGAATAGGAGAAAATATTTGCAAACGAAGCAACTGACAAAGGATTAACCTCCAAAATATACAAGCAGCTCATGCAGCTCAATATCAAAAAAACATACAACCCAATCCAAAAGTGGGCAGAAGACCTAAATAGACATTTCTCCAAAGAAGATATACAGATGGACAACAAACATGTGAAAAGATGCTCAACATCACTAATCATTAGAGAAATGCAAATCAAAACTACAATGAGGTATCACCTCACACCAGTCAGAATGGCCATCATCAAAGAATTTACAAACAATAAATGCTGGAGAGTGTGTGGAGAAAAGGGAACCCTCTTGCACTGTTGGTGGGAATGTAAATTGATACAGCCACTATGGAGAACAGTATGGAGCTTCCTTAAGAAACTAAAAATAGAACTACCATATGACCCAGCAATCCCATTACTGGGCAAATACCCTGAGAAAACCATAATTCAAAAAGAGTCATGTACCACAATGTTCATTGCAGCTCTATTTATAATAGCCAGGACATGGAAGCAACCTAAGTGTCCATCGACAGATGAATGGATAAAGAAGATGTGGCACATATATACAATGGAATATTACTCAGCCATAAAAAGAAACGAAATTGAGTTATTTGTAGTGAGGTGGATGGACCTAGAGTCTGTCATACAGAGTAAAGTAAGTCAGAAACAGAAAAACAATGGGAGGGAGATGCAAGAGGGAGGAGATATGGGTATACGTGTATATGTATAGATGATTCACTTTGTTATAAAGCAGAAACTAATGCACCAGTTTGGGGCAATTGTACTCCAATAAAGTTGTTAAAAAAAAAAAACAGATACCGTATGGTAACACATATATATGGAATCTAAAAAAGAAAATCGTTCTGATGAACCTAGGGGTGGGACAGGAATAAAGACAGACATAGAGAATGGACTTGAGGACACGGGGAGGGGGAAGGATAAGCTGGGACGAAGTGAAAGAGTAGCATTGATGTATATACACTACCAAATGTAAAATAGCTAGTGGGAAGCAGCTGCATAGCACAGGGAGATCAGCTCGGTGCTTTTTGACCACCTAGATGGGTGGGATAGGGAGGGTGGGAGGGAGGCACAAGAGGGAGGGGATATGGGGATATATGTATGCATGTAACTGATTCACTTTGTTATACAGCAGAAACTAACACAACATTGTAAAGCAATTATATTCCAATAATGATGTTAAAAAATTATATTTTCCACTAGCTTTCAGGAAATAAGCCTGTGGCTTGAGAACCAGGCTATGTGACTATAATTTGATCAACTGGATGTGTTTAATTTCCAGGGAATATCTTTAGGAAGGAGAGGTGCGCCTCTTTATTTCTTCTTTTCTGCCTTGTGCTATACAAAAACGATGGCTAGAGCCTGAGGAGCCATCTGGAACCATAACGTGGAGGTCCTTTTTAAGGATGGTAGTCAAGAAATGTCTAGAACCCTGGCACCAAGGAGCATCTGCCAGCCCTGAACTGTCCACCTCCTGATTTCATTTACATGACAGAGAAACAATCCCTCCCCCAACACCATCTTATTTAAGCCACTGTTATTTTCAGTTTACTGTCACTTAACGCAAAATCTAACATTAACTGAGCATCTGGGGATGTGAGCAAGTGAGTGCAGCCACGTTGATAGAAAAGGAGATGGACTGTGGTCTTAGTTGGTAACCTCAATGGAAATTCAGGTTTATGTGTTGACATTATCTTTGCTGGGTCTAGCTAGTAAAATGACTAGTTGTTGTGGACATTTGTTCACTTTGTCTGAATGCACCCCTTCCTCCTTCGGAGAATTTGTTACTTTTTCCACGTGCTTCTAGTGGGACTGCCATTTCATTACCTTCCACATAGCTGCGGGGGAGGGGTCTGCAGGTGACTCAGGCAGTTCTGGCTTACCATCATTCCCTCTTCCATTTATTGGGATAATTGGTTCAATGGTTGGGCGCCTGACCCTAGCCAAGCCAATTAAAGTCCTCCTCTGAGATCGTTCTAAATGGCTCTAGGGCATAAAGTCCCATTTGACACAGGGCTAGAAAGAGGTGAAATTGGTGCTGCTTACAGCCATGTTCCTTACCATGTGAGAAAAGCCTGTATCTGCAATAGAAATGAGGTCAAGTAGAGATAAACAGAAGGAAGAGTAAGTTGGTGGAAGTTGGGGGGGAGGGAGGGAGAGAGAGGGAGGAGTTGGGCCCTAGCCTTGCTAATAATAATTTAAGTCAATGGATCCATTTTGTGGCTGAGCTAACTGTATTAGTTTCCTATTGCTGCCATAACAAATTGCTACAAATTTAGCAGCTTAAAACAATATAATTTATTACCTTACAGTTCTGGAGGGCAGAGATCCAAAATCAGTCTCACTGGGCTAAAGTCAAGTTATTGACAGAACTTATTGCTTCTGGAGACTCTAGAGGAGAATCTGGTTCCTTGCTTTCTCCAGATTCTAGAGGCTATCTGAATTCTTTGGCTCATGGCCCTTTCCTCCATCTTCAAAGCTCTCTCTCTCTCTCTCTGACCCCTGCTTCCATTACATCCTCTTCTTCTATAATTCTGACATTCCTGCCTTCCTCTTTCCCTTATAAAGTCCCTTGTGATTACTTGGACCCAGAAAATCCAGGAGAATCTCTCCATGACAAGATCTTCATCTGTGAAGTCCCTTTTGCCATGCAAGGTAACATACCACAGGTGCTGGGGATTAGGATGTGGACATCTTTGGGGGGGCCATTAAATCCCCCCTGGACATGTAAAAAATAATTTTCTTCTTCTCTTCCTCTTGTCACTTGCAAATAAGAGTCCTGGCCTCACTGACTGACCACAAAACTCCTCATATTAAATCTTACAGAATAAATAGTTTGAGCCCACTTGGATTTATCATGGTCTGTAAACCTCTTCACCCAGGTCAATGAGGATTCATCATAGGAATTCATTCACCTGTTACATTCCAGTGTAAATTCTCAGGATTCATGAGGATTGATGGTCTCAGGTAAATCAAACATGATATTGCCTTTTGCATATTCTGAATCCCAAGAAGTCCAAAATTTTAGAGCAAAATTATTACCAAATAGTGCTATATGGATTATTAAGATATTGCTTAGGATGTGTTTATGCCCTGGAAATCTCAACCCCTTAATTCCATGCAGGAGCTAAAACCTTATACAAATATAAACCATGGACAGTATATGAATAGCAACTACCTGGGGACTTCAGGGAGAAAAATAACAGGTGGACCATTGAGAGGACTCAAAACTTGAAGAATGGCCTGTGCAGGGGTTAATTTCTCTTTTTTCTTCTTTTTTACTTTTTCTCTTTTATCTGCTGGTATTAACCAAAGGAAAACTCCCGTTGTGTGTAACTGTGCAGTACCATGGGCAACTATAACTCTGAGAGAAATACCATCTTTCCAGCCAGAAGACTGGGAAAAGGGGCCCTAAAAAGTTGGAGAAAATTATGGAGATATCAGAGAGGAGAGAGCTAAAGGAGATCCTTTGGTTCTGTGTATGAACCAACATAAGCCACAAGCTCACCACCGAGCTGTACACACACGGAATAGATGTAAAGTAGCATAGAAAAGCCTTCAAAAATTGAAATGATATTGGAGCCACTCCCACAGAAGTTGAGACAGAGCTTAAAGTGTGAACCTAACTAGGTTGATTTCTGTTAAATCAAAAAGTAATCAACATTCTCCAGAGGACTTTAACAGGTCCCAGAGTCTCACTATATATTATTCAAAATGTCCAGGGGCTTCCCTGGTGGCGCAGTGGTTGAGAGTCCGCCTGCCAATGCAGTTCGTGCCCTGGTCCGGGAAGATCCCACATACCGTGGAGTGGCTGGGCCCGCGAGCCATGGCCACTGAGCCTGCGCGTCCGGAGCCTGTGCTCCGCAACGGGAGAGGCCACAACAGTGAGAGGCCCGCGTACCACAAAAAAAAAAAAAATTGTCCAGAATACAATCCAAAATTACTCAACATACAATAAACTAGGAACTTGTGGCCAATTCTTAACGGAAAAGACACTCAACAGATGCAAGCCTGAGATAACCCAGATCAGGTGCAAACTTTTTATGTAAACAGCTAAATGGAAGGAATATTTTCGGTTATTTGGGCCATATGATCTGTGTCACAACAACTCAGCTCTGTCACTGTAGTACAAAAGCAGTCACATACAATATGTAGATGAATGAGCATGGCTGTGTTCCAATAAATTTGTATTTATGGAAAGTGAAATTTTAATTTCATGTAATTTTCACATCACAAAATATTAGCCTTTTTTTGGATTTCTTTCCCAACCATTTAAAAGTTTAGCTTTGGTTAAAACTGTAGTGTGAAAACAGTTCTTTGCTCATGAACCAAACAATACCAGACAATAGGTTGGATTTGGTTGACAGGCTTTAGCTTGCTGGCTCTTGATACAGATGGTGGAAACATCAGACAAAGATTCTAAAGTAGCTAGTTTAACAATACGCCATGAGGTAAAGGTAAACACTTGAAATGGATGAAAAGATAGAGATCTTCTCAACTAAGAAACAGAAACTAGGGCTTCCCCGGTGGCGCAGTGGTTAAGAATCCTCCTGCCAATGCAGGGGACACGGGTTCGGGCCCTGGTCCAGGAAGATCCCACATGCCGCGGGGCAACTAAGCCCGTGCGCCACAGCTACTGAGCCTGAGCTCTAGAGCCTGCGAGCCACAAGTACTGAGGCCACATGCCACAACTACTGAAGCACGTGCGCCTAGAGCCCGTGCTCTGCAATGGAGAGTAGCCACTGCAACGAGAAGCCCGTGCACTGCAACGAAGAGTAGCCCCCCGCTCACCACAGCTGGAGAAAGCCCGGGCGCAGCAACGAAGACCCACTGCAGCCAAAAATAAAGAAAGAAAGAAAGAAATTTATTAAAAAAAAAATAGAAACTATAGTAATAATAAGAAAGAACCAAATGGAAATTTTAAAACAGAAAAACTACGTATCTGAAATAAATGTCAAGAAACTCAGAAAATCCTTAAATATTATTAGGAATTCTCTGCTCTACCGAGAGACCCAACAGGATCAAAATGTATCACATAATTCTAAGGGTGATTATGTGGAATGAAACAAATCATTTCTGAAGCAGAATGAAGTTTTGTAGGGGCAGGATCTAAGACCTAAATCTTCTAGGTATTAGAATTATTTTATTCTTATGTATACTGGGGAAAGGGAATGGAAAATGAGTCATCAACTAAAAAATACCTGGAAGATAAAAACATTTTTGTCATTTTCTTTTAGTATTTTTTATCTCATCTTTATCAGGTTTTTTATTACAAAAGTAATACATATTGATAAAACATTTTTTCTAATAATACAAAAGTACATAAAGCACAAAGTGGAAGGAATTTATCCCTCATCTCCCAATTCCAATCTTGAAGGTAAATACTAACGGTTTGTGTATCTATTCAAGCTCTTTATTGTCCATATACAAGAAATACATGTATTCAAAGGTTTTTCTTTAAATGAAAATAGGATCGTATGCATATCTCACAATTTGCTCTTTCCATTCAGTACTGTATTGTGTACATTTTCCATTTTAGAACATTAAGATTCACTCATTCTTTCTGATGGCTGCTTAGTATGAATACACTGTATTTAGTTAACCACTTTCCTATTGATTGTGGTAAAGTAAATTGTGGCTTCTAATTCTTCACTCTTCTATAGTACATTGAACATCCTTACCATGGCTTTGTGGTGGTCTTGGTATAATTTCCCATGTCTTGACTTCCGGCTTGGCTGTGTTACTTGCTTTGACCATTAGGATATTATCAGATGTGATACAAGCAGAGGCTAGAAACGTGCTTGTGCAATTGGGCTTGCCCTCTTGTTCTTCCATCATTCCCAAGAAGAGTATGGCCAGATAGTCACTGTCCCCTTTTGCCTGGGCCCCAGAAGGGGACACATGGAGCAGAGTTTTCCCAGCCAACTTGTAGACATCACGAGTGTGAAAATAAATGCTTGGCTTTATGACACTGAGTTTTAGAATGGCTGTGTTTAATGGTATTACTGTGGTGATAGCATTTTTATAGGATGGTCATTTATGTTTATTCCAATTTTTATTAAAAATTTACAAGTAATATCTAGCACTTTACACATATCTCACAACTTTCAGCCTGACAGATTCCCAGAAGTATAATTGCTAGGTCAAATCTTAGTATTTTTGATGCTAAATAATGTTGATGGTGATAAATATTAACATTTGTTGAACATTTTCTACATTCCAGACTCCAAGACTGTCATATGTGTCAAAAACTGTAAAGGGTCTCAGATGTTACCCTACTTTCAAGCTAACAAGTTATCCTGCCACAGTTTCATGGATGCTGACAGAGACACGAGACTCCTGGGTAAGAGACAAAGGACTTTGTTACTCTGGACACAGCAAGCAGCATAAGGTTCAGCATGTTTGCATGAGTTCCCTTTTCCTCAAATTACCAGAGGGGCCTCATTGCATATGAAGTGGATGGTGTTACAGGAGGGGATCCCTGAGCTTTGGGAATCTAAGTCTTTTATAATGGATGGTAAGCAAGTCTTCCCTTTGCTCCAGAGGCAGACTCTATCTCTATTTTCCCTCTAAAAATATTCTTGAAAAGAGAGTCCAGAGAAAGAGCAATCAGTGCCTTTCTTCACAAGTCATAGAGAAATGTGAGAGACCTATAGACAATTGTCTCCTGGTGGTATTATTAACTTACTTAATCCTCTCAACTTTACAAATACGGAAACTAAAGTACGGAGAGTCTAGTAACTTTCCCAAGATCATACAGCTAAAGAGTCAGGCATATTGGTTAATATTTCTAGAACAAAGATAGATTTCTGTTTAAGAAAAATCTTTAATACTGTAATTCTAGAATAAGGAATATATGAACTAAATTTCTTCATTATCATATTAAATAGTAGTCCTTTTGACTTTATTAAGCTGTTGAGTTTATATAAGGAAAAATATTATATCTTCATAGCACTGTATCTAGAGAGAATGTTTTCCACGAACAGTTATTTTAAGAAGCCAGAACGCTTTCCAGGAAGAGAATACACGGGGGTAGAAAACGAAATCAGCCAAGTTGTCAAAGGTTTCAAGAGACAGTATGCACTTCAGAGCTAATATAGAAGCTTGATTTTATCAACAATATGTTTGACTGAATTTACTATCTTTGTGGGTTTTCAGTACTGATTGTTATGGAGGAAACAAAGAAGAAAGCAATGTGAATATGGATTTTTCTATCTGTTGAGTGCCAGAGGAGAAACAGTTCTACTTTGTCACATAGTCTTATTAAATATTGTAGGGTTTTTTTTTTTTTTTTTGCGGTACGCGGGCCTCCCACTGCTGTGGCCTCTCCCGTTGCGGAGTACAGGCTCCGGATGCGCAGGCTCAGCGGCCATAGTTCACGGGCCCAGCCGCTCCGCAGCACGTGGGATCCTCCCAGACCGGGGTACGAACCCGTGTCCCCTGCATCGGCAGGCAGACTCTCAACCACTGCGCCACCAGGGAAGCCCTAAATAATGTTTTATAAAGACTTAACCTTTTATCATTTGATCATTGTTTCACCGAGATATCCAAGTGATACCTTGATCTCGATTTGAATGTTTTTAGTGGAATACATATATTTATATTCTGTAGGGATTATCACTATTGTAACAAGGTGTCATCTCTGTCCAAATATAATTATGAGAGGTCTATAAAGGAATCATAGAACCTTAGCAATAATGGAACAGATTCTGAGAAATAAGATCTATAAATTGGCTGCTTAGAATTCAATGTCTGGGTAAAACATTATTTTGATTTCCACCTTTTTCACCCACCTGAAATTTCCTATATTTTAGGTGAGACACATTCCTGTTGTAATACTGACCTGTAGCTTATTCCAGAGCTTTGTGTTTTGAAGGGCTGAGTTAATCTTTGATTATTAAAAATAGGAGCATTCTTATTATTTATAGGAACACTTATCTGAATTCATTATACATTTAACTTATCAGATCAGTTCTTTAAGAACCTTTTTTCATTCCATAAATAAAAATTTTATCCTAGTCATATGATTTATTGACTCATGGAATTCAAGGATATACTGAATACACAATAATGCAGCTAAATTTCAGAAACAACTGAACTAAGGTCCTTGCTGCAGTTATAACATTTCACCCATTGAATTCTAAACAACCACTTTATAAATTTTATTTCTCATCAATTTTGCCATTACTGTGCAGTTTCTCTTGGCCAAAAATTATGTGGAAAAGACTCTGGCTGTGCTGGAGACATATATACAGAACAATGTATGAAAATGGAAATCCCCACAGTAACCATGGAGATGAGGCACAGGTTCTGAGGAAAAGGAACAGCGCTGAGGAAACCCTCAATGATGCCCTCTACAGGACCTCAATGATGTCCCTTTCTTTTCTCCCGATTTTCTACAGTAAGTTGCAGTTTACTCTTTCATCATATGTAAGATGCTTCAAATAAATCAAAAAACAGGCAAAGAGGGGCTTCCTTGGTGGCACAGTGGTTGAGAGTCTGCCTGCCGATGCAGGGAACGCAGGTTCGTGCCCCGGTCCGGGAAGATCCCGCGTGCCGCGGAGCGGCTGGGCCCGTGAGCCAAGGCTGCTGGGCCTGCGCGTCTGGAGCCTGTGCTCCGCAGCGGGAGAGGCCGCAGCGGTGAGAGGCCCGTGTACTGCAAAAAAATAAAAAAATAAAAAAACAGGCAAAGAAAGATATAAATAATGAGAACAATATAACCAAGTCTGAGATAATAATATTCATGTCACCAAAACTGCAGGTTAGGACAGAACAAACTAATCATTCAATTCTGATACATATGTTGTAGACTTTCAGCGTTGGATATATAATTATTATCCTATTTTCTCCAATGAAACTTAGGTAATCACCAATGCTAACTAATCGACTGATTCATTCATTTATTCAACAGCATACACTGAGATCTTACTTATGCCAGATATTTAAAGAAGTACATTTATTTTTTTAATAGGTTATACATTCAAATGATTAAAAATGAAAATAATACTAAAAGGTATACACTGTAAAGTTTTATTCCCACAGAGGTTCCCAGCTACCATTTTCCCCATCCCATATATCCTATAGGTAGGGTGACCATACACCCTGGTTTTCCTGGAACATTTCCAGTTTGTGCTTTTTGTCTTGGTTTAATTATTAATAGTGCCCCCTTTTTATTCTTGAAAATGTTCTGGTTTAAATAGTAAACATGAGAGAAAAAAGTCAATAAATTTGAAAACAGAAAATCAATAGAGAGAATCAATGAAACCAAAAGCTTGTTCTCTGAAAAAAAAATCAATAAAATTGATAAACCTCTAGCCATATTGACCAAGAAAACAAAGACAGAAGACAAAAATTGCCAATATTAGGAATGAAAGAGGAACTATCACAACAGATCCTATAGAGAATAAAAGGATAATAAAAGAAGACTACAAACTCTATGCCTATAAATCAACTCAGATAAAAGAGACCAATTATTAAAAGACAAAAATTACTTAAACTCACTAAAGAACACTGCAATACCAAAAACAAAACAAAACAAAACAAAAAACCTAGTCCTATAGCTATTAAAGAAACTGAATTTGTAGTTCAAAACCTTTCAACAGAGAAAACTCCAGGCCCAAATGTTCACTGGCAAATTCTAAAAAACACTTAAGGAAGAAATAATATCAATTCTAAATAATCCATTTCAGAAAATATAAGAAGAGGAAACACTTCTCATGTATTTTATACTGCTAGGATTATCCTAATATCACAACCAAACACATTATAATAAACTGAAAATAAATACCAGTATCCCCCCACAAACATAGATACAAAAATCCTCAATAAACTATTAGCAATAAGATATGGTACGTATATAAATGGAATATTACTCAGCCATAAAAACGAACGAAATAATGTCATTTGCAGCAACCTGCATGGGCCTAAAGATTATCATACTAAGTGAAGTAAGTCATACAGAGAAAGACAAATATCATATGATATCACTTATATGTGGAATCAATCTGAAAAGATGATACAAATGAACTTATTTACAAAACAGAAACACTCACAGACTTAGAAAACAAACTTATGGTTACCAAAGGGAAGGGATGCAGGGCGGGATAAATTAGGAGGTTGGTATTAACATATACACACTACTATATATAAAATAGATAATCAATAAGGACCTACTGTATAGCACAGGGAACTCTACTCAATATTCTGTAATAACCTATATGGGAAAAGAATCTGAAAAAGAATAAATATATGTATATGTATAACTGAATCACTTTGTGTACACCTGAAAGTAACACAACATTGTAAATCAACTATAGTCCAATATAAAATAAAAATTAAAAGAAAAACTATTAGCAAATCAAATCTAGGCATATATAACAAAAATAATACAGAATGACCAAGTCGGGCAAAACCTAGGAATACAAGGTTGGTTCAACTTTTGAAAACTCAGTGCAATTCACCAGATTACCAGACTAAAGAAGAAAAAAAACAAAACAAAACATGATTATCTCAATAGCATTAGACAAAATTCAACACCTCTTCATAACAAAAACTCTCAACAAACTAGAAATGGAAGGAAAATTCCTTAACCTGATAAAGGATAACCATAAAAAACCTACAACTAATATCAAACTTAATGGGAACATGGTAAAGATAATCTCCTTTCACCACTCCTACTCAATACCACAGTGAAAATCCTAGCCAGTGCAACAAGGTGAGAAAAATAAAGTCATTTCAGACTGTAAGGGGGGAAAATATTTACAGATGACGGGATTTTTACATAGAAAATCCCCCCAAATATAGCAAAAACAGTTCCTAAAACTAGTAAGTGAATTTACCAAAGTCACAGGATAAGAGATAAATACAAAAGTCAATTACATTTCTATAAACTAACTTGGATTAAAAAATTTTTAAAACAATATTTACAACAGCACCAAAAAAAAAGAAAACATAAATATAAATCAACCTATGAATAGGACCTATATGCTGAAAACTACAAAATACTGATAAAATAAATCAAAGAAGACTTAAATAAGTAGAGAGATATATCATGTTCGCGGATTGATAGACTCAATAATATTAATCCTAAATTCTCCCCAACTTGATATACAGATTCAGCATATTCCCCATCAAAACCTTAGCAGAATTTTTTGTAGGTATCAACAAGTTGATTTTTAAATTTCTAGGGAAAGGCAAAAGAATTAGAATAGCCAAAATGAAGTTGAAAAAGAAGAACAAAGTTGGAAGACTACGCTTTCTGATTTCAAGAAATACTGTAACCTACACTAACCAAAGACAGTGTTGCACTAGAAGAAAGGATGGATAATCTTTCCAACAATAGTGCTAGAATAATTGGATGTCCATAACCAAAAACAAAACAACTTATACCTCATACCTTATTTTAAAAAATAACTCTAGATCATAGACCTAAAGGTAAAACACAAAATGGTACAACTTCCAGAAGAAATAATAAGAAAAAATCTGCATGACCTAGGGTTAGGCAAGGAATTTTTAGGTATGACACCTAAAGAGCAATACATAAAAGAAAAAAAACTGGTAAGTTGGTTCTATCAAAATTAAAAACTTTTGCTCTGCAAAACACTGTTCAGAGAATGAAAAGACAAGCCACAGACTAAGAGAAAATGTTGTCAAATCGCATTTTGATAAAGGACTTGTATCTCAAAAAATTTATCAGGAAAAAACCACCCCATTTTTAAAATGGGCAAAAGGTATGAACAGACACTTTATTATAAAAGATACATTCATGTCAAATAAGCAATATGAAAATATGTTCAACATCATTAGTCACTGAGGAGATGTGAATTAAGCCACAAGATATCACTACACACTTACTAGAATGGCTAAAGAAAAAAAATACTGACACTATCAAGTGTGGACAAGGATGAGAAGCAACTGGGAACGCCATACATTGTTGATGTATATGCAAGATGGTAGAGCCACTGTGGAAAGCAGTTTGGCAGTGTCTTACAAATTTAAACATATAACTACTATATAATCCAGCAATCCCAATCCTAAGTGCTTAATCCAAGAGAAATGAAAAATTTATTTTTACACAAAAACTTCTATGCAAATATTTATAGAAGCTTTATTAACAACCACCCCCCCAAACTGGAAACAACTGAGATGTCCTTCAACCAGTGAATGAATAAGCAAACTGATATATCAATACAGTGGAATGCTAGTCAGCTATAAAAATGAATTATTGATTCATGTAACAACATGGATAAATCTTAAATGCATTTGCTAAATGAAAGAGGTCAGACCCAAAGGGTATGACTGCATTAACATGACATTTTGGAAAAGCAAAATTATGGGTATGGAAAACATGTCAGTTGTCAGAGGCTGGGAGGTATGGGGGAGGGACTGACTATTAAGGGGTAGAATGATGGAATTTTGAGGGTGAGGAAACTTCTGTATACAACTGTGGTGGGAGATAGAAAACTCTAATAATTTGTTGAAACTCATTGAACTGTACACCACAAATAGTACATTTTACCATATGGAAATTAGATAAAACCAACAAGGATTTGGACAGAACACAAGCTGGAATGCAGACTGGGACATATAAATCTAACTGTATTACAAATAAATCAAATAGCCACCCTGAAGCAGGTGGAGAAGAAAGGAGTGACCCAAGTAACTTTGGAAAATGGTGTTTGGACTGGGTGCTATGAGGCTAAAGACAAAAAGATCTGTGCCCAAGCAACATGCTCTAGTTTTAAATGTGTTTCTTATCTGGTATGGATTAGCAATTTTAAAAACTGCTTTATATGTGTACTAGGGTTGAACAAACAAGTAGATGTACTGTGGATAATGAGAGCCAGGCTTCGCACAGTCACAGAAGGAAGTTAAAAGAAAAGGGCAAAAGTTAGAATAAACTGTGGTGCTGGATTTGAGTGGGAATATCAGTATGAACTCATGTCTTGTTTATATGTCCACACATTTACATACATGTAAAACATATATATACACAGATAGATACAGAAATATAGATATATTACTGTATATGCATGGGGTGGTATTTATACATATATTTCCTATGTCTTCTGAGAGGAACTAGAAGCAGTGATAGCCTAGCATTCAAATTTTAAATACCATTCTTTAATAAAAAGAAACAGGGCTCCTTGCAGAAGTGGTTGAATCTAGGGCTGGGCCAGGAAAATACAAGATGAGCCTGGAAATCTTGCAATGTTAGAAAGTAGGGTAGTGCTTAAAGAAAAAGAAAAATGAGACACAGTGGCTCCTTAATGGTCTCTGAATGGCCAAAGCTGGAACGATTTCAGCAATAAAAGAATAATGGTATTGAATTATAACCCAAAGAATAAAATAAATATCCATAAGCTCATACTGATGTAAATAACTGAATAAATAAATAAATGGGAGAAAACATACAACTCCTCTCTACAAAAGAACTCCAACTAGTAAATGAGGAAAATAGAAAGCCACCATTAACACACCATAAAAGCTGTTAGCAAGAAAAACCAGCTAAATTTAGTGGGTGAAAGTTTAAGGAGAAACAGGATATTTGCACAGGCTTGAAGTGTCTCTCCCCAAATACTTATTAGTTACAGAGAAGAACACAGTAAGATTATTGGAGAAATCTAACAGGCATCACCATAAGCAAGAGATGAATATTAACTTAAACGGTAATAAGGCAGGCATACCATGTACCCCCGAATATGAGGCACCAAGAAGTACACAATATCACTTCGGTGGTATTTTTCCCAAATTGCATAACCTCGATCTAGTCATGAGAAATCATGACAAACCCAAATTGAGGGACATTTTACAAAATAACTGACCAGTAGTCTTCAAAGATCCTAAGGTCATGAAAGACAAAGGCTGAGGAAGGAGACAGGACAAGTAAATGCAATGTAGGATCCTGGATTGCATCCTGAAACAGAAAAAAGACATTAGTGGGCAAACTGATGAAATCTAAATGAAGTTTGTTGTTTCATTAACTGTATCATACCAGTACTAATTTCTTAGTTTTGATCACTGTACCATGATTATATAAGATTAGTCAGGAGAGTGAGACATAGCCTCTGTAGAAGCATTCAAAATTTATTCATTAATTCATTCACTAAACAAGGACTTGCCAAGCCTCTACTGTCTGCCAGGCCTTGTGCTTGCTGCTGAAAATTTAAAAATCAAAATAAAGAGAACAAAGGTCCTGTCCTCAAGTAGCTTACAGCCTAATCAAGGGGAGGTGAGGCACACTGACAATTATGCTGTACAATAAATACTTTGGGAGGGAACAGAATGGCTCTACAGAAGAGCTTACATTTCCGTTGAATTCACCAGACTGATAAGAGGGAGGTCATCCCTGGCGGAGGGTGCAGAGCCTGCAAGCACAAAGACGTGCCTGTAGGCTTGAATTCAAGGTTCCCTTGGGGGGCCAGATGCAGATGAGGCTGGTGGATTAGGCTGAAGCCATTAGAAATTTGGGCTTCATACTGTTCAATGGAAAACTAAAAGTTCAAGTGGGGAACTATTAAATGTTTTTAAGCAAAGGAATAAGATAATCAGATTTACTTTCTCAAAAGATCATTTTAGTAGCTATATGAAGGATGCTGTGGGAAGAGTGATCAGAAAACCAGTTAGAAGGCTATCATAGTAGTCATGAGAGAGGATGGTCCTTATGGAATCCCTAGGATTTCCATGGCTGAAAAGACCTTGTTTTTGAGTGGGGTCAACAAGTGTGAAACTATTTATCAATTGAAAATCAAGAGGGAAATCAGAAAAAAAAATCAATACGTTCAGGCACTTAGAATAAAAACAGACTTTTAATATAGTAAATTCTCAGGTGTCCAGAAACCCCTTCTCTAACAGGTGAATTAGTTTACTGGCGACTTCAGATTCTTTAACTCTGTAATTGCCTGATTTAAGTTCTAATGTGGTTTACCAAATGGTAGACAGAGGAAAATAAATTAAAAACACTAAATTTAATCCATTTGGCTCCCTGACTGCTGTTTAATATGGAGAGTCAAGGAGAAGGTGAAAACTCTCATTACACTGAAGTGTGCAGATTATCTACCGAGTGCATACACATATCCCCCATCTTCATCCATAAATCAGAGGTCACTGCAAGAGAAAACCTACGAGTAATTGGCTCTTTGTATTGACGCTCTAAAATACTCTCCCACTTTTCATATTAAAAGCTTTATTTGGCCCCTTCACCTGAATAACGTTTGCGGTGCTCATTTCTCCTTCACCGGACGGCCCTACAGTTTGATGAATATGCCTTACAGCTGTGGTTTGGGCATTCTCTCCATCTCACCTGAGTCTATCAGAATAAGAATTGCCAGATCAATTCAGCCAGCCACTCGCTAAGCAAAGGAGGACTCATCTCGGATCTGACTGCATTCACTTGAGGGCTAAAGTTATTCTCAGCTGCAACCCCAGAGAGACGAGAAAAATACATTAATTGCCCTGGTGCTGGTAAAAGGTGTTCTGTCCAGCTACCTAAAGCAAAGCCGTGTTGCCTTTTCACTGTAGAAGACTTCCCGGTAAGGGCGAATTCCCGGTCTTACGGCAAAACTCAGAAACGACTGCAGTTTTATTCTTGGTGCTCTCTCTCGTTTCGCAGCTACTTACAGTCAAACGGAGAAATACCTACTCACCTGTAGACAAAGCAAGAAATAAATTATGCTGAAGAGACAAAAAACCAGGGAGCAGACATGTGTTTTACTCTCGGTCTGGCCATGATGAACGAGGATGAAGAGGGGCTTGTTTTTTTCTTCAATGAGAAGAATGTTTGAGCTCGGTATTTTTACCATTTTTTATGCTCATTAACAAAATCTTATTTTCCTGTCGTTCATAAGTTACTTGATACTTCCATCCTTCTAAAACTAAAAACATTTTCTTCTCTTGGACTCTGACCGGCTTCAGGGTATGTGTCAAATGACCCAAACGCTGCACGCTCACCGGCATGGGACGGGTAATTCCGCAAAGCGGACGCCGCAGGACCTCCGGGACGTGAGTGGGCTGAAACTACCTATCCCGGCGTGCCCCGCTCGCGAGCTCAATGGAGATCTCTAGTCGTCCGGGTCACGGGGCTGCGCGCTCAGTGCGCGCCTCCGGATAGCGGTCTGGGTCCCGCCCGGGGCGGAGGGCCCTCCAGGGCCGGGAAAACTGCGATTCCCGGCATGCCCTGCCACGGGTGCGCCTGCGTACGGGAGCTACCGCGCCGGAGAGCGGGTAGGTTTAAAACGCTGTCTTAGTTCCATAGAAACCAGCCCACCTGCTGCCGGACAGAGTCACAGGCGGACAGACGGACTGTGGGGTGAGGCTGCGGGACCCTGGGAGGTACGGAGTCCGCGGGGGCGGGTCGGCGGTTCAGATAAGATCCCAGTCAGCTCTCCCTGCCGCCCTCTCCCCTAGCTGGCGGAGTTTACTCTTGCCCTCTGGACCTCAGGACCCTGAATTATGGCGCTTCTGCGCTGGATGCCGGTGAAAACCGTTTAGGAGCGAGGTTTGCATTGACTTGGCCCCAGCGGAGGAAGGATAGCCACCAGACAGGGCCGCGCATAAGCCCCAGTCCGACTTTTCTTTATTTATATGTTAGGTTGGCGTTATAGGTTCCTGGGAAAGCCGTTTCGTTTTCTGGTTTTGCCACCGGTTATCTTCCCTGGCCCACTAGTTAGAATGCAGGTGTCAGGAATTTACATTCGTTCATTGCTGTTTCCCCAGCTCCTACCAATTAGGCTGGAACAAAGTTAAATTTTTGTTGAACTGTACCGCTGTTTGCCACCCACAAATGTCCCATATACTGTCTGGGCTCTGAAGATAGAAAATGATTAAGAATCTGACCTTACTGAGGCGAAGCTCGGGTTAGTCTGGCTTGAATGCTCCACACTGATCTTGGAGCGCCCAGGACTAGGTCCTTGAATCTTTTCTGTTCTCTGTTATCCAGTCTCCGCGGCTTTAAAAGCCATGTATATATTGACAACTTCAGAATTTATATCCCTTATTTGGAGTCAGGGGAGAAAGGTCCACTGAGTACAAATGGAGTACAAGTTTCCCACATATTTTTAATAAGATGCAGATTCCCACCTAAAATTTTTTCGTGTCATTGTCGAAATGTCATAGTTTTGCTGTTATTTCTCCAAGGTACCCAAAATAGATATAAAATGCTTACATAACCTTACAGGGTATGTGTGCACATTCAGCCATAAAAACAAGATGGAAAACAACACAAATTAAATTGCTTCATTTTCTCAGAAAAGAGAAAGTAAGTCTATATATGTTTAGGTAAGAATTTGATTGGCATCATCACTCACACCCACCTGAACCTCATCTATACTGGAGCGTCTCAGGCTTCTGGAGAGAAAAAATACTCTCAAACAAAAAGAAATAAACTTGGCCCCCAGCCTCTGCGGGAGAGGAGGTTTATAGAAAATTCATCCTAAGGAGGGAGAGATCGAGGTGCCTGGGACACTGACTGACGGTGGGCAGAGGATAAAGCTTTTGAGTGAAATACATGGTGTTGTCCTTGAAATATCCTCTTAGTCAATCACTGAGGTTCAGGTCATCAAAGAAGTGGATTCAAAAACTAAACAAGACAATCTACCCTTTGAGGATTTATTACAAACAGGTCTCAGGGTTAGTTGAAAATTCTTCCCTACCCCCTCTCCACGTGAGGAGAAAAACAATGTCAAGGTCAGGAGAGCCCTGAGAAACAAAAATGGAAACAATGGTGACCCAGTAGCAAGAGGAGGACAGCCTTAATATCCACCAGGAAGTCCCTGAGTACCTGCGAGCCTGTTAAAGGAAGAGTAAAGTAAGAACTTGGGATCCAGTGAATCCGTTGAGTTGAGGTTTAGAGTCAGGAGAGATTCTCATTTTCGCTGCAGTTGCTCATACTCCTGCCTCTCCTCCCTTATCCGGCATGTCCAGGCAAGGGTGACAGAAACACCATGCCTCCACACACAATCCGCAGGCCACCTGGAGGCCAGTGGCCGTAACTCTATGACTTCCATGCTCAGTAGACTTACAACTCTATATGTTATTAAGAAGTTACAGGGCTTCCCTGGTGGCGCAGTGGTTGAGAGTCCGCCTGCCGATGCAGGGAACACGGGTTCGTGCCCCGGTCCGGGAAGATCCCAAGTGCTGCGGAGCGGCTGGGCCCGTGAGCCGTGGCCTCCGGGCCTGCGCGTCTGGAGCCTGTGCTCCGTAACGGGAGAGGCCACAACGGTGAGAGGCCCGTGTATCGCAAAAAAAAAAAAAAAAAAAAAAAAAAGAAGTTACAGACTTTCAACTCTATCTATAACTTATGGGGATAGATACAAGAAGAGAACTTAGCTCTAATTGCTAATATTCCAGCAAAGAGACTATAGCTTGAACATATCTGTGCTTTGCAGTTTTTGAAAAGGAGTAAATATCATTGAATGCAGCCTTGAACCTAAGCCCTGATGCTTGATAGCAACGATAATAAAAATACTAAGATATAAGCTTTTTTTTTTTTTTCTTTTTTGCAGTACGCGGGCCTCTCACTGTTGTGGCCTCTCCCGTTGCGGAGCACAGGCTCCAGACGCGTAGGCTCAGCGGCCATGGCTCACAGGCCCAGCCACTCCGCGGCATGTGGGATCCTCCCGGACCGGGCACAAACCCGTGTCCCCTGCATTGGCAGGCGGACTCTCAACCACTGCGCCACCAGGGAAGCCCTAAGCTTTTATTTTTAAAAAAGTTAATTCACAATTACTTTCATAAATATATCATTATCAAATTAATACAGTGCTGTCTCTGTGTTTAGGGAAAGTATTTCCAGAGAGCTCAGGTTATCTCACTGAAAGCATGGCATGAATAAGACAAATGTCATAAGTAATATACTAGTAAAAGCCAGGTGGCTTTGAAAAGGCAACACTTGCTTCTGTAGACACAGGCTCCATTCTTATATCTGGCAATAGCTACAACTATATGCTGCTGGTTCCAAAGTAACAGGCCAGGAACTCAGTGTTGCTTACCACAACCACTGGAAAATAATTTGGTCAGTAATATTTTCTTCATTTACTCATATGTCCAATAAACATTTCCTGAACGCCTACCATGAGCCAGAAACAGTTTTGACACCAGGGAATGCAGCAATGATCGAAAGAGACAAACTCCCTGCCCTCCTGGAGCTTATATTCCAGTTGAGGAAATAAGTAAAATATATAGTTTGTTCACTGGTGATAAGTACAATGGAGAAAAAGTAGGAAAGAGGATGGGAGGGAGGCTGTGGTGCAGGCTTCCATTTTAAACAGAGCGGTCAAAGGAAACCTCACTGAGATGATATTTAAGCAAAGACCTGTGAAGGAGGTACAGGAGTGACATCTGGATGGGACAGAAAGGTCCAGAAAGAGTGAACAGAGAGTGCAAAGACCCTAAGTCAGAAGGCCTGATGGGTCCACAAACAGTAAGGAGGTCAGTTTGACTGGGAAGCACAAAGTGAAGGAGAGAATAGTGGGAGATAAGGTCAGAGAGAATAACAGGACAGGTTACTTAGAGCCTTAAAGGCTATTGTAAAGGTCTGCCTTTACTTTCAGAGCTATTGGAAGGTTTAGAGTGGAGAAGTGTTGTGATCTACCTTAACTTTTAACTGGATCAGTCTGCCTAGATGGTAGCCATCTCCCAAGACATCTGCCAAGACAACAGCAAAGTAGGAAGACCAGTTGTAAAGCTACTATGATAACCCAGGGGAGATGCCACTGGCTAGCACCAGGGTACTAGCAACGGAACAGTAAGAAGTGGTCAGTCCAGACATATTTTAAAGATAGGTTTGGTTGATAGATTAGATGAGAAAGGATGCACTGGAAGCACGGTGTTGCCATTAACTGAGACAATGCAAGCCTATTAGGAAGAACAAGTTTCAGGGGGAAAGATCAAGAGTTGTTTTGGAAATGTTAAATTTAAAACAGGAAAGATGCCCAATACCTGACTGAACTTGCCCACCAAAAATGAACTTTTATATTTGTGTTAGTATTATGTATCTGACTTGTGACATAAATTAATTAGACAGTCCTTTATATTATAACCAGCTCCCTGGGCCTAACAAGTTGCCACAGAAATTGCCCTCCCCTCCCACCTCCAGCACCGCTTGTCATTTTCTTTACCTCCTCCTTCTTCCCATCTCTCTACCAACTATTATCTGGGACTACGATGTATTCCAGGACTGCTTTTGTTGCAAGCAACAGGAAAGCGTGACTAAACAAAAGTTTATATTTCTCACATAAGCAAAGTTTGGGGGTTACTAGTAAGTCAGGTTAATCTGAGCTTCTCTGGCCTTTTCCTTGTTTCTCAGATGCTGGTGATCCCAGACTCTTTGTTTACATTTAACAGTGAGGTACTGCATGGCTGACCTAAAGAGAGCGCTCAGAGCTCCGGGCATCATACAGGGGAAGGAAAGGACAGGTGCCATCATTTCTGTTCTTTTTATCAGGAAAAAAAAAGTCTTCCCAGAAGCTTCTTGCAAACTTCTGCCTAAAGTCTCACTGGCCAGGATATGTCACATGGATGTGCCAGCTGTAAGGGAGGAAGGAGACATGAACTTTTCAACTTCTTTTGGCGGGAGGACAAAGGAGCCAACTGCCTGTCACAAACCCCATTAAACACCCTTTCCATACTTTTTCTCCCAACCCCAGGCCTGGTTTATTTCTATGTTGACAGTAGCCAGACAGCAGGTGACAGAAAATGGAGTGGAGGGTAAACCCATCTGGTGTTTCTTCACTGTTACCTCTCTATTTTCTTCCCACCCCACACTATTGGTGGTTCCCCCAACCCTAGCCCTGGTTTCATGGCAGTAGAACAGGCCCTAAGGTTTGTCTTTGAGGTTCTTCTTCCTTTTACCTGAGGGACACTATCCTGGCCCATGTGGTAACGAGCAGGAAACTCCAAACCTGGCTTTTTTCAGAAATGTAGGTGAACCTTACTTCATATCTTTGTGTATCCAGAGACTCTATTAATATCTGTGTCTACTTTTGTCATTCCCTTCAAGAATGAATTGAAAGCATGAAAAGCAGTTAATAGAAGAGAACTTCTTTACCCCCTGTCCTTAAGCTGATTGTTAACAGAAAATCTAAAGAATTCAAAAAGGTTATGTGTGTCAGAAGTGCATTCTGTTTTATAGAGGAGCACAAAGGAGAGAAATCTTGGTCAGGAGCATAAAATAAGAATAAAAAGAAAATTTGTACCCTTTGACCTACATCATTCCGTTTCCCCTATCTTCCAGCCCCTGGCAACCACCATTCTATTCTCTGTTTCTGTGAAATCAGATTTTTTTGTTTGGTTGGTTTTTAGTGTCCATATATAAGTGATACCACACACTATTTTTTCTCTGTCCAGCTTATTTCACTTAGCATAATGCCCTCCAGGTTCATCCTGCAAATGGCAGAATTTCCTCTCATGTGGCTGAATAACATTCCATATATATATATATATCACATCTTTATCTGTTCATCCACTGAAGGATGTTTAGGTTGTTTCCATCTCTTGGCTATTGTGAATAATGATGCAGTGAACATGGATATGTGGATATCTCAAGATACTGATTTTAGTTCCTTCAGGTATATACCCAGGAGTGGGGTTGCTGGATCATATGGTAGTTCAAGTTTTAATTTTTTGAGGAACCTCCATACTGTTTTCCATTATGGCTGTACCAGTTTACATTCCCACCAACAGTACATAAGGTTCCCTTTTCTCCGCATCCTTGCCAACGTTTGTTATCTCTTGTCTTTTTAAAACTAGCCATTCTAACAGGTGTGAGCTGCTATCTTGTGATTTCGATTTGCATTTCCCTGATGATTTGTGATGTTGAGCATCTTTTCATGTACCTGTTGGCCACCTGTATATTTTCTTTAGAAAAATGTCTATTCAGGCCCTCTGCCCATTTTTTAATTAGATTATTTCTTCCTTTGCTACTGAGTTGTATGAGTTCTTTATATATTTTGGATATTAATCCTTTATCAGATATATGGTTTGCAAATATTTTCTCCCATTCTGTAGGTTGCCTTTTCAAATAAGACATTCTGAGGATCAAATGTATAACATGGTGACTATAGTTAATAATATGGTATTGTATACTTGAAAGTTGCTGAGAATAGATCTTTAAGTATTCTTACCACAAAGAAAAAAAGTTACTTATGTTAACTGTGTGAGGTTGTTAATTATGTGGATGTGTTAATTATTTTGATCTTGGTAACCATTCTGCAAGGTATATGTATATAAAATCATCATGTTACACTTTAAATGTATACATTTATATTTGTCAACTATTCCTCAGTAAAGTATTTGTTTGTTTGTTTGGGGTTTGTTTTGTTTTGTTTTAAGTAAAAAGAGAGAAACAGGCCATATTCTGGGACCTGTGGGGGAAAAATAGAAGATGGTTAAAGAGCTGTCCTCAGTGGCTGTAACAGTGTTGCATTGTCAAGAAGCTCAGCCTTTACGCTGGTGCCCCCTTAAATCCTGCCACCAGTTTTAAGACTTCTTTAATTCCTTCCCTGGGTCCTGGGGGCCACCTTCAGTAATTTGAACCTGAGGGAGTCCCCACTTCCATTGCCTGGGATACCTCAGAGAGGTATCTAATCACACAGCAAGTGGGAGAGGAAGGTGTATTACGAATATCCCAGGTGGGGCCTTTGTGAACACATTCCCACAGATACACTATTGCTAGTGATGCTTAAGGTTTATGGTTTGATTAGTACAGAAATGTTTGTACAGGATAGAGTTGCAGGAAAATGTCCTTGAAGTTTCCACCAATGATCTTGTCATTGAACTTTGGGCACATGATTCGTTTAAATGTTGGGACTGCTTATAAGCTGATTCTGCTTCTGTCACTAATACCTGAAAGAGTAGTCTCACTACTCCCATTTACTCTCATGTGGTCTTGCGGGAGGAGTCTGGAAATTTGATGTCAGTAGGTGTAAAAGAGTCTTTGCTATGAAGTTATGTTTGCAAGTTATTTTTAAAAGTCACTGCTTCAAGGTAGTTGGTAAATCTATTTTATGACAACTGCTCGGAGATCCAAGTACTGTAGAGTGTTATTTTGTTTTGTTTTCAGAAAGGTTGGATGGGAATGTGTTAAAATGAAAATGGCTGGCAATGAAAAGAGGTAATAACTCCTTCAGCCAAGTCATAGGTCCTAGTGTATGTCTAATAGTAGCAGACAGGGCAGACTAGATTGTGCTGCAGTAACAAACTACCTAACAGTCTGCGGCTTGTAACAACATTAGTTTCTTGCTCACTCACACTGTATGTCATGGATGGGCCATGGCTCTGCTCATGTAATCTTCACTCTGGGATCTTGGCACATGGAGCAGGCCCTATCTGGGATGTTGCTCATTGCATGGAGAAGGGAAAAGAGATGATGAATGACAAGTTGGCTCTTAAAGCTTCTACCCACATATAATTTACCAAAGCAGGACACATGCCATTTCCAAGCTCAACAGGACAGGGATGTATAATCCTCCACAGGAAGGGGCAGTGGCTATTTTGAACAATAATAGAACCAACTACACTAATATTGTGACTTTAATCTCAGGTGCATATGGAAACTACAATGTCTAAACCAGTCCTCTGTCCAGCCCACATCAATGCTACACCTTCTGAAACATTCACGGTACTTCAGCAAAGGATGAGAATAGTTGAGGAACAGACCAGTTCTCTGAGGAATGACCTAATAATGTTGGACTTTGGTGAAAAAAGGTAACAAATTAAAAAATTGTCTCACAATATCTTTGTAGGTTGAAGAATTTTGCCTCACTGGTTACTCATAAGGAGTCACAGTGTGGGTGGTTTGGCAGGTGAAATAGGTACTTAGAAAAGAATTGAGAAATAACATTAGAATATTAATTAGAAAATACTTGCAAGATAAAGAGTTGTCCTGCGGTAATGGAGCTACTACCACTATTCTAAACAGATTTTTAAAGTGTGTTAATTAGGTGCACAAACTTCGATATCCTATTCTCCCTCAATACTTGATTAAAAACAAATGTAATTTTTTATATAATTAGAAAAAAAAATTTGGTCCTTTTTTAAAAATAAGAATAGACTTTGATATTAGTTAAGGTGAACACCTACAACTTGATTCATGCATTAATACGGTCTGTATTTTCTTTCTCCAGATTTATTGTAAATTAAAAGAGAGGTTATAAGTCTTACAAAAAATTCATAGTTTTGAATGAAGTACTCAAAAGAAGAACTGTGTTTTTCCTTTGTGCTCCTGGAGAAGTTATTGCCGTTAAAAGTTAGATTGTCAAAGGCCTTGAGGAATCTGGATGCTTAAGTGGCCAATGCTGAATTTACTGGTGTGATTTTCTTTCAAATTATGTATGTATTTCCTGAATGTCTCTTATGAAGACCTAAAATTAGTATAGTTGGTATAGCACACATAGAATAAATAACTCTTCAGCAAAGATTAAATTTGTACCAGTGTTGAGTATGTTAGAACAAAATGGGAATGTTTATTATCACCTTGTTTAAAACTTTTCTAAAAAGGATGTGAAATACTGCCTCCACGCTAACTTTAATTCTTAGTTTACCATTATAGAATTAGCATTTAACATGTTTTATATATCACTTGCTTTTACATACAAAATAAGTTTACAAAAAATTCCAATTAAAATAACCATTAAAAAATCAGTGGTCTTGGGCTTCCCTGGTGGCACAGTGGTTGAGAGTCCACCTGCCGATGCAGGGGACGTGGGTTCGTGCCCCGGTCTGGGAAGATCCCACATGCCGCGGAGCGGCTGGGCCTGTGAGCCATGGCCGTTGAGCCTGCGCGTCTGGAGCCTGTGCTCCGCAACGGGAGAGGCCACAACAGTGAGAGGCCCGCGTACCGCAAAAAAAAAAAAAAAAAAATCGGTGGTCTTTACCCATCCCACATTGGTCTCATCCTCTTTACCTAATAGTGCTCTCTATGTTTAAATTTGCAGAGGCTATCAGATACTGGTTAACTAAAGAATATAGTTTTTATACTCAGTAGAAATGTTACATTGATTCGATGGTTGGGATTACCCTATAATATTGTTATATTGGGATCTTTGTCCAGAGGCCACTTGCAAACTCCAAAATGTTTACAGAGGAGCCTGTGAGCCAGAACATCATTAGCCCTATCCAGAATGAAATAATTTGTTCAGGAAAAACAGATATTTTATGGAAGAACTGTGAGTTTCTGGTAAATCGAATGTGCCGTCTGGAAAGCCTCATCCAGTCCTTGAAGATGAACATCTTCGTCTGCAAACTGAAAAAGATTTGAACCCACAGAAAACAGGTATAGAGAGAAGAGAATCATCAGAAATTCGGTCCTATGTGGGTGCTTGATGAGTTTATGATTCTTTTCCTTTCCTGACCTTCTTTAATCTGCTTGATGACCCTCCTGTCCTGTCTGATAGATTTTCTGAAGGAAAAACTGAATACAATACAGGAGGAGCATTCCAGGGATCTGAAGCTATTGCAACTGGAAGTGATGAATTTGCGCCAGCAACTAAGAGATGTAAAAGAGAAAGAAGACAAGGCACAAGATGAGGTGCAAAGGTTGACTGTGACTCTGCAGCTTGCCTCAGAGACAAAGGTTTGAGTCCAGAGTTCTGGAATACAAACTCACTGTTAAAGTGTTAGCTGGAGGAGGCAACAGACGCATAAAACTGACTTTTAAAAATAGGTGATGTTGGTGTGAGGATTCTTGACATCTGTAATTTATCTACATCGATAGCCTATAACATTGTGTGCTGTCAGTAATTGAGTATTTATAGATTCCTACCCTCTACATGTGACTGTGCGGATCCAGAGATATGAGGGAGTCTGTGCTCTTCAAGAGCTTATATGCTATCTGGGAGAACAAGGCATAGCAGGAGAAACTAAAGAGAGGAAATAAGGGTATAAGAAATATTAAAGGACCGTATAAGACAATAAGCAAATATTGCCAACTAAGTGTTCTATATTCAGGTGGCTTTGGGAAGGTGCGCATGTCCTGTCTAGAATAGATTAGGCTAGGCTTCAAGGAAGAGACGGGACTTGAGATGAACCTTTAGAAGGCAAAGCAGTGAGGTGAGGACATTTAAAAGACCACACACAGAGGCAGCAAAAAATAAGACTAGGGAAAAAAACTAATGATTTTGTTTTCCCTTCACAGGCCAGGCAGTGTAACAGATGTTATTTTGTTTAAAACATGTTTTGTTTAATCTCTGCAAAACCTCAAGATGTAGGATATTGTTGTCTCTCTTTTTTTTTTTTTTTTTTTTTTTTTGCGGTACACGGGCCTCTCACTATTGTGGCCTCTCCCGTTGCAGAGCACAGGCTCCGGACGCGCAGGCTCAGCGGCCATAGCTCACGGGCCCAGCCACTCCGCGGCATGTGGGATCTTCCCGGACCGGGGCACGAACCCGTGTCCCCTGCATCGGCAGGCGGACTCTCAACCACTGCGCCACCAGGGAAGCCCTATTGTCTCTATTTTAATGATAAGTGTACTGGGGATCAGAGAGAAGTCACCTCTCCGAGATCACACTTGCCTGTTTTCTTCCTGTAACTCAGATTTGAACCTAGATCTTTCCCTTGGGTGCAGTTAGGAGGAAATGCATAAACTAGCTGGACAGGAGTGAGGATTTGTTTGTGTAAAATAAGTTGGAAATTGGCTAGGGATAACGTCATAGAGGATCTCAAAATCAAGAATAATCAAGTAGTTGGGCTTGATCCTATGGGGAGTGATTAAATTTTTGATAAGAAAGTGACATAATGAAAGTAAAACTAATCTAGCAGTAGTGTAGAGTATCAATTATAGGAGAAGAGATTGGAGATAGGAAAACCAATTAGGAATCCATTGCCTTATTTGAGACATAGACTTTATTAGGTCTGAACTATGGTTGTGGCATTTTGAGAGGAAAGACATGTTAGAATGTGGTATTGGATAGGGGCTGAAGGTAGAGAATAAGGCAAAGACAGCTTTGAGTTTTTACATCTTAGATTGTAGTGCCATTAATAATAATATAAAAGAGAATGAATAGTGAAAGCTGTGTTTTTCATCCTCAACTCCTAAGCATAGGTAATATTTGAGGCTAGAAAAAAATGGAGTACTTAAAAAAATAGGAATATACCCTGTAAGAAAAACGTCTAGCAATTACTAGGTTTTCCTCTGATTATTGAAGTTTACATAGGAGGTACATGTGACTAATCAATTTTTAATTATCTGAAAGGGAAAATGATAGAAGTCATGAATCAAAGTAATAAAATAACTTTAAATATCTCATTGTAATAATTACTTTAGACTCATAATAAGAAGTGTTTATAACTGTATTCAGAATAGCATTTATAGGTTGCCCCCAAAAAGTCTAGATTTGAACTGTGATATACCATAGACAGTTTCTTCCTATCATTTCAGATTATTTAGAACCTTTTCTCCTTCTATTTTAGAAGAATGCAGCCATTATTGAAGAGGAACTGAAGACCACAAAATGTAAAATGAACCTTAAAATTCAGGAGGTAAGATAAAAAGGAAGCTGGAAGGTGAAGGGAACGTTGGAATTGCAGAGGGGGAAGTCAAGGAAGTGGATAGAATGAAAAGAAGCCATTGAAGAAGAAAATATGTGGCTGTTTATTAGGAAGATTTTAAAAATATGCCACATGAAGTTATACCTGCCCATATGTGACATTAAGACTTCCTTTCACCTCAATACTGCCACAAAACCAGAAATAAAAAATAAATGCTCTCTGAGCCGGGAGGGAAACAGTTACCATGAAACTCATGCAGTTGCCCATATACTAGAGTTAAGTGGACATACAAAGACCTTTTACACTAAAGTTGTGTTTAAAATAAAAAGCTTTTAATAAGTCTGCTCATCTAATTTTACCTTAAAACTTTCATTTCAGTCTAAATTTAAGTAGATAACAGATTGGAATTATGGAGTAGGTGGCTGCTAAAAGTTGTTGGACTAAAAATTTGCAGCTGAAAACAGTGGAAGAGTCAGAAGAATTACCAATTCAATACACCTTGACAGTGGCCTAAAAACCTCAATATTCCCTGACAGAATAATAGTTGACATTAGTCCAAATCGAAAGGATCAAGTTATATTTAAAATATCCTGTTATACAAAACAGAGAAATAGATATACTATTTTAAAAATTATGAATTTCAGTGTGTTTAGGGTGGTGAGTGTAGCTATCTGGGACATTCTCTCATGTAGAGTATTTTATTTGCCAATAGTTACTGATAAAAGCATGATTGTTCATTGTTAGTTGGAGTATATTGTTTCATGCTTTAAAAAAATATTTTGGCTATTTTAATAGATTCTTTTTAGAGCAGTTTTAAGTTTTTATAAAAATTGCACAGAAACAGAGTTCCCATATATCCTTTCTCCCCACCCCCAGAGCTTCCTCCATTATTCACATTCTGTATTAGTCTGTGATGAACCAGTTTTGATACATGATTACTAAATTCACAGTTTAGATTAAGTTTTACTTTTTGGTCATCACAGTATACAGAATAGTTTCACTGCCCTAAAAATGCCCTGTGCTCTACATACACATCACCCCGCGCCTCCCTCCCCCACCCCTGTCTTTCCCCAAGCCCCTGGCAACCACTGATCTTTTCACTGTCTCTCTAGTTGGAATCATACAGCATGTAGCCTTTTTGGACTGGCTTCTTTCGCTTAGCATATGCATTTAATCCTCCATGTCTTTTCATGGTTTGATAGCTCATTTCTTTTTATCAATGAACAATAATCCATTGTCTGGATGTACTGTAGTTTATCCATTCACCTACTGAAGGACATCTTAGTTGCTTCCAAGTTTGGCAGTTATGAATAAAGCTGCTGTAAACATTCATATGCAGTTTTTTGTATGGACATAAGTTTTCAACTCCTTTGGATAAATACCTAGGAGTATGATTCATACTTATGATGAGCTTATGTTTAGCTTTCTAAGAAATTGCCAACCTATTGCAGTGGCTATGCCATGTTGTGTTCCCACCAGCAGTGAATGAGAGTTCCTGTTGTTCCACATCCTCACCAGCATTTTGTGTTGTCAGTGTTTCGAATTTTTGCCAATTTTATAGGCGTGTTTATGGTATCTTGTTTTAATTTGCAGTTTTCTACAGAGTTGATATTGAACATCTTTTCATATGCTTATTTGCCATCTGTCTATCTTCTTTGGTGAGGTATCTTAGATCATTTGCCCACTTTGCAGCTGGGTTTTTTTTCTTATTGTTGAGTTTTTAGAGTTCTTTTTATATTTTGTATACCAATCCTTTATCCAGTTTGTGTTTTACAAATATTTTCTCCCAATCTGTAGCTTATCTTTTCATTCTCTTAACAGTGTCTTTTGCAGAGCAGACGCTTTTAATTTTTTTTTTTTTTTTTTGCGGTACGCGGGCCTCTCACTGCTGTGGCCTCTCCCGTTGCAGAGCACAAGCTCCGGACGCGCAGGCTCAGCAGCCATGGCTCATGGGCCCAGCTGCTCCGCGGCATGTGGAATCTTCCCGGACTGGGGCATGAACCCCTGTCCCCTGCCTCGGCAGGTGGACTCTCAACCACTGCGCCACCAGGGAAGCCCCAGACGCTTTTAATTTTAATGAAGTACAACTTATCCATTTTTTTCATGGATTGTACTTTTGGTATTATATCTATTAATAAAATATCATTGCCAAACCCAAGGTCACCTAGATTTTTCTATGTTATGTTTTAGAAGTTTTATAGCTTTGCATTTTACATTTAGGTTTTGAATTATTTTTTGTGAAAGGTGTGAGGTCTGTATCTAGATTCTTTGGGTGAGTTTGTGTATGTCTAGTTGTTCCAGCACCATTTGTTGAAAAGACTATCCTTTGGATTGCCACTTAACATTATTTTTTTATTGGGGAAGTCTTAATTCTTGGTGCTGTAGTAAAATATTGAATTTTTATTGAACTTGTCAAGGACCTGAAGAAGGACTGTGCTAGTCAAATAGGGACATTTTGAGGGTATGTGAAGCAGGAAGGATGTGTTAGTCTGCTGGGGCTGCCATAACAAAGTACCACAGACTGGTGGCTTAAACAACAGAAATTTATGTCTCACCATTCTGGAGGTGAAAAGTTCAAGATCAAGATATCATCAGCAGGTTTGGTTTTTTCCTGAGTCCTTTCTCCTTGGCTTGCAGATGGCTGTCTTTTTTCTGTGTCCTCACATGGTCTTTTCTCTGTGTACACATCCCTGGTGTCTCTTTGTGTACAAATTTCTTCTTATAAGGACAACAGTCATGTTGGATTAGGGCCCACCCCAGTGGCCTCATAACTTAAACAACTCTTTAAAGGCCCTATCTCCAAACACAGTCATATTTTGAGATACTGGGGTTTAGGCCTTCAACATATGGATTTCAGAGGGATGCAATTCAGCCCATAATAAAGGACTATACAGAGATAAAGTAAATGCAGTATATATCTTTCTAAGAGATAAATATATATATATATATATATATAAAATCTGGTTCTGATGAACATGAAATAGATTAACTGATAGCCCTTCATAATGCTTTAGGGATGAATATCTTAGTAGTATAATTATCAAATAAAGATTCCCTTTATAAGGCACTTAAATTATATCTTGAGCAAATTATACTATATAATTCGATGTAGAGTTTAGAAAAGTATATTATGCTACTCTAAATTATAAAGTGATTATAATCTGATACTAAAATAAAACCTGAAAAATATAGCCCAAAGCAAAAACTATAGCTCATTCTTAAATAAGATTCTAATGTTAATATTTAACTGATTATTGGATAAGGAAGGAATTTCTAATCTTGAAAAGAAGGAACAAGATTATAAAAAGCTCGATAAGTTTGACCATATAAAAATTAAAATCTTATACATGTATAAAACAAAACTAATGAAACATAACAAAACTAGACAGTTAATAATCTTCCCTTTTAAAGAACTTAAATTGACTAAAAAAAACAGAGGGCAAAGGATAAGAACAGTTCAGAAAATATATAAAGAACTAATAACCATATTAGAAAATGTTTAATCTCACTAGGAACCAAAGAAATGAAAAAAATATTAAGGGGTTGTTTTCATTTATTAGCAAAGATTTAAGAAAGTGATAATCTGTAGTGCTGATGATATTTATTCAAATACTACTGATAAGGTAAAATTGGAAGGAGAATTACAAAATGTATCAAAAGTCTAAAAAATGTTTATACCTTTAACCTAGTGATTCCTTTTGTAGGATTTATCCCAAGGAAATAATCAGAAATTCAATGAAAGATTTATTCACAAGCATGTTCAGCAGAACAGTATTTAGAATAGCAAAACACTGGAAATATCCAAATGTTCAGTGTTAGGTGTATGGTTAAGAAAATCAGAACATTTCCAAAACGGGCTATCTTGTAATTATTTCATGTCAACATATTTTTCATCTCATTTCACTTTTTAAAAACTTCTGAAATTGTTAAATATATCATCCTTCAAGAAGACACATAAAGTACATATGTACAATGTAGAGAAGAGTTATAAAGTGTACTCTTACATCATGTTTACTGGGGTTTAAAAATAGAATTTCTGGAACTTCCCTCGTGGTGCAGTGGTTAAGAATCCACCTGCCAATGCAGGGGACATGGGTTCAAGCCCTGGTCCGGGAAGATCCCACATGCTGTGGAGCAACTAAGCCCATGCGCTACAACTACTGAAGCCCGCTCACCTAGAGCCCATGCTCCACAACAAGAGAAGCCACCACAACAAGAAACCCGTGCACTGCAATGAAGAATAGCCCCCACTCACCGCAACTAGAAAAAGCCCACGCGCAGCAACGAAGACCCAACGCAGCCAAAAATAAATAAATAAGTAAATAAATTAAAAAAGAAATTCTTTCAATTTAACGTCACTTCATAAAAGGAACAGCATTTTTCAGTTCCCATTTAAATTAGAAAGGATTTCTTTACTTCATGATAAAAGAGACTCTTAACCTTCTTTTTATCTTTATCTGACTCATTTTATAGTCATTTATTGATAGAAATAAGGTCAGTGTACCCAAATTCTTGAGTGTTGTTTTTGTCTGCTGCTTAACTACTACTTCATTATTTGTTTTGATCTTTAAGTTCCAATACATTAAAAAAAAATCCAATACATAATTGAAACAGCTTTCAGAGGAATGTTTATAATACTATGGGATAAATATATATATATATATATATATAGGTGAAGAAATCAAAATACAGGAAAATAAAGAGTTAAAAAATAAAGTTAGAAAATAGAGAAATACAGAAAATACATATACTAAGACATATTAGTGTTTTTCAAACTTGACAGCAATACATTGTAAGACATATTTTACACTGCAACACCATACATACATGCATATACACAAACATTTCATGAAGCAGTACTTACCCTTCCTTACTACTTGCTATGTGCTCTGATATTTTCTTTCTATTCTTTTCTCCCCCACCTTTTTCAAGTGCTTCTTGCAACTTACTAATGCGTCTTGACCCACAGTTTGGAAAACAGACTTACACAGTAGGAAGATGAGGGTAACAAATTTGACTCTGCATTTCCTAGAAGGTTATCCGTTAGGGAGAAACAAAAGCATGTTTCTGAGTAGTCATAAATGAACGAAGAATGGGGGTGAGTTGGCATGTCTGGTAAACTTTTCATGGTGACTTTGATCTTTGTTAAACTGCTGTGAAGTTCCCTTGGTCTTGCCTAACTGCAGTGTTGCTCTATAGCTAAGGAGACAACTGTCTCAAGAGAAGCACCTAAGGGAATCTGTTGAGAAACCTGGATCAGCCATGTTACTCAAAATACAAGAAATGGGATCAACAGTGGAGGTGGAACGGAAACAGGTAGAGAGATTTTCTCTCCTTGTTTATGTTGGGAAAGTGAAACCAAAAGGGAAAAGCTAATGTTTTACCTACAAACCTGTAGTTTTGCTTATTTCCTCTAGATTTATTAAATTCTTCTCTCTTTTTTTTTTTTTTTTGTTGTGGTTCGCGGGCCTCTCACTGCTGTGGCCTCTCCCGTTGCGGAGCACAGGCTCCAGACGCGCAGGCTCAGCGGCCATGGCTCACGGGCCCAGCCGCTCTGCGGCATGTGGGATCTTCCCGGACCGGGGCACGAACCCATGTCCCCTGCATCGGCAGGCGGACTCAACCACTGCGCCACCAGGGAAGCCCTAAATTCTTTTCTTTAGTATTCCTCTATTAACATTCTTACTACAATTTAAAAAATTTTAGTGCAAAATAAGAAAGGACTCAGACACCATTTAGTCCAGCGCTCTTAATTTATGAATGAGGGAGCTAAGGACAGAGAGGTTATTTTGTCTCAGGCTTTACAGAAGTGAACTCTTAGTTCCTGGGAGGGAATCCTTCCCTCTACACCATATAATCTCTGTTATAAGAATTGATTTTAGAAGGCACTGACCTAGTCTCATGTTACATGTATTGTATATGATGTGCATAGAAAAGAAAGATTAAACTGAGCTGATATTTGAAGCAAGGAATAAGTCAAATAATCAGGAATGTGTTTACATTGCTGTTTTCAAGGCTCATTATTTATTTTAGCATAATATTTTTGCTTTCATCAAAGTTGTTATTTGAAATATCTATATGTAATTTAGAATATTTTAAATTCTAAGTACCAAGGCAATTAGTAGTTTCAAATCATAATACCTATTACTAGATTACATAATTTTTATTATTTTAATGAGTGCTGTCCTTCACAATGGAATTATAAAGAGGATTCTACTTAAAGAATTTGCAAATGATCCTTTATTACTATACTTTAGAGTGCGAATATAGTAGGCACTAGCCACATGTGGCTATTCAAATAAAAATTAATTTTATTTGTTAAAATTAAACAAAATTAAAGATTCAATTCCTCACTCACTCTGGCCACATTTTGAGTGCTATTGAAGAGTGCACAGAAAGTTCTCCTGGACAGCACTGCTGTAAGACACTGCACTCTGTTGAGATCTTTAACTGTAACACATAAACACCGCTTCTTCCTCCAGGAACATTAAGATCAGAAAAATCTGCCTTACGCCTGTGCTATAAGTTAGCTTAGTAGAAATCCTTACCTTACAGAAAAGGAGTTTTTCTTACACGATTTCAGGTGCAGATTTTGCAGCAAAACTACGTTGCCCTAACGCATTTCTATTCAGACCAACCAAGAACTACTGGCACAGGAGCGACAACAGAAAGGGGAGTTGGAGACCACTACCTCACAGCTCAAGTCTGATCTAGGTATGAAAACAGATGCTAGAAATTACACTTTTGTTAGTTTTTTGAGATTTCATGCGAAAACTCTTAAGATTCCAAATTCTCAAAGTGGCCAGTGTTACTGGTATTTCCCACAGACCTGAATGTAAAAAGTTGCTGATTTCCTTTTTATCTGTGGCACTGAGAAAGACAGAGAATGTTGGTAATAAAATAGAATTTGACCCTCTTAATTGTAAACTTATGTGGATTTTTTTCAGGTTTATTTAACTGCGGACTTGGGAACATTTGGCTTCTATAAATCTAGATTGAATATTGGATAATAGAATGCTAATAAGGAAATGAGGTCATTAATCCTTGCTCTCCTACTGATTCTAATGGTTTATCATGTCAGACTCTCCATTCTTCAGGTTATCAACCTATTGTGGTCAACTTGTATTTGTAGAAATGGATAGTTGTAAGGTACCATAGAGAGAGGTTAGATTAACTACTCGTTTGAGGAGGAAAAAAACATCTGTTTTTAAAAAAAAGAGTCTTAAAAGGTGACAGAGCTAGGAAATGGAAGTGTCTAGACTTGATCCCAGGTCGCTCAGAGACATGCTTCTTCCAACCCAACAGCCCTTATCAGACTCCTGTTTGTTAATATATAATTGTAACAGCAGTTTTCAGGTAGATCTCACTATAGAGATCACACAGAGTTCCAGTGCAGTGCTTTACGCATGAATAACACTTCATGATTTACACAGGGCTTTCACATACATTATCTCATGTAATACACAAAACTATCTATAATTCCTAAAGTTACAAAATGAATAAATGGTGAGGTGAGGCCTCAACCTAGATCTTCTAACTCCAAACCCAATGTTCTTGCCACTGTGGCTTCCCTGCTCTGTGGCTGTAATGAGGACAGGGAATACCAAAAGGGAAATGAAAATTAAAGAACAAAAAACATAAAGGGTAATCCATTCAATGCTTTTACTTATTGCTTTTAGCAGAAAGTATTCTTTTTCCATATAGTTGTTGAGTAATGAATTATTCTGTGAAGTTCCCACTGATGATGCCCCCTAAATAATTTTCTGCCTTCCTGTGACGGCATGCCTACAAAAATACGTTACATTTCATTGTACTACCACATTATCCCATTTGAGCCTTACAGCAAACTTGTGAGAAAGGTAAGAAAATATACGCCATTCTACAAAAGGATAAAAAGATCTATAGTGAAGGACCCACAGTAAACAGAATAGCTGGGACTAAAACACAGCTCTATTATATTAGTTGTCCTTCTGATTAAGTGATTTTTTAAAATATGACTTTCTTAATGGATTAATGCTTTATTTTGGAATTTTGTAAGAATATATGGAAGACCATTAAAAACATTGAGATTAGAATAACAGTAATTCAAATTAACATTTAAAAAGGAAGCCTGTCTGAATACCAGCTATATGCTTCATATTGAATAATAGATGCTTTACATGCATGCAATTTTATTACTTTAAGGTACAACTAGTTATTCTAACTAGATTAATCAAAGGAATGCCTTTAGCTATTTGCTTCAATGAATTTTAAAGTGTACTTATTTATTAATAATTGTTTATTTTATTTATTAGCAATAAACATTATATATATATGTGTGTATATGTGTGTGTATTACACACACATTAATTAAAGTGATTAAATTGTTCTCCGAAGTAGGATAAACATTCCCCTTTTAGTCTTTCTTTGATTAGTGGAACTTTCAAAATAGATCATGTAGTTTATCTTTTTGATCCTTCATATATGTTAAATTAGAATTTATTTAAAATGAGTCTTGGACTCATTTTCAAGAATTACAGTTTTTCTGAGTATATCATAAATAAAATGGGTTTTTATGTGTTTTATAATTTTCTGGCTTTAGAATTTTTAAGTGAAACAAAACTAATAGATCTTTATGAATTTTCTATGAAGCCAAACATTAACCTCAGAAAAGTTTATATCTCTTGGCTACTAGTATACAGTGCCAAACTGTTCTCCTATTTCTGCCTTTGGTTTTATTTTCACTGTATATACATACTCTGAGTGGTTTCAAATCTTTTTTTTTCCCACACCAAATCATCCTCCCGAGCTCCAGATGGTATTTTACTGCCAACTAATCATCTATATTTAGATGCTTTGCAGATACCTCAAAACACACGATGAAAGCTTAAGTGTTGCAGTCATTTTTACTTATTATATCCTCCAAACCTGCTCCTTGCCCTGAATTCCCTGTTAGAATCCACCAACCACCCCCACTGTCCAGGTCTGTACACTAGATATTTTCCTTGACTCATCTACTGCCTTTACCCCACCGGTCAGTCACCAAGTCCTGACAATTCTCCCTGCTTGCTTTTCACAAGTCTTTTCCTTCTGCATCATTACCTCAGAGCCAGCTCTCATTGTTTTACACTTGGGTTACTGCAACAGCTACTAAACTGATCTCCCTGTCTTTATTGAGCCTTGGTCAGAGTAATCTAACAAAAGGCTTTTTGATCTTTTTGATTGTGTGCCTCTCTGTCTTGAAATCCCTCAGACTCGTCATCATCTGTGCATTGAGTAAAATGTGACCTCATTTACCATTGTACGTGACTGTGGACTAGTTTCTTGATAATTTCAGGATTTAGTTTCCAGTCTATAAAAATATGATAGAAATACTTGCGTTCTCCTTATTTCTGCAAAATACAGACTAAAACAAATTTTTTTTAAATCAAAGTTTCTCAGGGAAAATACCATGTGATTTCAATGTAGTTGTAAGTTATCATCATAGTTATGTGGACTTTTTTTGTTTTTAGTTTCTAGAGATGACCTCATTTCCAAGTTGGTTGAAGAAAATAAGGGAGGTTTTGAGTACAGAGGTTTTCTTTCATCTCTTCACTAAATAGTATTTCCTCACTCGTGTTGGTTTACAGTCCTTCTGATTCTCCTAAAATCGTGATTAAAAAAAGTTTCAGTGTAAATGAGTGTGTATCCAGCACTGTTGTCAACTGGATATTAGGAAGTATTTCATGCAGATTATTATAGTTTGAAAAAAGGTGAATTGGCAAAACTAATGAGACTTATTTGCATTTTATACCTATTGCAAATGAATTGTTGTGAAGCTTTTTTTATGAAATGTAAGAAATAGTAACTATTTTTGGTGATGGTTTATCAACAACATGAATGTATGTACTTACTACCACTGAATTTAACACTTAAATAGTTTTAAGTGAACTTACTCTTAGAAATAGTTAAAATGAGTATAGTGCTATACAGTAGGCCCTTGCTGGTTATCTCTTTTATATATAGTAGTGTGTATATGTTAATCCCAACCTCCTAATTTATCCTTCCCCGCCCCTTTCCCCTACAGGGGAAAAGAATCTGAAAAAGAATACATATTATTATATGTAATTATATAATAATATAATGTATATTTGTATATAATATATAATATTAATATTATTATTATATATAACTGAATCACTGTGCTGTACACCTGAAGCTAACGCAATATTGTAAATCAACTATACTTCAATAAAAAAGAAATTTCATTAAAAAGACTTAAAAATGGTTAAAATGATAAATTTTGTTATGTGTATTTTACCACAATAAAAAAAAATAGAATAAATGTTACTACTTTTATATCAAGACATTTCTAAATCAATCTCATGGTGTAGATGTTATATGATGTTAACTTTTCTTGAGATGCTTCTTCTGGAAAGCTAGAAAAGTGGTTCTCTCTCTGAAGGGAGAGGACTTAGACTTTGTTCTTCCCCATTTGACTAAGTACCTATTAGGTAAAACCCAGCCCACAACTCACGTCCCTATCGCCTTTCCCTCATCTCAAAGAGAACATTTTTTTTCACAGAACAAAGGTGCTTTCTTCTGCTCCACCCTCAGGTATTCTTTGATGAAAATCTCTTCCCCTACTTATAATTTTAAAAGATCCTTGCATGTGTTTCTTTGAAATAATAAGCTCATACTGCTAATAAATGTGTATGTAACATAAACTGAAAATATTTCATCTTACAGAGTAGAATTTTTTTGACATAAGGATACTAGGTAAATATCAAGGTTTGTTTTTAGGCAAATTCTTTCTAATTGGAGTCCCAGTATGAGAATATTTTTAATAAATAGTTTTGATAAATAATTTATAAATTAAGAGAAGTTTGGGAGTTGGATATATCAAGATTTTAAAAAATCCTTTATAAGACACTTATCTATGTGTATTAGAACTTGAACTGGTACTAGCCACAATACAGAACAGGTATTTTGATAGAGATACATGTAATAGCTTTTACATGTAGAAAAAGAGAAATTCTTTTTTATTTTTTTTTCCTGTAGAATATACAGATGTCTTTCAACAAGGAACATGAAGAAAATGCATATTTGAGGTCTGAAATAATATCCCTTCATGAAGCATCAGAAAAAACACGGGTAAATCTTCCCATTTCTCTAGTGTTTAGATGTTAATTTTGTTCAGTTAAAGAACCAAGATTAATTCTGGTTACATGAATTCATACCATTATCATCATCCAAAATTTTTATTTCCGTAAGATTTACTTCATTTGTGAAACATCATCAAATTAACTACATTTCCCATTTCACCCTCTAAATTCCTGTGATACGTAGGTATTTGAGATATACTGCTAAAACATGCACTAGTTTAAACTTTGCCTTGTTTGCTTTCTAATTTAATCACTAAATGTATGCCTTTTATTTCCCCCTATGAAACTCTAAGCAGTTCAATGCCAAGGGCTATCTTATACTTTCTTTGTATCTTCTATGGCAAAGCACAGTAGGAACCTAATAAATACTTGCTGATTTTGGAGTTATGTGTAATCATTTTATGTGGGATAGTGGTTCCCAAATTCAGCTGATGTTTTCTGTATATGCATGTACATGGAGAGGAGTCACCACATATGCAAGCAACCGAGTTATTTCTCATAGGGCCCAAAGAAATAGTATCGATCGTTTAAAAGAATTTTTTGTTAGTACAATTTGATTATTTCAGTGTTAGGATCATAGTGTTGTTATGCTCTCTTTATGATAAAGAAAATACAAAATGTGATCTTTCATAAAATAATAACAGTTACTACTACTCTTACTGTAAATGATAGTTTACATTTACTGAATCCATACTACAGTCATGGCACAATTCTAAGCACTTTATGTTACTAACAAATTGTAATCCTCTCAATAGGACTTCTTTAGAACTATTATTATTCCCATTTTAAAGATAAGAAAGTTGATATACAGAGAGGTTTAATAATATAGCTAGGGCTTCCCTGGTGGCACAGTGGTTAAGAATCCGCCTGCCAATGCAAGGAACAGGGTTCAAGCCCTGGTCCGAGAGGATCCCACATGCTGCAGAGCAGCTAAGCCCGTGTGCCACAGCTACTGAGCCTGCTCTCTAGAGCCTGCAAGCCACAACTACTGAAGCCCTTGAGCCTAGAGCCCGTGCTCTGCAACAAGAGAAGCCACCGCAATGAGAGGCCCACGCACTGCAATGAAGAGTAGCCCCTGCTCACTGCAACTAGAGAAAACCAGCATGCAACAAAGAAGACCCAACACAGCCAAAAATAAATTAAAAAAAATATATATATATATAGCTAGTAAGTGACACAGTTGGAATTTGAGCCCAGCAATCTAGCTGTAAAGAAAATTAGCTATTTCTTTTCAAGGAGCAAGAATTCTCCTCTGTCTTACCCGCAAGTATTCCTTGATAAGTAGTTTGTGCATCTGGTTATAACTTTAAAATGCCCATGAATGTATTCCTGTCTTATGATGCTGTCCCACTTATGATACTGTCCAGATAATCTTTATCTCTCCTTTCTTGTTTCTGTTTTTTTGAGTGTTTTTTCTATTAACCCTTCAGAGTTATTTGCCCCATCCTTAAAGAGTTTATACATTAAAACATAAGATCCTTACCAAATATACTTTGCAAAAATAACTGAGAATTAAGATAAATATTTTCCACAGGAATACAAATTTCAAAATACCAAAAGGGCAAGAGAATTATAAACTAGCTACATGTATGACAGATGTGTTACAGAAAAGATTTTTGTTTTATTTTGGAAGGTTAATCTTGTGAAATGGCACAGTGATCTGTATTTTGCTTTTTTGAATACTGTAATTGGTGATGAAGGAGCTTAGATATTTTGTTATCAGCTAAACAATTCTGAAAGCTCATCATCCAGTTTTGAGAATGAAACATTGGCCATGCATCTACATTGTAAATTCCATTCTGTAGATGTCTTGCTGTAATTGACCAGCATTCAAAATTATGAAGAATGGAAGATTGGTAAACTGCCAAATGCTTCAGTTGTTCCACTGTATCAACAAATTTCCCCTTTTAATTTACAGTTGTTTAGGATGATGACTGCAAATATTTGAAAGTATTTTATAATCTAGTGAAATATCAATTGGGATTAGGTTAAATAAATTAGGTTCACATGTATGGTGAAATAGTATGCCATTGTTAAAAATGATGATACGTAAGTAAAAAGACTTATTTATTGGAGAGATCTGTGATTTGCTGTATATGTTGTCTTAGGTTTTGAATGACCAACTGACTAGAAAGTGTTCAGAGCTGAACAGAATGCTTCAGATTGTTAGAATGGAAAATACCAGAATCATTGCTGACCACCAAGCCATTCTGCAGATATTCATTTTTAACACTAGTCAATTTCTGGTAGAGTCATCAGGAAGCCTCCTTGGCTAAGAGATCAGGAAATACAAATAGCCAACTGGATACATAAAATATTTTAGCAATTAGTTTCAAGGATTTTTCTGAATTATTTTATTTTTTAATTGTTTTCTGTTTTCATCAGAGGGGTCATTTGGCCTTACACTCAATGCTTTCTTAATGGTTTCTTCTCAAATATCATTACTTTAGGAAAAGTAATTACCTGTCCCAGTATTGATAGAATCATGGAGAATACTTATGACTGACCCTAAAGTATTTACCTTTTCCCCAAAGACCTGTGCTTTCCCATTTTGCTTATGCCATTCCCTCTGCTGAGAATGGTCTTTACTTCATTTTCAACTGTTTGAGATTGTGTTCATTCTTTAAGACTCACTTTCACCCAGAAACGTGATCATGCCAATCAGAAAGAATCAGTTTTGTCTTTTAATTTCTACTTCTAGGACACTAAACAGGCTGTAATAATAAGGCTCTCTCTATTTTTATTTTTTTTTTTTTTTGAGCATACTTACTACATACCAAGCATTGTGCTAAGGATTTTACATATATTACCTTCTTTAATCCTAGCAGTTACGTAAAGGGATATTTGTCATCCTCGTTTTACAGATAATAAAAATAAGATTTAGAGAAGTTAATCAACTTGCCCAAAATCACCCAGCTAGTATAGGGTGGAGCCAGATTTAAATCTAGATTTGACTCCAGACTCAGTGTTTTTAATCATTTATGTTATGTTGCTTCTCTT
The DNA here is from genome assembly GCF_964374135.1 of Grampus griseus. Taxonomy (NCBI): domain Eukaryota; kingdom Metazoa; phylum Chordata; class Mammalia; order Artiodactyla; family Delphinidae; genus Grampus; species Grampus griseus. The sequence goes on along the minus strand of NC_139001.1, from coordinate 38,322,164 downwards.
GTTCTTCATCCTATAGTAGTAGTTTATGTCAATGGCTCATTTCCTGTACTACATTCCTAGGACATTGTCTTACATATCTTTGTTATTACCCATAGGGCTAAGCGTGTTTTGCACATAACAGGTACTCAATAAGTATTTTTTATTCAGCAAGCATTTAGTGTTTATCTCATGCAAGTATGTTGCTAGATCTAGATAGAATTATGGCAGTGAACAAGACAAGTCCCTACTTTCATGGAACTTACAATTTAGTAGACTGAATAATGTGACTTATGTATGTAACACTTTCACAAACATTTTAATACGTTGGAATGTGACACAAGTGAGATCCCATTTTACCAAGTATGAAGGTGTGAAGGTTTACCCTGCAATCAAATATTGTTCAAAAAGAAGTGTTTTAAAATATGTTTACAAATGTAATTATTAATATGTACTATATTTACAAAAGCTTTATAAATTGTAGGTAGAGGAGGTGTGCATAAAAATGCTGTTTTGATAATTGAAAATAGTAAGCCAGAGAAAATTGTGCAAAACAGTTATACACTTTTGCTGTAGCAGTATCTGAGTGCAATTTCAGATACTGTCAAAAGCATTTACACTAAACTATGAAACATGATTTTCCCTGGAGAATGGAATTATTTGGAAGAGATGTGGGGGAGATAGAGGTGGAGCGATCATTTCACTTTATATACGTTGATATTGTTTTACTTTTTAAAATATAGTATCATGTTGAAATTTTAAAGTACCAAAATATACTTAATATAGTTTTTAAAAAATCTTTTTTGGAGTATGGTTGCTTTACAATGTTGTGTTAGCCTCCACTGCACAACAAAATGAATCAGCCATACACATACAGATATCCCCTCCCTCTTGGACTTCCCTCCCATTTAGGTTACCACAGTGCATTAGGTAGAGTTCCCTGTGCTATACAGTATGTTCCTATCAGTTGTCTATTTTATACATGGTATCTAAAAATTTGTTCATGTTAGGAGTTTTATAAATTTTGCAGCAAGCTGGATAAATAATGCATCTTGATTATTGGCTAGAAGAGCTATAAAATGATAGAATTGTGGTCAGGTCAGGGTAGGTACAAAGAGCAAGCTGGACATTAAGATAAATTCTTTTAAAAAGGAGTTTTATTTATATAAATTAAATTTGTCTTTTGTAAGTATCAGTATCTTTGATCAGTTGTTTAGAGTGATACCCTATCAAATGACTTCTGGCATCTCAACTTTTAATATTGCTTCTAACACTCAGGAAGAACAGAAAATGATGACACAGACATTTCAAGAACAAAACTTACTGCTGGATGCAGCCCATGCCAGTATCACAAATGAGCTACAGACTGTTCAGAATGAGAAAACACAACTCCAAATGCATCTGTAAGTAAACTGTGGGCAACTTTTGCATCTTTTGTTTTTGCATTTGTATTTCTTATCTTTAATGAAAATGTTTAATTCTGCATTTGCTGGGCCAATCACAAAAATAAAGACTCTGCCCTAAAGGAACTAGTTTTGTTAGAACATTTCGGTAACTGCTCTCAGGCAGGAGATATGTTCTGTAAGAACATTTAGTCTTCTGTTAAAGAAGAACTCTCGTTCAGCTTTCATATCGCCTTGTTCTCTTCCTGCAGGGACCATTTAGTCCTTGAGCGTAACCAGTGTATCCAGAAAGCACAGGATGCTGAGAAGGGGGCAGCTGTGCAAAAAGAGCTGCTAGAATCAACTGTTGCAAGATTGTGAAGTGAACTGGAAGCATCAATACAAGAGAAGACCTCTCTGCTAGAGGAGAAAGAAGGACTTCAGAGAGAGGTAGGTAGAGGCAGATTTATGTTACCTCCTGGTTGTGGTGGTAATCTTGTTTTAAAATTTTATTGTAAGTGCGAAAGACAAGAAATACAACACAGATGCAGTTTGTCTGAGTTGCCCATGAAAGAGATCTTTGGGTGGCTAATCTGTGTCTTTTAGCATGTGAGCGCACTGTGCCAAATAGTTACCCTTATATAGCATGAGTGAATGTTAACTAACCATTCACACATCCTCATGTTAGTTAAGGAGTCAGATTTAAAACTCGATTTTCCCAGTAGGAGTGGGACAGTGTAGCGGAAACAATGTAAGGGGAAACAGCCCTGTCTTCCTAGTTAGGAAAGAACCAGCAGAGTCTGACATGTAGACGTGTCTCTCTAATTTCAGGGCTATTTGTGAAGTCTGCTCTGCCTCAGAGACTCCCCGAGTGGCCCCTTTTCTGAGTGGATGTGCTATCTGTGCAGTGTAGGTATTAATTGACATGCAGGGTGTATCTGCTATAGTAGAGCCTGTCAGCTGTTTTTAAAATGACCCATTTCTTTTTTTCCCGTCTCTTGGGCAGGTTAATAAAACCGAGAAAGAAATAGCAGAAGAAAAATGCAACTTGGAAAAGGAATTAGCTAAAAGCAAGGTATTCCACATTTTATTTGTTGTTATGTCATATTTAATTCCTTCTGTATTGCTGCCTCCTGTATCAGATTATCTTAATGAGGAGATGGGTTATTTTGTTGAATACCAAAACATGGGGGAAATAGAGAAGCCATGAAGCTGGATGCACTTGGAGCACTCCAGTCACTTCAGCATAAGGCTGCGTCTGGGGAATGTTTGCTTGTTGAGCATCTCGTGTTTGCCAGTGAGTCATCACTGCCTCGGACCCTAGTGTTCACCGAGTAGCTTAGCCAGGGAGTCCCCTGAGAGTGAGCTAATGGGCCTGTGGGCTGCAAAGGGATGATTGCTGACGATGCTGGTGTTTTTCTTTGTTTGTTTTTTGTTTTTTTTTAAAAAAAAACTAATTTAAGCTTCCTAACTTGTTAGCACTTGCCACTTTATTTGTGAGATTCCACTTTATTTGTGAGATACCCCTTTCTGGGTTCTATGAAGGTAGAATGGCCAGAGAAACAAATACAATCCTTATTCAAACAAAAAACATCTTTAAGACATTGCTCTTTGCATTTCAAAATTTGAAGAGGGTAAAGATTATGTATCACTATCATCTAGAGAATATATCTAGAGCATCAAGGACTATCAGCCCATCCCCATTCAATAAACCCAGCAACAGGTGTCGGATATAGTCATCAAGCCTTGACTGTTTCTTGACTCAACTAAATAGCATTCTTAGTACCATATATGTGAACTTTTAGTTTAAGAACTGGGGAGAGAAGAAAAGCTAAATTCTGAGCTGGAGCTCAAAGACAATTCACTAAGCTGGCAGGTACCTTCTGTGGTTTAGTCACTCATATCTAGTGATTTGAAAACAGTCCACCCAAAAAATCTTTTAAATAAAGCTGACTTCCTGTGGCAAGGACTTTGCTGGTGTCAATGTGGCCTCAAATATGTTTTTTAAAATTTGGGAATTTGGTGGATACTATTAAGTTCATTAATACTTTTTGCTTTAAAATGCTAGTGAATATTTCATGGCTAAGGCAAATGCTATTTGTGATTAAAACACGGTATTATTATTTTGCTTGTCTGATTTCATTTGTTTTAATGTAGACTAAGTGTACATGGGGCGGAAAAATACTTGCTCGTTAGAGAGGTTCTATTAAGCCAAATGACAGTGCTTCTACAGAGTTCCGTTTTTTGGCCTAACTTGATATTTTTTACATGTGTACTCATTGTAAAGCTATGTTTTCTTAAAGTCAGGCTTATTGAGTTATAAATTAGAGTGAAATTCACCCTTTTTTTACTGTACAGTTCTGTGAGCTTTGACAAACACAATCATGTAACCACCACCACAACAATCGAAATATAGAACATTTCTATCACCCCGGAAAGTTCCCTTGTGCCTTTTAGTAGTCAGCCTCTTCCTCCATCCCCATCCCCTGGCAACCACTGATCTGTTTTTCTATCCCTGTAGTTATATCTTTTCCAGAATATCATATAAATGGTATCATACAATATGTAACATTATAAGTCTGGCTTCTTTTATTTAGTATAAAACATTTGAGATTTGAGATTCATGCATATTACTGTATGTATCAGTAGTTTATGTTCTGTTATATCACAGTTTCTTTACCCATTTGCCAATTGAAGAACATTTGGGTTGTTTACAGATGTTGGCAGTTATGAAAAAACCTGTATAAATATTCATATGTGAACATGTATTTTTATTTCTCTTGGATACATATCAGGAATTGGACTTCTAGATCCTACAGTAAATATATGTTCAACTGTCTTCCAAAGGATGTGTGCCATCTTGCATTCCTACCAGGAATATATGAGTTCCAGTTTCTCTGCACTCTCACGAGCACTTGGCATTGTCAGTTCTTTTAGTTTCAGCCATTCTGATTGGTGTGTAGGGGTATGTCATTGTGGTGTACTTTGCTTTTCTCCAGTGACTAGTAATATTGAGTACCTTTTCATCTGCTTATTTGCCCTCAGCAACTTAAAGTGTCTCTTCAAATCTTTTAATCATTTTTAATTCAGTTGTTTGTTTTCTTATAATTTATTTTTCAGAGCTTTAAAAATAGTGTCGTATTAATTCTCATGTAATAGTTATTACAATTTGTATATAAACAAATTTTATATGTGCTTTACCTACTTTTCTTCTATATTACGCCTTTTCATGCTCTTTTAAAGAACAGAAGTTTTATATTTTGATTAAGTTCAGTTTATCAATTTTTCAATTTTATGGATGATACTTTTTGTGTTGTAGCTAAGAAATTTTTGCCTAATCTAAGATTACATAGATTTTCTCCTTTGTTCTCTAGAACTTTTTTGTTCAATATTAGGTGTATGATCCACTTCAAGTTAATTTTTGTATATCATGCAAGATGTAGTCCAAGGTTCATTTATTTTTAGGTGGATCATCTGATTGTTTCAGTGCCTTTTATTATTGAGATATAATTAATATACCATAAATTCACCTTCTTCAAATATACAAGTTAGTGATTTCTTAGTATATTCACAAGTTTGCACAAATACCACCACTATCTTATTCTAGAACCTTTTTTATCATCCTAAAAAGAAACCTAGTACCCATTAGGAGTCACTCCCTATTTACCCCTGCCCACCTCTGGCAACTACTATTCTACTTTCTACCTCAATGGATTTGTCAGTTCTGGACACGTCATGTAAATAGAATCAAACAGTATGTGGCCTTTTGGGTCTGGCTTCCTAGCATGATGATTTCAAAGTTTGTCCATATTGTAGTGTATATAAGTACTTCATTTCTTTTATGGTGAATAATATTGCATGAATATAACACACTTCATTTATCCGTTCATCAGTAGATAGACATTTAAGCCGTTTCCATTTTTTGGCTATTAAGAATAATGCTATGAACATTTGTGTACAATTCTTTTTGTGAGCATATGTTTTCAGTTCTCCAGGAACAAACTACTGGGTCATGTGATAACTCTGTTTATCATTTTGAGAAACTGCCAAACTGTTTTACAAGTAAGGTAGTTGCACCATTTTACAATCCCACTAGCAACGTATGAGCATTCCATTATCTACGTCCTCACCTAAACTTGTTTAAAAAAACTTAAAAAAAATTACACCCATCCTAGTAGGTGTGAAGTATCTCATTGTGGTTCTTTTTTTTAACTGAGGTGAAATTCACACACTATAAAATCAACCATTTAAAAGTGAACAATTCAGTGGCATTTAGTACAATATTCACAATATTTTGCAACCACCACCTCTGTCTAGTTCCAAAACATTTCAATACCCCAAAAGGAAACCCCATACCCATTAAGCAATCACTCCTTGTTCCCTCCTTCCCCCAGCCCCTGACAGCCACTCTGCGTTCTGTCTCTATGGATTCACCTATTATGGATATTTCATATGAAGATAATCATACAATATGTGATCTTTTGTATGTGGCTTCTTTCACTTAGCATAATGTTTTTGAGGGTCATCCATGTTTTTGTATCAGTATGTATCAGTACTTCATTCCTTTTTATGGTTGAGTAATATTCATTTTGTGTGTGTTTGTGTGTTGAGTTGGCTAAAAAGTTCATTTGGGTTTTTGGTAAGATCTTATAGAAAACCCAAACGAATTTTTTGGCCAACCCAATATACGTATGTGTGTGTGTATACACGCACACACACATGTATATATATGTACACACACACATACCACAATTTCTTTATCTGTTTATCTGTTGGATGTTTGCATTGTTTCTGCCTTTTGGCTGTTGTGATTAGTGCTGCTATAAACACTTGTATGTGTATTTGTAAGTACCTGTTTTCATATCTTTGAGATATATAGCTATGAGTGGAATTGCAGGGTCATATGGTAATTTTATATTTAACTTTCTGAAGAACCACCAGACTGTTTTCCACGGTACTGAACCACTTTTTCTTCCCACCAGCAGTGTACAAGGGCTCCAGTTTCTCCACATCCTCACCAACACGTTATTTATTTATTTATTTTATTTATTTTATTTTTGGCTGTGTTGGGTCTTTGTTGCTGCACGTGGGCTCTCTCTAGTTGCATCGTGCGGGGGCTCCTCTTCCTTGCGGTGCGCGGGCTTCTCATTGCAGTGGCCTCCCTTGTTGTGAAGCGCGGGCTCTAGGCTTGCAGGCTTTCGTAGTTGTGGCACGTGGGATCTAGAGCGCAGGCTCAGTAGTTGTGGCGCACAGGCCCAGTTGCTCCGCAGCATGTGAGATCTTCCTGGACCAGGGCTCGAACCCATGTCCCCTGCATCAGCAGGCAGATTCTTAACCACTGCATCATCAGGGAAGGCCCTATTTTTTATTTTTTGATAATAGCCATCCTAGTAAGTGTGAAAGTGGTACCTCATTTTGGTTTTGATTTGCATTTCCTTAATGGCTAATAATGTTTAGCATCTTATTATGTGTTTATTGGCCATTTGTATATCTTCTTTGGAGAGCTGTCTACTCAGATCCTTTACCAATTTTTAAAGTGGGTTATTTAATGTCTTTTAATTGTTGAGTTGTAAGAGTTCTTTATATATTTTGGATGGTAGACCCTTATCAGATATATGACTTGCAGATATTTTTCTCCCATTCTGTGGGTTCTTTTTAAATTTTTTGATTTTTATAAAGTCCAGTTTATCAATTTATTCTTTGGTTGCCTGTGCTTTAAGTGTCACATCTGAGAAACTGTTGCCTGATCCAAGGTCACAAAGATTTACACCTTTTTGTTTTGTTTTGTTTTTATATTGGAGTATAGTTGATTAACAATGTTGTGTTAGTTTCAGGTGTACAGCAAAGTGATTGAGTTATACATGTACCTATTCTTTTTCAAATTCTTTTTCCATTTAGGTTATTACAGAATATTGAGCAGTTTCCTGTGCTATACCGTAGGTCCTTGTTGGTTATCTATTTTAAATATAACAGTGTGTACATGTCAGTCCCAAACTCCCAATCCATCCCCTCCCCCACCCTTCCCCCATAACCATAAGATCATTCTCTAAGTCTGTTTCTGTTTTGTAAATAAGTTCATTTGTATCTTTTTTTTTTTTTTACATTCCACATATAAGCAGTATCATGATATTTGTCTTTCTCTGTCTGACTTACTTCACTTAGTATAATAATCTCCAGGTCCATCCATGTTGCTGAAAATGGCATTATTTCATTCTTTTCAATGGCTGAGTAATATTCCATTATATTTATGTACCACATCTTCTTTATCCACTCCTCTGTCGATGGACATTTAGGTTGCTTCCATGTCTTGGCTCTTGTAGACAGCGCTGCAATGAACATTGGGGTGCATGTATCCTGTCAAACCATGTTTTTTTCCGGATATGTGCCCAGGAGTGGGATTGCTAGATCATATAGTAGTTCTAATTTTAGTTTTTTAAGGAACCTCCATATTGTTCTCCACAGTGGCTGCACCAATTTACATTTCCACCAGCAGTGTAGGAGGGTTCCCTTTTCTCCACACCCTCTTCAGCATTTATTGTTTGTAGACTTTTTGATAATGGCCATTCTGACTGGTATGAGGAGATATTTCATTGTAGTTTTGAGTTGCATTTCTCTAATAATTAACAGTGTTGAGCATCTTTTCGTGTACCTCTTGGCGATCTGTATGTCTTCTTTGGAGAAATGTCTATTTAGGTCTTCTGCCCATTTTTTGATTGGGTCGTTTTTTTGGTAGTGAGCCACATGAGCTGTTTGTATGTTTTGAAGACTAATCCCTTGTCGGTTGCATTGTTTACAAATATTTTCTCCCATTCTGTGGGTTGTCTTCATTTTGTTTATGGTTTCTTTTGCTGTTCAAAAGCTTTTGAGTTTAATTTGGTCCCATTTGTTTATTTTTGTTTTTATTTTCATTACTCTAGGAGGTGGGTCAAAAAAGATCTTGCTGTGGTTTATGTCAAAGAGTGTTTTTCCTATGTTTTCCTCTAAGAGTTTTATAGTGTCCAGTATTACATTTAGGTCTTTAATCCTTTTTGAGTTTATTTTTCTGTATGGTGTTAGGGAGTGTTCTGATTTCATTCTTTTACATGTAGCTATACAGTTTTCCCAGCGCCACTTATTGAAGAGGCTGTGTTTCCTCCATTGTATAGTCTTGCCTCCTTTATTGTAGATTAATTGATGATAGGTGTGTGGTTTATTTCTGGGCTTTCTATCCTATTCCATTGAATTATATTTCTGTTTTTGTGCCAGTATGATACTGTTTTGATTATCTAGCTTTGTAGTATGGTTTGAAATCAGGGAGCCTGATTCCTCCAGCTTCATTTTTCTTTCTCAAGAGTTCTTTGGCTATTCAGGGTCTTTTGTGTCTCCATACAGATTTTAAGATTTTTTGTTCTAGTTCTGTGAAAAATGCCATTGGTAATTTGGTAGGGATTTCATCGAATCTGTAGATTGTCTTGGGTAGTATAGTCATTTTGACAATGTTGATTCTTCCAATCCAAGAACATGGTATATCTTTCCATCTGTGTCATCTTTGATTTCTTTCATCAGCATCTTACAGTTTTCAGAATAATGGTCTTTTGCCTCCTTAGGTAAGTTTATTCCTAGGTGTTTTATTCTTTTAATACGATGGTAATTGGGATTGTTTCCTTAATTTCTCCTTCTGATCTCTCATTGTAGTGTATAGAAATGCAACAGATTTCTGTGTATTAATTTTGCATCCTGAAACTTGACTGAATTCATTGATGAGCTCTAGTAGTTTTCTGGTAGCATCTTTAGGATTTTCTATGTATAGTATCATGTCACCTGCAAACAGTGACAGTTTTACTTCTTCTTTTCCAGTTTGGATTCCTTTATTTCTTTTTCTTTTCTGATTGCCATGACTAGGACTTCCAAAACTGTGTTGAATGAAAGTGATGAGAGTGGACATCCTTGTCTTGTTCCTGATCTTAGGGGAGGTGCTTTCAGCTATTCACAGTTGAGTATGACGTTAGCTGTAGGTTTGTCATATACAGCCTTTATTATGTTGAGGTAGGTTCTCTCTATGCCCACTTTCTGTAGAGTTTTTATCATAAATGGGTGTTGAATTTTGTCAAAAGCTTTTTCTGCATCTATTGAGAGGATCATATGGTTTTTATTCTTCAATTTGTTGATGTGGTGTATCACACTGATTAATTTGTAGATTCTGAAAAATCCTTGCATTCCTGGGATAAATTCCACTTGATCGTAGTGTATGATCCTTTTAATGGATTGTTGGATTTGGTTTGCTAGTATTTTGTTGAGGATTTTTGCATCTGTGTTCATCAATGATATTGGCCTGTAATTTTCCTTTTTTGTGGTATCTTTGTCTGGTTTTGGTATCAGGGTGATGGTGGCCTCATAGAATGAGTTTGGGAGTGTTCCCTCCTCTGCAGTGTTTTGGAATAGTTTCAGAAGGATGAGTGTTAACACTTCTCTAAACGTTTGAAAGAAGTCGCCTGTGAAGCCATCTGGTCCTGGACTTCTGTTTGTTGGGAGTTTATAAAGCACAGTTTTAATTTCAGTGCTTGTGGTTGGCCTGTTCATATTTTCTATATCTTTCTGGTTCAGTCTTGGGAGATTATATTTTTCTAAGAACTTGTCCATTTTTTCTAGGTTTTCTATTTTATTGGCATATAGTTGCTTGTAGCAGTCTCTTATGATCCTTTGTATTTCTATGGTGATTGTTGTAACTTCTCCTTTTTCATATCTAATTTTACTGATTTGAGCCCTCTCCCTCTTTTTCTCGATGAGTCTGGCTAAAGGTTTATCAATTTTGTTTATCTTCTCAAAGAACCAGCTTTTAGTTTCATTGATCTTTTCTGTTGTTTTCTTTGTCTCTATTTCATTTCTTTCCTCTCTGATCTTTATAATTTTTTCCTTCTACTAACTTTGGGTTTTGTTTGTTCTTCTTTCTCTAGTTGCTTTAGGTGTAAGGTTAGGTTGTTTATATGTGATTTTTCTTGTTTCCTAAGGTAAGATTTTATTGCTAGAAACTTCCCTGTTAGAACTGCTTTTGCAGATTTTGGATCATTGTGGTTTGGTTTTCATTTGTCTGTTAGTATTGTTTTATTTCCTCTTTGATTTCTTCAGTGATCCATCGGTTGTTTAGTAACATATTGTTTAGCCTCCACATGTTTGTGTTTTTTACAGTTTTTTCTTGTAGTTGATTTCTAATCTCATAGCATTGTGGTTGGAAAAAATGCTTGATATGATTTCAGTTTCCTTAAAGTTACTAAGACTTGCTTTGTGATCAGTCCTGGAGAATGTTCCATGTGCACTTCAGAAGAATGTGTACTCTGCTGCTTTTGAATGAAATGCTCTATAAATATCAGTTAAGTCCATCTGGTCTAATGTGTTGTTTAAGGCCTTTGTTTCCTTATTGATTTTCTGTCTGGATGATCTCTTCTTGGATGAAAGTGGGGTGTTAAAGTCCCCCACTATTATTGTATTACTGTCAATTTCTCTTTTTATGGCTGTTAGTATTTGCCTTATATATTGGAGTGCTCCTATATTGGGTACATATATGTTTTCAATTGTTATAGCTTCTTCTTAGATCGATCTCTTGATCATTATGTAGTGTCCTTCTTTATCTCTTGTAACAGTCTTTATTTTAAAGTCTATTTTGTCTGATATGAGTATGGCTACCCCAGCTTTCTTTTGATTTCTATTTGCATGGAATATCTTTTTCCATCCTCTCACTTTCAGTCTGTATGTGTCCCTAGATCTGAGGTGGGTCTCTTATAGACAACATATATACGGATCTTGGTTTTGTATCCATTCAGCCATTCCGTGTCTTTTGGTTGGAGCATTTAATCCATTTACATTTAAGGTAATTATCAATATGTGTGTTCCTCTTGCCATTTTCGTAATTGTTTTGGATTTTGGTTTTTTTGTGGGTTTTTTTGGCTGCACCCCTTGTTTTGTGAAATCTTAGTACCCTGACCAGGGATTGAACTTGGGACATGGCAGTGAAAGTGCCAAGTCCTAACCACTGGACCACCAGGGAATTCTCTGGATTTGTTTTTGTAGGTCTTTCTTCTTTCCTTCCTCTTTTGTTCTCTTATTTTGTGATTTGATGACTAACTTTAATGTTGTGTTTCGATTCCTTTTTCTTTTTTGTGTGTATCTATTGCAGATTTTCGGCTTATGGTTCCCATGAGCTTTTGATATAGCAGCCTATATATAAAGAAGATTGCTTTAAGTTACTAGTCTTTTAATTTCAAATGCAATTCCAGTATCCTGCATTTGTGCTCTCCTCTTCTCACAGTTACTGGTTTTGATACCATATTTGTGTGCAGATGATTTCCTACATTAACTGTATGTTTGCCTTTACTGGTGAGCTTTCCATTCATAATTTTCTTGTTTCTAGTTGTGGCCTTTTCTTTTCCACCTAGAGAAGTTCCTTTAGCGTTTGTTGCAAAGCTGGTCTGGTGGTGCTGAATTCTCTTGGCTTTTGCTTGTCTATAAAGCTTTTGATTTCTCCTTCAGATCTGAATGAGAGCCTTGCTGGGTAGAGTATTCCTGGTTTTAGGTTCTTTCCTTTCATCACTTTAAATATATCTTGCTACTGCCTCTGGCCTGCAGAGTTTCTGCTGAGAAATCACTTGATAACCTTACGGGAATTCCTTTGTATTTTATTTGTTGCTTTTCCCTTGTTGCTTTTAATATCTTTTCTTTGTCTTTAATTTTTGTCAGTTTGATTACTGTGTGTCCTGGCATATTCCTCCTTGGGTTCATCCTACCTGGGAGTCTCTTTGCTTCCTGGACTTGGGTTACTGTTTCCTTTTCCATGTTAGGGAAGTTTTCAGCTGTTATCTCTTCAAATATTTTCAAAGGTCCTTTCTCTCTCTGTTCTCATTCTGGGAGGCCTATAATGTGAATGTTGGTGCATTTAATGTTGTCCCAGAAGTCTCTTAGACTGTCTTCATTTCTTTTCATTCTTTTTTCTTTATTCTGCTCCATGGCAGTGATTTCCACCATTCTGTCTTCCAGCTCATTTATCCATTCTTCTGCCTCAGTTATTCTGCTATTGATTCCTTCTAGTGTATTTTTCGTTTCAGTTATTGTATTGTACATCTCTGTTTGGTCTTTAGTTCTTCTATGTCTTTTTTAAACATTTCTTGTATCTTCTCAGTCTGTGCCTCCATTCTTTTCCTGAGATCTTGGAACATCTTCGATATCATTACTCTGAATTCTTTTTCCGGTAGATGGCCTATCTCCACTTCACTTAGTTGTTCTTCTGGTGTTTTATCTTGTTCTTTCATCTGGGACGTATTCCTTTGCCGTCTCATTTTGTCTAACTTTCTGTGATTGCGGTTTCCATTCCACAAGCTGCAGGATTGTAGTTCTTCTTGCTTCTGCTGTCTGCCCTCTGGTGGATGAGGCTGTCTAAGAGGCTTATGCAGGCTTCCTGCCCACTGGTGGGTAGAGCTGGTTCTTGTCCCTCTGGGCAGGGCCATGCTCAGGAAGACTTTAAGCAGCCTGTCTGCTGATGGGTGGGACTGTATTCCCGCCCTGTTCGTTGTTTGGCCTGAGGCATCCCAGCACTGGAGCCTACAGGCTGTTGGGTGGGGCTAGGTCATTGGGAGGAAATGGCAGCCTCCCTCCAGGAGTGCTCATGCTAATGATTACTCCCCACAACTACTGCTGCCAGTGTCTTTGTACCTGCAGTGAGCCACAGCTCCTCCCCTGCCTCTCCAGGAGACCCTCCAATACTAGCAGGTAGGTCTGGCCCAGTCTCTTATGAGGTCACTGCTTTTTTTCCCTGGGTCCTGGTGCACATGAGACCTTGTCTGTGCCCTCCAAGAGTGGAGTTTCTGTTTCCCCAGTCCTGTGGAATTCCTGCGATCAAACCCCGCTGGCCTTCAAAACCAGATTCTCTGGGGGCTCCTCCTCCTCTTACCAGGCCCGCATGCTGGGAAGGCTGACATGGGGCTCTGGACTTTCAGTCCTGTGGGAGAACTTTTCAGGTATAATTACTTTGTAGTTTGTGGGTCGGCCACCCAGTGGGTATGGGATTTGATTTTATTGCAGTTGTGCCCCTTCTACCATCTTGTTGTGGCTTCCTCTTTGTCTTTGGATGTAGGGTATCTCTTTAGGTAGGTTCTAGTGTTTTATTGTCTATGGTTGTTCAGCAGTTAGTTGTGATTTTGGTGTTTTTGTATGAAGGAGTGAGCTCATGTCCTTCTACTCCCCCATCTTGCAACTGTCATCCTGAACCCATTTTTTATTCTAAAAATTTTATAGTTTTACAGACTACATTTTGATCTTTGATCCATCTTGTGTTAAATTTTATATATGGTATGAGGTAGAGGTTTAACTTCATTATTTTGCCTGTGGATATCCAGTTATCCCAGGACGATTTGTTGGAAGACTGTTCTTTCTATTGAATGATCTTGGCTCCCTTGTCAAAATCTAGTTAACCATAGATGCATGGGCTTATTTCTGGACTCTCAATTCCATTGCATTGATACATATGACCGTACATATGCCAGTACCACATGGTCTTGATTACTGTAGCTTTGTAATAAGTTTTAAAACTGAGATGTGTGAGTCCTCCAACTTTATTTTTTTGAGATTGTTCTGGCTATTCTGGATCCTTGCATTTCTATATGAATTTCAGGATCAGATTTCCCATTTCTGCAAAAAAAGAGGAGCTGGAATTTTGATAGGGTTTGTATTGATCCTGTAGATCAATTTGGAGAGTATTGTGATCTTAGCAATAGAGTATATATTTTCTCTATATATGATTGTGCCATTTGCAAATGGAGATAGTTTTATTTTTTCCTTTCCAATTTGTTGCCATTTGTTTCTTTTTCTTGTGTAATTGCTTTGGCTAGAACCTCCAGCCATGAGAGTTTGAATAGAAGTGATGAGAGCAGACATCCTTGTTTTGTTCCTGAGTTTAGAGGGTTAGCTTTCAGTTTGGCACCATTAAGTATGATGTTAGCTGTGTGCTTTTCCTAAATGCCCATGATCAGGATGAGGAAATTCCCTTCTATTCCTAGTTTGTTGGGAATTTTTATCATGAAAATATGTTGAACTTGTTCAGTTGCTTTTTCTATATCTGTTGGAATAATCTTGTGGATTTTGTCCTTTATTCTATTACTAAGGTGTATTACATTGATTGATTTCAAATGTTGAACCAAGTTTTCCTTTGGGGGATAAATTTCACATGATCATGGTGTATAAACCTTTTCATATGTTGTTTGATTTGGCTTGCTATTATTTTGCTGAGGATTTAAAAACTATATTAATAAGGGTTATCCCATAGTTTTTTTGGGTTTTTTTCTTGTGACGTCTTTGGTTTTGGTATCAGGGTATTCAATAATATTGGCCTCTTAAAATGATTTTTTTTTTTTTTTTTGTAGTGTATACATGTCCATGCCTCTTTATTGCTTTGTCACCGTTTACCCTTCCCCCTCCCCATAGCCTCAAGTCCATTCTCTAGTAAGTCTGTGTCTTTATTCCTGTTTCACACCTAGGTTTTTCATGACATTTTTTTTTTCTTAAATTCCATATATATGTGTTAGCATACGGTATTTGTCTCTCTCTTTCTGACTTACTTCACTCTGTATGACAGACTCTAGGTCTATCCACCTCATTACAAATAGCTCAATTTCGTCTCTTTTTATGGCTGAGTAATACTCCATTGTATATATGTGCCACATCTTCTTTATCCATTCATCCGATGATGGACACTTAGGTTGTTTCCATCTCTGGGCTATTGTAAATAGAGCTGCAATGAACATTTTGGTACATGACTCTTTTTGAATTATGGTTTTCTCAGGGTATATGCCCAGTAGTGGGATTGCTGGGTCATATGGTAGTTCTATTTGTAGCTTTTTAAGGAACCTCCATACTGTTCTCCACAGTGGCTGTATCAATTTACATTCCCACCAACAGTGTAAGAGGGTTCCCTTTTCTCCACACCCTCTCCAGCATTTATTGTTTCTAGATTTTTTGATGATGGCCATTCTGACTGGTGTGAGATGATATCTCATTGTAGTTTTGATTTGCATTTCTCTAATGATTAGTGATGTTGAGCATTCTTTCATGTGTTTGTTGGCACTCTGTATATCTTCTTTGGAGAAATGTCTATTTAGGTCTTCTGCCCATTTTTGGATTGGGTTGTTTGTTCTTTTGTTATTAAGCTGCATGAGCTGCTTATAAATTTTGGAGATTAATCCTTTGTCAGTTGCTTCGTTTGCAAATATTTTCTCCCATTCTGAGGGTTGTCTTTTGGTCTTCTTTATGGTTTCCTTTGCTGCGCAAAAGCTTTTAAGTTTCATTAGGTCCCATTTGTTTACTTTTGTTTTTATTTCCATTTCTCTAGGAGGTGGGTCAAAAAGGATCTTGCTGTGATTTATGTCATAGAGTGTTCTGCCTATGTTTTCCTCTAAGAGTTTGATAGTTTCTGGCCTTACATTTAGGTCTTTAATCCATTTTGAGCTTATTTTTGTGTATGGTGTTAGGGAGTGATCTAATCTCATACTTTTACATGTAGCTGTCCAGTTTTCCCAGCACCACTTATTGAATAGGCTGTCCTTTCTCCACTGTACATTTCTGCCTCCTTTGTCAAAGATAAGGTGACCATATGTGCGTGGGTTTGTCTCTGGGCTTTCTATCCTGTTCCATTGATCTATATTTCTGTTTTTGTGCCAGTACCATACTGTCTTGATTACTGTAGCTTTGTAGTATAGTCTGAAGTCAGGAAGCCTGATTCCTCCAGCTCCATTTTTCGTTCTCAAAATTGCTTTGGCTATTCGGGGTCTTTTGTGTTTCCATACAAATTGTGAGATTTTTTGTTCTAGTTCTGTGAAAAATGCCAGTGGTTTAAAATGATTTGATAGTGTTCCCTCTCCTTCTATTTTGAGAAGACTTTGTGAGGGATTGGTGTTAATTCTTTCAGTGTTTCGTAGAATTCAACAGTGAAACCGTCTGGTTCTAGGTTTTTCTTTGTGGGTAGTGTTTTGTTTTTAATTATTATTATTATTGATCCAGTCTCTTTATTTGTTATAGTTCAATTCATATTTCTACGTGTTTTTTTTTTTGAGTTTCAGTCATTTGGGTCTTTCTAGGAATTCGTCCATTTCATCTAGGCTATGTAATTTATTGGCATGCAGTTGTTCATAGTAGCCCCTTTTTTATTTCTGGAATTTCAATATAATGTCTCTTCTTTCATTTCTAATTTTAGCAATTTGTGTATTCTTTATTTTTTTTTCTTGGTTAATACCACAGTGGTTTGTCAGTTTTGTTGATCTTGTCAAAGAACTAACTTCTGGTTTTACTGATTTTCTCTATTGTTTTTCTAGCCTGTTTTATTTCTGCTGTAATCCTTATTATTTTCTTCCTTTTGCTTGCTTTGAGTTTGCTTTTCTTTTTCTAGGTTCTTTTTTTTTTTTTTTGCGGTACACGGGCCTCTCACTGTTGTGGCCTCTCCCGTTGCGGAGCACAGGCTCCGGACGCAGGCTCAGCGGCCATGGCTCAAGGGCCCAGCCACTCTGCGGCATGTGGGATTTTCCCGGACCAGGGCACGAACCCATGTCCCTTGAATCGGCAGGCAGACTCTCAACCACTGTGCCACCAGGGAAGCCCCTTTTTCTAGGTTCTTAAGATGGATGCTTAGGTTATTGATATGAGATATTTCTCTTTTTTTAAATATAAGTTTATACAGCTACAGATTTCCCTCTAAGCACCACCTTAGCTGCATACCATACATTTTGTTTATCATGTTATATGTTCATTTTCATTCATCTCGAAATATTCTTTAATTTCCTTTGTAATTTCCTCTTTGACCCATTGGTTATTTAGAAATATGTTGTTGAATTTCCCCATATATGTGAATTTTCCAAATTTCCTTCTTTTATTCATTTAATTTTATTTCATTGTTGCTGGAGAACATACTTTATATAATTTCAGTCCTTTCAAATTTATTGAGAGTTGTTTTATGGTTTAACATGTGGTATACCCTAGAGCATGCTTCATGTGCACTTGAGAAAAATGTGTATTCTATTATTGTTTGGAGGAGTGTTCTAAAGATGTCTGTTAGGTCCAGTTGCTTTATAGTGTTGTTCAAGTCATCAGTTGTTTCTTCATTGATCATCTAACTGTTCCACCTATTATTGAAAGAGGGATATTAAGTCTTTGACTGTGTGTTGAATTGTTGTTTCTCCCTTCAATTCTGTCAGTTTTTGCTGTATTGTTTTTGCTTCATTGGGGTTGTGTTGTTAGATGCAAATGCATTTATAAATGTTATCTTCTTAATGGGTTGATCCTTTTTTCAGTATATAATGTCCTTCTTTATCTCACAGATTTTTGTCTTAATATCTACTTTGTCTCATGTTAGTGTAGCCACTCCAGCTCTTTTCAGATTACTGTTTACATCATATATCTTTTTCCATCCTTTTATTTTCAACCCATTTGTGTCTTTGGATCTAAAGTGTGTCTCTTATAAACAGCATACAGTTGGGTCTTTAAAAAAATTTATTCTGCCTGTCTCTGCTTCTTAGTTGGAGTGTTTAATCCATTAATATTTAACATAATTACCCATAAGGTAGGATTTACATCTGCTACTTTACTATTTTTTTGTATGTTTTATGTGATATTTGTTCCTCTGTTTCTCCAGTACTGCCTTCCTTTGTGTTAAGTAGATATTTCTGGTGCACCATTTTAATTCCCTTAACCTTTCTTTTACTATATATTTTTGATTTATACATAACAGAGTTACAAACAAAAACTACATATTTATATGTCTTCTACATGTACCTATGTTGCTACATTTTCTGGTACCCTTTATTTCTTTATGTGGATTCCAGTTATTATCTAATCCCCTTTTATTTCAGCCTGAAGAGCTCCCTTTAGCATTTCTTACAGGGCATTTTTTTTTAACCTCACAGTCTAGACCCCACCAAAGGGTGGACACTGGTAAATTATCCCACACAATTTAAATTGGGATTAAAGAGAATTGACATCTTAGCAATATTGTATCTTCCTAATACAGGGACACAGTAAGTCTCACCATTTTATTTAGGCTTTTGATTTATCTTGTCAGCATACTGTAATTTTCAGCATGTCAAATATTGGACATATTTTTTTCTTAGATTTGTACCTAAGAATTTCATGGATTTTGGTACTGTTATAAATGGAACTTTTAAGAAATATCAGTTTCCAATTGTTTGTTGCTAATATATAGAAATACAATTGATTTGACCTTGTATCCTTCAACCCTACTAAACTCACTTATTCTAGGATTTCTTTTGTAGATTCTTTGGGATTTCCTATGTAGACTATCATGTCTGTTGTAAGTAGAGACAGTTTTATTTCTCCCTTTCCAATTTCTATGCTTTTTATTACTTTTTCTTACCTTGTTGCACCAGCTAAGGCCTCCCGTATGATACTGAATAGGAATGGCAAAAGCAGATATCCTTGCCTTTTTCCCAGTCTTAGGGGAAAACATTCAGTCTTCCACCAATACTGATACTAGTTGTAGGTTTTTACAGACATAATTTATCACATAGAGATGGTTCCCTTTCATTTCTAGGTTACTGGGTTTTTATCATAAATTAATTTGAATTTTGTGAAATGCTTTTTCTGTGTGTGTCTATTGAGATGGTCATATGGTTTTTCTTGTATAGCCTATTGATGTGGTGAATTATAGTAATTAATTTTGAATGTTGAACAAGCCTTGTATTACTGGAATAAACTACACTTAGTCCTGATTTGTTATCCTTTTATATATTGCTGGATTCATTTTGCTAATATTTTTTGGAGTATTTTTGCATCTATATTTATATGCTTGAGTTAATATATAAATAAGTACCAAGTACCAGAAGGACTTTCACTTCTAGTAAATGTACACTATGCAATTTGTAATAACTCTCCGGCTAAAGACAACTAAAAAGCAGTGAAACATATTCATAAGATGCCATTTATTTTACAGTTAAAAATGTCATTTTAAAAACAATATAATATTTTTGGATCTGGCATAGAATTCTTTTCTCTTTTTTCGTCTAAAGGTAGACATAAATGCATTAACCTGCAACCTGCAGACTCTAGAGGAAAAGAATAAGCAACTGGCAGATCAAATTGCTTCCCTAGAACTTGAGCAAGCAACTTCTGATTACCATTGGGGGTATTAAAAGTCAGTCTAAAGTAGCAATTAATGACTGTGAGTTTTAAAAAACAATCAGAAATCAGGAGATGGGTTTCCTTCTTTTTTTTTGATAATTATCACAAGTCTGAATAATGCAGGCTAAATATGTCAGAGAGCCCTATGGTATTCAGACAATAGAGGATTTAGGAAAACAAGAGTTTAAGACAGCCTTTAAATGTCTGCCTACACAGAGGATCTATAATGCTGAAAAGCACCAATATTTCTAACGTTTTAAAATATTTTCTTTTCCATAAATTGTGAGGAACAAACTTGTATTTTTTTTCTCTTTCTGACAGTTCCATCCATTAGGAAATCAATAGTAAGTTGGATTCCTAAAAGCTATTTGACAAGGTCAATCCATTACAAATAAATGGTAGGAGTCTTAAAACATCTCCAGGTGAAGGAGATTTAAAGAGATGATTGTTATGTTAAACAGCTAATAAGTTTCCCATGTGCTTCTGAATACTTGAGAAAGAATTAGCCATTGCTTCTATAACATGCAAATCATCTTTCAAAATTCCAAAGAAGGCGCTGATGTGAAGTCTGCCTTAATCGGAACTAAATTCTTTCAAACTCTGTCATAAGCTGCTCATTACTTCAACTATAAAAAATTACAGAGACTAAATCTAAATCCTGGGACTTCCCTGGTGGTGCAGTGGTTAAGAATCTGCCTGCCAATGCAGGAGACACGGGTTCGAGCCCTGGTCCAGGAAGATCCCACATGCCACAGAGCAACTAAGCCCGTGCGCCACAACTACTGAGTCTGCGTTCTAGAGCCCGCGAGCCACAACTGCTGAGCCCTCTTGCCACAACTACTGAAGCCCACGTGCCTAGAGCCTGTGCTCTGCAACAAAGAGAAGCCACTGCAGTGAGAAGCTCATGCACCCCGATGAAGAGTAGCCCCCGCTCACTGCAACTAGAGAAAGCCTGTGTGTAGCAACGAAGACCCCATACAGCCAAAAATAA
This sequence comes from Grampus griseus, assembly GCF_964374135.1. Taxonomy (NCBI): domain Eukaryota; kingdom Metazoa; phylum Chordata; class Mammalia; order Artiodactyla; family Delphinidae; genus Grampus; species Grampus griseus. The sequence goes on along the minus strand of NC_139001.1, from coordinate 38,301,671 downwards.
ATAAATAAAAATTAAAAATATATGTATAAATACTCTTACATTTTCGTGGCTTTAGAGCCAGACTATCTATGTTTCAATTTTGGCTGTGACCTTGGGTGTGATCCTTAACCTCTCGGAGCCTGAGTTTCTTAATCTGTCAAAATGGGGATAATCATACTACTATTAGGAGGTTGTTGAGGTTAAGTAAGTTAATACATGTAAAGCACATAGAGCATTGCTAACATTTATTGAATTCCTAGTATCTCAACTGTCTGTCTCAGAAGAAAGCTTATAAGTTCCTATCAGAGCAGCAAGGTGCATTAGCTCTAATTCCTGGTACTGTCTCAAACCATGCCTCCCTCCACCAAGATTAAAGATTCATCCATGTCCTTTCCTGTTGGCCAGGCCTCAGCTGGGCTTATCCACCCACCTGGTTTGGGTCTCTCTGGAAGACCGTATCTCAGTCTGCATGATTCTTTCATGTCTCTACTGCCAGTGAGCAGGACTGTGGCCTTATCCTATTAGTGACTTTGACGGGTCTTGCAAGTGATTTGCTCAATGTTGATTCTTGCCTGTCCACAGCACCTCTTGATTAAGGTCTCCCAGTGATATCCCATACCTCAATTCCAGCTTATATGTCTATGCATAGAACCTTCTCTGACCAAGCCTGCCTGGAAGTGCTTCACTTGGCTGTATGAGTCTTGAGAGGTTAAGAACTTTTTTTTTTCTTTTTTCAATCCGAGCAACGTTATTAAACCTATTGCCATTCAATGCCGGCAGTATATTTTTGTTCTTTGAGAATTAACACTTGAAATTCTCAATAAAAACTACCCTCCAGTATAACCTCTTACTGATTTTTAGAGATATACATATGAGTGTGTTGTGTATGCCACACCACAGATTTAAATTCAGACCTGGTTACAATACTTGGCTCCATTTACTGTGTGACCTGGGCAAGTTCTTAACCTCTATGGCCTTCAGCGCCAAGGGGATCTCCCCTAACTGTGGGGTTCTACTGTGCATACCCATATCAAAATAGTTACTGCATTTCTAACTACTAAGTTAGAAATTGACCTGCTTATGTATCTGCCTTCACTCTCTTCTAATGCAAAAAGAGTAGTTACTCATCTGTATACTCTCTTGCCTACCATAGCGCCTAATACATAATAGGTGTTTAAGAAATGTTGATTCGGTAGAGCACAGAGGGTCATGTCTGTCTTACCAGGCTGTGAGGATTAAATGTCATACTGTGAGTAAAGTGCCCCTCACAGGGCCAGCATATACAGTATATTTGTATAAATATCATTTCTTCTTTTTCTCACACTTCCTAATTTTAGGTTTATGTTTGCCATTTCAGACTTTAATGACTGTGTAATTTTTAAAATTTTTTATTGAAATATAGTTGATTTACAATGTTGTGTTAATGTTTGCTGTACAGCAAAGTGATTCGGTTATACTTTTATATTTTTAAATATTCTTTTCCACTGTGGTGTATCACAGGATATTGAATATAGTTCCCTGTGCTATACAGTAGGACCTTGTTGTTTATATATTCTATATATAATAGTTTGCATCTGCTAACCCCAAACTCCCACTCCCTCCCTCCCCCATTCTCCCCTCCCCCTTGGCAACCACAAGTCTGTTTGCTATGAATGATGGTGTAATTTAAGTCCGTTACCACAGGCAGTCATGCAGGGAAATGCAATGAGAAAAGATCCAAATGTGAAAAAGTTATTATTCCTGGATTCAAGTTAAATGACTATTTGCCCCACTTCTCATTTGTATTTTAAACACACATTTTCAAATGGTAGCACCAGACAGAAGTAGAATTAGTTGCATACACAACTAGGATTATAATGACTTGAAATTAAACAATGTATTAAATGTAGTATTTCTCAAAACTAGGGTGGCATTCAGTCAGTGTATACTTGTGAGGGTGACAGAGTTGGTTCCATTTGCGGGGGCCTATGTCATACTGGTTGTTAAACATTTTGAATAAAATTCCTACTTAACAATCTACTTATAAAACAGCTTTACCAAGATGCTACTATCTCTTGGTTTTATGTATCCTTCTAACAGCTTCTGCTAACTTTTAGAGCTTACCCAGATGTTTAAAATTATTTTAGAAATCACTTTGTGGCTTACTGTTGATCCTTATCAACCTACCTTTCATATCTTAAGATAATTCTTTCTGTGTTAGCTTCCTGCTTTTCCAAGGAGTGATGTTTTTGTGCTTGAGTTAAAATGTATATTCTAACCATTAGCATTTTTCTTTGTATGCTGTTTCTCAGGTGATACTCCAGTTTCTGTTTTGCTCTGTATATTAATAATCTTTATAGTATATTGCCAAGATTATTTAAGCAAAGGTTACATTGAGTTCTGCATTCCACAACTCAGAATCTGAGATATTCACTCATTTAAGTGGTCTCCCTCTAATTTCTGGTGTTCCATCAATTTTCTTAAGTACAGGGCCTATTTAAATAATCTGAAAACAGTAATTTAAGTTACTGCCTTACCATCTACTTTCCTTCAGCAACTGGAACAATTTATTTTTGTTTGTCATAAATTTAAATAAGTGACTTTGTGTCAAACAGTATCACATTTTGATTTTTCTTAGTTTTCATTTATCAGTGCATTAGTGTTTTCTTTGGTGGCAAAAATGGGAAATTATTTTAAAAGTGTATTTGAAAGAGTAATAGAATTCTTTATGCCTTTGCCTAAAAGAGGGAATTTTATTGAGGAAAAAAGTGCCATTATTTGAAAAAATTTTGGACACATTTTATAAGAGACCCAGACTATCCAAGTTATTTAAAAAAATAAAAAGTCTTCCACATTCCAAGAAGGCAAGCAAAGTTATTTTTGAGTGTTTTTATTTTTAATAGCTAGCATATTTTTGGTTAAATCTGGCTCTTGACTTTTTGTAAGCTATACCTACATTTTGCAACACATTGGGCACTTTGATTTATAGGACTTGGAACTGAATTTTAAGTTTCAAATAATTCAGCTTTTATGGTTATGGTGTAGCTTTGTTTTTATAGCATTATTGGCCATCCTTGTGATATATTTTCCGCTGAAGGCTTGATCAAAACATAATCCCAAATGTTGCATTCATGGGATGATTTTACATCATAGTTTCCAAAATGAAAAATATTGTGGTAAAGGAGGACTGTATGTCTTCCACAGACAGAAAATTGATGACTAATGTTGTGATAATATATTATTACTAGCCTCCTATTTATTGATAGCAGTCTACATTTTCCTTAGGTTATTTTGAAACCAATACTTTATTGGTCTGAATGCTTTAAAAAAATATTTTCCTTTGCTTTAGTGGGAGCAACACACAACGATTAAAAGTGAATGGACCTAGCGTCTGTCATACAGAGTGAAGTAAGTCAGGAAGAGAAAGACAAATACCATATGCTAACACATATATATGGAATCTAAAAAAAAAAAAAAAATGGTACTGAGGAACCTAGTTGCAAGACAGGAATAAAGATGTAGACATAGAGGGACTTCCCTGGTGGCTCAGTGGTTGAGAATCTGCCTGCCAATGCGGGGAACACAGGTTTGAGCTCTGGTCTGGGAAGATCCCACATGCCGCGGAGCAGCTGGGCCCTGTTCTGGAGCCTGCAAGCCACAACTACTGAGGCCGTGTGCCACAGCTGCTGAGGCCTGCGTGCCTGGAGCCTGTGCTCTGCAACGGGAGAGGCCACCACAATGAGAGGCCCGCGCACCGCAAGGAAGAGTGGCCCCCACTCAGCGCAACTAGAGAAAGCCCGCGCGCAGCAGTGAAGAGCCAACACAGCCTAAATAAATAAATAAATAAATTAGTTCCTTTAAAGAAAAATGCAGACATAGAGAATGGACTTGAGGACACAGGGTGGGAGAGGGAAGCTGGGGCAAAGTGAGAGTAGCATCGACATATATACACTACCAAATGTAAAATAGCTAGTGGGAAAACAGCAGCATAGCACAGGGAGATCAGCTCGGTGGTTTGCGATGACCTAGAGGGGTGGAATAGGGAGGGTGGGAGGGAGGCTCAAGAGGGTGGGGATATGGGGACATATGTATGCATATGGCTGATTCAGTTTGTTGTACTAACACAGAAACGAACACAGTATTGTGAAGCAATTATACCCCAATAAAGATCTATTTAAAAAACTTTTTTTGAAAAAGTGAAACTTTAAAAAACTGGAAGTATGAATATGTATAAGTAGGTATGAAATAAATATTGATCTGATAGGACAAATGCCTAGATAGCCATAATAGTTAATTACCCACTGATCTAATATTGGGTATAAATTTTAAAATGAATGTGCATAATTTTACAGTGGGACTGATCACTACTTATAATTTTTCCATAGGTTTTTATCAAGTCTAGAATGTCTAAAATGGCTTAATTCTTCTAGCCAAGACAACTACCAAGGAGAAAACAATGCTCCAGATTAATGTGACCTCTTAACAGAATATATGCTATCATGAAAATATTTTGAACAGAGGAAGAAATGAGTTACATGTTATACAGTAATCTAGTTTGGAATGTGTTTTTACTTTTATTTGGAAAATATTCACAATATTTAAAATGAAATAAAGTGCACTACAAAGAGATGAGTAAAGAATAGCTGTAACAATGTTGGAGATAGTGAGGAATGTCTCTTGTGTAAATTAATATCCCAATATACATGGTTTCATCTTTACAGACTAGCCCAAAGTTGAATATAAAACAAACATCTAAATTCTTTGGCTTTAAATGCTGAAAAGGCCCTTTTGTTCTGTTATTCACAAATTAAGCAAATGTAAAGCAGAAATAGTGATTATGTCAACTTAGGATATTTACCAACGTTATTAAGACTTTGAACTTAAAATTTACTGGAAATGACCCATAGTGCAGCTGGTTGGCCTACGTGATTAAGAATTCGTGTTCTTAGTCACATCTGCTTGTGTGTGTATTATTCCTACAATGGACTTATGAAGATGATTTTGACATATGGCAAATATCAGTATTTCCTGTTATTAAGATGTAACACTGAAATTGATTATGGAAAGTGAAAACTTCTATATTCAGTCACTAATAGTGTTCCTGAAGTACCAGTAAGGTTCAAAATTTAATCAAGAGAAAACTATAGTTACTTCCTCTGACAAAGTCTGAGGAAAAAAAAAAACTCATTATTAAAGACTGTTTGAATGTTTAAATACGTAATTTCATGAAATATAGAGACTTCAGTAATGTTTGTCCTAGATAACATTGTGTTGAGTACTTGATCAAACAATGTTGGAGTTTCCAACAAACATTTCTTTTGTTTTTTTCTTTTTTTACTGCCTTTTACTATGGTAACTGAGGTGTCTGCTATTGACCAAATGGTTGTGATCATTTGTCGCTCCCATTGTCTTAAATAAGTACAATCATCCCTCAGTAACTGTGGGGGATTGGTTCCAGGACCCTCCAGATACCAAAATCTGTGGATGCAAGTCCCTTATATAAAATGGTGTGATATTTGCATATAATCTATGCACATCCTTCCATATACTTTAAATCATCTCTGGATTACTTATAATACCTAACACAATGTAATGCTATTTAAATAGTTGTCAGTTGCCCATGTGTGGCAAATTCAAGTTTTGCTTTTTGGAACTTACTGGAAATTTATTTTTCCTGAATATTTTTGATCCACAGTTGGTTTAACCAGTGGATGTGGAACCTGTGGATACAGAGGGCCGACCGCATATAATCCACAAATTGCATATCTGCAACCACTGATAAAACCACCCCACATCTGGGTTAGGATGCAACTACAAAGGAATACTTGACATAGCAAGAAGAGAATTAGGAAACAAAGAACAACTGTGAGTCCTAGGACACTCATATTTTCATTAGCAGTCTCTCTACATGTTTCATATTACACTATGATCAGCTATCTAAAGACAGACCAAGAGGTAGCAATAGCAAATAAATATGAATCCTGGATTCATTACTTTAGAAATAGTAAGGGTATAAATACTTGTTTAAGAAAGAAAATGATTATTCATTCTATGCCTAGAGGTACTGATACCTGTGTTTGCTTTATCAGCTTGCCCAACAGCAGGTGGAAAATGTCTTGGGAAAAATTACTGAGAGTAAAAATAAACTGGCCTATGAAAAGGGAAGACTACAGGTATGAGATTTCATTTTTTGATTTTTGTTTTCTAATTTTTTAATGCCAGTTGTCAAGCTAAATTTTGCTGGATTTTGAGAGGACTTAGCTCTGTCATTTACTAATTCTATAACTTTGGACAAGTTTTTAAGCCTCCCTAAGTTTGGTCCCTCATTCAAATCCAGGTGACTTCTATCTACACACCTATAATATAATACTGAAACCTAAAATTGTGAAGCCAAGGCTCATTCTGTGACAGTATAAAACTTTATTATAATTATTTTATGCATGGTCATTTGCTGCCAATGTAGAAAGCCTATGTTCTCTCTCTCTTTATTGAAGTATAGATGATTTACAGTATTACATTAGTTTCAGGTGTACAACAGAGTGACTCAATACTTTATAGATCATATTCCATTTAAAGTTATTATAAAATATTGGCTATATTCCCTGTACTGAACAATCAGTCCTTGTAGCTTATTTATTTTATACATAGTAGTTTGTACCTCTTAATCCCCTACCCCTGTTTTGCCCCTCCCACCTTCCTTCCCCCAACTGATAACCAGTAGTTTATTCTCTATTTCTGTGGGTCTGTCTGTGTTTTGTTATTTTCATTGCTTTGTTTTATTCTTTAGATTCCACATATAAGTGTTAACATATAATATTTGTCTTTCTTTGTCTGACTTATTTCACTAAGTACAATACCTTTCAGGTCCATCCATGTTGTTGCAAATGGCAAGATTTCATTCCTTTTTATGGCTGAATAATATTCTCTCTCTCTCTTTCTCTCTCTCTCTCTATATATATATCTGTGTGTGTGTATATATATACATACACATATGTATATATATATAGAGAGAGAGAATATATATGTATATTCTCACATCTTCTTTATCCAGTCATCTGTTGATAGACTCTTAGGTTGATTCCATATCTTGGCTATTGTAAATAATGCTGCTATGAACGTTGGTTTTTTTCCCCCCCTAAAATAATGGGTTTATTGAGATATAATTCACGTTTAAAGTGTACAATTTAGTGGTTTATAGTACATTCACAAAGTTGTGGAATCATTACCACTGTCTAATGCCAGAACATTTTCATCATGACAAAAAGAAACCCTGTACCCACTAGCAGTCATTCCCCATTCTTGCCTTCCCCTAGCATCTGCCAACCACTAATTTACTCTCTGTCTCTGTCTGTAGATTTTCCTATTCAGGACGATGTTCAACTTTTTGAAGGGTAAAAAAGAATTCTTTTTTTTTTTTTTAACCACCCCCTCCAGCTGCTTTCCCCCCTTGGTGTCCATATGTTTGTTCTCTACATCTCTGTCTCTATTCCTGCCCTGCAAACTGGTTCATCTGTACCTTGTTTTTTTTTTTTTTTTGAGAGCTTTCTCTAGTTATGGCAAGCAGGGGCTACTCTTCATCGCAGTGCGCGGGCCTCTCACTATCGTGGCCTCTCTTGTTGTGGGGCACAGGCTCCAGACGCGCAGGCTCAGTAGTTGTGGCTCACGGACCTAGTTGCTCCACAGCATGCGGGATCTTCCCAGACCAGGGCTCGAACCCATGTCCCCTGCATTAGCAGGGAGACTCTCAACCACTGCGCCACCAGGGAAGCCCATCTCTACCATTTTTCTAGGTTCCACATATATGTGTTAATATACGGTATTTGCTTTTCTCTTTCTGACTTACTTCACTCTGTATGATAGTCTCCAAGTCCATCCACGTCTCTACAAATGACCCAATTTCGTTCCTTTTTATGGCTGAGTAATATTCCATTGTATATATGTGCCACATCTTTATCCATTCGTCTGTCGATGGGCATTTAGGTTGCTTCCATGACCTGGCTATTGTAAATAGTGCTGCAGTGAATATTGGGGTGCATGTGTCTTTTTGAATTATGGTTTTCTCTGGGTATATGCCCAGTAATGGGATTGCTGGATCACCTGGTAATTCTATTTTTAGTTTTTTAAGGAACTGCCGTACTGTTCTCCACAGTGGCTGTATCAATTTACATTCCCACCAACAGTGCAAGAGGGTTCCCTTTTACCACACCCTCTCCAGCATTTGTTGTTTGTAGATTTTATGATGATGCCCATTCTAACTGGTGTGAGGTGATACCTCATTGTAGTTTTGATTTGTTCTCTAATAATTAGTGATGTTGAGCAGCTTTTCATGTGCTTCTTGGCCATCTGTGTCTTCTTTGTAGAAATGTCTATTTAGGTCTTCTGCCCATTTTTGGATTTGGTTGTTTGTTTTTTTAATATTGAGCTGCATGAGCTATTTATATATTTTGGAGATTAGTCCTTTGTTGATTTGTTCTCCCATTTTGAGGATTGTCTTCTTTATGGTTTCCTTTGCAGTGCAAAAGCTTTTAAGTTTCATTAGGTCCCATTTGTTTATTTTTGTTTTTATTTCCATTTCTCTAGGAGGTGGGTCAAAAAAGATCTTGCTGTGATTTATGTCAAAGAGTGTTCTGCCTAGGTTTTCCTCTAAGAGTTTGATAGTGTCCGGTCTTACATTTAGGTCTCGAATCCGTTTTGAGTTTATTTTTGTGTATGGTGTTAGGGAGTGTTCTAAGTTCATTCTTTTACATATAGCTGTCCAGTTTTACCAGCACCACTTATTGAAGAGACTGTCTTTTCTCCATTGTATATCTTTGCCTCCTTTGTGATAGATTAGTTGACCATAGGTGCATGGGTTTATCTCTGGGCTTTCTATCTTGTTCCATTGATCTATATTTCTGTTTTTGTGCCAGTACCATATTGTCTTGATTACCATAGCTTTGTAGTATAGTCTGAAGTCAGGGAGTCTGATTCCTCCAGCTCCGTTTTTTTCCCTCAAGACTGCTTTGGCTATTCGGGGTCTTTTGTGTCTCCATACAAATTTTAAGATTTTTTGTTCTAGTTCTGTAAAAAATGCCATTGGTAATTTGATAGGGATTGCATTGAATCTGTAGGTTGCTTTGGGTAGTATAGTCATTTTCACAATATTGATTCTTCCAATCCAAGAACATGGTATATCTCTCCATCTGTTGGTATCATCTTTCATTTCTTTCATCAGTGTCTTAATAGTTTTCTGCATACAGGTCTTTTGTCTCCCTAGGTAGTTTTATTCCTAGGTATTTTATTCTTTTTGTTGCAGTGGTAAACGGGAGTGTTTCCTTAATTTCTCTTTCAGATTTTTCATCATTAGTATATAGGAATGCAAGAGATTTCTGTGCATTAATTTTGTATCCTGCAACTTCACTGAATTCATTGATTAGCTCTAGTAGTTTTCTGGTGGCATCTTTAGGATTCTCTATATATAGTATCATGTCATCTGCAAATAATGACAGCTTTACTTCTTCTTTTCCAATTTGTATTCCTTTTATTTCTTTTTCTTCTCTGATTGCTGTGGCTAGGACTTCCAAAACTACATTGAATAATAATGGTGAGGGTGGATATCCTTGTTCCTGATCTTAGAGGAAATGCTTTCAGTTTTTCACCATTGAGAATGATGTTTGCTGTGGGTTTGTCATACATGGCTTTTATTTTGTTGAGGTAGGTTCCCTCTCTGCCCACTTTCTGAAGAGTTTTTATCATAAATAGGTGTTGAATTTTGTGAGAAGCTTTTTCTGCATCTATTGAGATGATCATATGGTTTTTATTCTTCAAACTTTTACTATGGTGTATCACGTTGATTGATTTGCATATATTGAAGAATCCTTGGCATCCCTGGGATCAATCCCACTTGATCATGGTGTATGATCCTTTTAATGTGCTGCTGGATTCTGTTAGTATTTAGTTGAGGATTTTTGCATCTATATTCATCAGTGATATTGGTCTGTAATTTTCTTTTTTCGTAGTGTCTTTGTCTGGTTTTGATATCAGGGTGATGGTGGCCTCACAGAATGAGTTTGGGAGTGTTCCTTCCTCTGCAATTTTTGGAAGAGTTTGAGAAGGATGGGCGTTAGCTCTTCTCTACATGTTTGATAGCATTCACCTGTTAAGCCATCTGGTCCTGGACTTTTGTTTGTTGGAAGATTTTTAATCACAGTTTCAATTTCACTACTTGTGATTTGTCTGTTCATATTTTCTATTTTTTCCTGGTTTGGACTTGGAAGGTTATACCTTTCGAAGAATGTGTCTATTTCTTCCAGGTTGTCCATTTTATTGGCATAGAGTTGCTTGTAGTAGTCTCTTAGGATACTTTGTATTTCTGCGGTGTCTGTTGTAGCTTCTCCTTTTTCATTTCTAATCTTATTGATTTGAGTCCTCTCCCTCCTTTTCTTGATGAGTCTCACTAATGGTTTATCAATTTTGTTTATCTTCTCAAAGAACCAGCTTTTAGTTTTATTGATCTTTGCTGTTGTTTTCTTTGTTTCTATTTCATTTATTTCTGCTCTGGATCTTCATGATTTCTTTCCTTCTGCTAACTTTGGGTTTTGTTTGTTGTTCTTTCTCTAGTTCCTTTAGGTGTAAGGTTACATTGTTTATTTGAGATGTTTCTTGTTTCTTGAGGTAGGAGTGTATTACTATAAACTTCCCTCTTACAACTGCTTTTGCTGCATCCCATAGGTTTTGGATCGTTGTGTTTTCATTGTCATTTTCTCTAGGTATTTTTTGATTTCCTCTTTGATTTCTTCAGTGATCTCTCTTGGCTATTTCATAATGTATTGTTTAGCCTCCATGTGTTTGTGTTTTTTATGTATTTTTCCCTGTAATTGATGTGTAACCTCATAGCGTTTTGCTCAGAAAAGATGCTTGATATGATTTCAATTTTCTTAAATTTACTGAAGCTTGATTTGTGAACCAAGATGTGATCTATCCTGAAGAATGTTCCATGCGCATTTGAGAAGAAAGTGTAATCTGCTGTTTTTGGATCGAATGTCCTATAAATATCAATTAAATCTATCTGGTCTATTGTGTCATTTAATGCTTGTGTTTCCTTATTAATTTTCTGTTTGGATGATCTGTCCATTGGTGTAAGTGAGGTGTTAAAGTCCCCCACTATTATTGAACATTGGGGTTTTTGAATTAGTATTTTCATTTTCTCCAGATACATACTTGGGAGAAATTGCTGGATTATATGGTAGTTCTGTTTTTAGTTTTTTGAGCAGCCTCCATACTGTTTTCCACATGGCTGCAACAATTTACATTCCCACCAACATTGCACTAGGGTTCTCTTTTCTCCACATCCTTGCCAACGTTTGTTATTTGTGGTCTTTTTGATGATAGCCATTCTGACAGGTGTGAGGCGATATCTCATTGTGGTTTTGATTTGCATTTCCCTGATGATAAGCAATGTTGAGCATCTTTTCATGTGTGTGTTGGCCCTCTGTACATCTTCTTTGAAGAAATGTGTATTCAGGTTTTCTGACCATTTTTTTAATTGGGGTGTTTGGGTTTTTTGATATTGAGTTGTATGAGCTGTTTATATAGTGTGGATATTAAACCCTTATCAGTCATTACATTTGCAAACATTTTCTTCCACTCAGTAGGTTGTCTTTTCATTTTGCCAATGGTTTTGTTTGCTGTGCAAAAGCTTTTAAGCTTAATTAGCTCCCATTTGTTTTATTTTTGCTTTTGTTTCCTTTGCCTTAGGAGACAGAACCAAAGAAAGATTGCTACAATGTATGTCATAGAGTGTTCTGTGTTTTCTTCTAGGAGTTTTGTGGTTTCAGGTCTTACATTCAAGTCTTTAATCCATTTCAAGTTAATTTTTGTAAATGGTATAAGTTAGTGGTCCATTTTCTTTCTTTGGCAACTGCCTGTCCAATTTCCCCAACACAGTTTATTGAAGAGACTACCTTTTTCCCATTGTATATTCTTGGTTCCTTTGTTGTAAAATAATTGACCATATATGTGTGGTTTTCTTTCTGGACTCTGTTTTTTTTCCATTGATCTATGTGTCTCTTTTTATTCCAGTACCATACTATTTTGATTACTGTAGCTTTGTAATATAGTCAGAAGTCAGGGAGAATATGTTAATTCCAACTTTGTTCATTTTTCTCAGGATTGCTTTGGCTATTCAAGATCTGTTGTGGTTCAATATAAATTTTATGATTATTCTAGTTCTGTGAAAAATGTCATGGGTATTTTGATAGGGATTGCATTAAATCTGTAGATTGCTTTGTGTAGTATGGACATTTTACCAAAATTTCTGTGAACATGGGATATTTTTCCATTTCCTTATATCATCTTTAATTTCCTTCACCAGTGTTTTATAGTTTTGGAGAGTATAGGTCTTTCACCTTCTTGGTTAAGATCATTCCTAGGAATTTTATTCTTTTGGTGTGATTTTAAACAGGATTGTTTTGCTTTCTCTTTTTGATTGTTCATCATAAGAGTATAGAAAAGCAACAGATTTCTGTATATTAATCTTGTATCCTACAACTTTACCAAATTAATTTATTCTAATAGTTCTTTGGTGGAGATTTTAGGGTTTTATATATAAGTATAATGTCATCTGCAAATAGTGACAGATTTACCTTTTCCCTTCCAGTTTGATGCCTTTTGTTTCTTTTTCTTGTTTGATTCCTGTGTCTAGGACTTCCAATACTGTGTTAAATATAAATGGGAAGAGTAGGCATCCTTGTCTTGTTCCTGATTTTAGAGGAAAAGCTTTCAGCTTTCCAACATTGAGTATGATGTTAGCTGTGGGTTTGTCATAAATGGCCTTTATTTATGTTGAGATATGTTTCATCTATACCAACTTTGATGAAAGTTGGTATCATGAATGGTTGTTGAATTTTGTCAAATGCTTTTTCTACATCTGTTGAGATGATCATGTGATTTTTATCCTTTCTTTTGTTAATGTGGTGTTTCACATTTATCAATTTGTAGGTATTAAACCATCCTTGCATCCCTGGAATAAATCCCGCTTGATCACGGTATATAATCCTTTTTATAATTGTTGAATTCAGTTTTCTAATATTTTGTTGAGGATTTTTGCAACTATATTCATCAGAGATGTTGGCCTGTAATTTTCTCTTTTTTTGTGGTGTCTTTGTCTGATTTTGGTATCAGGGTAATCGTGGGCTCATAGAATGAATTTGGGAGTGTTCCCTCCTCTTCAGTTTTTTGGAGTAGTTTGAGAAGGATAGGTATCAGCTCTTCTTTATATGTTTATTATTGATAGAATTTCCCTGTGAAGCTGTCAGGTCCTGGACTTTTGTTTGCTGGGAGTTTTTTGATTACTAATTCAGTTCCACTACTAGTGATCAGTCTATTCAGATTATCTCTTTCTTCCTCATTCAGTCTTGGAAGATTGTATGTTTCTAGAAATTTATCCATTTCTTCTAGGTTGTCCAGTTTGTTGGCATATAGCTGTTCATAGTATTCTCTTCTGATGTTTTTTTGTACCTCTGTGATATCAGTTGCAATTTCTCCTCTTTCAGTTATTATTTTGTTCATTTGTGTCCTCTGTCATTTTTTCTTAAAGAGCCTGGCTAAAGGCTTATTGATTTTATTTATCTTTTCCAAAAACCAGCTCTTAGTTTCATTGATCTTTTCTATTGGTGTTTTTTTTTTTTTAGTCTCCTTTTCATTTATTTCCTCTCTGATCTTTATTATTTCCTTCCTTTAGCTGACTTTGGGCTTTATTCTTTTTCTAATTCCTTTAGATGGCGTGTTAGGTTGTTCATTTGAAATTTTTCTTTTTTCTTGAGGTAGTCCTGTGTCGCCATAAACTTCCCTCTTAGGACTGTTTTTGCTGCATCTTGTAGATTTTGGCAAGTTGTGTTTTTATTTTCATTTGTTTCAAGGTATTTTCTGATTTCCTCTTTGATTTCTTTACCTACCCATAGGTTTTAATATCATGTTGTGTAGTCTCCACATGTTTGTGGTTTTCCCATTTTTCTTCCTGTAGTTGATTTCTAGTTACATACCATTGTGTTCAGAAAAAATGCTTGATATAATTTCTGTTCTCTTAAATTTGTTGAGACTTGTTTTATGGCCTAGCATGTGATCTATCCTGGAGAACATTCCATATGCATTTAAACTTTATTTTTTTTTTCAATTTTTGGCTGCATTGGGTCTTCATTGCTGTGTGCAGGCTTTCTCTGGTTGTGGCACATGGGGGCTGTTCTTCACTGCGGTGCGCAGGCTTCTCATTGCAGTGGCTTCTCTTGTTGTGGAGCACGGGCTCTAGGCGCACGGCCTTCAGTAGTTGTGGCACGCGAGCTCCAGAGCACAAGCTCAGCAGTTGTGGCGCATGAGCTTAGTTGCTCCGTAGCATGTGGGATCTTCCCAGGCCAGGGCTCGAACCTGTGTCCCCTGCATTGGCAGGTGGACTCCCAACCACTGTGCCACCAGGGAAACCCCCATATGCATTTAAAAAGAATGTGTATTCTTCTGTTTTGGGATGTAAAGTCCAGTAGATATCTATTAAGTCCAACTGGTCTAATGTGCCATTTAAGACCACTGTTTCCTTATTGATTTTCTGTCCATTGATGCAAGTGGAGTGTTAAAGTCCTGTACTATTATTGTATTGTTGTCATTTTCTCCCTTTATGTCTGTTAATATTTGCTCTATATGTTTAGATGCTCCTGATTAGGTTCACCTATATTATGTACATATATGTTAATGAAAGTTAATCCTATTGTTGTACAGATCCATTTATTATTATATAATGCTGTTTGTTGTCTTTTGTTATAGACTTTATTTTAAAGTCTACTTTGTCTGATACGAGTATTGCTTCCCCAGCATTTTTTTCCTCTTCCATTTACATGAACTGTCTTTTTCCATCCCCTCACTTTCAGGCTGTGTGTGTGTCTCTGAGATGAGTCTCTTGCAGGCAGCATATAGATGGGTCTTCATTTTTATCCAGTCAGCCACCCTATGTCTTTTGACTGGAGCATTTAATCCATTGATATTTAAAGTGATTATTGATAAGTGTGTACTTATTGCCATTTTGTCACTAGTTTTCTGGTTGTTTTTATAGTTCTTCTCTGTTATCTTCTTTTACTTCCTTCCCTTGTGGTTTGATGATTTTCTTTAGTGGTGTGCTTGTATTCTTTTCCTAGTTTCTGTGTATCTATTGTAGGTTTTTTACTTGTGGTTACTGTGGAGTTCATATATATTGACCTAGAGCTTATTTTAAACCAATAGTCATTTAAGTTCAGATACATTTATACACTTTTAAAAAGCTACATTTTTTATTCCCCTCCCCCACATTTTGTGTTTTCAATGTCATATTTTACATATTCATGTCTATCCCTTAACTGTTTATTGTAGTTATAGTTGATTTTATAATTTTTGTCTCTTAATCTTGTACTAGCTTATTTAAGTAGTTGATCCACAACCTTTACCTTATATTTGCCTTTACTAGTGGGATTTTCCTTTCCTATAAATTCTTCTTGTTGTAGCCTTTTCCACTTAGAGAAGACCCTTTAACACTTGTAACATCAGTTAGATGAACTCTCTTAATTTTTGCTTCTCTGAGAAGTCCTTCATCTCTCTTTCAATTCTGAATAATAATTTTGCTGGGTAGAGTATTCTGGCTTGTAGGTTTTTCCCTTTCAATACTTTAAATATATCATGCCACTCCCTTCTGACCTGCCAAGTTTCTATGGAAAAAATCAGCTGATAGCCTTACGGAGGTTCCGTTGTATGTTACTCTTTATTTTTTTTTCTTGCTGCCTCTAAAATTCTCTCGTTAACTTTTGCCATTTTAATTATAATATGTCTTGGTGTGGGTCTTTTTAGGTTCATCTTATTTGGAACTCTTTGTACTTCCTATACTTAGAAATCTGTTTCTTCATCCTCAGGAATAAATTTTTTCAGCCATAATTTCATCAAATACATTTTTAACCTTCTTCTCTTGCTTTTCTCCTTCTAGGACCCCTAAAATGGGAATGTTGTCCCAGAGGTTCCTTCAACTATCCTCATTTTTTAAAATTTGTTTTAAAATTTGTTTTTGCTCTTCTGAATTGGTGATTTCCAATATTGTATCTTCCTGATTACTTATGCATTCTTCTGTATCTCCTAGTCTGTTATTAATTCCTTTTAGTGTACTTTTCATTTCAGTTATTATGATGATCTGCTCCAACTGGTTCTTTTTTATATTTTCTAGTCCCTTGTAAAAAATCTTACTCTGTTCATCTATTCTTTTCCCAAGTTCAGTTAGCATTCTTATTACTCATGCTTTGACCTCTATATCTGGTAAATTATTTATCTCTATTTCATTAGTTGTTTTTTCAGGAGTGTTTTTTGTTCTGTTGTTTGAAATAAATTCTTTTATCTTCTCATTTTGTTTAACTTTCTGTATCTCTAGGTAAAAGTTACTTATCCCAAACTTAAAGGGGTGTCCTTGTGTGGGAGTGTCCCTGTGCACTCTGCTCGTGTCCAGTGGCTTTGCTGGGAGAGCTGAATCTGAAGTGAGCACAGGTTACATCTTCCCCCAGGGTGTGCTGGCAGTTACCACCTTGGTGGGAGGTAGGGAGGGTCTTCTCCTACCCTCCAAAGACGGAGGGGCTAGAGCCAGAGCCAGGTGTGAGCTGGCACTTCTCCTATGCTCAATGGCTATAGCCACCCTATCAGGTGTAGGACCAGGTATCAAGGTGCTGGAGCAGAAGCCCTAAGGGTCAGGTCCAGGCTGGTTTTGTTCCCTCTTAAGTGTGCACTCCCTCTCCCCTCCAGCAGTGGCAGCCTTCGCCCTAGTGAGCAGCTGCATCGGAGCAAAAGGGTCCAGAGTAGGTGCCTGGTGTGGGCTGGGGTGTGCACTGGGATGGTCCCAGCACATCAGTAGGAGTTCCAAGTAACTCCTGCCCCACCACTTCTGCACACACTGGTAATGATTGCCCCCACCCTATTCAGATGCAGGGCCCAGTCTGAACCACTCCATCTCCCCCAAGTGCTTATCCTCCTTGACAGTGGCAGCCTTTACCTAGTGGGGAGCTGCTCCAGAGCAAGAGGGGCTGGAGCTGGCATCCGCGCAGGCTAGGGCAGCTGTTGGGGTGGTCTTGGGACACCGGCCAGAGCCCCAGGCCATTTTTAATTTGTTTCCTCTACCTTGTTCCTGGGAGTAAGCAAGCGTGTGTGCGCTCTTCAGGAGCAGAGTCTCAGTTTCTTACAGCTCTCTGGTATGTCCCACTGATTTTCAAACCAGCTAGTGGGATTCAACTTTCCATTGTTGGTCCCCAGGACTGGGGTTCCTAATATGTGGTTCAAGCCCCAAAATCCCCAGGGAGGATCTCTGAACCTGTGACATCCCCTCCTCTTCTGTATCCCTACTAGGGACATAGGTCCCGACCTGATCACTTCTCCCTTCCTAGCAAACTCTGTGGATCTTTCTTTGCAGCCTTGGTTGTAGACATCTTTCTGCCAGTCTCCAGTTTGTTTTCACTGAGAGCTGCTGCACATATAGATGTATTTTTGATTTGTTTGTAGGGGTAGGTGAGCTCAGCATCATCCTACTCCACCATCTTGATTCCCTCCATCGCATATGTTCTCCTTTTTGCAGAATTTTTATAACATTCCTAAAAAGAAATAACCTGGAAATTGAGATGCAAGGCAATAGAATTGACTTGTGCATGAGATGATACTGTTCTTTCACTCCATGTGAGTTTTGTCCCTAAAGTGTCCTCAGAGCAGGAAGCTTGCCACTAATAAGGCTAGACCTGCCTTAAACCAACTTCAGTAGAAACACTGACGTCTAAATTAGTGGTTCTCAGCCTTAGCTACACAGTAGGCTCCCCTGGGGAATTTAAAAAACTCTTCATGCTAGGAAGTATATGATATCTGCCATTTACTTTGAAATGAATCATTGAAAAAAGTAAATAGTTTGATAGATCGATAGAGAAAATGATGGATGAATATATGATAAGTAAGTATAAAAATGTTAATGGTTGAATTTGAATGGCAGGTGTATGCACATTTCAATTTTTATGTATATTTAAATTTTTTCATAATAAAATAAATATAAAGGGAAAACTCCCCATGACCAGGCTTGCACCCCAGAGCAATTAAATCAGAATCTCAGGGAGTAAGTCGTAGGCTTCAATACTTTTTAAATCCCTGGTGATTCCAATGTGCAACCATAGTTGAGCACCAGTGGACTGAATGGTATGAAGTGAAGTCTGGTTAGGCTTGGCAGCTATAGAGCTGACTGAATAAGTAATCTCCCTAGAGATTTGCCGAACACCTCAGTGTTAATCTTATCTCATCTGCCCAAGGGACTTACCATAGGGTTAGCAGACAAGCTCCAGCCCAGAAATGGCAGGTGATCTGAAAGGCAGTTGATAAACCATGGTTGTGAAACAGTATGTTGTCCAATAAAAAGATAAAGCTATTTGGCCACTATTTGTGTGCTTTTAATTAATATTTTCCAGAGGCAGCGATGCAGTTAAGTATAATCATCTATACTTGTGTAACCTTGCACAAGTCTTAATTTTCTTGTTTCATCTTATTCACCTATGAAATGAGCTGGGGAAGTACACCTCTCTTATTTACTTCTCACTGGGAAAGGTGATCAGTGTAATAGGCTGGGTATATACTTTCTCCTTTGTGACACTAATCATCTCGTAGAAGCTGTGGCCCATGATTTTGACCTGCTTTTAGCTTTCCCAAGAGAAATGAAGTATATTTTTAAGTGTGTGAGAAAAATCTTAAATACTCATAGCCGAATCTTAAACCCTTAAAGCCAAATTTTAGCTGGGAGTGGAATACATTTTAAAATTTATTAGTGAGTTTGATGTTACCTATCTATCCTTTTAAACCTTGATTACATGTTAGAGATCATCCTTATAATCTTAAGGAAAATACATGCCTTTTTTTCTGCCCATATTCCTGTAATAAGGGCTGAAGCTTTTTGATAGCCTTTGAAAGGTGAAACACTTTTGAAACTATTGATTCACTGGTGTTTTTATGTCATGCCTTGGATTGGCACATTCCAAAAGGCACTGACCTCACCAGCCCAAGGGAAAGTGCTCTTATATAGCACGTTATTCTTTTTTTTTTTTTTAATTGACAATCTTGTGTTAGTTGCTGGTGTACAGCAGACTGGTTCAGTTTTATATATATGTGTGTGTGTATATGTTCTTTTGTTTTGTTTTTGTTTTTGCGGTATGCAGGCCTCTCACTGTTGTGGCCTCTTCCGTTGCGGAGCACAGGCTCCGGACGCGCAGGCTCAGTGGCCATGGCTCACGGGCCCAGCCGCTCCGTGGCATGTGGGATCTTCCCGGACTGGGACACGAACCCGTGTCCCCTGCATTGGCAGGCGGACTCTCAACCACTGTGCCACCAGGGAAGCCCCAGTTCATTCTTTTTTATGGCTGAGTAATAGACCAGTGTGAGAGTGTGTGTGTGTGTGTGGTGTGTGTGTGTGTGTGTGTATATATATATATATGTATATATATATATATGTATGTGTGTATATATATATGTGTGTATATATATATGTATATATATGTGTGTGTGTATATATATATATTGTGTATATATATATGTATATATATATGTGTGTGTGTATATATATATATGTGTATATATATATGTATGTGTGTATATATATGTGTGTGTATATATATATGTATATATATGTATGTGTGTATATATATATGTGTGTGTATATATATGTGTATATATATGTGTGTATATATATATGTGTGTATATATATATATACGTATATATATATGTATATATATACGTATATATATACACACACACACACACACACACACACACACACACATCTTCTTTATCCATTCATCTGTCGATGGATATCTTGGTTGCTTCTATGTCTTGACTATTGTAAATGTATAGCATATTACTCTCGTAAGATAATCTAAAAGAAGAGCTACATATTAAATGTAATCAAAATAATAGTCTGCTGTGTGTTCTCTCAATTGGATTATAATCGATTAAAATATTACATATGAACCATATTAGATAAAATATTGCATTGTCAAAATTGACTTAATGATGTAAATACCGGGTTTTAGGTGTTAATGCAGACTGTCAGAAACTGTCGCCTCACACTCAAACATGATTTTAGTTTCATATATGGTGCTGTATACTATTGCATTATCTAAATATGCCCAAATGTATTTATCCTTTTTTTTTTTTTTTTTTGCGATACGTGTGTCTCTCACCGTTGTGGCTATCCTTTCTTATGTCGATGGATATTTAGACAGTTTTCAGTTGTTTGCAAATAATGCTGATATGATGAATTTTTGCACATGTCTTTGTACTCATCCAAAATATTCTCTATTCTAGGTATAATTCTTAGGATGAGAATTGCTGGGTTGTATGATGTACATAAATTGAAATTTACTAGAGTTTGTCAAATTTCTCCTAAAAGTAATTATACCAGTTTAGAAAGCAGTCTATATAAGAAGATGTAGAGTGACATGTGTTAACATGGATGAATCTTATAAAATAATACTACATGGGCTTCCCTGGTGGCGCAGTGGTTGAGAGTCTGCCTGCCGATGCAGGGGACACAGGTTCATGCCCCAGTCCAGGAGGATCCCACATACCGCGGAGCGGCTGGGCCTGTGAGCCATGGCTGTTGAGCCTGCGCGTCTGGAGCCTGTGCTCCACAACAGGAGAGGCCACAACAGTGAGAGGCCCGCATACCGCAAAAAAAAATAATAATAATAATACATACTGTTTAGGGATACATTTAGAGTAAAATTATTAAAAAGGAATAAGCATGATAAAACATCAAATTCAGGATAGTAGTTAACTCCAGGATGGAAGAGATTTAGTTGGATTAGGCTACACAGCGGGTTTCAACTATATTAGTAATGTTTTATTCTTTTTAAGTTGAGTGATGAATAGAAGGAATGTTGCTATATATGCCTGAAAGATTTCCAACATTTTTTTTTATAAATTTATTTTATTTATTTATTTTTGGCTGCATTGGGTCTTCTTGGCTGCATGCAGGCTGTCTCTAGTTGCGGTGAGCTGAGGCTACTCTTCATTGCAGTGCGTGGGCTTCTCATTGCGGTGGCTTCTCTTGTTGCGGAGCACGGGCTCTAGGCCCGCGGGCTTCAGTAGTTGTGGCTCGCGGGTTCTAGAGCACAGGCTCAGTAGTTGTGGCGCACAGGCTTAGTTGCTCCGCAGCATAGGGGATCTTCCTGGACCAGGAATTGAACCCATGTCCCCTGAATTGGCAGGAGGATTCTTAACCACTGCACCACCAGGGAAGCCCAACACCTTTTTCTTGTCTTTAAACATGTTAGTTAGTGCTTTATGTTCACTTTAATCTACCACGGGCCTCATCACTCTTATACCAACTGGATTCAAATATTATGTTAGCTACCTAGCCCCTTAGGAGCAGCTGCATTTGTGACCTTAATTTAGAGATTATTTAAAGGTTTTGTTTGTTTTGTTTTAGTAAATTTTTATTGAGCTATAACATATTATACAGAAAAGTACACAGGGTACAGTTAATGGATTTTCACAAAGTAGAGGTAACCATGTGACCAGCACACAGAATATTCCCAGCACCCAGAGCCCATTTCATAGCCTTTTTCAGTCACCATCCCCCATGATGTTACTATCCATCATCCTGACTTCTAATACCCCAGATTAATTTTTGAACTTTGTATAATAATACAGTATATACTTTTTGTGTGTCTTGTTTCTTTCACCCAGCATTATAATTGAGAGATTCATCAATGTTGTTTGTTGTTGTACTTCTTTGGTTTGAATTGCTTCATGGAATTATATGAATATTATTAAGGGTGCTGTGCTGAAATTATCAGTTTTATGAATGTATTTTCATACTTCTAGTCAAAATACATAACTCTGGCAGTTTAGGTTGTTTCAACTCTGTAGCTCATTTCAAACTTTGGGGTGACGTTGTAGGCTTGTCCTACTTTATTTCCAACTTATATGTATCGAAGAAGAAAAAAACCTAGGAAATTTATTAATAGCATTAATTTAGAATACTTGAATTATAAAACACATAAAAATAAGTTCCTTTTCATCCATTTCTTAGGTGTCTCACAGTTTCTATAGTGTTATATTTTATATTAGAAAATATATGTAAGGGGCAATATTAGGGTAGGAGATTAAGAAGTACAGACCACTGTGTATAAAATAAGCTACAAGGATATATTGTACATCACATGGAATATAGCCAATATTTTATAATAACTATAAATGGAGTATAATCTTTAAAAATTGTGAATCACTATGTTGTACAGTTGAAACTTACATAATATTATAAATCAACTATACCTCAATTTTTAAAAATATGTATCTATATATATTTAGATAATTTGAAACAATAGGAGGATATGACCTTGACCGAAATACTGGTATTTCCCGAGACTGCCTGGTAAGCTAGCTATGGAAACTACTTGGATTTTAATGACACAGAAACATCAGATCTCTGAGGGCAGCAGGATTTATTTGCTTTTGTGTTCTTCCCCATTTCAGTGTCCTGAATTAGAAATCCTTCCAAAAAATAAACCCAGTATAAAAATTAAAGTGCTTCATAGATGAGAACATGCCATCTGACAAGTTTCAGGGCATTTTATTGAGTACTCTGAGGCTGGGGGTAGCGTAAATTACCTGAGAAATATTGTGGAATAAGGATATCCTGTGTTTTGTTTGAAGAGAGGCAAATCTAAAATTCTTGAGTGTTCATCAGTATTTTCCACTGAGTTCTAAGGTTAACAGCAGTTTGCTTACGTTTATTTTGGTTTTGTTCTTGTTTTTTTTTGCGGTACGCGGGCCTCTCACTGTTGTGGCCTCTCCTGTTGCAGAGCACAGGCTCCGGACACGCAGGCTCAGCGGCCATGGCTCATGGGCCCAGCCGCTCCACGGCATGTGGGATCCTCCCGGACCAGGGCACGAACCCGCGTCCCCTGCATTGGCAGGCGGACTCTCAACCACTGCGCCACCAGGGAAGCCCTGCTTACGTTTAAAATGAGAATAAGTGTTGCATCAATACCTCCCTTTAGAGGTAGCCATTCTAATTCTGAACCTTAAGTGAATACACTTAAGGGGGAGCCATGGAACATGTTTTATACTGTACACTGTGGAAAAGAGCACCAGAAAGAGGCAAAGATGAGAAAAAGAAGGATTCTTCTGATGGAACAAGAGAGATTTCCTGAGACAAAATGTGTTTTCATGTAGCCTTTCTAAAAAAACTAAGTATTAGCACTCAAAGTTTAACAGTTCTTGAAAACAATCAGTGGCTACAACCAAGAGGAGTTTGCCCTTCAGAGGTGGGAAACAAGAAAAGATACTGAGAGAGGAAAAAGGTTATTTAAATTAAAAATTTTGGATGAAATTTTTTCTGATTCAGAGATAGGCTCAGTAATGTTAACTGTTGATTTGTATTGAGAGGGTTGGGAATAAGAGGAAGAAAATGTAGAAATATACACAATTTGGAGATTTGTGAGTAAATATTAATGATTTTATTCCCCCAAATCATCTTTTCTTTAAAGTGAAAGATGTGAGTAGCCAGCTTTATGAGTTAGTTTTCAAATATAATTCAGCCTATAAGAACTCTGTTAATTCAACTTTCGTAATTCTCTGTGGGTAAACACAAGACTCTTGTCTCCTTACATATTGACAATTCTAATTATCCGTACTGAGAAAGGGTTTTGAATACTAGATACCACAGTTCCTTTAAAATTGAGATATTTTACCCACAACGTCTCACTGTTATATTCATGAGTCATGTTAATTTGGAGTTTCCATAAATGCTATAAACCAAATGAATTATCTCAGTACATGTATAGGGCTATAGCCTACTTTTATTTGTTGAAATAGCTATTTTAGTTGAAATAGCATCATTAGAGGGCTTCCCTGGTGGTGCAGTGGTTGAGAGTCCGCCTGCCGATGCAGGGGACACGAGTTCGTGCCCCGGTCTGGGAAGATCCTGCATGCCGCGGAGCGGCTGGGCCCGTGAGCCATGGCCACTGAGCCTGCGCATCCGGAGCCTGTGCTCCGCAACGGGAGAGGCCACAACAGTGAGAGGCCCGCGTACCGCAAAAACAAAAACAAAAACGAAACAGCATCATTAGAAAAACTTAGGATTGCTTTTTACAAGTTTTAAGGATTTTCTGTGATTTTTTTTTTTTTTTTGCATAACTTGTTACATCTTTCTTTTTTGTTTTGGAGTATATATATATATATTTCATTAATGAGACTTGTTTTTTTATTCTTCTGTTTTTTTCTCTAGATAAAAGTTAAGCAGCTAGAAGAACAACTACATTCTTTTACTGAAACCAGTTCACAGAACGACCATCTACGCAAGTTCAGTAAGGCACTAGAGGGCAAATATGCTCAGGTGTGATTAATAGCTATAAAACAGATTGCTTCTATGTTGTTTTAATTAGCTTTTAAGAAATTGGTGCCTTTCTCCCCACCTCACCATATGATCCCAGAAAGATGAATATTCTCTCACTTGACTCAATTTATCAAAAACATTTTTAAACACCCTTGATGTACAAGGTTCCACTCAACCACAGAAGAATTCATAAAGATGCCTGAAGCAGTATTGGGACACTCAACTTGCTAAGATTAGGAATGTACTCAGCAGACTTTATTATAGAATAGAAGGTTATGCCTTTCAGAAACAAAATAGATTGTATTGTGAGCATGCATAGGGAACATCATCATGATGAAAGCATCGAGAATCTCTATCATAGAGGAAGTGGTTTTTTAATTTGAGCCTTAAAACTTTCGGCAGACGTGAGGAACCAAGTATCTTTGGGTTTTTGGGTTTTTTTTTTGCAGTACGCGGGCCTCTCACTGTTGTGGCCTCTCCCGTTGCGGAGCACAGGCTCCAGACGTGCAGGCCCAGCGGCCATGGCTCATGGGCCCAGCCACTCCGCAGCACGCGGGATCCTCCCGGACTGGGGCACGAACCCGTGTCCCCTGCATTAGCAGGCGGACTCTCAACCACTGTGCCACCAGGGAAGCCCTCTTTGGGTTTTTAATTACAGGCAAACGCAGAACTCATTGCCAACAAGATATACCTGCAATAGCGCACTTGAAAGAGGTATTAGTAGTGAAGGTGCTTACTTGTTAGCATGGTGGCTATTGAGACTGAAAACCGTTCATAGGTCACATAACAATTTAACATATGAACAGAGAAAATTAGACAAAGAAGATATGTAAAACATTTAGTGAAGAAAATAATCCAGGAATATGTTACTAAAAGAAAGTGATTCATTTCAATGATTTACAAATTTATCACATTATTTATTTTTAATTTTTAACACTGTAAGCATGTGTAACTTCTTTAACTATAATGTTTGTGTATGTATATCCTTGGTAACCAAGCAACTAGAATGTGTCTTCAAATGGAAGGCTGCTAGGGTTCTAACAATCTGACTCTACTGGTAAAGGGGACCTCATTAGATACGCTTTGTTTCTTCACTAGGACATACTTTACACTAGTATTTTCTTCATTCTGAAAGCAAACGAACACATTTTTAAGTATATTTTCCATCCCAGCTTCATTTAGAACGTTGTGTTGTTTCTCATAGTAAAGGGGGCACTCACTGAAAAATAATTCTAGGTTTAGTTGATTTTGTCTTTTTAAATTGGTGATGCCTCCAAGAAGAAGGAAGTCTCCAGAGAGGCCTGCATCTTCAAAATTCCTTGAAAGCTATAGGCCCTATGTCAACAATGTAAAGGAACGAACTTCATCAGCTGGTTTGCCCAGTGTTAGACCAAACCCTACACGCCACGTGACCTTTGCACCTACCCTGACTTCTGTGAGGTCTTCTCAGGAGATCGGAGACTCTAGGATCTCTCTAAAGACTCTTTTGAATGCCATTAAAACCATGGAGGGAAGACTGGAAGGTAAAATAGACATTCTTGCCTCAAGACCATTAAATGATGAGTCACCAAATTTTCTTTACCGGGATTCGGTAAGTGAAGGCCACAAATTAAATCATAAGGAAATTTCAGATTTATACAACAATGAAGAAAAGTAGTAACATATAGAAAGATAACATTTGGAGGTGTGAGTAACAACAAGGAAAGAACTTCTTCACAAACAGGAAAAACTGATGATGTAGATCAAAACCGTCCTTCTGGCTATTGCATACTTAATTTTTGTCTTGGACACAGAACTGTCATATTTGGCTTAAGAGTAACCATTGAGATGTTTACTCTAATTTTCACTTTAAAAATTAATGCTAATAGTCTTAACATTTATAGTAAAATGGGTAAAGCCTGATTTTAAAGTAGAAATACATAAATAGAAGCCCTGAGAACTTGAACATTGGAAAATACTTTCCAAAGAAAACTTACTAGAGCATCCATCTTCGTTTGATATTTAAAAATAGAAAGTACTATAGATTGTCTTCTAGAGTTAACTACTATTTAGACCCTTTTTGTAAGCACTTTTGCTAGTGGCCTTTTCATATTTATAAATATTTTATACACACTGGTAAAATTATAAAAACTATATTCTTCCTAATGTACTTTTCTAGAACAAAATCCAATAGGTTTTCAAAACCTTATGTTAGCATATTTTGTACTATTCTTGAATCCTTATAGAAGAAATTATTTTTAATGTTACAGGTTAAAAGTTATAAGGAAGTATAATATTGAGGAAGATGTGGGTGAAAGGCGTTCTTCTTTGCTGCTGTTTGGAGTGCCCTTTTCCTGTGGAGGGCAATTTGGCTTTGTTTATCACTTTATGCCCACAGTTGTATTTTTTCCTACAGATACACTAGCTTATACATAAGACATGTTTACAAGGTACTTTCTGAAGTATTGTTTGTTATTAGCAAAAGACTAGAAACAACCAAAATTCCATCAGTAAGAGGCTGGCTAAATAAACCATGGTACACCCATAGTTTGGAATACTGTTTGAAGATACATTTATCTTAATCATAACATATCTATTATTAGGTTAAAACAGTCAAGGCTCAGAAGAGTATACAGAGTATTTTAATATTTGTGTGCAGAAGGATTGGGGCGATGAAGTGTACATATGTATTCACTTTTGAATAGAGTCTCTCTAAAATGAATCGTAATAAATTGGCAACATTATTTTCGAGGAAGGAAACTGGGTGGCTGGGAGATTTTTCACTTTATCCTTTTGCACCTTAAGAGTAGTGTGAATGTGCTACCCATCCAGAATAATTTTATGAACACTTTATTTTCAACAGAAGCAAAAGTAGAGAAAGGATGGTCTTTTCATCAAATGTGCTAAGGCAATTGGGTATCATATGCAAAAACAAAAAAACAAAATACCTTTGATCCATACCTCTTACCATATACAAAAATTAACTCAAAATGGATGAAAGCCCTAAAGGTAAAACCTAAAACTGTAAAACTTCTGAAACATAGGATGAAACCACTGTGATCTTGGATTACACAAAGATTTCTTAGATTTGACATCAAAAGCATGATCCATAAAGGAAAAAATGTAACATTGACAACGTATGCTCTTCAAAGACATTGTTAAGAAAATGAAGAGAAAAGCTACAGGCTGGGGGAAAAACATTTGCAAATCACATATCTGATAAAGGTCTTGTCTCCACAGTTTATTAAAAACTCTCAAAACTCACTAAGAAGGAAAGACAATCCGAAAAAAAAAGAAAAAGGCGCAAAGTATTTGAACACACGTTTCACCAAAAAAGATAAATGGATGATAAATAAGCACTTGAAAAGATGTTAAACATCAGTTATTAGGGAAATGCAAATTGAAACTGCAGTGAGATACTACCACACACTATTAGAATGTCTAAAATTGAAAAACTGATTACCCCAAGTGTTAGTGAAGATGTGGAGGAACTCTCATACATTGCTGAAGGGAATGTAAAATCACTCAGCCACTCTGGAAAATAGTTTGGTAGTTTCTTTAAAAGTGATACATATTACTACCATACAACCCAGCCGTTCCACTCCTATGCATTTACCAAAGATAAGTGAAAGCGTCTGTCTACACAAAGATCTGTATACAACTGCCCAGAGCAGCTCTACTTGTAATAGCTTAAAACTGGAACAACTCAAGTGTTCAGCAGAACACTATTCAGCAACATAAAGAAGACTGAGTGAATCTCAAAATAACTGTGCTGAGTGAAAAATCATTCAAAAATGAGTACATAAAATACGATTTCATTATATAAAATTCTAGGAAATAAAAGTGAATTGATTGTGACAGAAAACAGGTCAGTGGTAGCCTTGGGTGGATGTGTAGGAACAGGGAGAGATAGAAGTGGGGGAAATTACAAAAAGGCATAAGGGAACTTTTGGGATAATGGAAGTGTTCATTATCATGATTATGGTTTATACATACATCAAAATTGTACACTTTAAATATACATAGCTTATTGTATGTCAACTATATCTCAGTAAGGCTGTTTTAAAAAATATGAATGTATTATACTGAAATTAATTATTTTTAAATGTTTAAAATAACATTCTTGAAATGACAAAAACAGTAGCGATAGAGAACAAATTAGTGGTTGCCAGGGGACACGGGATGAGTTTGGGGGAGGGTGTGAACACAGAGAAAGTAGCACAAGTGAGTTCTTTGCGGCAGTGGAGCAGTTCTGTATCTTGATTGTCGTGATCACAGGAATATGTGCATGGGATCAGATTACATAGAGCTGTGTGCATGTGTGCATACACAGATGAATGCAGATTTAAAAAAATGGTGAAAATTGTAAGTTTTGTAGTCTAGTTAATCTCATTAAAGTCAGTTTCCTGGTTTTAATGTTGAACTACAATATAAGATGTCATCAATAGAAGCAGGGAAAAGAGTGCATGGGGACTCTGCACTAATTTTGTAACCTCCTGTGAGTCTGTATTTCGAGATAAAGTATTTTTTAAAAGAGTAGTATTTAGAATAGTATGATCATCTGAAATAACTGTAGATATACTAAAAGTATTTCAGAGATGTAAAATTCTAATACTTCTAATTAGGATTAGGACACTATTTAAAACACTTCTGTAACACTATTTTCTTGACACTATTTAGTGCTTCTTCACCTTTGCTTTTATGATATTAATTTATATTGTATTTTCAAATTCTGTGATAATCAGTTTCTCCCCCGTTTTTCATCTTAGCATCATTGTCTTATCTCCCTTACCTTCATTCTGTGCTTTCATAGAGATTGACATATATTAGAGATTTGCCCATGTTTATTAACAGATTTTTTTTTTGCTTTGTAGTTTTAAGGGGAAAAACAGCTACTAAAGCTAGTTTTTATTTACAATAATATATAAGCATATTTAATTAAACATTTTAAATTTGGCTTCTAAATTGCTGTCTTATTCTAATTGCTGATTGATTGTGCTTTGGGAGAATCATTTATCATTTCTTTTTTTCTACTAAGGTGAAATCCATTCTTGAAAAGAATGAAGGGGAGCTCTCACGAATTGTGAAGGTTCGTGCTGCAGCCCTGAAAGAGACTCAGAAGTTGAAAGGTGACCTCGAAGCTTTGGAGGACAGGGGGAACAAGAAGGCAAGACATCAATCCTTTCTGAAGTCTGTTACTGAAATGAAGCGCTTCTGAAATTTTCATGAGCCATATTCTTTCTTTTCTTGTTACCTTTAGTAAAAAAGAAAGAGGATTGATCAGAGGAGGATTTTTTTTTTCCTAAAAAAGGATAACTTTAGAAGAGCTCTAAAATATTTCCCTTAACAATACATGATTTAACTCCCAATGGTTTTTTTTTTCTTCCTGTCTTAAAATAATCAAAAGTCCTATTTTTTTCTGTTGAAACACATCTGACCTTGGTATTAATAACCACCTACTTATGTTCTATTAATGTGATATAACACTGTTAAGATTTTATATTAAGTCAAATTACCAAATGCTTTCTGCTTAACCGTGTGTGTACTTAGTGGGAAGAGGGGTAACATCCCAAACTTCTTGACAGCAGGTGCCAGATTTTGCCCCTCTGAAGAGGGCTGTGAGTCACATCATTCTTCAGCAGCTCCCACTTTCTCTTATGGTCCTTTTTCCTCAGATAATTCTGATGGACTTCAAATGTGTTATTTTCTTCTGACTCCATGGTAAGATAGCTGAGGAGGGCTAGCGCAGGCCAGTCTGGGACCCCCTCTACACCCAAGAAGCTGTTGGTCCTTATGTCTCTAGTTAATATATGTGCTGGACACGACAATAGTTAGGATGCACTGCAGAGTTCTTCATAGGATCCATATGATCTAGGGTCTAGTTTTCTCTTTCTCAAAGTCAGAATAACTTAAGAAACAAAATAAATACAAAATATACTTTAATTATTCCTCTTAGCATTCTACCAGACCTGGTTTCCATACTCTTCTAGAAGTCATGGGACTCAGCAGAAGAATAACCAGAAAGGATCAAATATCTTTGTCTTATTTCATTTTCTATTAGGTGGGAAACTTTCAGCGACAACTGGCAGAAGCTAAAGAAGACAACTGCAAAGTTACAATCATGTTGGAGAATGTGTTGGCTTCTTACAGTAAGATGCAAGGCGCTCTGGAAAAAGTGCAAACAGAGCTTGGGCAGAGGGATTCAGAGATTGCAGGCCTCAAGAAAGAAAGGTACCAGAGATTATTTTTCTGTCTTTGTACTTGTATTTTTCTGCTGCCTTGTAGTAAAGAACAGAGTGCAGTCAAGAAACAGTCACTTTATATTGATTCCCTTGTGAAAATAAAGTAGTAAAATGGTATTTAAAGAACTAGCAAATTCAGGAAAATCTGGAATTATAAATAAAAATGATATCCAAAAATTCTCATATTTTGTAGTGATGTAAATAAGTATGTATTCTAGAAATTCATGTGATATATGCTGTTTTATCCTTGCTGTTTTCTACACCATTTATACCTGCCCTTGGGTCTACAGAACGGTAATTGTCAAGATTAAAGCCAAGTGTCTACTTCTGTTTGAATTAATTATCCATTTATTAGTATCCTATTTATTTTAGATGAATCATTCTGAGAACTACTTTTAGCCATGTTTTATAAGTGAACTCCTTTGAATGTTTCAAAAATTACATAAAAGTTTCCCTTTTAGGTTAATGAACAAATGGTTTGGATTTAATCAGACCTCTAAGACATATTGTAATACATTAGTGGTGCATATTGCCTCTATGTTATGGGAGAACAAGTGAGTTTTATATTCTTCATTGTGCTTGTTTTTTTACATATTATGAATCTGTATTACCTCTGAACTTAAAAAAAGTCAAGGGGATGGTATTAAAAATAGTTTACTATTCACAATAAAATTCTAGGTAAAAAGCAGAAATCTCAACAGCAAGCCAGTCCACATAGAGGTGATATATTTTTGTACTAGTAATATATATAGTATAAAGTTACCAGCCCATAAGTTAGTCATCAACATGTACTGATAGTTTAATATATAAAGCCAAGTTGAATCATAAACGGGACAAGTTTTTAATCCATACGAAAATTAGTTTCTTAACCTGAAGCTGAGGCTACTAATCGTCACCTGCCAACTCTCAGATATTCTGAGCATCTGTAGCCCACTACATGTGCCATTTGGGCTTCCTGGAAGGTGTCCTGTAACTCCCAGTGGTATCATTCCCAGATGGTACTTTTCTGTGGTCACTCTCCCTGTGCCCTTCATTTACAGGGCTCTAAATCAACAGCGGGTACAGAAGCTGGAAGCAGAAGCGGACCAGTGGCAGGCCAGAGTCCTTGTCGTGGAGGCCCAGCACAACAGTGAGGTAGAAGCCAGGTTTTTATAGATGATAATGTTGATATTTTTTATTTTATTGGGATACTGCTATTTTGGAAAAACGGAGTAAAACAATCGGGTAAATTTCCTTTCCATTCAAGTCTGAGTTTTGAACAGTGACATATTTCCAAATGGGAAATGGGTCTGTGATCTTACAGTGAACCATTTATTGGCAAACCAGGACCATAATTATGCCTAACTCTCTTTGTCTTATGTGGTCTGCATTCTTTTCATGTATTAATGCATAAGTGAAGTTAAAGGGCTTAGAAAACAACATAACTTTAGTCAGAAGTAGCTAGAATGATCCCACTAAATAAGGAGGCATACTCACATGTGTTTATAGGTGTGTACGCACATGAATATGTATCTACACATAGGCACACATATAAAATAGAGATATTTCCTATAAAAAGCTTTTTCTAGAAGGATATACAAGGAACAGTTGCCAGTTCTTATCTCTCTAGGCAGTGAGACCAGAGGGTCATAGGATCAGGAAGGGAGGAGTTTAACTGGTTTAAAACTTTAGAAATTAGGATAAATAAGTTGGCTGTATTTTCCAAAACTCTCTAGTGACCAGTGGAGCATACCCTTCCTATCACCTTCTAAGAGTCTCCTAAGGACTGTCTGTAATAAGTTCTCACATATATATTCTAGGCATCTGGAGTCTTTGGTTCTGGTTCCAAACAATTATTGTTTCAAAGTTTAAAGAGTGAATATACAGTGTTATGGACTTCTTGTGTCTGTTACAGTGGAATTAAAAACAATCTTGTGAAATCGAAAACAATCATTCTTCTCTCTTTCAGATGGAGCCTCTACAAAAAGCTCTAGATGTAGCTAGAGAAGACAACAGGACACTGGCTATGAGCCTGGAGCAAGCTCTCCAGACAAATCATCATCTGCAAACAAAGCTTGATCACGTTCAAGAGAAACTGGAAAGCAAAGAACTTGAGCGACAGACTTTGGAAACCTTCAAGTAAGGGCAGTACAGTCGCAGTGAAATTAGGGAAGAGCCTCTGGGAGAGTAAGCTTGGCTAATTCACATAAACCAGTTAAAGCCTTTTTCCCTTTTGAGCTAGTACTCCCAGCAGAGCCATGTGAAGGAAGCAGGCATAGTTGAGCAGAGCAGATATTAGCTGGCTGGGGTACGCTCCTTTTCAGCTCTTCCCTCATCTACTGTCGGTCTTCTTCCGTACATGAAGGTTTAAACCAAGTTGGAAGGGACACTTACATGTTTCTGCCAAACCTTTTCTATCAGAAGCTTATGTGTCCTTTAAAAGTATGATCTGGAAAAGGAGAAACAGAAGCATGGATGGGAATAACCCCTCCAGGAGTGGGATAATTCCATTTAAGCAGCTGCTAAACCATTCATTGTTTTCAATTTTGTCCTGAGATTAGTTAGGTCAAACCCATCAAGTTCAGGTCAAGCCACTGAAGTTTTTTGTTAAACTTTATCTAGGCAAATAGGATTTAGATATTAATAACATCCCATGAAAGTTTATACCCAAGGGAAGTGCATTGTGCACGTGGATCTTTAGTCCTTTCATGCAGTGAACATACTGATACAGCAGGCAAGTATCAGCTAAAGCAAAGAGGGCATTTTTCATATTTGTAATCTGTACAAATTTTATATTCTGGTGAAATGTTGCTGGCTCAGGACTACTCAGTATTGGTTAAAACAAGAGTATGTGTTTCACTCTTTTGGGTGGATCTCTTTCTATTGAATGACTTTTTGTATTTTAATGCTGTAGGTAAATGCTTATTTCTTCTTCTGTTAATGAGTTCCAGATCAGTGATTTCTACCTGGTGACTTATCTACTTCTCATTGGTAAATGACATCTACTAAGATGTTTTCTAAAGGTGATTTATCATCTCTCTTTTTCAAAACAGAGAACAGATGAGTGAAGAATCCAAAATAGAAGCAGAACTGCATGCTGAACGCATAGATGCTCTAAGAAAGCAGTTTCAAATTGAGAGAGAAACTGCAAAGAAGGCAGCACAACGGGAAGTGACTGAGGTATGGAGGCAAGTGACAAAAGTCTCCCTCTAGGTGAATGCCTTTGAAGAGGAGAACCAGCTACAGGATTTCCCAGAATGGCTACAGTTGTTCTTTGGCTCTTCTAATCCCCCTGTCGCCAGCAAGCCAGCTACATCTCTATGCTGTTTGTAAAATTAACACACAAAAAGTTTCTGATATACAGTTATCTGCCCAATGAAGGAATGCCTTGATGACAGCCTTCCCACTGGAGAATAATAACTGAGTGGGAAAGAGGAAGGAGGAGACCGCCATCTGCTAGACAGATGGCAAGTCACCTGTCTCCTCAATTCACTTAACTAGCATCCATCATGCACCTACCTCCTCCTGAGAGGCACAAGTAAAAACAGCAGAAGATGTGGTCTGTGCTAAATGACCCCTTATTTAATTGTCATCTCCACTCTTTACATGAGACAACTAGGAAGACATCAGATGTTTCTTGGATAGCTAGAAGCTGTGTACAATTTTAAAGGAATTCAGAAGTAAGGGAAAGTTTGTTTTAGGCTGGTTGGGTGATCGAAGAAGAAGGGAAGCTTGTGAAATTATACAGGGTTGAGACTGGCAGAGCTGACAGGGCTGTGACACTCTCTATGTAAGAGGATGAACAAAGCTTAGTTACAAAAATAAATAGGACATGTGAGCAAAGAAAAAGGATTTGCCTCTCTTGATCAGAGCAGAGACTTTAGGAAATTTCTGAGAAAAAGGGGTTAGCTTAGATGAGACCAGCTGGTAGACGGCCTTGACTACCAGAATGTTGGATGGAAAGTATTAGGTAAAAGTAGAGCACTGTAGGTTTCTGAGAAGGCTGTGAGCACAATTTTAGGTAGGTTAGTCTATTAGCAGTGGAGAGTAGGTAAGAATGAAGAGAAACTGGAAACATGGAGGCTCAAGAGAACTAGAGCAGTTACTTTGGGCTTCAGATGATTAGAGCCAAGCAAAGTGTTTCTGTTGAAAAAGAGAACAATCAAATCAAAAATCCATTTTAATTAATAGAAAAATCAGACACTAAATGTATCATAAGCAAAGGGGAGGGAGTAATTAAAATAATTCCAAGACTTGTTTGGGGTGGCCGGTCTGTATTTTGCCAAATTTAGCGCAGTTAGCAATTGCACTTGACAGTGCACAGTCACAAAATCAGATTCAACTATTTACATGGTGCTTTGTAAATTGAAAAAGCACTGTATATAAGTTTTAAAAAATATAATAAAAATAATTTCTGTGGGAAACAAAAATGGGCACTGAAATTAAAAGTACCTTTATTCAGAGAGAGTTGTTCAGAATACTTAAAAGTTTAAATCCTTTTAACAGGGATCAGTAAAGACGGTGAACTTGTGCAGGAGAGACCAAGGAACAGTATGAGTGTGATGTCTTGAGCAGTTAGTGGCAGGGGTGGGCTCAGGGTGCACTGTTTAAGACTCCCAGCTCTGCCTCTTATTAGCAATGTGTAAATTTACTATCTGTGCAGATGACTTCACTTCTGAGTCTGTTTCCTCAGTCAAAATGGAAATCATCACAACTGCTTTCCAGGGTGGTTTTGAGGGTTAGTTTTTAGGGCTTACCCAGTTTTGACAAAGCTGTGATTGAGGTAATGGTGGAATATCTAACAGAAATTTAGTTGGGTGATAATAAAAGACTAACACTGTAGTGTGAGGTTAGGATCTGAGAGAATGAGCTAGTATAAAAGAAAAGGTAACAAATAATTTTGACTTTTTTCTTTGACATGAGTTAAATACTTACCAGCCACAGAGAATACCACCCTCCTCCTATCTTCTCCCTTCTCAGCTGCCGTCTCTTCTTCCTAAAAATCAAGTGGTACTCATTTAAGGGCATATGAGGAGGAGGGGGAACTCTGTAAAATGATTTAAGTAATGTTAAAAGATAAATTGAAGAAGAATAAAATTAAGAGTTTATTTGAACAAAAATCAATTTGAATCAGGCAGTATGCAATCAATTGCAATAGAAAGGTGCTCTGAGGAGTTGTATAAAATGAAAGACTTTTATAGGCAGAGGGGAGCAGGAACAAGGAAGTTAACTAGGCAAAAAAGTAGATTAGTTACTAGTAGCAGAGTTACTTCCTTTAAGGGGTGGCAGGGGTCTGTCAGGCAGATTACTCAACTAATGCTGATCGGGCGATTCCTGATTGACTGGTTTAAGAGTCCTTTTCTGGAAGAGCCAAAACTGTAATTAAGTCTCAGTTTGGTGACATAAGGCTTAGCATAAGTGACTTCATTGTGGGCCTGTTGTCTTGTTTTTAATAGTAATCACTATGTTATTTTTCCACTAGACAAGTTTATTAAAATTTCTAAACAAAAAGCAATATTCATAAGAACTATAAACTATGTAAATAAGCTACAAGGATATATTGTACAGCACAGGGAATATAGCCAGTATTTTATAATAACTGGAGTAGAATCTATAAGAATTTTTAATCACTATGTCATACACCTAAAACTAATATAATATCGTAAATCAACTATACCTCAATAGAAAAAAAGCAATGTTATAAAAATACATGCAAGGATAGTCAATAACTGATAGGTGTATTTACATAAACTGCCATATAATTTATTTCCACTTCTCCATACATGAGGTCGCAAGTGACTGAAAGAGACGCGCTTAAGCTTTTTAAAAAAAAAAACAAAACAAAACCTTTAAAGCATAGCAATGAGCACTGAGCAATTAGTGTGTGCCAGGCTCTATATTCCTTCTCTGCCTCATCTTGTTTAACTGTTACATGAATCCTATGAAGTAGGCTATTCACATACTTTTCCAATGATGAACCTGGGGCTTAGGGAAGTTAATTATCGGAAATTACTTGACTAGTGTGTGGTGAAGCTGAGATTTTAACTTCTGTCTGATTCCAAAGCCATGCTCTTACAAAGCAAATGATGAACATACATTTACATTATCTGTTCTAAGAAAAATTGTGTTCTTTAGTGTTAAAAATTATGAAAATCACTGAGAGTGTTTCTCCACAAATCTATTATTGCCTCACTTACTCTCCTTTTTAAAATATCTATTTATTTGGCTGTGCCAGGTCTTAGTTGCAGCACACAGGATCTTTAGTTGTGGCACACAGGATCTAGTTCCCTGACCAGGGATCAAACCCGGCCCCCCTGCATTGGGAGCACAGAGTCTTAGCCACTGGACCACCAGGGAAGTCCCATCACTTAACCTCCTTTTTAAAAGAAAGGTCCAAAGAGAACAAAATATAGGGACACAGCTAAACATAAGCTTCTCTTACTGAATGGAAGGTTAAAACGTTCTAATTTTCCCTTTGTATCCCACAGCTGAAGAAAGCCCTTGATGAAGCCAACTTCAGATCAGTGGAGGTATCCCGGACCAACCGAGAGCTGCGGCAGAAACTTACAGAGTTGGAAAAGACACTGAACAGCAGCAAGGAGAAAATAAAGAGTCAAAAGGCCCAAATTAAGCTCCACTTGTCAGCTAAGACGAATAATGCTCAGAATACAGAGAGGATGAAGGTTGTATGAGAAACCCTAACTCTCCTCTCACCTCCTTAGTATCTGATGAGGATCCAGGCAGGCAGTGGTGTCTGGGGAAGATGGTTTCAGAGCACTACCACCACCATGGGTTCTCTGGGAATTACAGCTACACCTGGGAAGTGGGCAGATTGCCTGGGGGGAGGTGGGGGGAGACTTTTCCCGCAGAGATACTGCTGCATCAGTGTTTGGTTTCTCATTAGCTGCCAGTGTCACGTTCTAGCTCCCCGGCTGTCTCTTCCACAGTGATTGTACAAGACTTTGCTCTTTCGGGGTCAGGGGGCTGGATGGGAAGGAGAGCAGGAACTGGTAACTGTGGATCTCATGTGGGATTCTTTCTGTTAGCCTATAGGCAAAAAGAGCAAGCCAGTTTTTCCACTAATCATCTTTCTATGTTATTTCCACATTTACTTTCAGCAAATAGAAACAGAATTGAGGCAAATGGAGATAATTAAGGATCAATATCAGAAAAAAAACTATGAACAGGTAGATGATTTCCACACACTCTGTTTACCATTCACATGAAATCCTAAACTTGGACAGGTTCACCAACCGTCTCCCTCTTTGTGCCCTACCAGTCACTGAGTATCCAGAAATTTGTATCTGAAATGACTAACCTACAGAAGGAGATGCAGCTGTTGGCCAAGAGCCAATATGATCTGTCAGCTCGGAATAAACAGCAAGAGCTGCGACTCGAGGCAGAGTGGAAGAGGAGGCGGGAGCTGGAGCGTCGGTGCCAGGTAAAAGGATTCCTAAGATTCATCTCAAAGATTACCAGCAAAGGCCATGTGCAAAACCCAGCATGGGGGCACCTGGCTTTTCTAGGCTGTGTAGAAGACAAGCTTACAAGTCGTTCATCTTAGCTAAGTCCTTAGAATCATATCTAGGAATGAAGCCTGGAGCTCTGACTGTGGTACCTCGTCTTCATGTTCAACTTAATAAAAATGATACTCATTTTTAAAGAACGGCTAAAGCTCACATATGCAAAGTACTAGTTAGTAAGTAAGACTTCTGAACTTAATAGTGTTTCAGGAACTTTACACCCCTTGGTTCTTCCCCGTAGCTCAGATGCATCTGTTGCCGTTACAGGACTTTTATCTACTCCCAACCTAATGAAAAGCACACTTTATTACGGAAAAGGGACTTCAAGAGACCATCAAGCTCTTGCTTTCCAACAGAGATTGTCTGCTATGAAAAGTATTCCCCAGTTCTGGAAAGAGATGTTAATCACCTTTTCTCAGGAGAATCTGTAAATCAAAATCCGTAATCATATACACAAATGTATACCGTAGGTTAAACTGAAAATAATAGTTTTTATCTTATAGTCTGGTAGCACCTGGAGTTAGAAAGTACCCCATCATACTTTCATAATTTGGTTGCTCATTTACTACAATATTGAAGCTTTTTCTTCCATATATAGTACATTGGGAGTTTGTAAAAAGTCTTTGTATCACATTTTCAGGAATTGGAAGAAACTATTAGACATCTGAAGAAATGTAAAGAGGCAACAGAGAATAAACTGAAAGAAGCTAGTGTGGAATCAGAACAGGTGAGCCAGACCCACGAACATGAAGACTTAGACAAGCTTCCTCAGACACGATGGCCCTGAAACACAAGTCAGTGTAATATCCTTCAGTAACATAGTTGTCAGGAGTGCAAAAGGCAAGAACCAATACCTTGCTCAGTATAGCTTCTGTTATAAATAATAGTTTTAGATTAAGATTCTGTGTCTTGATGAGACATCATAGAATGCTAAAATATTGATTGATATTGACAAATATTAACTTGGTAGTCCAAGTCCCTGAAATTCCAGAAATCCCTGGAATTGGGATTGACATATATACACTAATATGTATAAAATAGATAACCAATAAGAACCTGCTGTATAATAAAATTCAAAAAAGAAGAGATTCTTAAGCTAAAGGTATCACAGTGACATTGCTGCCAGTTTATCCCTTTTGTAGCCATTAAATTACATGATAATATGACTGTCAGAATGGTATATTGAAAGGAATATGGAGGGGGCGGAGTGAAGATGGTGTACTAGGAGGACGCAGAATTCGCGTCTCCTCACAACTAGGGCACCTAACAGGCACCAGTGGGGGACCACTGACACCTAAGGGGATGGGAGGAACCCCCAGAGACCAGGTAGGACATGGGGCGTGGGGGGGAGTGAAGGAGAAGCAGAGGTGGGATGGGACTGGCACCCGAGAGGCGGCTGGGGGAAGGGAAGGGATTCCATGCCTGAAGGGGGAAATTTGGGGACCACTGGGAGGGCAGAGGATCAAAAGGGAGCAGGGCCAGGTTTCCCCTGCCCAGTTGGGCCCCTGGGAACCTGCTGAGATCCCAGGCCTGACCCTCTGCCCACTGAGGCCCCCTCCAGCTGTGCGGGTCCTGAGGGAGTGGGAGGGAAGAGGGGGAGCAAAAGTAAAGGCTGGACCTGTGGGACCAGCACCCCTGAGGGGTGGCTGGGGGAGGGGAGAAGTTCCTACACCCAGTGGGACCCACCCACGGTAGGGGTCCAGCAGCAAAGGGGGAGACCCTGGAGGAGACAGTGGGGGAGGGCACAGAGGAATGGAAGGAAACAGGGCCAGCACTTTCCCTGTTGGGCTCCTGGGCCCAATCCTTGGAGCCTCCCTCCTACTGTGCAGAGCCCAAGCCCTGCCCCTACACCCCCACCCAGGGCCTCACCTCGACACTCAGAGACCCCCTCTGAGACCCCCTCCAAGGCACTGGGCCTAAACCCCACCCACACACCCTCACTCAGGGCCTTACCTCCACACTCCAGAACTCCACACTCCAGAGGCCCTCCTTTCCTTCCACCCAGGTCCTAAGCAGAGGCCCTGCCCCACACTTGAACATCACCCCACCTAGGCCCCACCCCCAGGGCCTTTTCCTGCTATGGGGCTCCTGAGCCTAGGTCCTGCCCCACCTTAAACCCTGCCCCTGCTTAAGTTCCACCCCTGCCTAAACCCCACCCCGTAGCCAAGGCTTTTTTTCCTTCTTTTTTCCTCTTAGATTGCGGTTCTGTTTTACCTTGTTGACTCATTGTTGATTCTCTTATATTTTTACATTTCCTAATCTTATTTTTCTAATTTTATTTTATTCTTTATACTTTGTTGTTCTCTCCTTTTGGCTTGTACCCTCCCCCCTTTTTTTTTCTTTTTTCTGTTGTAGTTTTATTTTACCTTGTTGCAATTGTTTCAATTATAGTTTTATATTTCCTAATATATTTATCTTTCTAATTTTATTTCTTTTTTATTCTTTGATACTGTGCTGCTCTGCTCTGCTCCTTTTTTTCCTTTTTCTTTTTTACAATGCTACAAAGCTTGCAAGATCTAGGTTCCCAGGACAGAGGTCAGGCCCAAGCTCCTGTAGTGGGAGCTCCAAGTCTGCTGGACTAACAGAGAAACTCAAACCCCAGGGAATATTAATGGGAGTGAGGCATCCTGGAGGTCCTCATCTCTGCACCAAGACCTGGCTCTATCCAACTGCCTGCAAACTCCAGTGCTGGACGTCTCAGGCCAAACAACCAGTAAGATAGGAATACAGCACCACCCATCAAAAAAAAAATGAAACAACAACAAAAAATGTTACAGACGAAGGAACAAGGTAAAAACCTACAAGACAAATAAGTGAAGATGAAATAGGCAAGCCACCTGAAAAAGAATTCAGAGTAATGATAGTAAAGATGATCCAAAATCTCAGAAACAGAATGGAGAAATTACAAGAAACATTTAACAAGGATCTAGAAGGTTACTGAAATTAAAAATACTCTAGAAGAAATCAGTAGCAGAATAACTGAGGCAAAAGAACGGATAAGTGAGCTGGAAGATAAGATGGTGGAAATAACTGCCAGGGAGCAGAATAAAGAAAAAAGAATGAAAAGAATTGAGGGCAGTCTCAGAGACCTCTGGGACAACATTAAACACACAAACATTCGAAATATAGGGGTCCCAGAGAAAGAAGAGGAAAAGAAAGGGACTCAGAAAATATTTGAAGAGATGATTATAGTTGAAAACTTCCCTAACATGGGAAATGAAATAGTCAATCAAGTCCAGGAAGCACAGAGAGTACCACACAGGATAAACCCAAAGAGAAACACACCGAGACACATTAATCAAACTATCAAAAATTAAATACAAGGAAAAAATATTAAAAGCAGCAAAGGAAAAGCAACAAATAACATAGAAGGGAATCCCCATAAGGTTAAGAGCTGATTTTTCAGCAGAAACTCTGCAATGCAGAAGGGAGTGCAGAACATAATTAACGTGGTGAAAGGGAAAAACCCACAAACAATATTACTCTATGCAGCAAGGATCTCATTCAGATTCAACAGAGAAATTAAAATTTTAACAGACAAGCAAAAGCGAAGAGAATTCAGCACCACCAAACCAGCTTTACAACAAATGCTAAAGGAACTGCTGTAGGCAGGAAACACAAGAGGAGAAGGAAAAGACCTACAAAAACAAACCCAAAACAATTAAGAAAATGGTAATAGGAACATACATATCAATAATTACCTTAAATGTAAATGGATTAAATGCTCCAACCAAAAGACAGACACTGGCTGAATGGATACAAAGACAATACCCATATATATGCTGTCTACAAGAGACCCACTTCAGACCTAGGGACACATACAGACTGAAAGTGAGAGGATGGAAAAAGATATTCCATGCAAATGGAAATCAAAAGAAAGCTGGAGTAGCAGTTCCCATATCAGACAAAATAGACTTTAAAATCAAGACTGTTACAAGAGACAAAGAAGGACACTACATAATGATCAAGGGATTGATCCAAGAAGAAGATACAACAATTGTAAATATTTATGCACCCAGCATAGGAGCACCGCAAAACATAAGGCAAATGCTAACAGCCATAAAAGGGGAAATCAACAGCAACAAAGTCACAGTAGGGGACTTTAACACCCCACTTGCGCCAATGGACAGATCATCCAAACTGGAAAGAAATAAGGAAACACAAGCTTCAAATGATATATTAAACAAGATGGACTTAATTGATATTTATAGGACATTCCATCCAAAAACAACAGAATACACTTTCTTCTCAAGTGCTCATGGAACACTCAGAATAGATCATATCTTGGGTCACAAGTCAAGCCTCAGTAAATTTAAGAAAATTGAAATTGTATGAAGCATCTGTTCTGACCAAAATGCTATGAGACTAGATATCAATTAACTACAGGAAAAAATCTGTAGGAAATACAAATACATGGAGGCTAAACAATACACAGCTAAATAACCAAGAGATCACTGAGGAAATCAAAGAGGAAATCAAAAAATACCTAGAAACAAATGACAATGAAAACATGACGACCCAAAACCTATGGGATGCAGCAGAAGCAGTTCTAAGAGGGAAGTTTGTAGCAATACAATCCTACCTCAAGAAACAAGAAACATCTCAAATAAACAACCTAACCTTACACCTAAAGCAATTAGAGAAGGAAGAACAAAATAACCCCAAAGTTAGCAGAAGGAAAGAAATCATAAAGATCAGAAATAAATGAAAAAGAAATGAAGGAAACAATAGCAAAGATCAATAAAACTAAAAGGTGGTTCTTTGAGAAGGTAAACAAAATTGATAAACCATTAGCCGGACTCATCATGAAAAACAGGGAGAAGACGCAAATCAATAGAACTAGAAATGAAAAAGGAGAAGTAACAACTGACACTGCAGAAATACAAAGGATCATGAGAGATTACTACAAGCAACTCTATGCCAATAAAATGGACAACCTGGAAGAAATGGACAAATTCTTAGAAATGCACAACCTTCCGAGACTGAACCAGGAAGAAATAGAAATATGAACAGTCCAATCACAAGCACTGAAAGTGAAACCATGATTAAAAATCTTCCAACAAACAAAAGGCCAGGACCAGATGGATTCACAGGTGAATTCTATCAAACATTTAGAGAAGAGCTAACACCTGTCCTTCTCAAACTCTTCCAAAATATAGCAGAGGGAGGAACACGCCCAAACTCATTCTAGGAGGCCACCATCACCCTGATACCAAAGCCAAAGATGTCACAAAGAAAGAAAACTACAGGCCAATATCGCTGATGAACATAGATGCAAAAATCCTCAACTAAATACTAACAGAATCCAGCAGCACATTAAAAGGATCATACACCATGATCAAGTGGGGTTTATTCCAGGAATGCAAGGATTCTTCAATATATGCAAATCAATCAATCAATGTGATACACCATATTAACAAATTGAAGGAGAAAAACCATATGACCATCTCAATAGATGCAGAGAAAGCTTTTGACAAAATTCAACACCAATTTATGATAAAAACTCTCCAGAAAGTAGGCATATCGTCCTCAATGGTGAAAAACTGAAACCATTTCCTCTAAGATCAGGAACAAGACAAGGTTGCCCACTCTTACCACTGTTATTCAGCATAGTTTTGTAAGTTTTAGCCACAGCAGTCAGAGAAGAAAAAGAAATAAAGGGAATGTAAATCAGAAAAAAAGAAGTAAAAGTGTCACTGTTTGCAGATGACATGATATTATACATAGAGAATCCTAAAGATGCTACCAGAAAACTACTAGAGCTAATCAATGAATTTGGTAGAGTAGCAGGATACAAAATTAATGCACATAAATCTCTTGCATGCCTATACACTAATGATGAAAAATCTGAAAGTGAAATTAAGGAAACACTCCCATTTACCATTGCAACGAAAAGAATAAAATACCTAGGAAGAAACCTACCTAAGGAGACAAAAGACCTGTATGCAGAAAACTATAAGACACTGATGAAAGTTAAAGATGATACAAACAGATCCATGTTCTTGGATTGGAAGAATCAACATTTGTGAATATGACTATACTACCCAAAGCAACTTACAAATTTCACAATTTGTATGGAAACACAAAAGACCCCGAATAGCCAAAGCAATCTTGAGAAGGAAAGACGGAGCTGAGGAATCAGGCTCCCAGACTTCAGACTATACTACAAAGCTACAGTTATCAAGACAGTATCATACTGGCACAAAAACAGA
This sequence comes from Grampus griseus, assembly GCF_964374135.1. NCBI lineage: Eukaryota > Metazoa > Chordata > Mammalia > Artiodactyla > Delphinidae > Grampus > Grampus griseus. The sequence continues at coordinate 38,257,389 of NC_139001.1, read as the reverse complement.
AATATAGATCAATGGAACAGGATAGGAAGCCCAGAGATAAATCCACTCACATATGGTCACCTTATCTTTGATAAAGGAGGCAAGAATATACAATGGATAAAAGACAGCCTCTTCGATAAGTGGTGCTGGGAAAACTGGACAGCTACATGTAAAAGAATGAAATTAGAACATTCCCTAACACCATACACAAAAATAAACTCAAAATGGATTAAAGACCTAAATGTAAGGCCAGACACTATCAAACTCTTAGAGGATACTCTATAACATAAATCACAGCAAGATCCTTTTTGACCCACCTCCTAGAGAAATGGAAATAAAAACAAAAAGAAACCAATGGGACCTAATGAAACTTAAAAGCTTTTGCACAGCAAAGGAAACCATAAACAAGATGAAAAGACAACCCTCAGAATGGGAGAAAATATTTGCAAATGAAGCAACTCACAAAGGATTAATCTCCAAAATTTACAAGCAGCTTATGCAGCTCAATATCAAAAAAACATAAAACCCAATCCAAAAATGGGCAGAAGACCTAAAGAGACATTTCTCCAAAGAAGATACAGATGGCCAACAAACACATGAAAAGATGCTCACCATCACTAATCGTTAGAGAAATGCAAATCAAAACTACAATGAGGTATCACCTCACACCAGTCTGAATGGCCATCATCAAAAAATCTACAAACAATAAATGCTGGAGAGGGTGTGGAGAAAAGGGAACCCTCTTGCACTGTTGTTGGGAATGTAAACTGATACAGCCACTATAGAGAACAGTATGGAGGTTCCTTAAAAAACCAAAAATAGAACTACCATACGACCCAGCAATCCCACTACTGGGCATATACCCTGAGAAAACCATAATTCAAAAAGAGTCATGTACCACAATGTTCATTGCAGCTCTATATACAATAGCCAGGACATGGAAGCAACCTAAGTGTCCATCGACAGATGAATGGATAAAGAAGATGTGGCACATATATACAATGGAATATTGCTCAGACATAAAAAGGAACAAAATTGAGTTATTTGTAGTGAGGTGGATGGATCTAGAGTCTGTCATACAGAGTGAAGTCAGAAAGAGAAAATCAAATACCGTATGCTAACACATACATATGGAATCTATAAAAAAAAAAGGTCATGAAGAACCTAGGGGCAAGACGGGAATAAAGACACAGACCTACTAGATAATGGACTTGAGGATACAGGGAGGGGGAAGGGTAAGCTGGGACGAAGTGAGAGAGTGGCATGGACATATATACACTACCGAATGTGAAACAGATAGCTAGTGGGAAGCGGCCACATAGCACAGGGAGATCAGCTCAGTGCTCTGTGACCACCTAGAGGGGTGGGATAGGGAGGGTGGGAGGGAGGGAGACACAAGAGGGAAGAGATATGGGAACATATGTATAAGTATAACTGATTCACTTTGTTATAAATCAGAACCTAACACACCATTGTAAAGCAAGTATACTCCAATAAAGATGTTTTAAAAAAATAATTAATTAAAAGGAATATGGACTCCTCTCTTGTGAGTTTGCCAACAATGACACTTACTGGGCCCTTAAGGAAGTTACATTTACTTTCTGTAACTCATCAGTTACCACTTCTATAGTAGTCAGGAAGTTATTACCTACCACTGTTACTCTGATAGATGGCTTGGAGTAAGTTTCAATAAATGTTGGCTCCATTCTCATTCGCCATACAAGAGGAGACATGATGTACAATGAATGTCATTTCAAGCATCTTTCCCTCAACTTCTGATAAAGAGAAAAGTGGGGTTTGGTTTGGGGGTGGACGGGAGTGTGTCTGTCGTCAGGATGCACAAACAGACCTGGAAAATACTTTAGCTTTGTAGCTTTCTAAAAGTTAAATGACAAGCAGAGCTCTGTTTTCTTATCTCACTATTTTGTACCCACACTGTGACCTGGTTAATATGGGACAAGTACATAGTAGCACAAATTTATAAAGGACCTATTATATGGCTGGTGCCGTGTTAGGTGATGGAGATACAGAGTGAATAAGCCAGACAAAGCCCCTGCTCTCATCGAACTTGCCTTCTCCCAAGCAAGAGAGAAATACAGTAGTCTCTGAGACCTCAGAGTCAAAACGTGAAAATGCTGTCCATGAAACATAAATAATCAAAGGGGGAAAACCAGTCATTTTACTTGTTATTCTAGAGGATATGTTCTACAGCTATTTTGAAGCAACCTTTATATATAATAAAAACCTGTTGGCTCTACCTTCAAAATAACAAAATATCCCCAATACATAGAAAGGTGCCAGGCACATATAGGCTCTCAATAAACATCTGTCAAGTAAATGAATACTGATTCTAGATCATCTTCAAAGGCAGACTATTAGAGGGACTGTTTTCAAGTCTAACAGATCGTTTGGAAATTTGTGCTTAGGAGCTAAAGTATAAAATATTTTGATAAAGGAAATAAAAAATACCATTTACACTAAGCTGGTCCAGTGTTTTTACTAATTCATTGTATTACCTTTATAAAGCACAGCAGGAAAATCTAGGCTTTACAGTTCAGGGACTTTGGAGAAGTGTTTAGTCTTAGAGAACAGAACTCAAAGTGTGGTTTGAACTACCACATGAATTTTCAATGCCATCTTGTACTTTCACTCCTATCGTAACTATCTCCCAAGCCCTCTCATCTCAGTTCACATCCAGGAAATATTAACAAATGCATGAAAATCAGGTTTGCATTCATTGTTTAACTCCATATTCAGAAATTATTCTCTCATCTATAGGAGGATGTGTATTATGCAAACAGGTTGCAAAGACTATGCAGTTAGAATTTGAGTCTTTTAATATCTAAGTAAAGTCTCTTGAACTGGCAACCATAGGAAGAAAACTTCCAGTTTAACTAATATGAAGCCCATTTGCTAATTGTGGGGGGAAATAAAGCTTTTAAATTATACAGTGTAAAAAGAAAAAGTCTTGGGCTTCCCTGGTGGTGCAGTGGTTGAGAGTCCGCCTGCCGATGCAGGGGACACGGGTTCGTGCCCCAGTCTGGGAATATCCCACACGCTGCGGAGCGGCTAGGCCCGTGAGCCATGGCCACTGAGCCTGCGTGTCCGGAGCCTGTGCTCCGCAACAGGAGAGGCCACAACAGTGAGAGGCCCGCATACCGAAAAAAAAAAAAAAAAAAAAGAGTCTCTTGAACTAATACACAAAAAGATTAAGTGTTCCTTTGTTGTAAATTTTAATGAGAACATTTGTATGTGCAGATAACAGCTAACCTGGAAGAAGCTCAGCGCTGGTTTAACTGCAGACTCGATGGCCTACAACTTGAGCTGACCAAAAACCGGTTGCAGAGGGAAGACAGGTGGCGGGAAAAGGTGGAATATTCGGCTGTCTTAAGCAATTCTGGATTTGTTCCTACTCAGATTTCTAATTACACAAGTTCTCTCTTCATCCAGCTACTCTCCACTAATCTGTAGATTTCTTTTAACTACTGTTTGGAAAACCAATGAACTGAATTTCTTTCTTAAAAGTTCTACCTCTCCCAAGCTGTCTAGTTTAGAACCACCTATCTTGAAAAATGACATCCATAAAGACAAAATAGGTCCTCAGCTCTGCAGTTAGTTTCTAACAGTTTGGGGGTGTGTGTTCTTTCCAACAGGACCAAGATAAAAGGCACAACGGCGTATCCAATCAGTCTGCTCTACATCGATGGGAGAATAAACAGAATCTTAGACTTGTGCCCAAGAAGTGTCATTCTGAACTAAAGAGAAAGTGATGTCCTTGACAGAGGAGCTTCTTCACTTAGAACAGCTACATCACCCTGATTCCCTGAGCCCAGCAACTAGGGCTGGGCTGTTTCCAACGTCATCAGAACATGAAGTCTTTGATGTGGACTGAAGATTTTGGACCTGAGTTTATCCTTTTATGAACTCTTTGATATCAATATAGAACCACCCCATCTTTTTTGTCCCTTTCCCCCGAATAAATTTATATTAATGTGTTGTATGATAGGAGATGCTGTTGCATGATACTTGGCTATTGTTTTAAGTAAATTTTATCAAAAAGCATTTAATGAGGTACTGGATGATTTGGCAACTAAATGATATGATACTTTATTTCAGTGAAATGTCCTAGTCTAACATCTAGTAGATAATCCCTGGAAATACGATCACCTGAAAAGTAGTAAAAACTCTCCCACTGTCTAGTAAACATACACCCTTCTATGCTGGGTAATTACTAGCACACCTTTTATAAGACCATATCTCTATTTGTATATAAGATATCTCAGAGGTTGTATTTGCAGCTTCCTTGGACATTTACAAAGAAGTTTATTCAACTCTGTTCCAGGAGATTATGCCTGACCAATGTAGTTCTCCCTTACTATAGTAAGCAATAAATTCAGCTTTATCTTCTCATTTCAGATTAAGTAATCCAGATTTAAAGTATGTAAACAGCTGACATAATATCTGGCTTAATTGATGCTCAAGTAATGGTAGCTGCTGGTAATAGTATTAGGACCTAAATCAAGTGAGCAATTATAAAATTAGAATATCAAATATAAGACTCTCAGAGGTTGAGGAGCCCACCACTCAATATCTAATATAAAAAAAAACACAGCTGGGGACTTCCCTGGTGGCGCAGTGTTTAAGAATCCACCTGCCAATGCAGGGGACATGGGTTCAATCCCTGGTCCAGGAATATCCCACATGCCGCAGAGCAACTAAGCCCATGTGCCACAACTACTGAAGCCTGTGCTCTAGGGCCTGCGTGTTGCAACTACTGAGCCCGCATGCTGCAACTACTGAAGCCCACGCGCCTAGAGCCCATGCTCCGCAACAAGAGAAGCCACCACAATGAGAAGCCCACGCACTGCAACAAAGAGTAGCCCTGCTCTCCGCAACCAGAGAAAGCCCACACGCAGCAACGAATACCCAATGCAGCCCAAAATAAATAAATATAATAAAATAGAACAAAATACTAAAAAATAAAAAAACACAGCTGAATTTATTGCTTACTGTGGTAGGGGAGAGATAAGTTAGTCAGACAGTGGCCTCCCTGATCAGAGCAAACTGCTGATCTTATATACGGTTTTGAGGAAGCATGGAGTTCAAGCACTGGAAGAGTTTCAGAGGTTTAAGTAGGTTGACATCATCTGTAGATGTGTAGTACTTGAGTGAGACTATTGTTGATTAGACATTCAGAGGCAAGTTTCCTGGAGGGCGTCCATTTCTGTGTCTGACTTTCAAGAGTGAGGGACCCACTGATTGGCAGGCTGGTAAAAGCCTCCTTAGGTTGTCTAACTCCTATAGTATTTATCCCTTTGGAGGTAAGGAGGTATTGTCAATTTGATGGTATGGGGGAGTCAGAATCTTGAAACAGCCTAACTAAGAGCCCTATAGAACAATTAACCTTGGTCCTGGGGTGGCACTGAAAACCTTGGTCCTGAATTATGCATAGTAACAAAGATCCCAATTGCTGCACAGGAGAGATGATCAATCTTAATGGGATGCAAATGAGTGTTGTCGCGACAGTCACATGCCAAGAATATTAATGTCCTCATCCAGAACAAGAGGAGAATTATAGAGTTAGATTGGTGATCAATTCTAGTCAAGATTATAGTTAAAACTGCCTGTTTAGTGTGATGATTTGTTAAAGTATTTCTATGATACTTTAGAAGTGTTTCTATAGTACGTTTAGAGTGTCTATCATATATACTAGCTTCTATTGTGACCCTCTTTCATTTGAAATAACAAAAAAACAGACAAAATATGAAACAATGGTTTTTAAGAGACTGGACATCAAGCAACAAAGCACTCTCATCCCTGAGAGAAAGGGAACAAGTGAGGTGAGCCCTATTGTTGCCTCAACTTACAGCCTTGAGGGGGTTCAGGCTATGATGCAAGGAGTGGAAATTAGGATGGGTTCCCTGGGTTAAGGAACAAGAATTGAAAGTCCAGGGAGACACAGGCTGCAAGCGTTCCAGGACAGAGTATGGGAGAGGAGAGAGCTGCACAGAGGGAGCATCTCAGAGACGTCCACAAGGTCCTCTCTGAGTATTGAGCTGAGTACTGGTTAGCACATGCCTTTGAGGAATCTACCTAAGGCTGGAGAAAAAACCATCCAAAAGGGTTAGAAGTGACGGCGCCCAGCATGCAGGTGCACGCACATGTACACGCACGTGTGTGCGCACGCACACGCACACATACAGTACCAGTTCTCACCAGCCAGTATTGGAAACCTTGTGACTTACGGGCACTGGGTAGTATACAACAGGGCCTTGCCTCAGTAGTAGCGAATAGTGAGCCCTGGAGTCAACACAGCTCTGCTCCGAACACATCTTAACAGCATGGCTCCAAATGACCCACTTCCAAGTAACTGTGTTACAAAACAGAGCTTAAGAATATTTGGAAAAATACAAAAAAATGGTACCCATCAAGGTAGAATCACGATTTCTGGCAAAATTATCAGGCATGCAAAGAAGCAGGAACATAATGAGAAAATCAAAATTGACCCAGAACTAACACAAACATTAGAGTTGACAGACAAGGACATTAAAACAATTACTGTAACTATTCTGTATACTCAAAGAATATTATACCAGTAGATGGTAATATGAGAAAAAGAAAGTGGCAATAGTTTATAATTATTTAGTTAACTAGTAGGAAAATGATGAGTGATTTCCTTTAGCAATAGAGATTTACTGCATGTGGTAACATCAGATTTAAAGGTGAGCCTAACACAAGATCTGAAGATGCTTTGACTAATTTCTTGAAGACTGTCATTGTTCTGAAGCAAGGAGACTAAGCCATGGCTTCTACTGATTTAAGGGACAGGCAGTGCCATGTTTTTAACACCCCTAGAGCACGGCCTACCCTTTTCATGTCAGTACAAAAAGAGATTTATGAAAATCTAGGAAGAATCAATCTGAACTCTAATTGACTTTGTTCCAGTTAGCCTGTCTGTAAAGTCTTTTACCCTTGGGGATTCTGAGACCATAACTATTTCTTTGGTAATTTTTTGATCAGCTTTATTGAGGTATAACTGACATTAAATTATAAGATATTTAAAGTATACATTGTAATAATTTGATATTCACTGTGAAAGATTCTTCTCATCTTGCTAATTAACACATCCATCACCTCACATCTTTTAAAAAAAAACTTTGGTGAGAGCACTTAATTTCTACTCTGTTAGTAAATTTTAGTTATACAAGACAGTATTTTCAACCACAATCATCATGTTATACATTATCTTATAACTGAAAGTTTGCACCCTTTTCCCAACTGCTTCCTATTTCCTCTACCTCCCAACCCCTGGAAATCACTTTTCTAATCTCTGTTTCTATGAGTTTGACCTTTTTTGGGGGGATTCCACATGTAAGTATCTTTGGTAATTCCTTGAGTCATTTCTTTAGGCTAGTGTAGGTATTCTAATGTCACATCCGCTATAATCTGGTAGTATGAAAGGGCTGCAGTATATTTTCTCTGGAAGTAGATCCTGCCTATTAAATCTGTAGGTGCCACAAAGAATAAAGGAATATTTCTCCAACAGAGATCCCAAAGTATCAGATACGGGTTGAGACTTATTGTAAATTCTCAGTTTTTAGAGTGGTTCTAGTAGACCAAATCAAATACAGTTTATTTCTTCTCAAGCTTCTATGATTACTATACATGTTCAAATTCTTCATCATCTTTTATCATGTCAGTCATTTTTACATTAAGACAAAATTCTTCTCTCTCTCTCTCTCTCACTGTAAGTCATTTTGCTTTTTAGACAACTTCAAAACTCCTCTGAGGATCTGATGTTCCAGAGTAGCAGGATTAAGGGTAGAGATCACTAATATCCATAAGAATGCTATATTGTTCCACTTGGGAGTTTAGAGAAAGGACGAGGAACTGTTGTGGACTCAGGTCTCCCTCAGAGCGGCCATGATGAGACAGATTTTGGACTGTCCTTCAGCTTCTTAGCCAGTATTGAACCATTGTTATTTCAGTGCTCCTTTCACTTGCACTGTTCTCCTGGCTTCTTTACCTACAGGCTTCCAATTCTTAACAGAAGACCTTTTGGTCTAGTTTTTATCTCAGGGGTCAATTTTATCTACAGAGCCATAGTTTGTTTACTCTCTAAGCCTCTCTAAAAACATCTGGCCACATATTATATATTTTCTAAAAATAGTTTCACATTTCAATTTTTCTTCTTAATAAGTTCCCTAGTTTCTATTCGAGCCTGTTAACAAAAAGGGAGGACTAGTCCTCCTTTACTTCAGCTGTGGGGTCTACCCCAGAATACTTTCGAAAAAAGAGGAGATTTTCTAAGAAATTTGACTATTTGATAATATTTGACATCTCTCCTCTCAAGAGTGTTTATTCTGCGCTTTTGTCCCTGGTGATCTCTCACTTCATTGAGCGAGGTGGCTCTGTGGTGGTACCACACTATGATATTTTCTCCACCTTGGATTTCCTTGGGCAATAGGGACTCTGTAAACCATTTGCTAATGTAATCCCTTTTCTAAATGGTCAGAAACGATGAACAATATATAGAAGACTAAAACAGACTGGAATATTTCCTGATTACCAACCCCAGCAGAGTGTTTTTCTTTTCTTATATAGTTCTAATAAGAGATCAGGATTGAGTCTCATTGGAAGGATTGGTTCAACGCCACCCTCAACCAATCACTGTGACTTGAAAGATGAATTATCTACTGACTGGTTAGATCTCTATGTGAGATGTGTCTATCTCTGCAACTGAGGGTGGTCCCCAAAGGAAATCTAAGTGATATTTCCAGAAGAAAGGGGAAATGGAGGTGGACCAGATCAAAACCACAGATGTCAAAAGTTTGTAAGTGGAGAAAATACACCAAGGTCACTAGTGAACTTCATTTACACTGCAGCCAGAGAGCTTTGAGTAGCGGATAGGGTCCTCATACTGACACTCGTTTTCCTCTAGAGCACTAACGGACAGCCACGAGCTGTCAAGTTCTTCCTGAAGCTTTTAAAACTATTTCGTTAGTAACCTATGTATAGGGGCTTTCAGGTAACTAAAGACGTGGCGGCTACTTAGCTGTCTGCCTCCTAATATTCCCTTCACAAGCAATATGAAACAAGAAAGAAAAAGTAAATTCTACACAAAACCATACTCTATATAACTCGAAGGCAGATAATGTCAAATCTTCAAAATAATTAAGTAAAATGAGGAGGCTCTGTGGCAGACAAAGGTAGACCAAAATAACCGCAGTGAAGACAGAAAAAGGAAACTAGGGAAGGAGTCTGAGGTTGATCTGGAACTGCCACCACAAAGACTAAATGCACCCTAAATCTAGACATACTAAAAAGTGTCCAGGCAGCTCAGAGCATGAACTACAGGAAAGGAACTTCAAAGTACATACATGATTTAAAAGGTACAGGCATGATTTAAGGGGGCAGTCGTCAAAATGCATAGATTCTGGAGGAGTAAAAAAGGCAAAAGGGAGAAGCCCTCTTTTGAAATTGTTAAGGGGAAAGAGAAAAAAGGAAAATTTTAGGGCCAGTAAGAAAAAAGAGAAGCATAAAATACCATACCTGTGAACAAGAGGAAAGTTAAGTCCGTACAGAGCTACTGCAGAAAGTCAGGAAGTGAAATTCCCTACATTTCAACTGAGGAAAATTTCCAATAAGCATTCGTGAAGGAGGACACAAAAAGTGAACATTCCAAACAAATGTATTTCAGACAAACTTTTGAGGACACGATAAACCACTGGGAAACAAATTCAAAAACTGAGACCAGAAATGGACAAAAATCAGAAGTAAAAGGAGAGTTGTTTAAACTCAGGAAAGAAATGGAAGAAAAAGACAAATTGTCACAGAAATGAGGAATAAGTTACAGGATGCTCAAGGGAGAACAGATTCAGATGAAAATAACAGTCATTGAAGAAAGGCAGGAAAACAACCAAGAAAATGAAAATTGTATAAAGAAGTTCAGAGAAAATGTAAATGGAATGGAAAATAGGCAAAGAAGGAATAATAATCGTGTTATTGGAGGCCCTGAGGAAGAAAAAACAGTAGAATAGAAGAAATATTTTAACCTACATCCCAAGCACACTTTCCAAAAATAGAAAAAATAAATGTATATCTGAATCTACATTAATGAGGATGCTGCGGGTACCCTGGGAAAACTGATCAACTTTGAGACATATTCTAATAAAACTATTAAATTTCAAAGACAAAATGTTATCAAAGTCTACAGGCAAAAAGATCAAATAACTTAAAAGGCAAAAGAAACTGGCAATAGACATTTAAAAACAAACACACCAAGCAAAGCAACAGTGCAGCAGTGTGGTAGGCAGAATTCTAAGGCCCTGAGATTTTCTACATTCCGATATGCATGCCTACACCATCCCTGGGACTGTGAAAATGGTGATTTTACTCATGATTCAATTATATGTTACAATTGACTTTAAGAAAGTCCTGGTCTAATCACGTGAGTCTTTTAAAAACTGTTTTCCCCACCTGGTTACAAAAGGGGAAGTCAGAGATTTGAAGCACAAGATTTCACATGCCCTTTCTGGCTTGAAGATGGAGAAGGCCACATGGCAAAGAATGCAGGTGTCCTCTAGGAGCTGAGAGCAGCCCCTGGCTGAAAATCAGCAAGGAAATGTTGACCTCACTCCTAAAACTGCAAAAAAAACTGAATTCTGCCAACAACCAGGTTGAGCTTCAAAGCAAATTCTTCCCTAGACGTCCAGAGAGAAGCACAGCCTTGCTGATACCTTGCTTTCAGCCTGTGAAACCCTGAGTGAGACTCTAGCCTCGCTGTGTCTGTATTCCTGATGCACAGAAACTATGAAATAATGAGTGTGTATTATTTTAAGGGTTTAAGGTAGCAGCAATAAAAAGTTAATACAAGTAGCGTTTTTTTAAAAACTCTAAGAATGTGTTAAAAAAAAAAAAAACTCAAAGAATGTGTGTGAACCAAGGATCCAGCAACACTGTCCTTCAAATAGCAAGACTAAGAAAATTGGTTAGAAACATATAAAAACTTAGAGAATTCTGTACCCATCAGCCCTTCTTAAGAAATTTGCAAGAGCAGAGGTCAGCAAACTTTTTCTGTAACGGGCCTGATGGTAGATATTATGGGCTTTGAGGGTCATATATGGTTTCTGTCACTCATTATTCTTTGGTTTGTGTGTGTGTTTTATACAACCCTTTAAAAATAAGGAGAAAAATTCTTAGCTCATAAACCATATAAAAATGGGCTATGGGCCATATTTGGCCTGTGGGCCTTATTTGCACAACCTCTGTATTAAGGATGAGCCTCATCCAACCAAGTGATAACTGGGAAAATTTCAGGCAAAGGACTGATGGTGTGAGCATTTAAAAATATATAAAGCAGGGCTTCCCTGGTGACGCAGTGGTTGAGAGTCCGCCTGCTGATGCAGGGGACACGGGTTTGTGCCCCGGTCCGGGAAGATCCCACATGCCGCGGAGCGGCTGGGCCTGTGCGTCCGGAGCCTGTGCTCTGCAACGGGAGAGGCCACAACACTGAGAGGCCTGTGTACCACCAAAATATATATATATATATATATATATATATATATATATATATAAAGCAATATATGAAGCAAAGGTCAGAGTAACAATGGAAAACTGATGTACAAATGTTGCACATTATGACAAAGCAGAAATGCAACTACAAAAAATGGCAAAAAGAAGAAGGAAATACAAAAATAGAATAATACTATTGCTATGTAGGCCACAGGAGGGCATTAAAGGATAAACAAAAACTTGATAAACCAGATAGCCAAAGGTTAAATAAGGAAACTGGACTAACAGCTTTTTAAAAAGTACAAGCAAGGGAGGCAGTTCAAGACGATGATGTAAGAAGATTCTGGACCCACCTCCTCCTACGGACACACTGAATCTACAGCTATATATGGGACAATTTCCTCTGAAAACTAGCTGAGCATCTCCTTTACATGGGGAAAATGAGCAAAAGGCCACATTAAAGCGGTAGGAGAGGCTGAGATCCAATTTCATCACAAACCCCATCCCTGGCATGGCAACCCACAATCAGGAGGAAACTTATAAACCCAGAGCTGCTCCCTGAGGAGTGACGGGTTTGTACCCCAAAAAAGGCACCTCAACTTTTAAGATTTGCACATGAGAGACAAGCCTCCAAAACATCTGGCTTTGAAATCCAACAGGGCTCATGTCCATGAGACCCAAAGGGCCGCAGCAATCTGAGAAATGGCCCTTGAAGGGCTTGCATGAACTCACTCACCACAGGGCCCAGCACAGAAGCAGCCATTTGAAAAGCACTTCAACTTTACAAGAGATTCAACTGCCAATCTTAAAGCATCCACCAGAAGGTGGGATGTGCTGCAATACTCTCCAGGGACGGAGGATGGTGGGCACCATTTGCACACTCTCCCTCTGCATTGCTAAAGCCAGTGGGTGCCTTTTTTTCTCACCCCTTGGCAGGTGTCATCTCTACCCTCCAACCAGGGAGTGCCATCCTCACTAAAACTTTAATTTTGCTAAACCTAGAGGTACCATCTTTTCTCTCCACTCTAGACCTTTGTTTTCTTTTCGCTCTCTCTCTCTCCACTGTGCTCCAGTGTCAGTATCTCCCAGAGGGGAGGTTTTATATGCATCTGGTGCCTGGTTTTTGTGGGTGCCGCCCACAGGATGCCCCTTGATCACTTTGCTCTGGAGGCCTGGGGGCTTACACTCCTGGGTGCCAGAGGACTGTAACAATCAGAGACAGTTCTTGGCAGACTACTACCCCCAGGGCACTGCAAAGATAGGCTACTGAAACATACTCACAGTGTTTCTGAGAAAGAGGCCTATTTGCTCGTCCAGGAGCTCTGACCTGAGCAGCAGGCTTTACTGGTCTGGCACATTTCTAGGAGGTGATCTTGGGTAAGAGAGGCTGGTGGGCACAATCTTTGTGCTCTCCCCCTGCTTCACTCCAGCTTGCTGGTATATTCCAGAAAGGAGCTTATACCCTTGTTTGGTGCCCCAATTTTTGCAGCTGCCACCAGGGAACACCTCTACATTTTCTGGCTCTGGTGGCTTATACTATGGGTCCCACAGAACTATAGCCAGGAGAAAGAATTCTTAAACTGCTACCACCCTTAGCAAGAGGCAAGGAGCTTAAACTGCTACCACCCACAGCAAGAGGCAAGGAGCTCAGGAGAGCCAGGAGCTCATTCTTCTTATGAAAGAGGCCTAAAAGTTTAGCATCACTGATGCAGCATAGGGGCAAGGCTTCTAATTAAAAACACACCAAGGGCTGACTGTAAACCTTTCTAGAGACTGCAGAGGGCAGGCACTACCTTCATGCTCTCTCTCCAGAGCATGTACTGGCACTCCAGAATGCCAGTATTGCTCGGGCAGGAGCTCTTACACATGTCTAGTGCCCCAGTTTTTACCTCTGGTGCCCTGGTATCTGTGGCTGCCACCCAGGAAACATCCCTTTATCACCTGGCTCTGGTAGCCACAGGGGCTCACATTCCTGGGTTCCACAGGACTGTAACAATAGAAGAGAGAATTCTTGGCAGACTGCCACCCCCAGGGCACTGCACAGACAGAAGACTGAAACACACCCTTGGTCTTTCTGTGAAAGAGGTATTTACTTGTCCTGGAGCTTTGGCCTAAGGGACAGGATTCAGGTATAGCATGCATTTAGAGGCACGTGGAGGTGCTCTCAAGAAATATGGGCAAGAGGACACCATCTACACTCTCTCCCTCTGCCTCACCCCCAGAAAAGGAACTTATACACTCCTCTGGAGCCTTGATTTTTGCAGCTGTTGCCCAGGGGACACCTCCAGATCACCTGGCTCTAGGGGCCAGCAGAACTTATGCTTGCAGTTCCACAGGACTGTATATATTTGCATGCTTTAAAAGCTGCTGCCTGAAGGTCTGGCTTCTAGATCTGCCTGAATCAAGGTGCTGACTGAAATACCCCTCTTTGGAACACTGACAGGTCTTGGCACACCCTCAACTACTGGGAACTATTAAAAATAAAATAGGCCGTGTGGACAGTCACAAAGGATTGAGAGACAACAAAGAGCTGGGGCAGGGCTGAATGATAATGTTCATCTCCTACACAAGGTCACTCCTTCAAGACTGAGAGAGGTAGTTGTTTCGTCTACTATATAGAAACCAACAAAGAGTCATGTAAAATGAAGAAATTGAGGAATGTGTTCCAAATAAAGGAAGAAGATAAAACCTATGAAACAGAGATAAGTAATTTAGCTGATAAAGAGTTCAATAATGGTCATAAAAATGCTCACCAAACTGGGGAGAACAATGGATGAACCTAGTGAGAACTTTAATAAAGAGAGGAAAAATATAAGAAAGTACCAAATAGAAGTCACAGAACTGAAGAACACAGTACCAGAACTGAAAAATATACTAAAGGGGTTCAACAGCAGAGTAGATGAAGCAGAAGAAAGGATCAGTCAACTCAAAGGCCAGGCAGTGGAACTCACCCAATCAGAGCAGCAAAAAGAAAAAGAATGAAAAAAAGTTAAGATAGCCTAAGCGACTTATGGGACATCAAGCATATTAACATTCACATTAAAGGGGTCCCAGAAGGAGAAGAGAGAGAAAAAAGGGCAGGAAAATTATTTGCAGAAATAATGGCTTAAAACTTCCCTAACATGGGGAAGGAAATAGATATCCAGATCCAGAAAGCCTAGGGAGTTCCAAAAAAGATGAACACAAAGAGATCCACACTGAAACACATTACAATTAAAATTTCAAAAGTGAAAGACAATGAAAAAATCTTAAAAACAGCAAGAGAAAAACAGTTTGTTACATACAAGGGAACCCTCCCATAAGACTCTGAACAGATTTTTCAGCAGAAACTTCACAGGCTAGAAGGTAGTAACACAATATATTTAAAGTGCTAAAAGAAAAAAAATGTTCCAACCAAGAATACTCAACCTGGAAAAATTATTATTCAGAATTGAAGGAGAGATGAAGAGTTTTCCAAGCAAGCAAAAACTAAAGGAATCCATTACCATGAAGCCAACCTTAAAAGAAATGCTTACTGACAATAAATCTTTGAAAGTATTTGCCAGTCAAAAAAAGAAAAAAAAAAAAGAAAGAAATGTTAAAGGGATTTCTTTAAGCTGAAAAGGAAGGGCACCAATTAGTAACAGAAAAACATATAAAAGTATAAATATCACTGGTAAATGTAGTGGATCATTCACTTATAAAACTAAAAAGAAAAAAGTAGTAAAAATAACTATAATTAGCTAAGGGATACATAAGATTAAAAGATGTAAAATGTGACATCAAAAATATAAAACTTTGGGGGTGCATAAAAAGGTAGAACTTCAAAATATGTTCAAACTTGTTTTCAACTTATTGACTGTTACAAGTTGTTATATATAAGCCTCATGGTAGCCACAAAGCAAAAACCTATAGTAGATACACAAAAGATAATGAGAAAGGAATCTAATTATACCAATAAAGGAAGTCACCAATCCACAAAGGAAGAGATCAAGAGAAGAAAGGAACAGAGAAGAAGTATAAAACAGCCAGAAAACAATTAACAAAATGGCAATAAATACATATCTATCAATAATTACTTTAAATGTAAATGAACTAAATTTTCCAATCAAAAGACAAAGAGTGGCTAAATGGATTAAAAAAGACACAAAAACTAAGACCCAACTATGCTGCTCACAAGACACTCCATCTGTAAGAACACAGACTGAAAGTGAAGGGATAAAAAAAGATATTCCATGCAACAGAAATGAAAAGAAAGCTGAGTTACCTATACTTATATCAGACAAAATATTATAGTCTTTAAAACAAAGACTGTAATAAGAGACAAAGAAGGAGATAATGATAAAGGGGTCAGTCCAGCAAAAGGATATACCAGGTATAAATATTTACGTTCCCAACATAACAGCCACCTAAATATATATAGCAAATATTAACAGACTAAAAAGAAGGAGAAATAGACAGCAATACAGTAATAGTAGGGGACTATAATACTTCACCTACATCAATGTATAGATCATCCAGACAGAAAAATAAATAAGGAAACATAGACCTTAAATGACACATTAGATCAAATAGACTTAACAGATACACACAAAACATTCCATCCAAAAGCAGCAGAATACACCTTCTTCTCAAGTGCACTTGGAATACTCTCTAGGATAGATCATATGTTAGGCCACAAAACAAGTCTTAATAAATTTAAGAAGACTGAAATCATATCAAGCATCTTTTCTAACAACAGTGGTACAAAAGTAGAAATTACTTACAAGAAGAAAACTGGAAAACTCACATATATGTGGAGAATAAACAACATGCTACAGAACAACCAGTGGGTCAAAGAAGGAATCACAAGAGAAATAAAAACTACCTAAGACAAATGAAAATGGGAATAAGACACACCAAAATTTATGGAATACAGCAAAAGCAGTTCTAAGAAGGAAGTTTATAGAAATAAACACCTACCTCAAGACATGAGAAAAATCACAAATAAAAAACCTAACACTACACCTCGAGGAATTAGGAAAAGTAAAAAATGAAGCCCAAGTTAGTAGAAGGAAAGAAATAAAGAACAGAGCAGAAATGAATGAAATAGAGACTAAAAAGATAGCATAAAAGATTAATGAAACTAAGAGATGGTTCTTTGAAAAGATAAACAAAACTGACAAATTTTAAGCTAGATCCACCAAGAAAAAAAGAGATACCACAGAAATACAAAAGATCATAACAGACTACTATGAAGAATTACACACCAAGAAATTTGACAACCTAGAATAAATTCTTAGAAATATACAACCCTTGATACTGAATCATGAAAAACAGAACATCTGAATATACTGAAGACTAATAAGGAGATTGAATCAGTAATCAAAACCCTCCCAACAAAATAAAGTCCAGGACCAGATGGCCTCACTGGTGAATTCTACCAAACATTCAAAGAATAATTAATACCAATCCTTGTCAAACTCTCCCAAAAATTATAAGAGGAAGGCACACTTCCAAAACTCATTTTATGAGTCAAGCATTACCCTGATACCAAACTAGACAAGGATACCATAAGAAAACTACAAGCCAATATCCCTGATGAATAGAGATGCAAAAATCCTTACCAAAATATTAGCTGTGATCAGAAGAAAATTCATAGCACTAAACATTTTTATCAATAAAAATGAAAAACTGAAAACCAATAAATCAAGTTTCAAGCTCATAGAAACTAGTGAAAGAACAAAGTAAACTGAAAAAAATACAAAGAAGGGAATAATAAAGATAAAAGCAGAAATTGATGATAGAAAATTTAAAAAATAGATCTAGTAAATAAATTAAAATCCTATTTTAAAAAATTAACAAAATAGACAAAACAACTAGTTAATCTGATCATTAAACAGGGAAAAGGCATAAATACTGAAAAATGACAAGGTGGAAATAACCATTGAAACAGAAGAAATTTTAAGTCATGAGAGACTACTTTGCACATCTTGCTGCAAATAAATTTGAAAACTTAGATGAAAGGGATAATTTCCTAGGGAAATACAGATGATCAAAATTGATGCTCTTAATTATAGAAAGCTTAAACAGACTAATTTCTGTAGAAGAAATAGAGAAAGTTATTAAGAAATTACCTAACATAAACGTGGAATTCTACCAAACCTTCGAAGTCTGGTACCCAAAGGCTTCATCATTATTCCAGAGCATTAAAATGAAGGAAAACGTCCTAATACCTTTTTTAAGGCAAGTATAACATTGATACCTAAACCTGATAAAGATGTTAAAAAAAAAAAAACTACAGAGCAATATCACTCATGAATATTCATGCAAAAATACTAAAGAATCCACAAACAGAATTCAACACCATACCAAGAAAATAATATACTATAACCAAGGGGGATGTATTCTAGGAATGCAAGGTTGGTTCAATATTAGGATATCTGTTAATATCATATACCATATTAAAAACCCAAAGGGAAAAATATTAAAAATCTATGGGAAAAATAAATTATTTTCATAGATGCTGAAAAAGCCTGCAATAAAAATCAACATCCATCGAAGATAAAAATACTCAAGAAAATAGGAATTGAGAGTTTTTAACAAGAGCAAATATATATAAAAATACAGATTTCACTTTATTTATCTATAATATATATGTTTATAAAATATATTATATAAAACTATATATACATATATATGTGTGTGTGTATATATACACATAGGTGATCCTTAAACAATATGGGTTTGAACTGCACAGGTCCAGTTGCAAGCAAATATTTTCAATAAATATAGTACTGTATTTTCATTTCACAAAACCTTAAATTAACTAAGTGTGGGGAAAAGTTTGTGTTCAATTAGAGATCACAATATGTGGAATCAAAAAAACTAGGATTTGAGTCCTGATTCTATACAAACGGTTTTACCTTCCTGTCCTTGAGTGAGGCATCTATCAATTCCTTTGTCTTTGAGGCAAAGATAGCAGCACATGGATTTTCTAATGTAGTGGGGTGGGGTTAGGGGGAGCAGTCAACTGCACAAACATAAATTACATATATATATATATATACACACACACACACACACACACACACACACACACAGACACACAAACTCCCCAGGCCAACCTTAACATGGAACCACTCAGAGAAAGGAATTATGGAAAATGTAGTTCCAGCGTAATTAGATTGACACAGTTCAAACCGCACATTCTGACCAGCAATGAGTATAGGTAGCCTGTAGGGGAGCTGGTCACATTCTATTTCTTGATTTGGGTGGTGATTTCATGGTTGTGTTCACTTTGAAATAATTCAATGGCCCCTACACTTATGATCTGAGCCCTTTTCCCTAAGTATATTATACTTTCACTAAATAAGCCATTTTTAAAAAGAAAATAAATGTGTTATGAAGTTATAAATATTAAAATAATTTGGTACTGGCTCAGAAATAGACAAACAGTTCAATGGAATAAAACAGAAGACATACAGATGGCCAAAAAGCACATGAAAAGATACTTAACATCACTAATTATTAGAGAAATGAAAATCAAAACCACAATGAGGTATCAGCTCACATTGGTCAGAATGGCCATCATCAAAACGTCTACAAACAACAAATGCTGGAGAGGGTGTGGAGAAAGGGAACCTTCCTACACTGTGAGTGGGAAGGTAAATTGGTACAACCACTATGGAGAGCAGTATGGAGGTTCTTTAAAAAACTAAAAACAGAACTACCATATGATCCAGCAATCCCACTCCTGGGCAGATATCCAGAGAAAACCATAATTTGAAAAAATACGTGTACCCCAATGTTCATTACAGCACTATTTACAAGACATGGAAGCAACCTAAATGTCCATTGACAGAAGAATGGATAAAGATGTGGTACATATATACAACAATGGAATATTACTCAGGCATAAAAAAGAATGAAATAATGCCATTTGCAGCAACATGGACAGACCTGGAGATTATTATACTAAGTGAAGTAAGTCAGATAGAGAAAGACAAATATCATATGATGTCATTTATATGTGGAATCTAAAAAGATGACACAAATGAACTTATTTACAAAACAGAAACAGACTTACAGACTTTGAAAACCAACTTACGATTACCAAAGGGAACATGTGGAGGGGAGAGATAATTTAGAAAGTTGGGATTAACATATACACACTACTATATACAAAATAATCAACAAGGACCTACTGTATAGCACAGGGAACTCTACTCAGTGTTCTGTAATAACCTATATGGGAAAAGAATCTAAAAAACAATGGATATATGTATATGTATAACTGAACCACTTTGCTGCACACCTGAAACTAACACAGCATTGTACATCAACTATACCCCAATATAAAATAAAAATTAAGTTCAAAAAAAAGAAAATAAATGTGTTGTAAAGTTATAATCATTAAAATAATTTGGTACTGGCTCAGAAACAAACAGTTCAATGGAACAAAACAGAAAGTCCAGAAATAGTCACCATTTGAATTTGCTATGTAATTAAGATGGTGTGAATAAAGAGTTAACAAAACCCTTTCTCCTTTTCCAAAAGGAAAAGACCTTGGATTCACCTTCTCCCAGCATTATTTGCCTAGAAACCTAATAGGGTAGGGTGTCAGCTGTGTTACCAGGCAGCATTGCTTATAGTAAAAATGACCCCCTAATGAGTAAATTGCACCTAGACTGGGAGGCTTATAACACCTGGTGGGAAGCAGGGCCGTGGGGCTTCACTATGAGGTTCACTCTGTGAGCGAGTGCATACTTCCATGCAGGGCCCTGGAAGTGATGTTCATGAGCTTTTACAAACAATATTGGTTCCTATGGTGGTCTTGGTTCTTGTGTGGCTTTGTTCCGTTATACCTGTGCTGTTCCTTGGAGGCCAGAAGTCTAGTTCCTGGACTCTGTAAGGACCCCTGGTGATGACACATCTGATGCTGTTCTGCTGACATGCTGTAATTCCTGTCCTGTATCCTTCTATAGATCTAAATGAGGCTGATGCCAGGTGTGGCCTATTGGTCTTGTGACTGTGAGTGTCCCACTGGACTGAGTCACTGTGCTGGTCAAGCAGACCGGACATTGCAGGTGGCATTTCAAAACAGTGGTAAAAAATTATTCAGTAAAGTCAATCGAGACACAGACTGGTTAGTCAGCCTTTTAGTAAAACAAGGGTGGGTTTCCACCTCAACCTACCTCAGTACCAGCCTTTATATTCAGATGGATTTTACACTTAAAGGGGAAGAATACCACATCTGGGTATATACTGAAAAGAATTGAAAGCAGGACCTTGAACAGAAATTTGTGCACCAATGTTCACTGCATTATTCACAATAGCAAAAGGTAGAAACAACCCAGATGCCTATCAATGGATGAATGGATAAATAAAATTTGGTATATAATAGAATGGAATATTATTTAGCCTTCAAAAGGAAGGAAATTCTGACACATACTACAACGTGAATGAACCTTGAAGACATTATGCTAAGTAAAATAAGCCAGTCACAAAGGACAAAACGGTATGATTCCGCTTATATGAGTAGTCAAATTCAAGTTCATAGAGAGAGAAAGTAGAATGACAGTTGCCAAGGGCTGGGGGAGAGAGAATAGAGAGCTCTCATTTAACGGGTACAGCGTTTCAGTTGAGAAAGATGTAAAAGTTCTGGAGATGATGGTGGTGACGGTTGCACAAAAATGTCAATGTACTTTATGCCACAGAACTATACGCTTAAAAATGGCTAAAATGGTAAATTTCATGTTATGTACATTTAACCACATTTTTAAAAGGTGGGGACAAAACCATAAAAGTACTAGATTATATGAGTGGAAAGTTTTGTCATCTTGTGAAGAGAAAGACATTTCTAAGAATGACACCCCAAACAGAAAACCTATAGGGAAAAATAAAGACTAGAGGGCTTCCCTGGTGGCGCACTGGTTAACAATCCACCTGCCAATGCAGGGGACACGGGTTTGATCCCTGGTCCGGGAAGATCCCACATGCCACAGAGCAGCTAAGCCCGTGCACCACAACTACTGAGCCTGTGCTCTAGAGTCTGCGAGCCACAACTACTGAAACCTGTGCGCCTAGAGCCCGTGCTCTGTAACAAGAGAAGCCACTGCAATGAGAAGCCCGCGCACCGCAACGAAGAGTAGTCCCTGCTCGCCGCAACTAGAGAAAGCCCACGCAGCAACAAAGACCCAACGCAACCAAAAATAAAATAAATTAAAAAGAAAAGACAACTAGAAAAAAGAGTTCTTTATTTTATAAACAAAATTGACAAGCCAACAACATACCCACTGAGTTTTCTCCTCCTCGTCTACCTGTGTCTTGCACCTGTGGCCCACCTGGTATGGCAATGAGGCCCCCACCTCCGGGCAGTCAGTTGGCACCCACACGGGTCCTGGCTTACAGCTGGGAGAGACCACTTTAGTCTGAACCTCACAGAGGATACACAAGGCCTCCTCACTGTCAGATGAACAACCATGGCAAATGCGACAGGTTTCTTTCCCCCAAATCCTCCTGAAATAAAAAGGTGTGTGATAAGCAAGACTTCGGGGGGTTTGCAAAGCCTCCGGTAGCACTGGGGTTGCTTCTCATCCACAGCCAGGTGCTCTGCCCTATTTCCAGACCCAGAAGAGGTCCTCCTGCTGCCAAGTTACTCTAGTCAAATTGGTGAATGGTGGGTGATTTCAGGACTGTCTCCAACAAACCACCTATCATACCCATTAAACTCAAAACATAGCCTTAGTTCTCAGCAGCTGATGGACCAGGGAAGAAATCTATTCGAATCCGATGCTCATTAAAAGTGATGTGTTTCACATACTTCTCTGAAGTGCAAGAGAAATGATGCTTTTCAAGTGACAGATTTCTTACTTCCTGCAGGAGAGCCACCAGTTCAGGGACCTGTTTCTCATGCTCTTCCAAAGCCCTTTCAACATCATTGAATCGTTACCCACAGTAGCACCACCAACTATTTCATATCCCAACCACTCTCCAGTGACTCCCTGTACCGGCAAATGTGAGCTGTCTTCTCTTTCTTCTCCACCGTGAGCATCTGGGAACCCCTATTCCTGACACGCTAGTTCTGTTTGGCAGTTGAGGGCATCCTGAACTCAGGGCACAATGAACTGATCAATCTAAGTTTGCTTGTTCAGTACCTGTAATTCATACACAGCCTCTACCACTGGGAGACTATTTAAAATGCCTAAGAACTTTAAAATTCAGATAATGGCATTAATTAAGAATGTCTTAATATGGTCCCTCAAATCTGTACAGTCCAATATGGCAGCCAAAGCTATTTCAATTTTAATTTAAATTACATTTAAATAAATTAAAATTAAGTATAATTTAAAATTCAGCTCCTAGTTGCACTAGCCCCATTTCAACAGCTCAATAGTGTCTAGTGCCCACCAAATTGGACCGCACAGACGTGGAACATTTACATCACAGGAAGTTCTATTGGACAGCACTACCTTAAACCATGGTTCTCTGCCCAAACTCTTTCCAACGTTCATTAAATGTCTATGCTTCTATAATTCCCAGGTGTAGTGAGATGACACGCCTGTTCCTAGCCTTCAACTTCCATATTAACCTTCTTTCCATTTCTAGGTTGGGTGCTGGGGGAGCACAAAGCACTACCCTGCTCTTAATACCCTGACCTCACTGCTCCCAGGAAGTCTGGGGAACACTGAAGGGCTGCACCATACAAAGGAGACATAAGCATGTGTATGATACCTTCCTTACCCTATTGCCAACAACAGCGAGTTCTGGGAGCTGGTTATAATCAGCTCCCCTGTTGCTGTGAGCCCAGGGATCCCTGGCACGACAATGCAGCCTGCCTACAACTTCTCTTACCTCCGCAAAGTGCTTGGAAATTAACAAGCGCATCACAGGGTATCCCAAGTATCAGTGACTTTCTATTTTCAAGCCACAGAGACCTTATAAGTATTAGCTCACAGAATGACTAGTAAAAGGCAGTTATTTGGGACCAACAACTCTTGGCATGGCTCCCCTTGTGACAGCTTTTCACCACCCCCCACCCCATCTAGAAGACAGCCAGGAGTTGCTTTATGGCCTGGAGCCAAGTAGAGATTGAGGTAATGCTGGGTCAGTCTGGACCCCCAGTCCATTCCTGGCAGCCTCTCAGCACTTCTGCACCTTTTCCAGTTACCAAGGGAGTGCACCTTTGTGTAGGTAGACTCTGCCACCAGTCAGTCATAAAGGATTCCCGTCAAAGAAAACCCCATGACCTCAAATGGAAGGTCTCTTCTGGACAGGTGAGGCTTATAGGTTTCTGATTCCTACTGCCTTTAATGGATTATTAACATCTCTTCTCACACCTACAAGGCCAATTCTGCCTCACCTGCTCCAAGGGATTCTGCTAGCTGATGGGAGTTGCCCTGTGTGGTTTTCTCTGATTCCCTATAGTATAGTCCCCGCTTTCCCTC
Organism: Grampus griseus; assembly: GCF_964374135.1. Lineage (NCBI taxonomy): Eukaryota > Metazoa > Chordata > Mammalia > Artiodactyla > Delphinidae > Grampus > Grampus griseus. Next base: position 38,233,489 of record NC_139001.1, on the reverse strand, counting down.
CTTCCTTCAGAATTAACAATTAGAAGAATCTCAGGAGTTTCTTTTGCTTCCTGAGATGCCTGAAGTTGGCCCACAGAAGCCAGTAGGCCTCCCCATCTCCACTGCCTTTAAAAACATATATAAGTTCTTGACTCTTCCTAGAGAAGACCTCTGGTTTGTGATGAGACTAGAATCATTTGTATAAGGCAAAGCCAAAGCTTGCTATAAAGCCCTTTAGCAGGCAAATACCTGGGCCATGTACCCTCTCCATATTTTTAATTCTTACATCTCCAGGAGGGACTAGTAAATCCTTCAAAGTCCACCTCTGTCTCTTAGTCTCTGAGAAGTCTAGCCGTGTTTCTATAGACGCCTCTCCCTCCCCCAGCACCCACTTTCTGCTTCCAGAACCCACCAGCTTTCCACCCAGGCTATTTCAGTGGTCCCACCATTTGTTCCCTACCTCCTGTCAGTCCAGATGGAGGTGGGGTTAGTCTGCCTTCTACTGGGATCTTCCTAAGAACTCCACCTGATGTTCCAGAATCTTCCTGACTTTCATAAACACAGTCCAACTTTCTCCTGAAGCTTCATGTTGGCCATAAAAGGAAAAAATTATAATAAATTTGATTATGCTGAAAACTTAAAACTTCAATTTAAAAAAAAGACACCATAAAGTGAAAAAAAACAAGTGAAAGACAAAGATTTAATTCCAGATTAAAGAACACCTACAATTAAATAAGAAAAACAGAACCCAATTTATTATTATTATTTGTTTGTTTGTTTTTGCGGTACGCGGGCCTCTCACTCTTGTGGCCTCTCCCGTTGCGGAGCACAGGCTCCGGACACGCAGGCTCCGGACGCGCAGGCTCAGCGGCCATGGCTCACCGGCCCAGCCGCTCCGCGGCATGTGGGATCTTCCCGGACTGGGGCACGACCTGTGTCCCCTGCATTGGCAGGCGGACTCTCAACCACTGTGCCACCAGGGAAGCCCCGAACCCAATATTTTAAATGGGCAAAGGATATGACAATTCAAGGAAGAAAAAAATCAGAGAAGAAAATTCAGCAATTCAGAGAAGAAAAAAAAATCCAAAAGGTTTATAAATATAAGACGATAGATTTCAACCTTGGTAGTAAGCAAATGCAAAAACCATTTTCGTCCTATCAATTGGGAAAAAAATATCGGGTGTGAAGTGGGCAGGGGGAGACAGCTAACCTCGCACAATCAACACAGCCACCTGGGACTGCAGCTTGGTAGCATTTACCCGAGGATTCTGACTATACACAGAAAGGCAAGCACAGTTCTTTTCTTTTTCCCCTGGAAGGGTTAAATCAGTAACTACAAGTCCTTTGCATCCTTAGAGGAAAAGTCTAGGTCGTTCCGGACACAGCAGAACTTCAATGTGTTAAGACGCTAACCGGCTCTCTTTTCTCAGGCTTACCAGAGACCCTCTGGAAAAACAGTAGGGCTGGGAAGAGATTAAGGAGAGGGGGAAAACCCCGTCCTGTAATTTAACACTTCTGAAATTGTCAGGATATTTTTACCTTTTGATAATCTCCCGGCAATAAAAATCAATGTGAATTGTTCTTTACTCATCCGTAGCTGGTTTTAATCTGCGCCTCAAAAATGGCACGAAAGTCGTGCTTTCCAACCTTTTCCACGTCGTGGCACACGATAACTGGCACTATCTGTAGGGCACGCAGGCGGCTCCAGGATTCTCTGGCCTCCGCAAGGCCTGACGAAGCGATCAGCGCGGCTCCGACTGGAAGAGTCTCGCGGTTGGGAAGGTCTATAAATACCATGCTCCCTCTAGTGGTCAGAGTCCCTACCTTTCTCCTTCTTTAATCACAGAAGAGAAACACCTGAAACGGGGAAGACGCGCCTCACCCACGCACAAATTTACCAAGCATCTCTTAACAAGGCAGAACTAATTCTGCAAAGTGTTTGTTAGAAAAATACCTCTTTCAACTGTCCGTAGGTACGCAGGTGGGCTTAAATAAGAAACACTTGTTTTGCTGCATTCAACCCCCTCTGAAACTAGAAACTGAAATTAGTCTACACCACTACCTAGCTCTAGAAAGAGGCAACAACTGACATCCTTAGAACTCGCTATCCCAGGAGTGACTTCCTCAGGCCCTCTTGACACAGCTGCGGGCTCCTGAGTCAGAGCTGTGTTTATCAGCTTTCTCTTTCCTCTTTTCGCTTGAACTCCCTTTTCTGAATACAAACACCTGAGTGTCTTTGCTAAACTACCAAGTGGTCTTGCTAATGGTCACTCTGATCCTAGTTTGCTTATCCTGAGTCCAAAAACAGGGTAGATTTCTTTTCGTGCATGGTGTGGGTACCTTAATAGTTCCTAGACATTCTTTTGCTCAAGACCAAAAAAATGGGCAGCAAGAAACACATGTTAGGGCTCCAGCTGTCCTCTCCATGGTGATGGAGAGCAGTGCAAAGGAACAGAGCTTTGGGGATATGATTGCCCAAATGTGGAGAGTGATTTTGCAATTTTTTCTCTTCAAGTAAAAATAATTAAGCTTATTTTGGGGAAAAATGTTAAAAGTTGGCATAACTGTATTAAGACCATGAAATGATGAAGTACAATTCTAAATTTATAAAATGTACAGCCATCTACTGCATATAAAAAAATCATTGTTCCTCCTACTGGAATTATTTATAATCAAGCAATCACATACCTTGAAATATAAATGAATTTATAAGATACGGTAACTGCCGCAAAGAACTTGTATTAGACTGTTTTGTAACCTTTAATTTTCTCATCTCTTCAATTTTCCTTTTTGTCTTTTTTAAATTCTATTTTCCCTAGCCCTTTCATGGAATTAATTCTGGCAGTTACATTTTTAATTTGATAAATCTCTCTTTTATTCTTTGAATATTCCTTTTTATAGCATTTTCTCTTCATGTATACAGTATCTTCTCATCTGGGAATATTAATTACATTTTCTTTAGTTTTCTACTTCCTGCACTAGTTCTGTTCCCTTGAGTTTCCCCCCCATCCCCTACCCATTCGCTTATATGAATCTCTGTCATTTCAGAGGCTTTCTTCAGACGTCTAATGATCATTAGCTGCCTGTTCAGACGAATATCAAGGTACCTCCAAGCTGACTGGGGCACAGTGAAAGTGGGAGGGGTTTGTCCACTGGCAGGTTTCACTGGGAACCCCCCGCTGTCAGTATCTACAGGTCTTTTATCTTGGGCCAGGTTTTCCTGAGAGGAATCCTCTAATCCCCTGCTTGGAGGATATTAACCTGGCTGCCAGTTTTCTGGGAGTTTAATAGGAGAAGGATACTGAGATCACTGTTCCGTGTGTAGACTTTTACTTAATCCTCTGCTTTTGGTGTAACACTCTGTCTTCAGCTATGCCTGGTATTCCTGCATCCAGAGATCCTGATTCAACAGCTCCAGAAAATAAACCACTGGTGTTCTGCAGGGCAGGGGTGAAGTGGTAACCTACTCAAGGTGAATAGGGCAACTGAGAAGATCTAACAGCTTAACAGATTTTCAACTGCTCCACCTGTTTTTAGCCCCACCTCACCTGCCTTTGGAGGTTGCTGACGTCTCTGATGCGTGAGCCTCTCAGGGCTTGAATCAGCTGGCATCCGACTGCCTCTCCACCACCTCCTGTGGGCACTTCGCTTTCATTTTCCTCTGGCATGTTCAGTTGCCAATTGCCTATTTGCTTTTTACTTTCCAAAATTATTTCATCTGCCTGTCTTTTTATTCTCTGTGGTCTTGAGTTTATGCTGTATTTTTCGTTTGGCTTGCTTTTGTCTTTGGGTTTTTTGGATTTTTTGTTTTTTGATCTTGAAACCTCTGGGGTGTCTCTGTAGACCAGTTAGTTGACTGTTTTCAGCTCTTAGCGACTTCAAGCTATGCCTCAGCTTTGGAGCCAAGCCATGCTCTTCTCACGGGGGCCCCCAGCCAATGACTGAGCAAGGTGGAGATAAATAACCCAGATCATGCTCGTCTCTGCTGAATTCTAGGCAATGACAGAGCAAAGCCGGAACGCAAGGGCCTAGCTGTGTCCACCATTAAGGAACTCTTCCAATGGGCAGTCTGTGCTCCAGAGCTCCCCATTGAGCTGGCTCAGGCTGTGTCATCTGCATCCAAGTCTGATGGCTCCCCCTGCCCAGGCCTGGGCCTGTTTTCCTCACAAGTGTTACTCATCAATACACCTTTTGTTTTCAACACCTGCTTCCTAAAGAATGCAAATTGGCATGCTAGCTTATGTAAGAAAGAGAATCTCTTGGAAGGATACAGAGTTATCTTAGAGAATCAAATGAAGAATTCACTTGTGAAGGAAGAAGCACTCCAGGTACCTCAGCAACAGGACTCGGCCCGACTTTCCTTTAAGGCACTGCATTGGTGTAATTTAGTTCCAAGGACACTGAACTTCACCATCATCTCTCAAGGCTGAGCTTCAAAATATCAGGAAGAGAGAATATGATTGGCCCAACTTGAGTCAAGTTCAATTAGCAGTGGCCAGGAGGACTTAGTACTAATTGAGGGCCATTTCCATAGAGGGAGGAGGTGTGAGCTAATAGTCATCCAAAAAAGATGTTACTGCTAGGCAGATGCCATCTGCCAGTGATTGTACAGGTGAAAATGAGGGACAATATTAGGTAGATATGTCTTATGAGCTAGATTCAGAAAAAAGAGAAGTAACATTTATTCTGGGTCACCCAGAAAAAAGAGTAATCACCCTCCCACATGTCTGCCATTTACTATTTGAAAATAACTATCATGTTTCCTTTTGAGTCGTCTATAGTCTAGGCTAGGCATCTTAATTTCTTTCTAGAGTTCTCCATTTATTATTTTTTAAAGAACCCTCACTTTCCTATTTGTCATTTTCTGGAGAGATTTTATGTAAGTGGAATCTGATCAGAGTGAAGGAGACTCTTACTTTTAATGAGCTACTAGTAAACTAGCTACAATCTGCATTTTTAAAATTGATGTTCTTGAACTTAAGTGCTTATTTTTTTCTAAACTCTTATTTGTAGTTCATTTAGTTTTCATTCTTGATTCATATGGGTACTTACAACTTTTAGTTTTTTCACATGTATATTTGACAACCTCTTACATCTTTATCTAAATTGTTGATGTTAAGGAACCTGGTGGCATATTATCATTTGTGATTTCTCTCCAGTTGACATCAGTCTATCAAGATTCATTCTTCAGGTTTGGTCATTCTGCTGCATTTCTCCATTCAGTCCACAAGCATATTACCACAGGCTTCCTCAAATACTGTTGAAATCCAGATAGATTGAAGTTATGGTAGTCCCCTGAGCCACCAAGTCCCCTTCCAAGGAAAGGGAGCACATCTAAAGAACATCTCTTCTACACGTACACAAATTGGCTAGAATCACGTCAATATCATGCTCAAATGGTTTCCAGCATTTCCTCTTGCCTGTTTCAAAAATTCAGTTCATTTGATTTTCTTCTTTAATATGCCTCAAAAATTACAATTTGCAGTTTCAGAGCATAACAGCAATTGCTTTGGGGACTATGGACCTGGAGATGAAACTCATTTATAGTTATCCCATATCATATTGTTAACTACTTGGGCATTAACCCCTGCTCTTCCATGCTTTTCTACCTTGTTGAGTATTAATGCTTCTTACAGAATTAACTACTATAATAAGCACAGTGGTCAGACAATTCTATGGTCTTATGTTGACTTTACATCACCAAAGAGTAGGCACATTCCTACTGTAATTGCTCTGAAGTTTTTTAAAGTCTCTCTATTGTGGATTAGACTTCATAATGCTACTTACAATTCAGTGACATCATCCCTGGTTGCTCTATGTCCTTCCCTCTTGTGAAGAAAGCTGAAAAGCATGAATGTTAAATGAAAAAGAAGATGGAATAATCGTGGATCAGTTAGGACTTTTCTGGGTGCACATAACAGACAAATTCAAGCTAGTGTAAATTTTAAAGTGAAATTTATTACAGAATCAGGGCTATCTTACAGAAAGAACCCAAGGGTAAGAATGCAGCCTTACAAAGGATGGGAATGGAGAACTGGACAATCTCTGGGGACCCAGGGAGTGCTCTCTCCATCTCTCATCTCTGCTTCTATTAATGCACAGGCTTTTTGTCAATGGAATGGGTTAACTTCTAGTTGGCCCACAAGGAAAGCAGAAAATGTCCTCATAGCTCTCAAGTTCCAGTCCCACAGAAAGGCTCTATCTCAATTCTAAAATTCCCAGGCAAGGGGGGTGTAAACTCTTGACTGGCCCAACTTGGTTCAGGGGCAGACTCCCTGCTGAATCAACTGTGACCAGTAGAAAAGAATCTCATTGCATAAAGTGGCTATCAGGATCCCATGGATGGAGTGAGGATGATGAATTATTAGCTTTTTAAAAGACACACCAATAGATGTTTCCAGGCTCTTAATAGGCAGAAGGGCACCTTCAACCAAGAGCCGAGGGGGTAGGGGCAACTCCTCCCCCCATCCCCCTCCCATCTACCATACCACAGGCACTGGGCCTCCGCCACATAAGAAAACCTCTTTAAATCTCAACTGCCCAGTTTTAGCAAGAAGTAGGCACTCAGTAAGTATCTACTGAACAAATGAATTTCTGAAGGCAGGAATTGTGAGAAACTACTTCTCTCCTGTTCTCTGGTGCACAGCTATGGTCTCTAGAAATTGCACAGATGGCAGAATAGGACTTGAGTTCACCTCCTCTCACAAAAACACCAAAATCACAACTAACTGGTGAACAGCCATTGACAAAAAAGACTCAAACCTACAAAAAAAGATCTTCTACGCCCAAAGACAAAAAAGAAGACACAATGAGATGGTAGGAGGGGCGCTTTTCTGGTATAATCAAATCCCAAACCTGCTGGATGGGTGACCAACAAACTGGAAAATAATCATATCATAGAGGTTCTCCCATAGGAGTTAAGAGATCTGAGCCCCACATCAGCCTCCCCAGCCTGGGGATCTGGCATTGGGAGGAGGAGCCCCCAGAGCATTTGGCTTTGAAGGCCAGTAGGGCTTGAGTGCAGGAGCTCCACAGGACTGGGGGAAACAGAGACTCCACTCTTGGAGGGTGCAAACAAAGTTTCACGTGCACTGGGACCCAGGGCAAAGCAGTGACTCCACAGAAGCCTGGGCCAGACCTACCTGCAGATCTTGGAGGGTCTCTGGAGGAGGTGGGGTCAGCTGTGGCTCACTGTTTGGGCAAAGACACTAGTAGTGGATGCCCCAGAGAATAGTCATCGGCCTGAGCTCTCATGGAGGTCGCCATTTTGACAGGGACCTGGACCCACCCAAAAGCCTGCAGGCTCCAGTGCTGGAAAGCCTCAGGCCAAATAACTAACAGGATGGGAACACAGCACCACCCATCAGCAGACAGGCTGCCTAAACTTGTCCTTAGAAAACAGTTGCCTATAAACATACCTCTTGACATGGCCCTGCCTACCAGAGGGACAGACCCAGCTCCACCTGCCAGCAGGAAAGCACCAGTCCCTCTCACCAGGAAGCCTGAACAAGGCTTTGGATCAACTTCACCCACCAGGGGGCAGACACCAGAACCAAGAAGAATTACAATCCTGCAGCCTGAGGAATGGAGACCACAAACACAGAAAGTTAGACAAAATGAGACGGCAGAGGAATATGTCCCAGATTAAAGAACAAGATAAAACCCCAGAAGAACAAATAAATGAAGTGGAGACAGGCAATCTACCTCAAAAAGAATTCAGAGTAATGACAGTAAAGATGATCCAAGATCTCGGAAAAAGAATGGAGGCACAGACCGAGAAGATACAAGAAATGTTTAACGAAGAACTAGAAGATTTAAACAACAAACAGAGATGAACAAGACAAAAACTGAAATGAAAAATACACTAAAAGGAATCAACAGCAGAATAAATGAGGCAGAAGAACAAATAAGTGAGCTGGAAGATAGACTGATAGAAATCACTGTTGTGAAACAGAATAAAGAAAAAAGAATGAAAAGAAATGAGGACAGTCTAAGGGACTTCTGGGACATTAAATGCACCAACATTCACATTATAGGGGTCCCAGAAGGAGAAGAGAGAGAGAAAGGATCTGAGAAAGTATTTCAAGAGATAATAGCTGAAAACTTTCCTAACATGGGAAAGGAAACACTCAAGTCCAGAAAGCACAGAGAGTCCCAAAAAGGATTAACCCAAGGAGGAACACAATGAGTCACATATTAATCAAACGGACAAAAATTAAAGACAAAGAGAACATATTAAAAGCAACAAGGGAAAAGCAACAAATAACATACAAGGGAATCCTCATAAGGTTATCAGCTGACTTTTCACCAGAAACTCTGCAGGTTAGAAGGGAGTGGCACAATAGAGTTAAAGTGATGAAAGGGGGACTTCCCTGCTGGTCCAGTGGGTGAGACTCTCCACGCTCCCAATACAGGGGGCCCAGGTTTGATCCCTGGTTGGGGACTTAGATCCCACATGCACACCACAACTAAGAGTTCACATGCCACAACTAAGAGTCCACATGCCGCAACTAAGAAGCCCGCATGGCGCAACTAAGAAGCCCGCATGCCGCAACTAAGAGTCTGCATTCTGCAACAAAGAAGTCCACATTCTGACTAAAAGACCCACAAGCCACAACTAAAGATCCCACACGCAGCAACGAAGATCCCGCATGCCACAACTAAGACCTGGTGCAGCCAAAATAAAAAAAAAATTTAAAAAAATATTAAACAAATAATTATAAATAAAGTGACAAAAGGGAAAAACCTATAATCAGGAATACTCTACCCAGCAAGGCTCTCATTTAGATTTGATGGAGAAATCAAAAGCTTTACAATCAAAAGCTAAGAGAATTCAGCACCACCAAACCAGCTTTACAAATGCTAAAGGAACTTCTCTAGGTGGAAAAGAAGAGGCCACAGATTGAAACAAGAAAATTATGAATGGGAAAGCGCACTGGTAAAGGCAAACATACAGTAAATGTAGGAAATCATCCACACACAAATATGATATCAAAACCAGCAACTGTAAGAAGGGAGTACAAATGCAACATATTGGAAATGCACTGAAAATTAAGAGACCAGCAACTTAAAACAATCTTGTATATATAGAGACTGCTATATAAAAATGTCATGGGAACCGCAAACCGAAAACTACAATAGATACACACACAAAAAAGAAAAAACAATCCAAACACAATTAGAAAGATACTCATCAAATCACAAGAGAACAAAAGAGGAAGGAAAGGAAAAAGAGCTGCAAAAACAAATCCAAAACAATTAACAAAATGGCAATAAGAACATACTATCGATAGTTACCTTAAATGTAAATGGATTAAATGCTCCAACCAAAAGACACAGACTGGCTGAATGGATACAAAAACAAGACCCATATAAGCTGTCTACAGGAGACCCATTTCAGATCCAGAGACCCACACAGACTGAAAGTGAGGGGATGGAAAAAAGGTATTCCATGCAAATGGAAATCAAAAGAAAGCTGGAGTAGCCATACTCATATCAGACAAAATAGACTTTAAAATAAAGACTGTTACAAGAGACAAAGAAGGACACTACATAATGATCAAGGAATCAATCCAAGAAGATAAAACAATAGTAAATATATATGCAACCAACATAGGAACACATCAATATATAAGGCAAATACTAACAGCCATAAAAGGAGAAACTGACAGTAACACAATAATAGTGGGGGACCATAACACCCCACTTACATCAATGGACAGATCATCCAAACAGAAAATCAGTAAGGAAACACAGGCCTAAAATGACACATTAAACCAGGTGAACTTAATTGATGGTTATAGAACATGCCATCTGAAAGCAGCAGAATACACATTCTTCTCAAGTGCTCATGGAACGTTCTCCAGGACTGATCACATGGTGGGCCACAAAGCGAGCCTTGGTAAATATAAGGATACTGAAATCATATCAAGCATGTTTTCTGACCACAACACTATAAGATTAGAAATCAACTACAAGAAAAAAAAAACTGTAATAAAAACACGTGGAGGCTAAACGATATGTTACTAAACAACCAATGGATCACGGAAGAAATCAAAGAGGAAATCAAAAAATACCTGGAGACAAATGAAAATAAAAACACAATGATCCAAAACCTATGGGATGCAGCAAAAGCCATTTTAAGAGGGAAGTTTATAGCAATACAATCTTACATGAGGAAACAAGAAAAATCTCAACTTAAAAAACCTAACCTTACCCCAAAAGCAACTAGAGAAAGAAGAACAAACAAAACCCAAAGTTAGTATCAATAGAAGGAAAGAAATCATAAAGATCAGAGCAGAAATAAATGAAAGAGAAACAAAGAAAATAGAAAAGATCAATGAAACTAAAAGCTGGTTTTTGAAAAAAATAAACAAAATTGATAAACCATTAGCCAGATTCATCAAGAAAAAAAGGGAGAAGACTCAAATCAATAAAATTAGAAATGAAAAAGAAGTTACAACAGACACCGCGGAAATACAAAGGATCATAAGAGACTACTACAAGCAACTATATGCCAATAAAATGGACAACCTAGAAGAAATGGACAAATTATTAGAAAGGTATAATCTCCCAAGACTGAACCAGAAAGAAATAGAAAATATAAACAGACCAATCACAAGCACTGAAATTAAAACTCTGATTAAAAAACTCCCAACAGGGCTTCCCTGGTGGCACAGTGGTTGAGAGTCCGCCTGCCAATGCAGGGGACATGGGTTCGTGCCCTGGTCTGGGAAGATCCCACGTGCCACGGAGCAGCTGGGCCCGTGAGCCATGGCCGCTGAGCCTGCGCGTCCGGAGCCTGTACTCCGCAATGGGAGAGGCCAAAACACTGAGAGGCCTGCATACCGCAAAAAACAAAAACAAAAAAACTCCCAACAAACAAAAGTCCAGGACCAGATGGCTTCACAGGCGATTTCTATCATACATCTAGAGGAGAGTTACCACCTATCCTTCTGAAACTATTCCAAAAAATTGCAGAGGAAGGACACTCCCAAACTCATTCTTTGAGGCCACCATCACCCTGATACCAAAACCAAAGATACCACAAAAAAGAAAATTACAAGCCAATATCAGTGATGAACAAGATGCAAAAATCCTCAACAAAATACTAGCAAACCAAATCCAACAATATGTTAAAAGGATCAAACACCATGATCAATTTGGATTTATCTGAGTGATGCAAGGATTTTTCAATATCTGAAAATCAATTAGTATGACACACCACATCAACAAATTGAAGAATAAAAATCATATGATCATCTCAATAGACGCAGAAAAAGCTTTTGACAAAGTTCAACACCCATTTATGATAAAACAAAAAAACTCTCCAGAAAGTGGGCATAGAGGGAACCTACCTCAACATAATAAAGGCCATATATGACAAACCTACAGCTAACAGCATATTCAGTGATGAAAAGCTGGAAGCATTTCCTCTAAGATCAGGAACAAGACAAGGGTGCCCACACTCACCACATTTATCCAACATAGTTTTGGAAGTCCTAGCCATGACAATCAGAGAACAAAAAGAAATAAAAGGAAACCAAATTGGAAAAGAAGTAAAACTGTCACTGTTTGCAGATGACATAATCCTATAAATAGAAAACCCTAAAGATGCTACCAGATAACTACTAGATCTCATCAATGAATTCAGTAACGTTACAGGATACAAAACTAATACACAGAAATCTGTTGCATTTCTATACATTAACAATGAAAGATCAGAAAGAGAAATTAAGGAAACAATCCCATTTACCATTGCACTCAAAAGAATAAAAGCCCTAGGAATAAACCTACCTAAGGAGGCAAAAGAACTGTACTCTGAAAACTATTAGACACCGATGAAGGAAACTGAAGATTGCACAGATGGAAAAATATACTATGTTCTTGGATTGGAAGAATCAATATTGTCAAAATGACTATACTACCAAGGCAATCTACAGATTCAATGCAATCCCTATCAAATTACCCATGGCATTTTTCACAGAACTAGAACCAAAAAGTTTACAATTTGTATGGAAACACAAAAGACCCCAAATAGCCAAAGCAATCCCAAGAAGGAAAAATGAAGCTGAAGGAATCAGGCTCCCTGACTTCTGACTATACTACAAAGCTACAGTCATCAAAACAGTATGGTACTGGCACAAAAACAGAATTATAGATCAATGGAACAGGATAGAAAGTTCAGAAATAAATCCATGTGCCTATGGTCAATTCATCTATGACAAAGGAGGCAACAATACAATGGAGAAAAGACAGTCTCTTCAATAAGTGGTGCTGGGAAAACTGGACAGCTACATGTAAAAGAATGAAACTAGAACATTCTCTAACACCATACACAAAAATAAACTCAAAATGAATTAAAGACCTAAACGTAAGACTGGATAATACAGGGAATTCCCTGGCAGTTCAGTGGTTAGGACTGTGTGCTCTTACTACTGAGGGCCCGGGTTTGATCCTTCGTCAGGAAACTAAGATCCCACAAGCTGCGTGGCACAGCCAAAAAATAAATAAATTTTAAAAAAAGACTGGATACTATAAAGCTCTTAGAGGACAACATAAATCATATTTTCAAATTTGACATATTTATGTCAAAGGCAGGACACTCTTTGACATAAATCATAGCAATATCATTTTGGATCCACCTCCTATAGTAATGAAAAAAATAAACAAAAATAAACAAATTGGACCTAATTAAACTTAAAAGCTTTTGCATAGCAAAGGAAACCATAAACAAAACGAAAAGGCAACCTATATTATGCAAAAAAAATTTGCAAATGATGCGACCAACAAGGGATTAATCTCCAAAATATACAAACGGCTCATGCAGCTCAATATCAAACAACCCAATCAAAAAAATGGGCAGAAGACCTAAATAGACATTTCTTCAAAGAAGACATACAGATGGCCAATAAGCACATGAAAAGATGCTCAACATCACTTATTATTAGAGAACTGCAAATCAAAACTACAATGAGGTATCACCTCACACTGGTTAGAATGGCCATCATCAAAAAGTGTACAAACAATAAATGCTGGAGAGGGTGTGGGAAAAAGGGAACCCTCCTACACTGTGGGTGGGAATGTAAACTGGTACAACCACTATGGAGAACAGTATGGAAGTATGTTAAAAAACTAAAACAGAAATACCATATGATCCAGCAATCCCACTCCTGGACATATATCTGGAGAAAACCGTAGTTTGAAAAAGATATGGATACCCAAATGTTCATTGCAGCACTATTTACAACAGCCAAGACATGGAAGCAACCTAAATGTCCACTGATAGGAATGAATAAAGATGTGGTACATATATACAATGGAATACTACTCAGCCATAAAAAAGAATGAAATAATGTCATTTGCAGCAACATGGATGGACCTAGAGATGATCATACTAAGTGAAGTAAATCAGACAAAGACAAATATCGTATGATATCACTTATATGTGGAATCTAAAAAACTGATACAAATGAACTTATTTACAAAACAAAAACAGATTCACAGACTCTGAAAACCAACTTATAGTTACCAATGGGGACGTGTGGAAAGGAGGGATAAAATAGGAAGTTGGGATTAACATATACACACTACTATATATAAAATAGATAACCAACAAGGACCTACTGTATAGCACAGAGAACTGTACTCAATATTCTGTAATAACGTATATGAGAAAAGAATCTGAAAAAGAATGGATATATGTATATGTATAACTGAATCACTTTGCTGTACACCTAAAACACAACATTGTAGATCAACTATAAAATAAAAATTTAATTAAAAAAATAGAAAAAATAAAATGAAAACTTTTTTAATTAAAAAAAATAGGCAGAAGGCCTGGAGGATAGAAAAAATAACTGCTCATCTCCTTCTTCTTTCTAAAGTAAATTTATGCTCAATTTTTATGTTGTTACTCGGAACTGTAGCAAGTATGTTCCTCCAAAGGAACATCTCTGAGCAAGGAGTAGCTTGCTAGTGATCCTGAACATGGTATTTAATCTCTCATAAATAAGATGGGGATGATCATAACAACAATAACACCTACCCTGCAGGTGATTCTCCGACAGAATCAGAGTTAATGTATCTAAAATATCCTGCACTGTACTTAGAACACAGTAGCATAGTAAAAACACTCAGCAAATGGTAGTTATGATTTTAAATGTTAAACAAACTCATGCAATTATCAGCTTTTTTTTCTTAGAAGACTGCTAGAGAGATTTATTGTGTCCTCCAAGGCTATTCAGCAGATACTGGAGTTACAGCACAGTGAGTTGAATTCAAGAGAGAAATTCTGAACACAGAGTACTCAACTCCACAGGATTCCAAGACACAAATCTACCTGATCACTCTATCACAGTCGGCTTTATTATTACCTGCAAATGGCATGAAATAAAATATATATATAAGCATATGAAACAACTTTAATTACAAAAATAAAGTTTATTTAAATTCTATACATACACACACATACACACAGAGTGCACCATACATTTACTTATTACATACAAATTCTGCTTCTCAACTACAAAGTTATGTATACAGTGTAAACAGTGGTAAGAATTCCTAAAAAGCCCCCACTGTACTTCTTTCATCCTACGTCTCATACTTGTTTTCCTCCCACAGTTGGACTGGGTCTTATAATCCATATGTACATTTATTATAGTATTTGTTTCCCCCTAAAAAGAAACTCTAAAAAGCTCTTATTAAACTAAGTATATCTAACAAGTACTGTTATCTTAGATCCAAGAATATGTAATATTTGAGATACGTAAAAGGTTTTTATCTGTTTCGACTTCATCAGTAACACCTTATTCCATACATACAATTCCCTAGTCTTCCTATTACACTCCTAGTGATCTTGAAATGAAAACCAGGTCATGGCTACTGAACCTAGTCACGTTTTCTTTTTTTCTTTTTTCTTTTGGTCAGAAAGCCAAACATTGATAATGCATTTTTGTATTTGCCTCAGAGCAGTTTGCTATGAATTAAGCCCAGCCTCCCAGCTCTCAGTCTTTATGGCTAAGATACATGCAGGTGAAAAGTAAAAGATTAACTCCATTACTTGTCTTCCTACCACATAACCATTTAAAATAAGTTTGCAAGGAACTAAGTGAATTACATAATTGTGCTGACGTAAGAGTCCCAATCTGTCTTTCCTCTACTAAGCAACCTCCTTTTCTATGTATTTGAAAAACTAACGGCAATAGTAACAGGGCACTAAGAAATGGATGACTGACAACAATGATATATGTAGAAATGTAGCAAACATTTCTTTCAAATAAATATATGCTCAAGGTCTGTATTTAAAGAACTGTATTGAGAGGTAATATCTTTCTCACTACTGTATTCCAAACACCTATCACAGTGCCTGGTACATAGTAGGTGTTTAATATACAGTATTAAATACACAAATGAATAAATGGTGTGAAAAAAATAGTGTATTCAACTCTATGCTGGTTCAATGGCTAATACTGTCCATTTCAGTTTGGGGGACAACTTACCAAAAAATGGTAACGGAAAATGACAGACCAATATAAAATTCTTGCAGGAATGATAATTTTGCATATCTACCAAAAAATTATTATCATATTTTAAAAATGAAATACACGGATAATTCTGAAATTATCATGTCCATTTTTGGGTTAATAATAAGCCCTGAGACAGAAAATACTGGTCCATGCACAGCAGCTGCCCAAGCTGCTTTACCCAGCTGAGGGGCTTTATATAGAACAATAAGTATATAAAAGCTTCTGGGCCATTCCAATATTCCCGCTGTTCTGATATATGAGAGACAAATTGTAGGCAATATCTCTTCGTAAGTCTAACTGGTCAACTTCCATACCCTAGGGGGAAAAAATATATGAATGAGTTATATTTCAAACTGACAACCAGGACAATTTTATGGCAAATAAATAGTTTTGTAAGTGTTCAAAAAACTATTAAAATTCAGAATACTAAAAAAAAATTATAAAACTAGACATATACCTTGGATTTAAATTTTTATTAGGTAATGCTGATTCAGTTAATTGTTACAGTAACTGTATCATCAAATATTTTTAAATGTGTAACCAATAAGTTAAAGAAAAAAGTTTCATCCGCAAGACATGGCAGAATGAACTGTAGATGAATTAGGATTTAAGAGTAAAAAAGTGAAACCATAAAAGAAAAATACCGTTGAAAAATACAACAATATAATCTTGGGTAGGAAAGGCCCTTCTAAGTATAACAGCAAAAGTAGAAACTATAAAGAGAAAGACTGATATGACTTCATAAAAAATGTAAAACTTCTGCATGCAAAAAAAAAAATCATAAAACAAATGACCAGATGGGAAAAAAATACCTGTACTATATAACAGAAAGGCATATAAAGAATAGGTCTAGGAGGGCATACACCAAATTGATTATAATGATTACCTTATGAGTGTTATTACCTTTTTTTCTACTTAAATAACAAAGAAATGAATGGAATCAATCAATGGAATAGATTAGATCTATGTTCCTAATCTTCCCCATGCAAAATTTTGTAGTCAACTGAAAAAACATCTGTAACAATGAAAAATGATACCTATAAAGCTTAAGGAGCAATACATAAAGTACTTATGAAATGAAGTACACAAAAGTATATGTATTTCATCAGCATAACTGTAAGAATATGTATTCATTTGCTTAACGGCTAAACTTGAACAAGGGTAATAGAAAACAGTTGTGAGGGAATGTGGGGATTATGAGTGCAACTTAAAAAAATTAACTGTGAAAACATACTTTCCTTCAGAAATTAAAAATCAGGCTTTAAACACAGACTATCATAGTACTGGCAACACTTCACCCTACATTACATTATCTTAAACAAAACTGTATTTATATTGGTCTTTCATTTTTATAAAGAAGTATGTTAGTTACACTTTTGAACTTGGAAATGATAATGGCTACATTACTCAATATTCAGGCTTCCTGTCTACCATCTCACACCTGTTAACCACAGGGGCTATCTTAGGATAACTGAAATGGCCATAACCAGAAGTCATATATGGCCACATGGTTGCTGATCAGGTCATTAAGGCCAGGATATCAAAGAATTACTTGTTGCTGAACATAATTAAATAAGTGCATTCAATAAAGGGAAAATATATTTTGATATATAAGCTACAATTAATTTCACTGTCTGGACCACTACCCTGAGCTAACTGCACTTATCTACAGATGAAATGAGGTGACTCCTCAGTTTTTAGAGTAAATCATACAATACCTCTACCATGAATGGAGGGAGCTCCAGGGCCTTCTGATAATAGTGGATTGCAAGGTGAATCAGCCCCAGTTGGTGAAGGCCACGGCCCAAATTGTAGAATGACTCCTGGCAAGGCCCACGTAGACTGAGGTATCGATTAAGAAAGGAAAAGCCCTACCAAAAAGAAAAAGATAAATAATTCAATAGTTCACTCGTTTGACAGTATGTGCCAGGTACAGGAATACAAACCTTTTTTTTCAGAAAGGCAGTGCCACCCTAAAAGAATATATGCCTGTGGTGTAGTGTCAAATCACAATATAGTCAATATCTCTTCTGAAGGTGTAGAAGAGAGATTTTTTTAAACTAAAGACAAAAGAATTCATAGAAAACAAAGCCAAGTGTTACAACTAGCTGTTAAAGATCTGTAATCTATAAGCACACAGAATATATATTTTTATGGTTTCAAGTTGGCTTTTGTGGCATTAGAGGCCAGTAAAATTTTAGGTTTGAGATACATGTCTAAAAGCTTGACCAAAATATAAAATCCAAGCCCTTATAATGACAATTCAGAAAGTTTCATCCTCATGAGCAAACTCACTTGAGCATATCTAACCTTTCTGGGTAAATGGTACCCTTTATATACCTCTCAGAACCTTAATAACCTCTTAACCTTAAAAAACTTGCTTTTTTTTCCCTCTGAAAACTTCTGACTCAATAGTTTTATGGAGAAACTGATTATTTCAGAGCCTAACTGTAATGATGCAGGCTCCCTGTGTGTCACAGTGTCCAAAAAGCAACTTGCTTCTTCACTTCTATTTGTATTCACTTTCCCCTTTAATGCAGCTTCAACTTTTATCATGCACGGAAAGCTTCAAGTTGCAAGGTGCAAGTATCTGATGTAAATAATTAAATAAATATATTACCTGAGTTAAGAGTAAGTCAACTAATTTGTATGTACAGAAAATAAAATGCAAATTTCCTGGGTGATCTGCTATGTAATAAATGGTCACAAATTTTCCTTCATAAATTAATAATAAAAATTAAGGAATTCTTCAGAATTAATGCATTCTAGGAATAAAAATTATGCTCAGTAAACAAATCATACTTTCTGCACAATAAATGAACCCATTTGAGTATATGAATATGACCTCTACTCCACTGACATGGTTCTCTGTTAAGTAACAGCAGACAATCTCAGAAATATCTTAACTTCTTATTTAAAAATGAGAAATTTAAAGACAAAAATCTGAGAGAGAACGTTTTCTTTCCTTTCCTAACTACTTAAAAAACAGGTATATACATGCATCAAATATATAAACATAAAAACTGAAATAGAAGCAAAAGTGTTGAGGATACAGGGGTGTACAAGACAGATAAGATCTCTGATCTCTTGGAGTTTATATTTTTACTAGAGGAGACAAGTTATGTAAAAAAGTAAACAAGAAAACAAAAAGGTAATTTCAAACTGCTTTACGAACTAAAAAGACTTTAAAAGGGCACATTGTGGTGATGATATAAGGAAACAGTCACACAGGCACGTATTCATACCTTATTGTATGTATATATTATTATATTTTTTAAATTAATTAAAAAATCTTAAGGACCTAGAAGGCTGGAAGCCTCTGAGGCTCCAGAATATAAGGAAGTCTGCACAGGGTTCCTTAAGATTCTGCCTGTGTCGTCTTCATTTATGATCTGGCTGCGCACCCTTTTCTACATGGTTGCATAAGTCTTAGCCAGGAGTACCCCTAGATGTTGGTCCATGAGTGCTGAACATAGGGATAGGTGTTGGGTACTCCCAACATGTGCGCTAAGCAGGTGCTACTTTTGAAGCAGAGTAACAAAAGCATTAAGTGTATTCATTTTTAAAGAACATAAAATCAAGTAATGAGGAATCCAAATGAATTACCTGCACAATAAGAGCATGTCTCTTTAATACATACTTCTGAGATGCCATGTGAATAAAGGTTAGGCCTATACAGAGGCTGTAGAGAGGTTCATGGGGATGGCTGCGAAAGGCCTGCACATACTGTCCTGAAAAATGAACAGTGATGTCAGATGGTGGGACAAAAACATAGTTCCTTATTTCTTCAACACTTACTCTAATATATTTTAAGGTAAACAAACGTTACTGTTACTTTAACATATGCAAGGAGTACATTCTAAAATATCAACCAGTGACCTCCCTGGTGGCACAGTGGTTAAGAATCTGCCTGCCAATGCAGGGGACACGGATTTGAGCCCTGGTCTGGGTAGATCCCGCATGTGGCGAAGAACTAGGCCTGTGCACCATAACTACTGAGCCTGTGCTCTAGACCCCCTGAGCCACAACTACTGAGCCCGTGTGCCACAACTACTGAAGCCTGCGCGCCTAGATTCCATGCTCAACAACAAAGAGAAGCCAACGCAATAAGAAGCCCGCACACTGCAGTGAAGAGCAGCTCCTGCTTGCCGCAACTAGAGAAGACCTGCGCGCAGCAATGAAGATCCAACACGGGCAAAAATTAATTAATTAATTAATTAAAATTAAAAAATATCAACCAGGTGCACATTAATTTGAATTTTAAAATAATATATAACATATAACAAAATTAGAAGGATTTATCCATGAGTATATCCTGACCATGAAGATTAAATATGAGTATAAAAGTAACTTTTTTAAGGTACAGTTAAGACATTTCCATGTAGAACAGTACTTCCAAAATAAACAATGTATCAATTGTGATCAAAAATATATCTTATGACCTTAAATCTTTTTAAAGCCAATGGGGGAATGTGTCTTTTGGTGAATTCTTTCATAAAATTAATTGAGACCTATCTTATAAATTCAAATGTGATGGATCATGGAGGTGAGAAAAAGAAACATAGTTTTGTTTTGTTTTCTAGGTTATGGGTATTATTTTCCCAAACATAGCAACTACTTTGTTTTTCCTGAGAAGAGCTAAATGTATCTAATAATAAAATAAGAATTCATGGTTTTGTGAATTCCATGTATTCTATATATATAATTGTCTCATATCAAATGCCTAACTGTATGAGACAGAGGAATTTAAGCAAATTTATCTTATAAATGTATGATCTCTTATCATATAGATAAGAAAACTTCTATTCCAGAAGGCACAGCACTGTAAAATCTCTTTAGCAGCACAGATGGTAGCCTGCCGTTTGGACTTCCTATTTTTGTGTAGTGTAAAAGTTTCTAAATATAGGAAAATAAAATAAAATCTCTATTTTATATTTTCTTAATATTAAACTAACAATTCCAAAAAAGCATACACAATGAAGGAAAGTTTCAGTGTCTGATGTTCAAGAGTACTGGCTGAACAACTATAAAAACAGCAGCCATACACAAAGAAACATGAAAGTATTAAACAGACAAAATCACAGTATATTCAGAAGTGACCTTGGCAACACTAGCTTTCAGGCAGCAGGAGATACATGTCTCACCTAAACTTTTGGTTAGGTATTTTTCTACTTGTGTGCTCCTGATTCCTTATTATAGAAATTTCCTATAAATGATTAAATTTTCCCTGAGTTTAATTAGAATTAGTAAGAGCTATGTAAATAAATCTTAATATAAAGACTTGTCTCCCACCAGTCAGAATGACCATCATCAAAAAAGTCTACAAACAATAAATGCTGAAGAGGGTGTGGAGAAAAGGGAACCCTCCTACACTCTTGGTGGGAATGTAAATTGGTGCAGCCACTATGTAGAACAATATGGAGATTCCTTAAAAAACTAAAAATAGAACTACCATATGATCCAGCAATCCCACTCCCGGGCACATATCTGGAGAAAACCATGTTTGGAAAGATACATGCACCCTAACGTTCATTGCAGCGCTGTTTACAATAGCCAAGACACAGAAGCAACCTGAATGTCCACTGACAGATGAATGGATAAAGATGTGGTACGTATCAATGGAATATTACTCAGCCTTTAAAAAGAATGAAATAATGCCATTTGCAGCAACATGGATGGACCTAGAGATTATCATACTAAGTAAGTCAGACACAGAAAGACAAATATCATATGATATTGCTTATATGTGGAATCTAAAAAAAAAAAAGATACAAATGAACGTATTTACAAAACAGAAGCAGACTCACAGACTTTGAAAACAAACTTAGGGTACCAAAGCAGAAATTGAGACTTTGGGATTGACATATACACACTACTATATTTGAAACAGATACCCAACATGGACCTACTGTATAGCACAGGGAACTCTACTCAATATTCTGTAATAGGGGACTTCCCTGGTGGTCCATTGGTAAAGAATCCGCCTTCCAATGCAGGGAACGTGGGTTCGATCCCTGGTCAGGGTACTAAGATCCCACACATGCTGTGCGGCAAATAAGCCCACGCGCCACAACCACTGAGCTCGCACACCTCAACGAGAGAGCCTGTGTGCCACAAACTACAGAGCCCACATGCCCTGGAGCCTAAGCACCACAACTAGAGAGAAGCCCGCACACCACAACGCAGAGCCCATGTGCCGCAGCTAAGACCGAATGCAGCCAAAAAAAGAAAAAAGAAAAATAAATAAATAAAACAAAGAAATATATTTAAAAAAAATTCTGTAATAACCTAAATGGGAAAAAAATTTGAAAAAGAAGAGATATATGTATATGTAAATAAGTAAGTAAATAAATAAATAAAGGGGGAAAAAAAAAAAGACTTGTCTCCTAAAGCAGGCATCCCCAACCCGTCCATGGCCTGTTAGGACCCGGGCCACACAGCAGGAGGTGAGCGGCAGGCGAGCAAGTGAAGCTTCATCTGTATTTACAGCCACTCCCCATCGCTCCCATTGCTGCCTGAGCTCCATCTCCTGTCAAATCAGTGGCAGCGTTAGATTCTCATAGGAGCGCGAACCCTACTGTGAACTGTGCATGCGAGGGGTCTAGGCTGCATGCTCCTTATGAGAATATAATCGCTGATGATCTGAGGTGGAGCTGAGGTAGTGATGCTAGCGCTGGGGAGCGGCTGCAAATACTGATTATCATTAGCAGAGAGGTTTGATTACACAGAGACCATAATAAATCAACTGATGCAGACTCATATCAAAACTCTATCAGTGAGTGGCGAGCAAAAACAAGCTCAGGGTTCCCACTGATTCTGCATTATGGTGATTTGTATAATTACTTCATTATACATCACAATGTAATAATGATAGAAATAAAGTGCACAATAAATGTAATGTACTGGAATCATCCCAAATCATCCCCACCCCCACCCACCTCCACCCAACCCCACCCCTGGTCCGTGGGAAAACTGTCTTCTATGAAACTGGTCCCTGGTGCCAAAAAGGTTCGGGACCACAGTCCTAAAGGAGTGAACTATCAGCAAATCTTAAGTTCCTCTTTGTTACTATAGCAAATTAAAATCAGGTAGCAAAGCATCCATAATTAATGAAAATTATTTTGAGAACGAACAAGCCTCAGCAGGGAGAGTTGTTGAGCTTTAAAGTCCTACTTTCGGACTTCCCTGGTGGCGCAGTGGTTCAGAATCCACCTGCCAATGCAGGGGACACAGGTTTGAGTCCTGGTCCGGGAAGATCCCACGTGCCGCAGAGCAACTAAGCCCGTGTGCCACAACTACTGAGCCTGTGCTCTAGAGCCTGTGAGCCACAACTACTGAGCCCGCATGCCACAACTACTGAAGCCTGTGCTCCACAACAAAGAGAAGCCACTGCAATGAGAAGCCCATGCACCGCAACGAAGAGCAGTCCCCGTTTGCTGCAACTAGAGAAAGCCCACATGCAGCAATGAAGACTCAACGCAGCCAAAATTAATTAATTAAAAAAAACATTCAAAAAAACAAAGTCCTACTTTAAAGACCTACTTTAACCTTTTGAAACCAAAGCATCGTAAGAAAAATAAATATTAATTATTATAGTTACTGAGAACACTTATAGCCACTTACTATATGTGCCAGGCATTATTTTAAGTACTTTATATTAACTCATTTAATTTCCACAATAATCTACAGGGTAGGTCCAATTATTATCTCCATTCCAGAGATAAAGAAACCAAGGCAGAGGGAAAGAGACAAAGTCATATGCCAGGACACTCACCAAGTGCATGCTTAAAACTACCAGATACGAATGCATTGTGTCCATTCAAGACACACAGGGCATGATTATCTGGGTTTTTCAGCATTAAACGGAGACAAAAGCGGTGATGTCGTACATCTTGGGAATGCATGGTAACTTGATTGAAAATGTTCCAGAGCTGGGGTTTATTGACATTTTCCATTACCATTATCCTAAAATTGCAGAAAGAGGGTGAGGGTAAAAAATAATGTAAAAAGAAAAATCTTCCTGATTTTTAAGACTGAAACCTTTCAGTGGTGTCCCACCAACACTGAAATGCACCGCCCCCAACAAGGGGGATGTAGTGCTTCTACATCTTGTTTCTGCTTTTCAACAAAACTTTTAAACCACAAAACAGAATCAAGAGGTTTAAGTTTCACTTTTTCTCTCCCAGCCCACTCTCATAGCTGCAGAACAATGAACACTGCATAATAATAATGTGTATCAGACATTGTTAAAAGCTGTTACATACGACAACTCACTTAACTCTCACAGTAATCCTATAAGGTGGTAATATTATGATGCCTGTTTTTTTTTTTTTTTTACCCTCTACAAATAAAGTTTTATTTATTCAGCATATTTTCAACCTACCTTTTTTTTTTTTTTTTAACATCTTTATTGGGGTATAATTGCTTTACAATGGTGTGTTAGTTTCTGCTTTATAACAAAGTGAATCAGTCATACATAAACATATGTTCCCATATGTCTTCCCTGTTGCGTCTCCCTCCCTCCCACCCTCCCCATCCCACCCCTGATGCCTGTTTTATCACAATAAATGGGGAGACTGAGGCACAAGAGGTTAAGTAAATGAGAATGTATGCTCTCATATACTGCTTCTGAGAATCATCAATGAACAAATTAATCTGTAAGTGACAAGAGTTAAAATAAAACAGCTTATTAAATCCTGGACATGAGAAACTATGTCAAAGTAAATATACATGCTCCATCAAAGAATCTAATTAAAATAAGTTATTGGAAAATCACCTGATATAGTTATATGCCTTTCTAAAATTTTTGTCCAGAATTGCAGCAGAGAGACCAAAGTATTCTAGTTCTTTGCGTTTTGGCCTGTCCTCATAAAATGAGTAATATTCCAATGAAGAATCCACAAGTAACTCAGCCTCCTGAAATCGGGATAGGTCACATAAGGAGTATATGGCCTTCAAAAGAAGGTTCCACCAGTCATCTTTTGTCAAAACACTCGTGAGTACAGCAAATATTGCTAAAATGAGACCAATGAAAATCAGTTAGGACACTGCACTTCCAGAAATAAGAGTATTAGAAAGAAAATTCACATGACCAATTTTATGGTTAAATTTAATAACCATGGCCCTATGGGACTGAATTCTTGCCAACATTCTTCTGACAATGATGAGAAGGAGGGAGCTGCTTGTTTCCACTCCCTCAACATGACCCCCCTCTGCTCTGCCTGCCTAACAACCTGCAGTCCTAGGTAATTCTCATTTCTGATTGTAAAGTCCAGCTATTTCATTTGTGTTTCTCAGTGCTAGCTAGAATATATGCTCCTCCAGAGCGAGTGTGCTTTCCATGATTGAGGTCAGATATGGGATTCTACACCTACAAGGCATTCAAATATTTGCTAAGCAAAGGACTTCAAATTCATACTTAACAAATCTTCTCTTATTTGTCTGTAAGAAACCTCCCTTTATAGCCCTTGAAAAATACCAAAAGCCATAAAATTTTTTTTACTGTCTTTGATCCAGTAATTCTCTTCCTGGGAATCTATCCTAAACAACTACTCAGAAATATGGATAAATCTATAGGCATGAGGATGCTCACTATGGTATTATTTAGAAAAGAAAATTGTCAAAAGCAACCATATAATCAAAAAATAATATGGAAATGATTAAATTATGGAACTGCTATCCAATGCATATTACACACTCCTTAAATATAACAGCTACAAAGAGAACAGAACATGAGAAAATGTTGAGTGAAAAAAATCAGTACAAAGATGCATGTAACATAAAGAGCTGTAGATAATCCTACCATGATGCACTGGTGTAATGTGATCCCCACCATGATGAAACTAACTGACAAAACAAAAATCTTATGAGCTTAAGAAAAACCAACAATGGACCTGAAATGAGGAAATACTGAAAGAGAAAACAGCCTGGGTCAGATACAGAGAAAAATATGTTAAGGAAACAGTCCAAAATAATGTGTGCAGAGGCAGAAGCCACTGGGATAAGCCCAGAATCAATAAACTGGAGAGATGGCAGGGCTCTGAGGCTAGATTGTGAGCAGTTGAGTCCACCCTATCCTCTGACTCTCTTCCCCCGCGACATCTTGCTTATGTCCTTATATTGTGCTTAACAGAGATTCAGCTCTTCTGGATTCTAAAACCCTGTCCATTGCATACTGCCATGTCAGTAAACAATGATTTAATTAGTATCTGTGGACCTGATTAACAATGAAAAAATTTTCTGCTAGATTGATATCTCTAGTTTATAGCCTAGGTCTCTTCCAAAGTTCTCTGACTAATAACCTCACCCAACATACTTGATCCTTTTTCAGCTAAAAATAGATGGCTTGCAAAGTCACATGACTTGAGATTGGGTCAAAGCAACTTATTTTCAGACTTTTTATGACTATTGCTACATTTGTCAAAAATAAGTTTAACAGAGAATGGAATATATGTAATTGAAGTGACTAGACAAAGCAATCTGTATTATCATCTAATCATCACAAATTTCTTAAAATAGGGTATATTTTCCTCTTAAAAAGTCAAAATTAAAAGATTGTTTTAGTTTTTTCACAGAAGGATCTAAGCAGATGCCTGCCTTTTAATTTTTTTAAACTGTAGTATTTACGTATAGCCTTTCTTTCTTTTTTAAAAACACCAAAAGAGTTTATTTTACCTGAGGGATCTAGATTAGAAAATATCATTTTATTCAAAAAGGGTATATTTTCAATTAGATTATTGTCAAGTATTACTTCATGAGTTTTTTTTTTCCAACTCAGCCAAGTTTTGTGCAACAAAGCAAATGAAGGTAATTACCTTTTGCATCACAATTTGCTGACTCTTGGTCATTGTTGTCTGATATTTTGTCTCTTGACACTTTAATAAGGTAGAGATGCCTCTCTCCAGATTTGGAACTAGATATCAAACAGACTTGGGCTCTATTCATTGCTACCTGAATTAAAGATGATAAATGAGATTTTTTAGTCACATAATTTTTTAGAGAAAATCTATGGGAAACAAGTGTCACAGGTGTGCCTGAAAGCTTCTTTAGTAAGGCAAAAAAAAGACCAGTCATTGTGTATATAAACGCCTAGAAGAGAATGAATAGACTTATTTTTTCCTTAACAAAGCAATCTGGGTCACACTACACACCTTAGTAAGGAAAAAGAAAGCAATTCATATTAAGTTTATAACACACACACACACACACACACACACACACACACAGCCACCTCCCTGCAAAAAAGCCAGACTCAGAAAGGATGTCATATCCGGAAAACATTTTTGCAAAGTGAACAATTTTGGCACGTGGCAGTGTCTACAGAGCCAATAACTGATACCATGATGGTTCTCATTTTTCTAAATATGTACTAGCAAAGATTTTATTGTACAATCTATAGTAAAGTTTACACTTTCATGTAGAACTTTCAATTATATACCATTAATCTCTAAGTCTTCTTTTATCTGACTTTCACTTTAAAAAGTTTGAGTTTAACAGAGTAAAAGAGAGTTACGAAATGGCTATAATCTATGTTTAAACCAAATTCTAAACATTTAAAAAGTCAACAAGGCTAATATAAAGAAAGATCATTACCTACCCTTAAAAGCATGGCTAACATGGTAAGCAAGGTATCCACATAACCATACATTTTGCCTTGTGAAAACAATAGAGTAGAACGTTGAAGCAGCAACTTCAGTTCCTAAGTAAATAAGCACATGATAATAAGTGTGACAAGATTCCTTTGTTGTAAATTGTTTTGTTTGCATAGAAAAGTTTTGTCTTAGAAACCAAACCTTAAGAACATTTGCTTTATGATCTCTCACAATAATTAAAATTCAATGTTTTAGAAACTATAAATTATAACATTAACAATCATAATGTTAAGTTGCTGTAACTTAAGACTCAAAATCACTTTTTCAAGAACACTGAATTTAATACACTAAAATAAAACTTGGATATAAGCTGTAGGGACATCCTTAACAGAGGAAAAAGTTCTGAAACGTAATCCACCGAGAAAAACTTCTTTCTATGTTACATGGCCTACCTGCTGTGCTGCATTTGCATCTTGTGCTAAAGTATCTGGATCATACATTGGC
This sequence comes from Grampus griseus, assembly GCF_964374135.1. Lineage (NCBI taxonomy): Eukaryota > Metazoa > Chordata > Mammalia > Artiodactyla > Delphinidae > Grampus > Grampus griseus. The sequence goes on along the minus strand of NC_139001.1, from coordinate 38,205,885 downwards.
TCCAGAGCTTCCAGAGCTTTCTCAGGACGGCCCAGCTGCTGCTGAAGGGTGGAAAGTGAAATTCTTGCATCCAAATGGAGGGGGGCCAGATCAACCACTTTGCCATAGCTTTCGGCAGCACGCTCCATATAGCCTAAGGCCTTTAAGCATTCTAAAATGATGTTAAAATAAAGCATTAATATGAACTACAGATTTGTAAGCGGGCCAAAATTATTTCTCCATTTTAAAAGAAATTATAGCAATACAAACAAATTATAACAAGAAAGAAATATATGCATACTTCCAGTACTTTAAAACAATTATCCCTTTTAATCTCTATCTATGCTACAAGGATGTAATCAGTATATATTTTTTATATATATATATAAGCATATATATGAGCATATATCTTGAGCATATTTTCAGCTCAAAGAACATTGAAAATATATTAACTTTTTTTTCCTCAAAATAACATTAAATATAAATCCTTAAAAGCTCTTCAAAAATTAGATTACATCCCAAGTCTGACAATCTATTAGTAGAAACCAGAGCCTGTGGTTAAGACAGGTAAAAGACAGGTATTTAAGGTATTTTTAACAGGGATATGTTAGTCTTTCTACTTCACTTTGGTACCATTAAGTGAATCATTCCTCCAATATATTAGTGAGGGAAAATCACTTAGCGGTAAACCAAGACAACTTAAAATACTGACTTTCAAAAAACTGCCCTGAAACCAGAAATACTTTCACTAAGACATTAACATTTTATAATAATTATTACCATCTTGGGGAAATAAGTTCTTGCCTGCTTATGTGATTAAAACTTCTCCTTCCTACAAAAAAGTATTACCTGCATGCCGAAGCCAAACCACTGCGAGGTTATATCTTTCAGAGCAGACTAGCGCACTAAGGAGGGGAAGTGCAGAATTATATTCACCAACATCCAGAAAAGCTTCAGCAACATCGAGATAGAGGTCTCCCATGTCTTCGGGATTCTGTTCCACGAGTGTTGTCAAGAGAGGCTAGACCCCAACAATTAACAGCCGGAAGTCAAAGAGTCATTACAAATACGCTCATCTACTTATATCTCTCTTTTTAACATATATACAAGTTATCTGAGGCAAATCTAAGAGGAGAAAGGCTTAATAAAAACAGCTTTAAATAATCACTTTTTAAATTCATTTCTGAGTCTCTATTAAAAAGAATTCATACTGCCGTCATTCACTCATTCAGCACACTGCTTCCGAAGGCCTGTTACAAGACAGGCATTGCAGGAGCTAGGGCAACACTGACCTGCTGTGCTCTTCCTCTGGCAAGTCAATAATGCCCAGGCCTCAGGGCCTCTGTGTTTGCTGATTTTCTGCAAAGCTGTTCCCTCCAGTTCCTGCCTGGCTTACTTCTTCACTTCCTTCACGTCATTATTCAAATGTCACTTTTCAGGGGAGGCTCTTCTTGACCAATTTAATAAAATTGTAACTCCTCCCACCCCCAGTATTCCCTATTCTTCTCTGATTTTTCTCCAGAGCACTGATCACCAACTAACATCCTATATTTTATGTATTTATTTTATTATCTAATCCCATTAAAACAAAAGATCCATGAGGACAGGGATTTGTATATTATATTCAACACTTTATCCTAAGGTCTGCAAAGTAGATGCCCAATACATTTTTTTATTCAATGATATACTTAGTCCAAAGTTGGCAAAAGAGAACAGCCGTCAGAAACTGCCAATTGTCTAAAAGGCCCAATCCCACACTCTGATCTCTGGATTATTCTCATTTTAAAAGAACAACAAATTATCATAAGCCCATTTCCAAACACTTAGCTTTTAAAAGACATTCACACAAAATAATCTGATGTTTACTGTGACTTCCTGGTTATTAATATGAAATCTAGGGTCAACTTAAAATTTCTTGTTATCTAAACATTGTAGATTTGATCTAAAGTATCTTAAGTACAAATCTTAATGTTACTTACATTAAGTGGTTCAAGGATGTTGAGATGTACAAGGCAGACCATCAACTTCACTGTGATATCTATTGGCACACCATCCGGTATAGTGCAGGAAACATTCTCACCAGCTGTGGATTAGACAGACAGACAAAAAGTTCCTATATGTAATCTTAGAAAGTGGGGCAAATGAAGCAAACTGTATCTTCTATGGAAGATCTCATTTACTTCACTCAAAGCAAATGATTCTACAGTCAATTCTAAGTTTGGCCAACTCTAGTTCTAGGTTCTTACACCTCTTTCGGTCTGTCCTTTGGTAGCAATTATCCTTCCTATTCTTTTCCTAATACCTTAACCGCTTACTGAAAACCTACATAAACTCCCACACCTTCTATCAAAACTACAAAGAACTAAAAAACAAAAGTGACAAATACGGATACATGAACTTTCTCTTTTTCTTCTTGAATCCAAAAGCCTCTTTTTAGTCTTCACTACAAAGAGCCTGAGAAAGGGATAAAGTAAAATAGTGTGCTTAAGTCTGAAGTAGCATTTTATGCCCATGCTTATGTTTCAAGTAGAATTTTTTCAATGCTTAAGTTTGAAATAGATTAGTAGAGAGCATTTTAAGCCCTTTTTGAAAAGTAAACTACTTCAGTTCTAAAGGTTTTTGATAAGTTGCTCGGTAATTCATTCGTTTTTTCACATAGCACTATCAGGACCCTGGGTCAATGACAAATGCCAAGTTCAAATGGATGTATTGAGAAATAAAAGGGACTGAAAACACTTTCTTTTTTTTAAAAAAGATTACCTGTGAGTGAATACTCACAAGAAAAAGATATGGAATCTCTGTTACGAAAATTGCTCCTTGGGAAAACTTGTTATGAGAACACTAACTATCAATTTCAAAATGCCACATTATGAACAAGAGAGGATTACGCACACTCTCCTATGCACAGGAAACTACAACTTTTATTCTCTTCTGAAGTGCCTTCTTCTGTAGTTTTTTTTTCTAGCACAATTCCAGAAAAATCTGTAATTACCTAAAAGAATGGGGGAAGAAAAGGAAATAATACGATAGGTATGTATGAAAAACCTCTTCACAATGCAAATATTTGTAGTTAATTCAAATAATCCTTACAAAACATAAATAGGCTATAAAAAGCAACAGTATGTCTCTTTAAAATAGGGAACCACTGTGAAATATTAACATTTTTATATCATATTAACTAATGCTTAACTGAAAATACATAATTTCTCTATATCAAACCAATCTAATTTTCCCAACAGATTAAGAAATGAATCATAGCAATCAGTCTGGCTGCTGAGTCCTGCTACCCTGAAAGACAGACATATCTAGTACCTATGATAACGGCAATAGCTTTTATTATATGGCAACTACATTTTATATTTCATACAGGACTATTATAAAATCTAAATGTGCCCATACAGACTTTAAATATATAATTTAAAATATAAGTAATTTAATATATATAACTAAAATGGGGAATTGTCAATTTGTAAGAATTTCTAGAACACAGAAACGTGTTCAAAACCTAACAGAGAAACACATAAGTGTTCCTACCTCCAAAGCTTTGTCATATTGTTTACTAGAAATGTATAGTTCAGCTGCAATGTTAACATCTTCCATGGAGACTAGGCCCTGGTGCTTTGAGAAAGCTTCTTCAATTATGTTAATAGCTGAAATAACATCATTGGCTTCATAATAACTCCTAAAAAAATAACGGCAAAATGGATTGAGAGCTTATTTAATTCAGATTATAAAAATTCATTTTCTTACACAGACCCTCTAACTATTAACTATGATTTTCATCTTCTTAAAGTTTGGGAGGAGGAAAAAAACTCTTCTTTAGAATCATAATCAGAGCTGATCCAGAGAAAAATGTGTAATGTCGTAACATTAAGCATCTCAGTCTCCCAAAGCTACTTCATATCATTCTAGCTCACTTCCTCTGTAATGCAATACCAACAACTTTCCTACCTCAATGGGATCTACAAAGCATTGATCCTACCATTTTTTCACTGTCTCTGCACCCTTCCTGTCCTCAGTTTCCTCCTTCTCTGTGATCCAACATTATAATTACTCCATTGCACATCTCATTTCTCCTGCTCCTCTCTCCCTTTAACAAAATCATCTGATAAAACTCCAACCCTAGTTAATCCAAATATGCCTTCACCACCAGCTGCCCAGCTGCCCATGCTCACTAAACTCTAAATTAATGACCACTAGCCTCAAGTGGGCCCATCGTGCTGGTCAGCAATCTTACTACAGTTACCAGTCCAGGACTTCTCAAACTTGAATGTGCACACAAGTCAACTGGGAATCTTATAAAAAGGCATATTCTGATCCAGTAGTGCTGGGGCAGGGTTGAGATTCTACATTTGTGACAGGCTCTCAGGTAATACAAATGCTTCCTGTCTGTGGGGTAGCAAGACCTCAAGGACCCAGACAGCTATTTCACATCTTCTCTTCCCCAAACCCACAAGTCTCCCATCCTCACTCTCAGCTGATGAACTCACTTCTTATTTTACAAAGAGACTCAAATCAGACATCCCACATACTCCCAACACATCTACCTACTACTACCTACCCATACCCATGGCCATATCTTCTGCCTTCTCCTTTTATCGTAAGGCCAACCCTCAACTAGATCCCATTCCCTCCAATTTATTCAAGGATATCAATCAAGCAATTGTCCCTTCTCTCATGAATCTTCAATATGTTCCTTGGTTGTAGATCATTCCCACCTGAATACAAATATACTGTAATTTTTCCCAACTTAAAAATTGTCTCTTGTCCCTACAACCCATTCCAATTATCTCCCCATTCTTCTGCTCCCCTAGTAAATTTCTCCAAAGAGCTGCCTATCCCCCAGACTCCCCCAACCCATCTCCAATGTTCATACTTAGTCCTCATTTTATGTGATCTACTTGCAGTATTTCACACAGATGGTCATCCCTCCTCCTTGAAGTGCTTCCTTCAGTAAAAAATTCTAGAATATCATGTTCTAGTTTCCTCCAAGTTCACTGTCCATTTCCTTACAGCCTCCCTGCTGTTTCTTCCTCATCTTCCTGACTTCTAAACACTGTAGTGCCTCAGGGTTTAGTTCTCAGAACTCTTTCCTTCTGTTTCCCCTCCTCCTGCCCCTCCCCCATCTCTCTCTCTCTCTCTCTCTCTCTCTCTCTCACACACACACACACACACACACACTCACACACACACACACCTTCCCTCATACCCAATACATCAGAAAATCCTTAGAGCTCAGCCTCCAAAATACAGCCAGAATCTGGTTATTTCTTACCACCTCCTACGGCTTTTACCCTGGTCCAAGCTACATTATCCCTTCCATGAATTACTACAATAATTTCCTAACTGTTCCCCCCTGCTCTATCCTTCCCATTACGCAATCTATTCTCAAAAGAGCAGCCAAAATTGATGCATTTAAAATTTAAATCAGATCAAGTCACTCTTCTACTCAAAAACTTCCAATGGCTTCCAAACTCATTCAGATTAAAAGTCAGAGACTTATAATGACCCACAAGGGCCGAGGGATCTTTTCCTGATACCTCTCTAACATTACCCCTTCCGGCGCTCCCCCTAAACCCTCAGCTTCCATGTTGTTCCCTGAGCATACCTTTGTGCTTGCCATTTCCTTTGCCTATAATACTCTTCCCTAATATCTATTCCCGTATCTCCTTCAGTTCACTTTCAGGTCAGTATGACCATAACATAAAGAATTAAGTCCTTCTCTAATCCCCCTATTTAAAATAACTCACTCCTATTCCTCAACTTATCTCTCTTCCCTGCTTCATCTTTCTTAATATCACTTAACCAACATCTGACATACGACATATTTAGTTGTTTATTTGCTTACTGCCTGTCTCCCCCAACTAGAATGTAAGCTCCAAAACAGCAGGAAATTGTAAAACTCATTCAATACTGAATCTCCTGGTGCCCTGTACAGTGCCTACCTAATACCTAATTTATATTCAATAATTATTTCCGGAGGGAAAGTAGGGACTGAGAGAAAGTCTAATCAATCAGAAGTTATAGTAACAGAATTCCATGTAGGAAAGACTTCTATGGCAGTGGCAGAACTGTTCATTACCACCGTTTCCTGACAAGATTATAAATACAAGTGGAAAACAAATTTACTCTCACAGGCCATCTAACAATTCATAAAGTAGAAGCCTACTGGGCTAACCAGTATGACAGCCAAAGATCTGACTAAAAGAAAGTAACCTGGGAAGATCCTCAAAGTTCATCATATACATCAGGGATCGATTAAAGGTTGCCTCCCCTCAACAAATTTCCTAACAACACTTCCAGTATTCCTACATAGCCCATCTCTGAAGCACAGTGAGTGATCTCACGGCTAAGCATCTTCATGACAATGGCCATGGAATTAACAGGGTTAACCTAAAATACCCAGATCATAGATTAACATGGTTAATCCTAGGCTGAAATAGTAGACATCCTAGAAGAGAAAACATACAAGGCATTATGTAGCCAGAATGTTCCCTGCCTTGTTTTGCTGCACAGCATATCAGAGAAGAGAATGTAGTTGGGCATATTTTAGAATAAAATATATACCATAGTCAGTAGCATGTGCCAAATCTAAAGAAAAATTTTCATCTTAAAATGTTATTCTAGGGCTTCCCTGGTGGCGCAGTGGCTGACAGTCCGCCTGCCGATGCAGGGGACATGGGTTCGTGCCCCGGTGCAGGAGGATCCCACATGCCGTGGAGTGGCTGGGCCTGTGAGCCACGGCCGTTGAGCCTGCGTGCGTGTCCGGAGCCTGTGCTCCGCAATGGGAGAGGCCACAACAGTGAGAGGCCCGCGTACCGCAAAAAAAAAAAAAAAAAAAGTTATTCTAGTACAGGCTCAAGATAAAATGATTAAAGAAGATCTCAGAGCACAAACATTTCAATAGCACATTTGCAATAATTTAATATTACTGCAAATGTACCTAACTTCAACTAAATTATGAAAACCTGGGAACCTAGTCATCGTTTCAGAACATGCTCCATTTTTAAACTTCTGAGCATGTGAAAGATAATCATATATCCAAATTTTTCTAAACAATCACACAGTTGACTTGGAAACAGAAAAGTACTGGGGGGGAAAACCTCTATATTTAAGCACAATATAAAATACAAGAAGCAAAACACTTCACTGAACCTCAATAAAAAGTATATTCACATCAAATATATGCTTTGATTTCTAAAATAAGATGATTAATGAGGGCATTTATATATATTTCACTTTGAACTTACTTTGCCATATCTCTGGACAATTGCATAAATCGTTCTCCATCAGACGGAGACAAAAGGTTTAAAATACGCCTATAACCATCCATTGCCATTTTGTGATCTCCCATCTGTTCATAAAGGCTTGATCGCTCCCACAGATAACGGACATTAGTAGGTTCATATTTAAGTGCTAAAAAGAAAAGAAGGAATATAAATAATATCATAAAAAGAGGTTCATGGTACCTGGGTGTGACCCACCTTCTTTTCAGAAAATCTATTAAACACTCTAAACTAATTCTCCAATACAACCAAGTGGGTTATTCTGGAATAAATCTACCTTCACAGGAACTCTAGACTAGGCTTGATCTAAGACCAAATAGAACCTGAAATCTCCACATTAATCTCCATTTGGTCACTGAAGTCTAATATTAACCCTCAAGGAACAGCTTAGAACCAACACTGATCTTGGTGGGAAACTGAAGGTCCTGTTCTTCAACCAACTTTTGTGCAATATTAGCTCACAATATAAAGAAAGTTGCTGATAAACATGAAAATACAGGGAGCCCAAATACTTACCTCTGGTATAACAGAATATAAGGAATAAATATATTTCAGCTAATATCACCCCAGAAGAGCAAGTACATTGATCAAAAAACCTATTATATAACATTTTATCAAAGGAAACGAGAAAAACACTTTTATTACCTTTTGTGTAGCAAAAAATAGCCTGCTTAATATTGTCTTGTTCCAGGGACATTTCTGCCAATCTAACCCATTCTTCAGTGTCACTGGGATTTAAATGTGCAGCAATCAACTCAAACTGCAGTGATTTCTCCATGTCACCTTGGTCCTCATATATCATAGCAAGAGTAGAAAATGGCTCATAAGCCAAAGGAGCTATAATGAATATGAAAAAAAAAAATTCCATTGGTTGAGGGAAGAGGCTTGAGCTGATGTCAATTCCATGTTTCACACTATGGATCCTTTCTCTAATATTTAAACTTTTTAAATAACTTGAGCAGAATTATACAAACCACTTAATGGAATTTAGAATAAACAGTAGAGGGGATTCCCTGGTGGCGCAGTGGTTAAGAATCCACATGCCAATGCAGGGGACATGGGTTCGAGCCCTGGTCTGGGAAGATCCCACATGCTGCAGAGCAACTAAGCCCATGCGCCACAAACTACTGAGCCAGTGCTCTAGAGCCCGCGAGCCACAACTACGGAAGCCCGCGCGCCTAGAGCCCGTGCTCCGCAACAAGAGAAGCCACTGCGATGAGAGGCCTGCACACCGCAACGCTTGCCACAACTAGAGAAAGCCTGCACACAGCAACGAAGACCCAATGCAGCCAAAATAAATAAATAAAATAAATTTATTTATAAAAAAGAATAAACAGATTATATTTGCTTTAGTATATTTTCACATTTTTAAGATACTCTTTTCTGTAGGCAGGTGTAATTTCATGAAAAACCCTACTCTCTACCATGCCCCCTTCAAGAAAATCCCCCTTTGCTAAGGCTAAACAAGGCTCACTAACTCAGCAAGTTCATCCTAATGAGCATCAGCCATATCAGTGGGGTTAAATCTTCATGATCCGGCTTCCACACCGAAGGAGTATGGGATTAATGGACAGAAGATACATAAGTAGCGCCTAAATCCAGATTATCAAAGTGAAAGGTTAATCCACATTTCTGAAATAATGTTTTTGAATTGAGGTTCTAAGATCACAAGGGATTAAAATCAAAGGTAATTGTCAAAATAAACAATTATAAACAAATAAAGGAACAGATAATACTGAAAGTAGGAACCAAACAAAATACCCTAACGGAAAAAATTCGATTAATCTTATTTCTGATGGGGTAAAAGAGGAAAAGCAGCGCCTTCAAATTACTCTAATGAATAATCCAGGAATCTTACAAGATTTCTAAAAGGACCCTAGACTAAATGAAAGGAAATGCCAAAATACTGAAAAGATAAATTGAAAGTTCACTCTAGTACAACTATCCCTGACACTATGCAGGGCATCATTTGGCAACACGTCAGGAGAGCAAAATAATAAATATAAGTGATTAGTCAAAAAGTGACCTTCAGTATGCCTGAGGTTTGCAGTTTAATGGAAAGATGACAAGTATATACTGTGTCTTTTATCAAAAAGTAGATTAAAATAATCTAACACTGTCTGATTTGGAAAACAGAAGATAAAAGAATACTCTTCAAAAGTGGTTTTTAAAATAATTTGTTTGCCATATTTTAAAAAGACTAATACTATAAAAGCCTAAAGCTCCTAAAATGAAACATTCAAAAACACACAAATTTTAAAAAAGCCTGTAAGAGTTCAATAAATATTAATGATATTTCATTGAATCATACTCTGCGATTTTCATTTTCTTGGCAATGATACCTATTCAATGTGAAAAGTGGTAAATCACTGTTATCACAATCACCTCCAAGCTTCTGAATATATTTTCCAAATAGCACAGTGAGCTGCTCCTGCGCTTGTGTTAAAAGTCAGACTATTAGGGCTTCCCTGGTGGTGCAGTGGTTAAGAAACCACCTGCTAAAAAAAAAGAATACACCTGCTAATTCAGGGGACACGAGTTCAAATGAGGCAACTAAGCCCGCACGCCACAACTACTGAAGCCCACATGCCACAACGAAAGTCCACATGGGCCCTAGAGCCCATGCTCTGCAATGAGAAGCCACCGCAATGAGAAGCCTGCACACCGCTACGAAGAGTAGCCCCTGCTCGCTGCAACTAGAGAAAGCTCACGCACAGCAACGAAGGCCCAATGAAGCCAAAAATAAATACATTTATTAAAAAAAACAAGTCAGACTATTAAACTGCTATTGTCAATAATCCCCACATTAAATACCTTGTCTTATGATTTCCATGCACATCAATATCGCCTCTTCACGTTCTCCTCGAGCAAAGCGAATGTTGGCTTCACCCATGAGACCTCTCAGAGCTCTGGGAAGTTTACTCCGAGGCCTTTTCTCCTGTACAGAACAAAAATGACATTTAGATTCAAACAAAAAACAAATCCAACAAAACTTTCCTACAGTAGCAAGTTCAAATCACAGTAAAATATTTAAAGAAAGCAAAAACCAAACTGGTCAGGCATTACTAAATTACTAATTAGAACAAATGTGGAACTGGATGCTATAAAATGGATTTATATGTCAGGAGATTTATGACGCAATCTACTGAAGATTCTCCTTTCAAACTTATCTACTCAGAATGAACTTGGTTAAAAGAATATCAAGTTACAATATGGACCTTTTAATAGCAAAACGACAGTACATTTTGAGACATGCAATAATTAAAGTTTTACATTTAAAAATCTCTAAAATGAAACATAAGAAACCAGTAACAGTAGTTGTCTCATAGTGTTTCCTTTCTTACAGTTTGAATTCTTTCAGAATATATGTATAATTTAAAGATTCTTTTTCAATTTCTTTATCACGTTTACATTCCATTTATAAATACGAAAATAAGAAACACTTTACTTTCATCATTTTCTTGGTTTCACGATTGAGAACCATCTCTAATACAAACACGTCGCCTGCAGTGGGTTGCTCAGGTGTCTCCTCCTCCTCGTCCTCCTCCTCGTCCTCCTCCTCCTCCTCATCTTCATTCTCTCCAAGCATGGAAGCAAAGACCTTGTGAACTGACTTACTGACTCCATCTGATGTTTCTCCTAAAGACAAAGACATTGAGGTTGAAAAGAAAAAAAAAGAAAACTTCAGCATACTTACTAGTTGCAAGAAAAAACAAACAGTATTTTCTGGAATATAAATTTCTACCCCAGCAATACCAAACTTGAAAGAAAAACACAGGCAAATGAACACTCCCCCAAAAAAAAATCCAAAGAGGAAAGCTGTCACAAAGCCATGTATTTTACTCTGCAGGAAGTGCTGACTCATCCTTTAGGCCTTACCCAGACATACAGGCACACACGGTAACTGTTAAAAGCAGAGAGGAAAAAAAAAATAAAAGAATTGTAGGACATAGACCTAAGAACTAAAAAAGTCTGGTGGTACATAACTAGGAGGTATGGAACAGTGGTTTAAGGTGGTACATAACCAGGGGGTGTAGCACAGTAGTTTAAGGTGATACATAACCAGTGGGTATAGCACAGTGGTTTAAGGTGAGGTCTCTAAAGCCAAGCTGTCTGGTTTCAAACTTCATCTCCATCTATCAGCAGCTGTGTTACCTTGGGCAAATTACTGAAGCTCTCTGTACCTCAGTTTGCTCATTTGTAAAAGGGATCAATAATGTCTGCCTTATAGGGTAACTCTGAGGATGAGATGAGTCTTTATATATATGTACTTAGAAAAATGCCCAGCATATAGTAAGAGCTTAATAAATGCTATTATTAAAATTAAAATACTATTATTATTTCAGGAACAAAATAACATGACATATTTCATCTGTATCTGAGGATATCACTACAGTAAAATGATTTTTGTAAGTTCATAATGATTATCTTTTTTTTTTTAATAAATGTATGTATGTATTTATTTATTTATTTTTGGCTGCATTGGGTCTTCATTGCTGCATGCAGGCTTTCTTTAGTTGCATCGAATAGCGGCTACTCTTCGTTGTGGTGCGAGGTCTTCTCATTGTGGTGGCTTCTCTTGTTGTGGAGCACGGGCTCTAGGTGCACGGGCTTCAGTAGTTGTGGCACGCAGGCTCAGTAGTTGTGGCACACAGGCTCTAGAGCGCAGGCTCAGTAGTTGTGGTGCACAGGCCTAACTGCTCCACAGCATGTGGGATCTTCCTGGACCAGGGCTCAAACCCATGTCCCCTGCATTGGCAGGCAGATTCCCAACCACTGTGCCCCAGGGAAGCCCTCATAATGATTATCTTGAATGATCAAGAAAAGTTAAGCTGATGGTGCTTCCCTGGTGGCGCAGTGGTTGAGAGTCCGCTTGCCAATGCAGGGGATGCGGGTTCGTGTCCCGGTCCGGGAAGATCCCACATGCTGCGAGCGGCTGGGCCCGTGAGCCATGGCCACCGAGCCTGCGCGTCCGGAGCCTGTGCTCCGCAACAGGAGAGGCCACAACAGTGAGAGGCCCGGGTACCGCAAAAACAAACAAACAAAAAAAACAAAAAAAAAGAGAAAAGTTAAGCTGAGAAGCCAATTTTCTGTTAAAGCAGAGACAAGTAGCATATTTTAGAAAAGCTACAACAGTTAAAATTTTAAATATATATATATTCAAAAATCCTTAAGCTTATTCACTTATGTGAAATACCTCAAATCCCAAAGATGCTGGATAAATGAGATAGTCAATATACTTAAGGAAGAAGAGAATGAAAAAAACCCACATGTTCTGAGCAACAAATAGTAATTATTATTATGAAGTCATAATGATCATCTTCAAGAATTCTAAACACCCAAAATAAATATGAAAAAACGGTGTAAAATAAATCAATAAAATTTATTACAGTACAGAAAAAAAAAAAGAAAAGTCATATGATCATCTTGATACAGAGAAGCATTTTTTTTTTCTTTTTTGGTCATGCTGCATGGCTTGTGGGATCTTAGTTCCCCAGCCAGGGATCATACCTGGGCCCTGGCAGTGAAAGCGCCTAGTCCTAACAACTGGACCGCCAGGGAATTCCCCCAGAGAAGCATTTGATAAAATCCAACACCTATTCCTAATTAAAATTTTAAGTCAACTAGAAAAGGAAGGGAATACTTCAGTTTAATAAACAGTACCTACAGAAAATTTTCCACAAACACAGTTAACGGTTAATTATTCAAAGTCATCAGGAATGAGACAAGTATGCCTACTATCACCGCTCCTTTCAATATTTTACTGGATGTCCTGGAGGTCCTAGCTAATGTAATAAGGGAAGAGAAATAAAAGACATAAAGATTAAGGAAGAAATAAAACTGTCATTCACAGATGACATGATTATATACATAGAATATCCAAAACAATCTTTGCATAAAAACTGTCAGAATTCATGAATTAGCAAGGTTCCTGGATACAAAGTCTATATACAAAAATTAACTGCAATTTTTATATCAGCAACAATTAACTGAAAATGAAATTAAAAGAAGTCCCTATTTGCCTGGTGCTCAAGAATAAGAATTTTGCAGTAGAATTCACCAATGTATAGGAGGAAAAAGACAATGACTCTAGTGGCCATATATTCCAATTAGCAGACTTTACCTGTTCAAAACTGACACCTTCCTCTGCTCTGAATACATGTTCACAGTTACCAAAGGTCTTGGTAAAGTTCTGGGACAATACCTTCCTGGGAAATTGGGAGTTTAATATCTTAAAAGGACTGATGGGATTACTTGAGCTGAGGCTAGTATGCCTGACTGCTCATGGGGAACTAGAATGGGATTCAACTAACCACCTTTTTTTAGGGAGGGCCTAATGGGCACCTCTCAGGGGCAGCTTTAGGTAAGAAAACTGGCAGGCACCCCATGGTGTCTGGTACTACAGTTGCATCTCAAAGATGTGATGATGGAAGAGCAGCTCCTACTCTGAGCAGATAAGGAAGGACTCACAGGTTTTAGAACAATTTCAGCCCCATTTTTCACCACACTTGCCTGGCAAGGTAAGAAACTATAACCCCAATTTTCTCTCCTCTTTACCCTTTCTTCCCCACTTGGTCCAAGGAAGCAGTAACAAAGCCTGTTCGTTTTCTGTCCACCCTACTAGTGTTTTCTCTGTGTCAAGTCTTATTTGTTTGGAGGGAAAAGAACCAGCCTCTATTTCTACCCACTAGGACTAGAAAGTTTAATTAAGTTCTCAATCAGACCTTACACCCAAAGCTAAATTCTAACTGATAGTTCAGTATCCCAGGTTACTTGACATGGGTAAATGGATACCATGAACTATCATCAGTATTCTGATCACTAAAAAGGTGTATCAATCACCAGAAATTAATAGATTTGCATAATAATTCATCACTTAGGCTCTCATGAGTTTAATTACTCTGGGTGCAGCAACCAAATATAATACCCGGTCATGCAGAGCTGAGGACTGGATCCTGGCATGAGGTAACATACCAAGATACCTCTTGTGTGTGTGAGGTCCCATATGGAGCCAACTGGCCTTCCACTCTGACATTTCTATCTTATCTCCCATAATTAAAAAAGTGGTTTGGAAGCCACTTTGTATAGAAGTATAATTCATTACAATTTGGGGGAGTATAGTCTAGAAGAATTAGTAATCAAGTGAGAGGGTCAATTTAAAGAATAATGACTCTAAATGGCTCCCAAACAAACGCTGATGTCGATCTGAAACACTTCTCCACAAACATAACCCACTAAACTAACCATCATCATAATCAATAATTCAACAAATATTTATTGAGCACCTCTTACACACCAAGTACTATGCTCCTAATAAGCCAGGTATCAATGACAGAATACCACTGCAGGAAAAAAAAAAAATAATGCTTTCACTAAACTATTAGGTACCCTTAACATTTAATGCATTTAAGGTAGGGATCTTAACATACCTTCATTGACATCTTCGTCCTGAGATTTGGTACAGTCAACTCCTGATGATGATGGAACTGCAGAGTCATTTGGATTTTCCTCAGCTGATGACTTGCCTTTTTCCTGAAGACTCTGAGATTGAAAATTAATTAATGATTCCAAAATCAAGTGCACATTTAGCGCTCCCCAGTTGAGAATACAGCATCTGCCTCATTCTCTATTTCTATGACTTGAGCTCTGAACACATACATACTATGTGGAATCTAAATTTGAATATAGCCAAAGCATTTCATAGTACTTAGGTCTCATCCTTCAGGCTGAATCAGTCGTTTGTAAAAAATAATTTTTAAAACCTTGATGATTTCATTAATCTACACGTTGTATCCTTGCTTTTTAAATGAGAAGAGATGGGGCCCTATTAGTTGCATGATTTAGGAAGGAATCCAACAGCTAATCTCAAAAGGTGTAATTACTTTTGTTTTCCCTCGGACTTCAAGTGAGAAGACATGGAAAGTTCACGTATTTCCTCATAAGTCTAAAAAAATATGTCCCAGAGATTTTGTTAACAGACAAAAAAATTCACTCTTTTCTGTGGAAGATTACACCACACCATTGGGAGACTCCTCAAAAATGGAAGCTCAAATCACTCCGTCTAGAAACAGACACTGAGGCCTAAAGAAGAGAGGTGAGTTGCGCAAGAAGACAGTGGCAAAGCTAGGACTAGAACCAGATACTGCCTCCAAACTCTACTCCCCACGCCCCCATTTAATCTACCAGCGTTATGCTACCCTCAAATAAAAAATGCACTATTTGGCAACAGAAAAAAAGGTAAGTGGTTACCACCGAGACAAAAGCTTTTTGGTGGGTGAAATGTTTTGAAGAGGAGCTTAGAACAGGGACGAGGTGAGAACCCGAGTTTCGGTAATAAGGGGAAGAAACTGCTGGAAGTACCCGGCCCGCCCCATCACAGCGAACGGGGTTACTGGGTCCCCCACATCTCTCTTAAGTGTTTTAGGGAGACGAGATAGTAGTGAGCATCCTGGCCCATTATCTCCTCACTTTCTTCTCACGGGTTTTTCTCTCTTCTCTCCGCCTTTCGAACTCCTCAAAGGAGATCTTCCCTTCCAGATAGTCGATGAGCTCCGGGCTGAACCCCGACATGTCTGCGGGGATCTGATGTGCAGTTCCAGAAACCGAAACAGAGAAACGGAAGAGCAGAAGCTCCCAGACGCTACCCCCACGCCGAGGCGCTAAAAACAAGGACCCGTAGTCCTTCCGGGAAAACTGCCCGGCCTGCGCCGCAACCGCGGCGCTCGGGTTCCGCAGGAACTTCTGGCCCCGCCTCTTCCTGGCGACGTGGGCGTGGGCAGGACCCGGACTGGACAGCGGCTGGACCCTCCGGGTCGCCGCTCTTGCCGCAGGGCTCAGGCCTCCGGTTTAAGCTTATTAAGGAGTTGGAAAAAAAAACGTGCTTTAAGAAAATGTTCCTTTATCTACATTATTTCCCGCAATTCTCCATTAAAATTCTGACTCTCAATCCATTTCTTTTTTGAACGTTTGTTTTTAAAATTAATTTAATCATTGGTGTAGTGATTTTTTTCCTTAATTTAACCATTTCCTCTGCCACGTGCACGTTCCACTTTCCAGTTCTGCCCTGCCACAGAAAGCTAAAGTCCTCCCACAATTTATGGTTTAACTCTCATCTCCTCCAATCAATGGCACCATCAGTTTTCCCCGCTTCCACAAATCCTCAAGCTGTCCCTTTCTTCAGACTCCTTCTCAGTCTGTAACTAGGTCATCTAGACTTCACGTCCCACCTCTAATTCTCACCCAAATTTTCTTCTTTTCTTAACAGTTAAACTTTTAGAGAGAATCAAATATTTGCTATGATTAGCATACACTATTGCCCATTTACTACACAGGCTGTGTACTGTCTTATGCATATTACATTCATATCTCAAAATAATCCTTTTGGATTATATTTTATTATTTTATGTTATTCCTAATGCCAACGTTCTGAATCTAATACGTAGTAGAGCCAAGATTCAAACCCTGGTCTATCTGACTCCAAATCCCATACTTGGAATTAATATGATATACTGCCTCTCCTCAGTGGAACACTTCTTCAGCTCCTACACACTCCTGTGGTTTATATTTTACCTTGTCTTATAACTATTTCTCTGCTGTCCTCTTCTAAAGACACTAGCTAGCTGTCAACATCTTGAGAACAGCACTACCTGATACATCTTTGTGAACTTTCCTCTGTAGGCTAGTAATCTATGCTCAAAACACATTTATGAATTCAGCTGGATGGAACTGAAAGTGCCTTGGGAATGGGCAAGGGATAAGAGGTACGGAATGCAGCTCAGTGCAGCTGAGGTTAGGGACAAGTTACAGGGAGCCTATCACCTGGCTTGGCCATTGGTGCCTCTTTATGACAATCCAAATGAGGAAAAGCAACAGTTGGATGGGAGAATGAGGGGCCAGGACCTGTAAGAGGGGAACTTCCAGGTGAGAGAAAAAATCTCCAGCTGGAAGTCATTCCTTTCTCATGATAAAGGATCCTCAGGGCCCTATCTGGGTATAAAATATGGGAGGCTAGGTGAGTGGGTTGGCATAAGGTAATCCACAGAAATCCCTAATAGGTAAATTCCCCCCTGAATTTCTCCAGGCTGTCAGGGAATTGCATTTGAGAGGAAGTCGAGTCTCTAGTCCTTAGGAGAAAAGAAGGAAATCAAAAGGAGCAAATCTGGTCACCTGGTAAGGAGAATGTTCTCCTAAGACCCAGATGGCTTAGACTAGCTTGTTTGTTATTGGCTGCCTGGAATATGGGAATAACAATTGTGATGATATAGATTCACATTGCAGAGATTTGCAGCAGGAAGCAAGGGGTGGGAGAACATTTTTTCTGCTGTGGAACACCTTGATGATGTGACAGTTTTGTTTTTTTGGTTTTTTTTTTTACAGGTCAGAATGTAGCAACAGGTCTTGAAATTGGAATCTTTCTGCTTTTCTTTTCTCCACTTTGTTGTAAGTGATGTGTCCCCTGGTGAGTCAGAGGCATCCACATTACCTTGAGATGAAGTGGAATTGTTATAGCAGTAATGAAAATAGCAAGAAGAAACTTTTCAGACTTTCAGACTGATTTCTGAGAATCAAAATGGAATGTCTGAAGAAAGCAGAACATTGAATTTATACCATGACGAGAGCATGAAGAGTACACAGGGAGGGAATGACTCCCTCCTTCCTCAAGGGGAGGAGCCAGGATGGGGTGTGACACTTTTGGGGAGACAATTTTCCCATGGTTCTCTCACTTTTTTGCAAAAACTTGTGACTGCTTTCACTCTGGACTATCTTTTCAAGGATGTCTGGAGAACAAACAGCCTTGAAAGATAGAGATATTGTCTCCCTCTGGGACAGAGGGCAGATTTGTTTTCTGACCAGTATGATAATATTTCCCTCTGGGGCAAAGGTTGGGCATGTTTGGGCATGTAGCCCCCTTGTAAGAGTGGGGATTTCCTAAGTTTGGGGTTCCTCAACTGTGGCACAAACCAACTAGTGCCCAGTAAACACCTGGACTCACCTCCACATGGCCCCCATGATACTTGGGGGACAAGGAGAACCAACAGGAATGTAAAACACATGCTGCCTGCTGAGCCATGAATAATAAAGTCTATTGCCTTAGACCCACTGGTCTCAGGGCCCACCAGGATCTGTGAAATTGCAGCACCCAGTGTGTAGCTTGCAAATCAGGTAAAATCTCACACCCTTAATAGTTCTTGACCACACTAGACCCAGGATAGGGGACAATAGGCCATGTCCTAGGGATGGGGAATGGAATGCTCATCAAAGAGGAGCAGAGTCAGTGTTGAGAGGCTGTCAAGGACCTATGCAGAGAAGGACCACAGACCCCTTGGGAGCCTAGATCACCTGCAGAACACTTATTTTCATTGCAGGAAACACTACACTTCTGCTGTTTTCCTAACGACAGTTCTCGGCCAAGGACAAAATCGCTTCCCCAGTGGCCTTTTAGAAATGTGAATAGGGAGGTTTTGCTGGTCAAAATAATAGCGCAGGGGTGGGGAAATCACTAATATACCACTATACATTGTCTGGGGACCAGGTGTGCTAAATGGTCACCACGAAGACTTGTCCTTCCCCAACTGACAATACCATCACTGATAAGAAACTCTAGTCTAGTGGAGTGTAGGCCTCCCATCAACAGCTACCTGCCAGTTGTGAGGAATGTTCCAGCAGAAGGATGCATGTCCTGCGCTGAGACTTTGCAAGCTCATAGCTAAAAGTCCCCTGTGGATGCCCTTCCTTTTCAGAGGCCTTAAAACTAATAAACATTCCCTTTGTGGAGCTCTTGACAACCAGAGCAGGAGTGGTGAAAGGGAAAGGGAAAGCCAGTCACTGGTACTTGAGTGGAACTGGACAGGGGTGAAGCACTCCCTACCACTCTACCATTTATCTGAACAGGCTTATTTTTATGAGGAATAGCTCATCAATAATTACTTATAGGACTTCCCTGGTGGCGCAGTGGTTAAGAATCTGCCTGCCAATGCAGGGGGCATGAGTTCGAGCCCTGGTCCGGGAAGATCCCACGTGCCACAGAACAACTAAGCCCATGCTCCACAGCTACTGAGCCTGTGCTCTAGAGCCTGCAAGCCACAACTCCTGAGCCTGCATGCCACAACTCCTGAATCCCGCACACCTAGAGCCCGTGCTCTGCAACAAGAGAAGCCACCGCAATGAGAAGCCCACACACCGCAACTAGAGAAAGCCCACGCGCAGCAACGAAGACCCAACACAGCCAAACATAAAATATAATTATAAATAATAATAACATATCTTTTAAATGGTAAAACAAAAAAGTCTGGCATTAACTAGAAGCAGCTTCCATTACTGTCTGACTAATAGCAAAATAACACACATTTATTTCAATTCATTAAGTATTTATTGAGTGCTTGCTACATGCAAGGCATTGTACTAGGTGCTGGAGAAATAAAAATGGCTTATATATGATCTTGGCTCACAAATATCTCACAACCCTCCAGGGAAAACACTTATACAACTAATTACAATAGAACATATTGAACCAGATATAGAATCTGTTCTTGCATAAATATTTTATTCTTGATATTGAATATCAATCATCCACAAAAAAGCCACAGAAAACTATTTTGGAATGTACAGACTAGTGTTTTTAGGATTACACTGTTTCCTTCTAGTACAGTGTTCCTTTTGCAGAAATCAGAGAAAATGATGCAGCTCTTCATAAAGAAAAGTAGCTATTTCAGATGAGAATATGAGAATCAGAATGATACAGCCTCAGTTGGGGAGGGGTGGGTGGAGGAAGAGGGTTGGTTATGAAAGAAGGGAAATCCACCTGTTTCTCCTCTCCCTTCCTGAGGTTGTATGTGGAAGAGCCAGAGGTGAGGCATGGCTAGGATATCTGGTGTAGCACAATGTCCACCTCTGAACATCGTGGCAGAGAACATCTCCCAGAGGCCCAAGAGACTCCTAAAATCCCACGTTTCTTTGCCTTCCATTTCAACTTAATTGTGGATATTCATCACTTACTCTCCCTTGATATGTAACTAAGACTGTGAGATCTTTCAATAGCATATGCTGACCATGGGAATGCATCTTCCTTTTAGAAAAAAGATAAATTTAAAACCCAAATTCCTGTTACATATAATGAACTAAAGTAAAAATGAGCAATGTCCCTTTCAAATAAAAACAGATTGATAAAAGGTAAGAAACATAGAAGACAAGCTTAAAGGAAACATAATTTAGAAGATCATTTCTTTTGACTTTATGGTGTTTCTGTAATCCTTGCAATATATGCCGTGCTCTACACTGGTATCTATGGTTATTGACTGAGAAAAAAACCCATGCACGGAAGTCACATATGGCCCAAAGCTCAAGCTGTTCACATAGCTTGAGCTACGTAGACTAAAATGTAGAATAAAATCATTACAAATTAACAAAAATGGAGGGAAAAAACACATAAAAGTTTAGCCATGACCATGAATCAATTTTTCTAATGAGAAGCTTCGTCTGTAGTTTTAAAACCACCAGACATCTGAAAGAAAACATTATAACGAATGGAAAATGAAGATTAACACAAAGACCCAAAGATCAACATAGTTCAGTGAAAACTCTTTTTGTCTTCATTTCCTAATTAGAGTTGTTAGGAAAGGAGAGCTTGTATTTATGAAATATTCTCCAAATCAGAAACTTTGCTTCTTTTGCAAAGTTGAATAATTATTATATTACAATATCACTAACTGGGTGCTTTCTCTTTTTTCCTGCTCTTAAATATTTCCTTGTTTCATGCTCACACAAAAGTATGTATTTGATGTTTTCTCTGATACTTTTTATTAGAAATCCATATATGCAATTTATAGATGAATAAACTAAGGCTTACAAACAACTTGTATGCAATACTGTCTCATACTGAAATAGGTACTTGGTATTAACAATTATTCTGTTTTAGTGTCTGTTACCCTAGGGCCTGAGTGTGAAAAATAGTCAAGGGATCCTTCATTAATATACTTGTGTTTATTCTATTTTATTTTCTCATTGTAGGACAGTTCTCAAGTGCATATACCACATGGTAAATTGCATCCTCTTAGAATAACAATCATTATTTTTAAAAAATCATCCCATTTAAAAGAGCTAATCATCAAAACCCTTTCACAATCATAATGAAGTGCAACAATGGTTTGCTTCCTCACAATTTCATCCTATGCCCATGAAAGAATGGGAGTAGATTTTAATTATGATTTGGTTCCCTTTATTTATTAATTAATTTATTTTATTTTTTTTTTGCGGTATGCGGGCCTCTCACTCTTGTGGCCTCTCCCGTTGCGGAGCACAGGCTCCGGACGCGCAGGGTCAGCGGCCGTGGCTCACAGGCCCAGCTGCTCCGCGGCATGTGGGATCTTCCCGGACCGGGGCACGAACCCGTGTCCGCTGCATCGGGAGGTGGACTCTCAACCACTGCACCACCAGGGAAGCCCCGGTTCCCTTTATTATTAAGCCAAATGAAAAGCTAACAGACTAGAATCATAGTATATTTTCTTCGACTGCACCATACCTGTTCCTTTTTAAATGGCAGGTATTTATTTGACAGGAATGCTAAAGTAATAAGAATAGTAAAATTCAAATCTTCGACATAAATTTCTAATTTTTTTCCTATGAAGGGCTATCTTTACTAATATTCTACTCTTTTTCCCCCTCTAGGTGAGGAAGTTCAAGCTCAAATATATGCTTAATACTTTCTCCCAAAAGAAACCATTCTTTTAAATTTTTACTATCCATTTAATCCAACTGTACAGCTCAATATATTTCTTTACAGATAATTTTCCACATAATTTAGTTCTATGACCTGGTCTGAAAAAAGATATAGGTATAAGTATGTGGTTTTTAATTATATTTCATAATTCTATTGAGTGATAGTTCTACTATTTTAATATATCTCTCCCCAGAAAACTATGCTTTAAAAATCATAACTGTCATTTCTTTTTAAAACCAGACTGTAAAATATATGAACCAAATCAGAGTATTAACAGTGATGAGTATCATCAGAACTGAGCAGTTATTTACATGAGGAAATAAAATCATTTTTCAAATAAATATTTTCTAAACCTCTTTATGACTTTATGACTGAGTTGTATGTTTAGATAGATGCTGGGAATAAAGGGATGAGTTTTACCTGCACTCAGAAGAAACATTCAGACTTTGAGGTAATTGGGGAAGGAGTTTTTCTGTTCTTCATAATCTGCAAATGCAGAAGCAATAAGTTCTGATTGGAAAGAGAGAGGTCCGGGATTCTCGTTCATGGAGGAAATATTTGAAAACATTCCAAGATCAAGACCTCTTCCTTTAAAATATGCCTGAAGGGTTCTGAAAAACTGAAGAGAGAAAGAAAATGTTCAATGTCATTTATCATTTAAACACTCCAAATACTCAAAGATGAGTATTTTTCCCCTCTCATTTCCCCCCCAAATTGACTTTAGAGCTAACCCAGGAGGCAGGAGGTGGAAAACTCAGAAACACAAGCTGTGGCTCCTTCTCCCCTTCCCCCTCCTTTCTACCTGACATTTCAACTCTAAACAAAGATAATTCACCATTCTTGAATATCAATTATTTAACAGCCCACAGTGAGAAGATTCATTGGCCATCTCTGAGTACTGAAGTCAGAGATGAAACTGAACTCCACAGTGATCAGAGCTCAGGTGTCTCCTCTCCGATTGATGGTGAGCTAGATCCCAGTCATCTCAGACGTGGGGTTTTCAGCTGTGTATTCTGTGAATACACAGAAGCTGTGCAAAGTGCTCTTTGATTGTTTTAATCCTATATTGGTATATTTCACATCATTTTCTTTAGAAAAACTATATTTTGAAATCGTAATGTCATCATGTTTACTGTATTTGGCATATTTTTAAAAGAGAAGTTTTACTGGTATTTTGAATTCTATTTCCTAGATAACGTTATGTTGAAAAGAATGCCTAGCAAATTGAAAAGAATGCAGGTCGACTTTCAGTTTTTGCAATGGAGCTTTGCAAGTATTGGTTATGTGAGAATCTGTTTTGTTATCAGTTCAACCTAAGCTGTGCAAAACGTAATTCCCTGGTACGCTCTTGATTCTGTATATATCAATATATTAGAAATTAAGGCTATGAAGTCAATATGTATATAATATTTACAAATGTAATGTGCTATGTGTGTATAAGGTCATTTCTAAATATAAATTTGTTTCTCCGTACAGAAACAAGTGTAAATGGGCTAGAACACCGGCCACTAGGCTAGCAAAATTCTTCTCTGGTCCTGCTGGGGAATCTTCTTAGCCCTTGGCAGCCTCCTCTCCACCGTGCTCTAGCAGAGTGCAGTGTGCATAACTCCAAGGAGGTGCCAATTTTACCCTGCAGCCTGGCATGTCCCAGTGGCTGTTCTTACCAGATCTCGGTTTCTAGGATTGTTGAGGGGCTTCTATTTTTCTTCGTTTCTCAACACGGCTCCATGCACAAGCCCAAGTTGCACCAGGGCAACAGCCAGCAGCAGGAGTGCTCTGGGCATTGTGGAAGGAAGCTGAGTGAAAGGAAGGACCAGGGAAATGTCAATGGCCAGAGAGAGAGATATAGAAGAGGGAGAGAGAGGACAAGGGAGGGCAAAAGTAGAAAAGAGAAAGAGGAAACATTTTTAAAGGGAGACAAAGAAGAAGAAATAGTATATTGGTTCACCTGAATTTTGCAGCCCTCTTTTTTTCCACATTCATTTCTTAATGAACCCCCCTAAAACCAGTTATTAGCTTAAAGGAGTCCATGATAAGGAGAATGTTATACAGTGATAAACAGCAATTATGAATACAACCTAGAAAGTGAGTATGCCTTTTCATCTGAAAAAAATTGCACTTTGTTGTCTCCAAAGAAACTGCAATTCTTAACAATAACAACAAAAAAAGAAAAAACAACCAATCTTAAATTACTTTAAGTGTTAAGACAGCAGTCTTAAAAAAAAAAAGAGAGAAAAGAAAAAAATATACAGCCCGAACTGAAAGATGCACCTTACACACAGGTCTGAGACAGACACACACCACACCAGTGTAAGTAGAGATTGTATCCCACCCCAAGGTGTGAAATGGAAATGAAACACACAGAAAGAGCTAATAGAGCTTACCAGGAGTTTGCTTTTGCCTGGCCCTGGTTGTTTACCCTGCCTACAATCTGCAAGGCGATTCATGGCTACTTATAACCAGTGGATCAGCTGCAGGTGGGAGTCATTGATGTGAGCGGGGGTGGGGGGCTCAAAAATAATGATTCCATTTTCATCCACAGCACAAAGACCCTTGAGAATCACATCTTCAGGCTTCTTCAGGGTTAACAGTGAAGCTGTTTGTCCTAAATACAGCAGACTCTCCTCCAACCACTGAACATTTCATTTGGATGTTATAGAACACACAAGGCACTTCCACACGGCAAAATGGCTTTCTCCTTTTTCACTTTTAAGAGAAGGTATATACACAGCAGCTGGGAATATGATAATGATTATCCCACCTAACAGAATGCTCTTTTGGAGCTATCAGCCTTTCAAATTAATCACATTTTTTTAAAGAGAAAATTCTATTGCAAGAGACAAAATTGCTCTTTGTGACCCATACCTTATATTTCTTCTTAGAATCTCAAGAAGCTTTACAAGTTTTAAATAGTGGTATGGTTAATCATAATACCCTTTCAAAATAGAGCAAAAAGATAGCACATGTTTTGTGGAAAAAAGAAAACTTACCTCACCTATAGCATCCCCTTGCTAAATAAATGCCATCTGCAGAAAATGGAAGGGTTGAGAAATTGGACTTGACAAACTGAAGTTGCTTTGGTTCCAATAGTTCAGAACAATCCAGAACAAGCTCTTTGTTGAGAAGGCTAGTAATCTGGACCGGAAATTAGAATACCTGGCTACAATCTCAGTCTTGCCATTTTGACCTTGGGAGGGTCATCATGACCTTCATTTATTCACGCCTTTTGTTTATTCAACAAACTTTTACTGAGTGCCTACTATGTGCCAGGCACTGCACAAGGCTTTGGGGATAAAATAGTAAGAATAATAGATTCCCTGCCCTCATGGAATTAACAGATTAGTGGGCAAGACAGACGTTAATCAAACCATTATATAACAAAGTGTATAAATATCAATGATGATAATTTCTATTGAGATTATGGCACTATGACAGGGTAGAAGAGGTGGATTCGATGCAGTCTCAGGGATCAGGTAAGGCTTCTGTGAAGAAGTGACCTTATATCTGGTAGATGAGTAGAGTTACCTAGGCAACCTAGGGAGAACAGAGGGAGAAGAGGTTCAGACAAGGTGAACAACTGTACTAGACCTTGTGGCTGGAAGGAACATGGCAAATTAATGCAACTGAAATTAAGTCAGTATCTGAGGAGTATAAGGAGCAAGGTGGGGGGCTGATGCAACTTGGGCCTTTAGAGGTAGTCAGATTATGATCTTTCTGCTGCAAACAATGCTAACTGATTGAAAAGTTTTAAGCATCCAAGTGACTTGATAACAGACTTGCAATTTTAAAAAGCTATTCTGGTTGCACTGTTGGAGGACAGACTGAGCTAGAAAAGAGGGAGACCAGTTAGGTGGCTACTGCAATAGTCCAGGCAGGACAAGATGTTAACTTGGATTGGGGTGGTAGCACAGATGCAGAGTTGTGGGTGGATCTGAGAGATATTTAGAAGGTACTGATAATGTACTGGATACTATGGGAGGCAGAGCTAAGGGGAAGAGAGTTTCAAGGCCAATCCCTAGGTCTCAGGATTATGCAGCTGAGCAGACTACAGTGCCATTAGCTGACATATCAAACACCGGCATGAGGAGATGAGGTTCATGGGTTCCAGGTGGGACACATTGAATTTGAGGAGCCTTGGAGATCTCCAAGTGGGGATGGGGAGTATACAATTGGATACACAGGCCTGAAGCTCAGAGGAGAGGTCTGGAAAGGAGATGTAACTATGGGGGCTGTAAATATGGCATGGAAAGGATGAGATTACCTCAGTGAAGATTAGCAAATGAGAAGAAAAGGTGACGTAGGACTTGAGCTTTGAGAAATTTTAACATGAACCAGCCCTAAACCAGAATCTATATGAAGGAGACCCTGGAGGTAGGGGGAAAACCAGGAGAGGATGGGAGCAAGAGAAGAACATGTTTCAAGAAGGGACAAATTGGGTAAATGAGGACTTAAAAGGATCCATAGAGCATTAGAGATATTTGGGTAGATGGAGGTGAAGGTCAGATTAGAAGGGACTCGATGGACAGGAAAGAGAGAATGAATCCATCAAGCTCTTGAGAAGTTTGCTTGTGTCTGTGTGTGTGTGTGGGGGGAAGGTGCTGATTTTATTGTTAAGACTTGAGTCTGTCTAAATGTCAGTGGTCATTGCTTTCTTTAACCTAACTATGCACATTTGCCTACCATCACATCTCAAAGTTTTCTCCTATATTTTCTTCTAGAAGCTTTATAGTTTAGCTTTTACATTTAGGTTTATGATTCATCTCGTTAGTTTTGTATATGATGCGAGGAAGGTTCCAGGCTTATTTTTTTTCCCATATAAGTATCCAGTTACTCCAGAACTGTATGTTGAAAAGATTTTCTTTTCCCATTGGAATGTTTTGGCACCTTTGTCAATAATCAATTGACCATAAACACATGGGTTTATTTTTGAACTCTTTGTTCTGTTCCACTGATGTACTTACTACTTATCCATCCTTTTGCCAATACCACACTGTCTTGATTACCATAGCTTTATAGTAAGTCTTGAAGTCACATATTGGTGTGATTCTTCTCCAAAATTGTTGTGACTATTTGAAATTGTTTGCTTTTCTATGTACATTTTAAAATCAGCTTGTAGAGTTTTAGAAAAATAGCCTGCTGCAATTTTTATTGAGATTGTATTTAATATATATATCATTTTGGAGAAAAATGACATCTTAAAAATAGTGAGTCTTCCTATCAATGAATATTATCTCTCTTTATCTTAGGGCTTTAAAATTTTCTCTAAGCAATATTTTGTAGTTTTTGGTGGAGAGACCTTGTACATATTTTTATTTATTCCTAAGTATCTTATAAATGGCATTTTATAAAAATTATTTTACAGTTGTTTGATATTTGAATATGGAAAATATTTTTTGTATATTGACCTTAAATTCTGTGTCCATACCAGTCCTAGTAGTTGATTTATATATTCCTGAGGGCTTTTATAAATTACTGGATTTGATTTGCTGGTATTTCATTAAGACCTTTCACATTTATGTTAACAAGGAATGTTGGTCAGTAACTTTTTGTAATTTCTTTGTCATGCTTTGACATCAGGCTGTGCTTGCCTCAAAACATGATTTGGGAAGCGATCCCTCCTCTTTTATTTTCCAAAAGAGTTGTCAACATCAGTGTTACCGATGTTCAACAGAATTAAAACTTCAATACAATTCACCACTGAAATAAACTGGGCCTGGAGTTTTCTTTGGGGAAGCTTTAATTTTTCTAAGTCAGGTTTATTAGCATGTAACTTATATATCCTTTTTAGTAAAAAGTTCCACAAATTTTGTATAGCTATGTAAGCACCATCACAATCAAGATTTAGAACATTTCCATCACCCCCAAAGTTCCCCTCAAGCCCCTTTGGAGTCAGTTCCCCTGTAACCACTCTTATGTTTTCTGTCACTACAGTTTTTCCTTTTTCTCTCATATAAGTAGAATCACACAATATGGCATGTTAGCATACTGAACTTAAGAGTCATCAATATTATTTTACATATCAGCTGTTCACTTCTTTTTACTTGCCAAGTAATATTTTATTTTATGGATGTGCCACAAATTTTCTACCCATGCACCAGTTGACAGACTTGGTTTGCTTCCAGTTTGGGGAAATTATTAACAAAGCTGCTATAAATATCTACATACAGGTCTTTGTTTTGACATGTTTTCATTTCTTTTGAGTAAACATATGGAAGTGGTATTGCTGGTTCATATGCTAAAGGTATGTTTCACTTTCTAAGAAATTGCCACACTGTTTTCTAAAGTGACATTCTCTTTTGCATTCCCACCAGCAATGTATGAGAATTCTAGTTGCTTCAAATCTTTACCAGTACTATTGCCAGTTTTTGAAAATTTTTATTTTAGCCGTTGTGGTTATAATTAGCATTTTTCTAGTGACTATGTTGGGCATCTTTTCATGTACTTAGTTTGTCACCCATGTATCTTCTCTGGTGAAGTGTTTAAGTATTTTGCTCATTATAAATTTAGTTGTTTTCTTGTTGGTGAATTTTGAAAATTCTTTATATATATTTTAGATACAAGTTCTTTATCAGATGTATGTTTGGTTTTCTCTCACTTGCAAATTGTGTTTTCGTTTTCTTAACACTGTTTTTGAACAGTGTTGAAGTTTTTATTTTTGGTGAAGTCTAATTCATCAATTTTTGTCTTTTATGATTTGGGCTTTAAAAATATTTTAAAATTTCTATTTTAATTTCTCCATTGGCATTCTAGCTATACCTCTTTGAATTATTATTTTAATGGTTGCTTTAGGGATTATAAAATGTAATCTTACACATAGGGAACCACAGGTAATAATACTTTAAAATTAGCTGGGGTCAATTGTAAAAAGAAAAACTTCAATTATTTCTTAAAGTTTTTCTAAATGTATTAATCTATTTAGTAAATATAATAACTGGACCATAATTAAAATTTCTGTTATATAAAACTCCAATACATACAAAAGTAAGGAGAAAAGAATAATGCAAGTCCACGTACTTATGACTCAGCTTCAACAGTTATCAACACATAGGCAATTTTGTTACAGACATAATTTTTGTTGTTGTTAAATCAGGATTTTGAATTATCTTGGGTCACTGTTATGATTACTCATTTGAAAAAATATTTAACAAATTTCTACCATGTAAAATATGCATTGCTAAGTGTGGGACTACAAATAGGTGTATGGAAAGGGACACGATCCCTGCCTGCTACGAGCAAACAATCTATATGGAAAAACAGCATGGTGTGGTGGAGTTTCAGAACCAAATTTAACCATGTTCAAAACTGGA
The DNA here is from genome assembly GCF_964374135.1 of Grampus griseus. Lineage (NCBI taxonomy): Eukaryota > Metazoa > Chordata > Mammalia > Artiodactyla > Delphinidae > Grampus > Grampus griseus. The sequence goes on along the minus strand of NC_139001.1, from coordinate 38,176,597 downwards.
CTCTGCCATTCTCCTGGGCAAATATTAATCTCTCTGCACCTCAATTTCCTCATCTGTGAAGTAACCCTACTTTGCAGTGTTGTTGTAAGATTTAGAAATGATACGTATAAAGGGCACCTGACATGTAGATGCTAAATGTCACCATTATTAAGAACTGCACATAATGTGACCTAATGTGATGATTCCCATAGGATATGAAACTATGACAGCAAGAGCTAGAAGTAGGGATAAGATTAGTCCTGACTGGCAATTGGTAGATTTTTACGGAGAAAATTTTGACAGCAAAGATGTGGGAAGAAGTTCTTGAGCAAAGGCAGTGAAGTAGCAAAAGGAAGACAAAGGAGATGCAGTAGCCAAGTTTGCATGTGTGGCAGACTTGGCTCATTGTTTCCTTTTATCCCTTTTGTTATGGGCGGAATTGTATTCCCCTCCCCCCCCCAAGTTTCATATGTTGAAGTCCTAACCCCCTATCAGCTGGCACATTGATCTTGGACTTCTCAGCCTTCAGAACTTGAAGAAATAAATTTCTGTTGCTTAAGCCACGGAGTCTGTGAAATCCTATTATAGCAGCCCAAGAAATACACCTTTCTTCTTAGATGTTGTTTGGGGTAGCACAAACTCAGCTTAAAAACTTGATTCCGCCATCTCCCTTGCATTTCTTTAGTGGTGATGCGATATTATTCTGGCCTGTGAGCTGTAAATGGAAGTCCCTGAGAGTGGGAAAGGGAGAAGAGAGGGAGAATCCTTTCCAAATAAAAGGAAAAATTCCTTTTGCTCCTTTCCCCTCCTTCCTGGAAATATCATGCAGCCACAGTCTTGTTATGAAAGCCACACATTAAGGATGGAGAACAAATGCGATAGAAGGAACTTTGGTTCTTGATGACTTCATGGAGTCTTATCCTGGATCTTCTACCTGAAAATTTGATTGTTTAAGCAACTATTTCTCAGGCTTCCTGTTTCTTGCAAACTAATCCTAACTGAAACAGCCTGTGTGGGGAGGAGATGGGTGTCTTTAGGAAACGGTAGGAGAGAAGGCTGGAAATGGATCAAACTGTCAAGGAGTTCAGACTGTTTCCTATCAAACATGGGGGAAGATTAAAAGGTTTTGAAAAAGTGAGTGATAATGCTAAATTGCTGTTTAAAAAAGGATTAATGGGAATATGCAGGAGAAAAAGGAAGAGGGTGAGACAATGAGAAGATCATTTGTGAAGCTGCTGCAAAATTAGGAATACTAGTAATGATGGTCTGAATTAGGGTGGGAGTCAGCAAAGAGTGAACTAATGTAAGGGTGGCCCTAAAGTGCTGGACTCTTCAGGGCCTGTGGTATGCAAGGAGGAACTAGATGGTAAGCAAAGGAGACATGATCAAAATGAATGGAGGTTCAACTTTAGTAGCTGGAGGATTTAAGAGAAATTTGGAAACTGAAAGTTGTTAATTAGGGAGGGAGAGAAATCATAAGGTTAAATTTCAACAATGAGTTGCAACTGAATTTGTTTAGTTTGGAGGAAACTAGAGATTGGAGAGCTGGAAGAAAGCACCTATCATTTCTTGTACACAAAGGTGTCAGATGCATTTGGTTCATTAACTCATTTAATGGTAATATTTAAGATAATATTATTGTCACAATTTATGGATGAGGATACAGTCTCAGGGAGGCTAAATACCTTACCACTGATTCAGAAATACTTAGATATGGAACTGAGGGAGCAAGTCTGTCTGACTTGGTGAATCATCAACCAAGAATATAACACTGAAGCCACAGATGAAATCTCTAAGGGAAAATATAGAAAGAGTAATAAGGAAAGCTGTGGGCATATCATTGGAAACATTTTTTTCCAAAGCAAAAGGAGTAACTAGTATGGTCAGAAAAGATTTTCAGAGAGTAGGAAGTGAACTAGTATTGATAATTACATATTGCAGAACTCAGACAGTCTGGTTTGAATTCTACTATGGGCAAATTGCTCAATTTCTCTGAGACTATTTCTTTTCTTGTAATGGAGGATAATAATCCTCCCTCTAAAGGTTTTTATGGAGAATGAAATGAGAAACTGAACGTGAATGTGTCTGGCATGGATTCTGGTACAATAGGTACTTAGTGAATGTCTGCTGAAAGAATAAAGTATAGGTGACAAGGTGGTCTGTAGAAACCCCACAATATGGTCTAGAATGTTTTTACTGAAAGAAATTGCTTATACTTTTCAGTTTTTCTATGATTTGTTTCTTTTCTTTCAAAGTTGAATTACAGAGTATATTTCTGATTAAGGATTCCAGTTAGTTGCATTTTGGCACCTAAAGATCCTACTGCATTTTAGTCTCACTGGAACAATAAAAAAAAGTTAATTTAAAACTATAAGGTACTGCAACAAGACGAAGAAAGAACAAAATGGAGATTCAGAAAATCCATTCTCCACTTGGTCCGCTGTAGCTAAGGTACCTAGGATCTTGGGAAAAATGAAAATTAAGATAGGCCACTGGCTGGCAGCAACTTAAGACATTTTGGTTGTGTTCATAATATGCTACACACAGGGAGTCAAGCAAGGTCCCACGTCAAATCTAACACAGAAAGAGGCTTGTCTACCACATCCAATTAGTTGCTAACCCCTAAAGAGTCCCCTTACATTGTTTCACTCTTTTTTTGGCTCCCAACCTAGTTTAAATTATCATTACTAGTATTCCAAATTTTGTAGCGGTTTGATAAATGATCTCCTTCTCCTCATCTCACCTACTTCCCTTCTATCCTGCGTATTTTATTCCCATTAATTTTTTTACACACAAAGATTTTACAAACTTCAGTATCAGAAAAGAACTCCCCAATGCTGGCTCTACCAGTTTCATTCCTGTCTACCCTACCCAATAGATCACAGCTGAAGGATTGTAAGTCATGACGTTTAAGGTGCCCTACTCAATTCCTTTGGTCATTAAATGTTTCTAACAGTAAGCCAGCTTGGAGCCAGGCATTATTTCTGTACCCCAAGAAGGATATCAGGGAAACAATGCCTCATGTATATTTTCATGTTTCCGCATGGTTTGGCTTCCTGAACAAAGGAAATTGACATGCTATAAAGACATGTCTCCTTTTCCCAGAAACACTTACTCTCCAGTGCTCTTCCTCCCCTTGCCTCCTGTTTGGTAGAGCCACACGCTTACATTCTATGGGAAGATGAAACCTGGAGCCGTCTGTTTACATTCGAAAAGACTGTAAAACATTTGTGAACAAAGGCTTTACTTCCTCTCTCAGGAGGGGAAGAGGGCAGCATGTAGCTTATATAAACTCCCAGATTTATAATTTCAGAGTTACTTTCCTGTGGTGCAGAACAAAACAGAAAAGCCCATTTGAACATTCAGGGTTCACCTGGCCCCCCTCACACTGCCCTCAAGGGGGAAGAATTGGGCAAGGGGAACTGCCGTGGTTATTGCTTTAAGTAATAATAGTTGGTTCCTGATCCAGAAACCTCATTTTTTTGCTTTCAGGATAATATATAGCTACTAAAACCTATTAAAGACAACCTCAAAGGCTTACAAAAATATATTCTAAACTAAGTTTCTTCAGAAGGGGGTTGTGTACATTCTAAGTGGTGTGCAAGGCAACATGTTGGGATGTGGGAGGAAAACAATTCATTTTCATGTTTTTAATCTAACAAATTAGTGTACCAGCATTTTATACATGAATTGATACCAATGCCGTTACTCAGCCTTCTTCATAGCTGATCATACACAGAGTGTGAGATATATTCTGAGAGAAGAGTGGGAATTCTACAGTTTGTTGGAGGATGACAGGGCACCCCACTAGTTTTTTTCATTCACTTGTTTAAGCATATTGTGACATGGTAACATCTATGAGCCAGTTAAAATCCATGCATTATATTAAGTATTTATCATATTATCTAGTTTTAATTAACATAGCTATCACAAAATGAATAAGCAGCTTAAAAATATACCTTACAAGACACTACTCCTTACAATAAAATCTGAAAATAATACCATTAATGCAAATCAACAAAAGAAAATTTACCAGTGTCTACACTTCTACTCTTTTGTCAGGCTCATTAAGCATTAAAAACAACAGGGACTTCCCTGGTGGTCCAGTGGTAAAGAATCCGCCTTCCAATGCAGGGGACGCGGGTTAGATCCCTGGTCAGGGAACTGAGATCCCACGTGCCACGGGACTACCGAGCTTGCGTGCCTCAACTAGAGCCCAGGCACTCTGGAACCAGTGCACCACAACTACAGAGCCCATGCGCCCTGGAGCCTGCCCACCACAACCAGAGAAGAGAAAACCCGCATGCCACAACTAGAGAGAAGCTCACGTGCCGCAGCGAAAGATCCCGCATGCTTCAACTAAGACCCAACACAGCCAAAAATAGATAAATAAATCTTAAAAAAAGAATTAAAAACAACAATTTAACCATATCTGATAAGTTATTCCTCTATTAAAATTACATATATTACTATATACAATTATATGTAAAAGTTACATATAATTAAAGTTTACATATTATTATAGTAGTAGTATGTTTATGGGGGTAAAGTTCAAACGTTTTTAATGATAAGGGTGTGCAATCAAAAAAGTTTCGAGATCACTGTCCAAAACAATCACATTTCCTTTTACAGTACTGTGTGGATCTGTAATTTATATATGTAACTAAACCTTTTATTTATTCTACTTAAAAATTAGCTAGAACAAAGATTTTTTAAGTGCAGTGACTGTTACACATTCCTAGTTTAAAATACAACTATATTGCACACTTTGGTTTTCTAAAAAGAGTAAACCAAGTTCCTTTCTTAACTAAATTCTTTTTTTCTCCAGTAGGTCAAACGTTTTATAGAAAGGTTTTCTTCCTCTCTCCTCCATCCCAATCTTGTATCATTTTCTTAAGGGCAACCAACCATCTCTGTAACCACATAAAATACTGTTCTTTCCTGTAAGCCAGGGAACAAAAAGAGTGTGAATCATGAAGTTTCCTCTTCAAACACCTTCTAACTAAATATCTGCAATTCCAGAGTAAAAAGGCCTTTACTGTTTCAGTCAAATCTTACACTCCAGTCCCTAGATCATTCTAGCTGTTTTTCTCAACCTTCTATAATACTTTCTTGATCAGAATGGCACAAATACTAAGGGTAAAAAGCATAATGATTGAATCTTTTTTAGCATGTGAACATACCTTATAGAACTATTTGATACTGAAGGATAGGCTGATTTACATACATGGATATTCAAATGAGCACACAACTGCAAAACCTGAAGATTTCCATTTACACAGTATACTACGATTTAAGCACATCTAGGAAGTCTAATGAAACTCAATTCTTTCTCCAAACATATTCAAGAGAAAAGCAAATCACCAGAAGTATTTTTAAAATTTCAATTTTAATATTTTATGTAATGTTGTTTGAGTTGATCATTACTCTTGACCTATACCCAGTATGAACTTATATCTATTAAGTACAGTAAAATGTTTTCATTCACTTGATAAGGTAAACTAGTCTACTATTCCTTAATTTCAGGCCATATCCAAGTTCTAACTGTTGGAAAGAAAACAATCTCTAAACTAATTATAATCTCACACACACACACACACACATACACACACACTAACCCAGGGATGGGAGACTGTTTTCATCTCTAAGGGTTGTTTAAAATTCAGTCCAAGAATTGAGGGGCTTTTCTTTCCCTGAAATATTTTATATTTATCAGCTCTTTCAATTAAAACTATGGAATAATATTATTTAAGCACAGCAATTATGAAAAAGACTTTAGTTCCCTAATATTGCATGGTAGGCATACTTCTAAAATGGCCCCCAAGAGTCTCACTCTCTAGTGTATACATCTTGTATCATCCATGCCTCTTGAGTGTGAGCGGACAATGTGTATATGGGAATATGATGTTACCTTATATGGCAAAAAGGATTTTGCAGGTATAATTAAGGTTGACCTTGAGTTAATCAAAAGAGAAACTATCTAAGGTGGACCTGAGCTAACAAGAGACCTCTAAATCTGGGTCTAAAGGTCAGAGACAAAGGAAGTTGAAGAGATTCAAAATGTGAGAGGAATTCTCCTGCTGGTCTTGAAGGAGTAAACCAAACTTTAGTGGAGGGCTACACAGCAGGGAAAGACACAGGGAGCTAAGAAGCTGACAGCCAGCAAGAAAACAGGAACCTCCACCTGTAACAACCTGAATGAGTCCAGATGGGCCTGCAGTCCTGTTACCTTGATTCCAGAAGTGTGATTCTGACCAGAGAACCCAGCTGGTCTGTGCCCAGACTTCTGACCTACAGAACTGTGAGTAAATAAATAGGTATTGTTTTAAGCTGTTAAATTTGTAATCTATCTATCTACCTACCTATCTATCTATCTTACAGAAAGAAAGTGAAGATGAAGTGGGAATTGATTAAAGAAAAACTAGTGGGAAAGGCCTATGAGGCTTTCATGCTGTACACTCTAGTGGCCTCCACGTTGGGTGGTTTCAAGATAATCCTCTAAGTATCCAAGGAAAATATCAATATTAAAGCTTCTAGCTGTATATTTCTCATCTTTAAACATTTACCCTTTGGGGTATATTTAATAATATACACAATGTTAACACATGCAGATAATTTATAAATGTTCATATATTTAGAGATGCTGGTTAAAATAATTTAGAAAACACTGTTCTAATCAATGTGTAAGAAGACACTAACCCCTCAAAAGATGTCCTACCCCATTTGACTCCTGTCATCCATTCTATAATAAAGTTTAGATCTATACTAAATTCTCAAATTATGTAGTGTCACTTTAGTATCTTGTAATCCTAAAGACAGCCTTTCTAGTTGCTTCTAGGAGTTCTAACAAGTTAAATTTTATTGACTAAAGCAATGTTTGAGGCAGTTGTTAAAACAGAATCCCAGGTCTCCTCCCCACAGATCAAATTTAGTACTTCTAAGATGACCAGGGAATCTGTTTGCAAAAAATGTCTAAATTATTCTCGCGTAATTTGAGAAATGGGGCACCCAAGAATATATATTAAGTTAGCATAAGAAAAGTGGAAAGCATGGTCTCTGGGAGAAACATGACTGTGCAATTCTTTAAAATAGAACGTGAACCATAAAATGTCCATACAAATGCATATGGGAAGCTACAAGATATCAAGTTGGGAAATACTAGAAATTATCTTGCTTCCAATATTTACCTGTTATGTATCTTGTTTATCATGTCCCATGCTTAGGCGTTCAAACTTCTGAAATGCTAGACATGCTATAAAGAAACCATTTTAAGGGTTTTTCCTGAGATGGTATTGTGGAGTATGTGAACTGGTAAGCAATTCTGCACCACGTGTTCTTGTTCACCAAATTTATTGTTGAACATTCCGAACACCAGATTATGACAGATAAAAAAGAAAGCACCAAAAATTGCTACACATTAATACCTGAGTGGAGACTAAAGGCAAATATTCATCTATTAAACCCTACACCATAATGTTGAAACACAGATAAAAACATTCACAACACTCTACAGAGTACAATAAATAGCACTTTTTTGTGCATTACAACCAGTTAAATGTAATAAAGTTAATTATACCATAAAAAAATACACACAAAATTACACATAAATGTATTTAGTATACCATACATTGTACAAAGTACTGGAGAAGATCATGCATGTTTAAAAAGAAAAATCTGCAAGGTGACAATCATTTTTCAGTATATACTATAGGACAAATTGTTTTTACTGTTAAGTATAATTACTATGCACTGCATTTTCTGGATGAGAGTAAAATTATTGATTTGCAAATAAATGATTACTGAGTCTGTCTCAGTAAAACACAGAGTTTGTCCTCTATAAACTTTTAACTATAATATAGAAACTGATGCGAGTTGACAGCCATGTATTTTATTGTATTACATACACTTCCCCAAACTATTTCCATCTCAATTTGACCATGCTTTAAGGAAAGACATGTTTTCTTTTTACATGCTTTTAGAGAAACCTATATTTTTGTCTTTGAAGGGAGGCAGTGGAGGTGAAATGAGAAGAAAGAAAAGTGTGGAGTTTATGTTCAAAATTGAAATTGAAAAATATACAAAAAACTTCTGAGATGCCACACAGAGATGTGGGCATCTTTTGGCCGAGACCATGAATGTCCTATGAATGGAATAATTTGTTTAGATAGAAATTGTATGTTATTTTAAATAAGCACAGTAAAAATGTCAGTCTTTACATTAAAAGAAAACCCCACAAAAATCTGAAGCCAGTTCTCTCTTGATACCTTAAAAATAATTAGGAAGGAAAAAGTAAAAGAGAAAATGTTTAAAAATATACATGAATGTGAGTTCATATTTAACTACTGAGAAATTATTATTGACTAAATTAACTTTATTTGATATACAAATACAAGCCTCAATAATCTGAGGAACAATAAGTACAGGTTTTAGGGAAGAATTCATGTTTTTGATAGAGTATTCACTAAAAAGACAAAAAATTACATTTGAAGATTAATTTTTCCATGTGTAATAAGTTCAGAAGTGCCAGCACCTTCCCCTAAAATAAATTTATTTTCAGAAACTTTAACCAAACTTGATTTTCTACAGCTATGAAGTTTAAATCAATTTTAATCTGAAATGGGAACTGTGGAAACTAAAGGAGGCCTCTAGAGCAATAGTTCAGCAGATACTAAGGGAAATACTGATCAACTTTTATTTAAAATTTTTACTTCACCAACCTCAAAGAAAAGAATTTGGGGCCAATTTGAGAAGACTACACATAATAAATATATAGTTATAAAACTGCAGGGCATTCCTTCATCATTTTAAGGCACAGTCTGTTTTATCCCAAACAACTATAAGTTCAAGGTCACAGTGAAAATATGCATTCAATTTTGGTCTGGTTTCTCATGGGTATGTTGCTACATTTATAGTTAGTCATAAGCTTAAGAAATGGTAATACAATCACTTCAAAATAATATATCTAAGTCATTTTTACAGTTTTAAAAATGTAAATACACAACACAATTTCCTAATTTATATACACTAAAAATTGGATTTTTCTGCTTCCATAGTGGAGGCAGAGAAGATTATTTCTACCAATATTCCAACAAATACATTATCTGCTTATGTAGAAAGCACAGTTATATTAAATACAGGTATCTCCTACTTAGGATAAAATTATTCAACAAAAAGGACAAACTCATTCCAAAAATAATGTTCACTGAATTTTAAGGTCTTGTATATCATCTTTTTATTAATAGCATCCATGTCCCTACCAGATAGTTGGATAAACTGTAACTAAATCAAGGCCAAACATTTTAATGTTTGGCTTTCTCTTCTGTCTCTTTACTTCCAAGGCTACTTATGCAAACTACATCAACATGACTGGGCAGAGAAACAGTTAAGTGACATTAAATTATGAGAAAAACCATAATATGAGGGACTGAAATTCCCTCTGAAAATTTCTGTAGGAGAGAAATTAAAGAATGTCAACCATATAAACACAACAGTTTCTGAATCTATCATATTTCTGCTTTCTCTCATGAGTACACTACCACATCAATGTTAACATTTTAGCATTAACATCTTGTTCTTATATTTTCCTTTAAGATGCATTTTACAATGTTTATTTCATTGTATTATGTTTAGTTCTAGTGGATAATTCTCGCCTATGAAACATGCGACTGTATAGACGGACTGAATGGAAACACATAGAAAACAATAGAAATTCCACAATAAACTTTCTGTTACATAAATGGGAGACACCTGTACTAAAAATGATCTGGGCAACGGAATTTAAAGTTTTACAGAATGAATCTGAAGCAAGATTACCTAAATGATTTCTTCAACTAATTACTGAAAGATCATTATTGGGTAAACTAACTTTCTCTCAATAAAACCAGAAAACACTATTCCAGAAATCAGAAAAAATATAATACACTATGCTCTAAGCTTTACATATTTTGAAAGAAAAATTAGGATATGGAATATAAGTTTTGATGATGTGTATTTAATATAAGTCCTAGAAGAAAAATACTGAAAAGATTATTTTTGCTTTAATCCCAATATTGTAAGAAAAGTTCATTGGCACAAATATCTGGAGGTATTTTACAGTTTCATTTAGCTTTGGTGGCAAAGTGTGTTTTTGCTAACCATATGAAAACAGTTCTATTTTCCAATGTAGAGTTTTATGCTAAAAAAAATTCAAACACATCTTTTTTTTCCTAAAAAAGGGATGTAAAAAGTCCAATATGAAACAAAACAAGTGCAACATGAAATACAAAATATGCCTAACACTTAGGCTTTTGAACAGTTAATAGTTCTATGCTTTGTCTATAAATTTTTACTAGTAACATTTCTACTATATAAATACTAAAAACCAAGATATTACTGAAAAAAATAGCATATGAACCTTACAAAAATGGTTAGGTTTAGATTTCCTAAACTAAGATTAATGTTCCAATATGCAAACAAATTTACACTAACTAATAAAACTACATCAACAGATACAGTTTTTCATAAGTGTTCAAAGTTACAATGTACAGAATGAGTACAGAATAAATCTGACTCACATATATCAAGTCCTACACAAAGTCATCAGAAATTAACCGGTTACTTGGTATTTTAAAACATAGTCATTTTTGGCAATGTAATATGCCAAACACTTTTAGAAAGTACTGTATTTGATTTAAAATTTTTCAACTACAGACAATGAAATCAAGATGTAGCTCAGAATATCACCTAACTTTTGAAAGCAACATTACCAATTCAGGGGTACTGTTACATTTCTACTGTAAATTAAATAACAGTTTATTCTCACTATTTGCAAATTTTATTCCATTCTTAAGACTAAGTTATTAATTATAAAATTCAGTCGTCTGTATTCATAATATAATTTATTTATCAAAAATGTGAATTCTTGAGCATTTAAGAGTATACATACTTGGATTTGGATTACGGGTCTGACTTTTCTTTCCTATTATCCTTATTAAAAGTAAAGAATGGGGCTTCCCTAGTGGCACAGTGGTTGAGAGTCCGCCTGCCGATGCAGTGGACATGGGTTCGTGCCCCGGTTCGGGAAGATCCTACATGCCGCGGAGCGGCTGGGCCCGTGAGCCATGGCCGCTGAGCCTGCGCGTCCGGAGCCTGTGCTCTACAACGGGAGAGGCCACAACAGTGAGAGGCCCGCGTACCGCAAAAAAAAAAAAAAAAAAGTAAAGAATGTGAGTAGCCTCATAAACTTTCTATTTCCTCAGGCTGTTAAAATATATTGTGAAATAATGCATGATTAATAATGTGTAAGTAAAAGAAGAACTTGAAATAGAACTTGAAATGTTCTTTGTTCAAAAAGACTGAAATAAAATTTCAGCTCCCAATCATCTTACTATTTTGTAATAGTATTTTCTACATTTACCTTATGTGGCAAGAAGTTTTCTGTCTGAGTCTAATTTCATAATACAAAGATACTTTTATTGCTTCCTTTTTCTTGGGGAGTGCTATACTCTCCAAATTGACCCCCCCCCCAAAAAAAACTACACAAGGTAACTTGTTTCCTGTAATTTCACAAATCTAAAACACAGAGAAGGGCTTCCCTGGTGGCGCAGTGGTTAAGAATCCGCCTGCCAATGCAGGGGACAGAGGTTCGATCCCTAGTCCGGGAAGATCCCACATGCCGCAGAGCAACTAAGCCCGTGTGCCACAACTACTGAGCCTGCGCTCTAGAGCCTGTGAGCCACAACTACTGAAGCCTGCGTGCCTAGAGCCCATGAGCCACAAGTACTGAAGCCTGTGTGCCTAGAGCCCGTGCTCTGCAACAAGAGAAGTCACTGCAATGAGAAGCCCATGCACCGCAACAGAGAGTAGCCCCCACTCGCTGTAACTACAGAAAGCCCGCACATAGCAACAAAGACCCAACGCAACCAAAAATAAATAAATAGAACAAATTTATAAAAATAAAACACAGAGAAAAAAGTGACGATGAAAAATAATCAACAAATGCCTTAGTCGTAGAAGGTCTCAACACATTAAAAAAAATTTTCCCAACTGATTTTCATAACAAGTTCCTAAAAAATTGCAAATGCAGCACTGTAAGGTTTTGCACTAAACCTCATAATAAAGCAAGATACTACACTAATTTAGACCTAACGCTTAAGATGAAAATACAGGCTAATTGAATTGTCCGGGGATTTGGGAATCAACAGCCCTAGTTTATCTCATCATCTTTGTGCTTACCCTATTTCCCCAGAGCTCTCAAGAATAAACTGAAAATTGAGTTTTACCTTTTACTGAGTTTTATTTCCCTTGACCACCTTCTGTAAGAGATGCTAATAAGCAGTGAGGTAAAAAGAATACACTATGCTATAAGTGAAAAGTCTGAAGAGTTTAGAAAAGAATGGGAACTAGATAATGAACAAATCAGACAATCTGCCTCATGTAAGTATGTGTGTGTGGCGGAAATGTGTACCATCTGCATGAGTGACAGAAAATCAACAACGAACATTTACTAGGCCTACTGTAGTTCTTTATTTCTTTTCCTTACTGTATAATCATGCAGATATTATAGTGTAGTTCAAACAAGAAAACGTATTCCATTATATACATCTGAATTTATCTGAGCAAAATATGAAAAAAAAATTAAAGATTAATTAACACATGATCTATATATTGAAGAGACTCAAAATCAGTGTTAACCAGGCACAAATGTTGTGTTTTTTTAGGACTACTGTTTTAAATACTTTCATTCTGGTGACAACCAAGAAAAGAGCTAGCAGAACCTGTGTAATTTCCAACATGGAAAAGATAAAGAAAAGAGAGCATTAATGATTTCTATCATATTATCTGTTCCAAATTATAATAGTAGTAACTCCAGAGGACTCTTTAGAGACACTGAAAGTACTCACTGTTTGTCCTGTCCAGTCTATATTTGGTCTAGGTATCAACAATAGGATCCAGGAGTAATTTTTATAAGTTCAAAACTTATTCAAAACTCAAAAAAAAAATCTAAATAAAAATGTCATAACAATAGAGCTCAGAAGTTTGCTAAATTAGATAATCCCTAACTGCCAATGAACAATTTCATTTTCGGTAACATTTCTGATAAACCTGTGCTGTTTTGCCAGCTAATAATATAGATTGTAGGCATGGTTGAAATAATGTGAATTTAAAGACAAAGGACTTTCCTCTTCTCAAGTGATAGAAACATCAGTTTTGTTAATCTTCAGACAGAGCCTACTTTCTCATCTCTGGTAGTTATTTGGTTTTAAAGTGCATGAGGACTTGAGGAAGACTCTGTCAAAATGTGTGTGTGTGTATACATATACTTATAATATTAAATATGTGTAAAAAAACCCCAAACTACTGCTGTTTATAACATGTTTAATGAGAATCCTTTTTGTAGTCCTAAAATAAAATATTTTGTTGGAACAAATAAGACTTTAGGACTTGATGATAATGACACTCACATGAAATTATTTTCATGGAAACTAATGTGCCTAGTCTGCTGCTTTAAAAAGCTAATGTACTACTCACAAATGAGAAATTTAAGCTTGTTACGGTTTATTCATGAGCAGGAATGACTAAACAAGGAGACTTTAGATCATCTAAACACATTGATTATGGCTGTCAATAGAAGATTCAAATTAATGAATTTTCTTAAGTTCTGTATATGGACCTAAGTTCAAATTCAGAAATAGTTAAATGACATATTTAACCTGTAACTTGAACTACAACTACATATGGGTGAAAACTTGAAATACAACACCATATGTACAAAAGTTGTTATGAGTATATGTATAAGCTAAACCTAGGCAGATGTGTCCTTGTTTAAATACATATGTGGTATGCCATGGGAAAGTGCATATATAACCTGGTAAGTTCTCTTTCCTTCCAGGTTTGAACACACAAGTATTCTGTATTTTATCCCTTTTGCTGCTTCTATCAAACAAACAAGAGCCTGGTATGCCTGCCATGTCTACTATGAGGTTATCACTTACCTTTAATGATCTCAGTAAGTGAAAATATGAATACTGAACATGAAGCTGGGAAAGACAACAATGGAATCAAACAAACTTAAAACTCTCATAGATGATAGCAAGACCATCTTCAACTGATGATGAAACAGCAAGAACCCGAAGAACAAATGAGAAAAGAAGTGAGGTAACCCTCTACAGGCAGTAAAGTGGGAGTAACCTTCTAATAGGCAGTAACAGCTGAGAGGCTGTAATGGAATCCAGATGCAATGGCACGTAAAATGAACCTGGTACTCTAGGACATCCCTGGGCACTAACAAGGACACAAGTTCACAGATACAACTGTGGAGCTACTGGGACGTAAGGACTACACTTGCAAGGTTTTGGGTATTTACAGCATACACATCTAAAGGAAGGGCTCTATCACTCAGGTATACCCCAGCCTTCAGTGAATCCTATCTTACGGCGAAGATACCTAGCTCCATTACCTACTTCCAAAAAGTGAGCTGAAATCTGAAATGAAATATAAATATTACTCTCTATCTGTCAAGTAGTAATCACCTTGGTAGATTAAGATTCCACTATTAAACCTAGTGGCTAAACAACTTATTCAGGTATTCATTGTTTATACTATTAATGGGGTAACAGTTTTTCCACTGTTATTCCATTAATAGTATAATTTTATACATTAATGTGGTACTGCACTTCATCATGCTGATTTTCTTTCCATAGTAGATAAAAACTGTGCAAATGTAGAGCTTCTTCTGACCACTGGAATTTAGTTATTTTAACAATCCACCATGACCCGAGGCACTTTTGACAACCACGGGGTCAGTGAATTGAATAAAATGGTACAGACTGAATGACTGAACTGCTCCAATGCCTATAAGTAAATATCTATGAAAATTTTCTTCAAATTTAGCAATACATCTCTTCAGTAGTCTCCTGATATTCACTAAGAATACAAAATAAGATTCTTATTTGAAAAGAACCAAGAAAATTTCATTGAGTTTTGAATTTGAATTACGTTTCCATTCATCAATCCTGCTGGTTACCAGGAAAACATGTCTCCTTAGAATTTAAAGTTGTATTTTCATAGGTGTAAGAAAACAAAAGATCTACTTTGTTCACTATGGCTGCCAAAAACTGACTAAAGACTGTGGCTATTTCATTTCTGAGAAAGCAAACAGTTTAAATTTCATTAATCTTTTAAGACTTATTTTTCAACATGTATACTGTAGCAAATACAAAGTAACCCACTGTTCAGAAGAAAGTTTCATGAAATGAGAATACGTGAGGTGAGGATACAAACAGTGCTACATTTACTGAGTGTTTAGGAGAAGATCTTGGTGTGGCCAATCAAGCAGACTAGCTGATATGCAGAGTCCTCAAAGACAGAGGCTACCATATCCTTTTACTGATTTTTCATAATGACTAGTACACAGATGTCATACCACAAAACAAAACCATGCTTCAACTACTTTCCTCAAGCATTACAAAACTAATTTCCTATTTTCAACATTGTAAAAATAGACTTGTCTTCACCAAAGGATCTTGCTGCCCACACTGATGGATCTGTGTGTTCCCTCTTATTACTGGACCTAAAGGCATAACTGATCTTTATCATTCCTTAAATCCAATCTTACATAAAGTTGCATAATGCATGGAGTAAAAGAGGAATGAAGACAAAGCATGGAACCCTGTATAAGTGTGCTGACCCAAAAGCAATCACACCAACAGCCAGAGGAAGTGGAAACTGTGAAGTAGTCTTCAACAATTTACTGTAAAGAGACAGAAATACACATTATAATGTAACATATATTGTGAACAAAAACTGAACATGTCAATCTTTTATACAGTTTTGAGAAAGTGTTCTAAGTGATTTTAGATAAAGTAATTTTTCGTATAATGAATTTAACTGTCCAAAATTTTTTAAAAGATCAATACAGTCAATTTTGGCTAGAAAAGAGAAAAATATTCTAGTAAGTAAATAACCACTTTTGTTTATTCTTTTAAATTTTAACCACAGAAAAATACTAGTTGGACTTTTATTCAGCAATGCTACCTCTAGAGATTTATCCTAATAAAAAAATCAATGTTTACTAAGATATAGCTACAGAAATATTTATTTTCACCCTATTTAATATCAGCAAAAAACTTCATCCAAATAAAAAAGGAAACATCTTTAATTCCTAATAGGAGCATGTAGGATAAGACACTATTTTTAAAAGAAAAATACTATCAGGAAAGGCTATCACCTTTTTACTCTGAAAACAGAGAAACTGAGGGGTTAAGAAACTTACCTAAGGACACAGAGCCTTAGATTGAAACCCCAGATCCGCCTGACTTTAGAATATCTGCAACTATCTGCCAGAATTAACTGAAAAGGCTCCCAGAGCAAACAAGCAGTCAATGAAAAGTAAAGTTTTATTATGGAAAATTTTAAACATATACATAAGTAGATTAACAGTATAATGAACCTCATGGACCCATCAACCAGCTTCAAAAATTATCAAGTCATGGCCAATCTTACTTTACCTATATTACTGTCCACTTCCACTCCTCCTGTATTTTTTGGAAGCAAACCTTAGATATCATATCTTTCAAGGGTTAACTTTTTAAAGAAAAAAAATGATTATATCCTAACAAATAAAATGCATAATTAAGGACACAAATATAATACATTTGCATATAAACTGTATTTGCACATAAACCATAATTACTATTATAGCTTTACCTTCAGGAATAGTCCAAGTAATTAGGAACGAAAGACATGTTTCAGACATGAAAGTATGATAAAGACCAGGAACAGATGTGAGAAAAAAAAAGATTAAAATACTATACCTTGATTTTATTGAAGCAGTGTAAGTATTTCCAAGAACTGCCATAGTTGGAATAAGGATAAATGCCAAAGGTTTACACGGATCAGGATTAAGTTTAAAGTAATACCTATGTCAAAAAGAAAAAAATAAAACATAAATCAACAAAGCATTGCCAATCATTTTAAGTTCTCAGAATCAATCAATTAAATACACTTCAAAACGTTCCTATAGCGATATGGATATAAGAGAGCTCTAAACAGCTCAAGAAATCAATGATAAATAAATTTTGCTCTACATCTTTTTTTACTGCTGTGGCCTCTCCCGTTGTGGAGCACAGGCTCCAGACGCGCAGGCCCAGTGTCCATGGCTCACGGGTCCAGCCGCTCCGCGGCATGCGGGATCCTCCCGGGCTGGGGCACGAACCCGCGTCCCCTGCATTGGCAGGCGCACTCCCAACCACTGCGCCACCAGGGAAGCCCTCTACATCATCTTTACACTCAAGGTTTTATATGGAGAATTATGTTCAGAAACTACTAAAGGAAATGAAAATATCCCATCTGGAAGCACTTCCTTTTTACAATAAGTATATGCCTCAAAGGTCATATATAAATAATATTTTATAAAACGAATTATTTAAAACATATTTAAACTGCTCTATTTAAAAAAGATGAAAAAAATGAAGGTTTATATAAAGTAACTGTCTACAGCCTTCTAGAATCATAAATTTGTGCTCCTCAAGTAATTTTCTCCTCAAATCTGTGGACAAAAATTTGCACCTTGATTAAAATAAGGGACAAAGGAAGGATATTAATATCTGGTGACCTGTGATTTAATTTACTGAACTTATTTTGATTCGGCCAACTTAAAAAAAAAAAAAAACTTCCAGTATTTAGATAATCTGAAAGTTTTACATCATTTCTAAAAACTATATTAAGCAGGGATTAACTATTAACTGGATAATGTGGTTTTTTCAAAGACAATTTACCAATAATTAAATATTCTAGAAATAACCTTAGAGAGCATTTTTAGGCTCTCATTTAACCTAGGACACTTATCAGGTAACAAAGCAAATGACAGTTTTCTAGTAAAACAGCTGATCATTTATTTTAGTTCAACGTATAGGACACATCAGAAAAGGACACACTTCCTTCGTTATTTCTATTATTTTAAATGTAATCATTTTTCTTCCCCTCAAATCTCAGAAAATATAAAATTGATCGTGAATTGAAAAATATATAAAGCACTAGCATTATGAATACTATAAGTCAGCAAAATAAAGCACATTTTCACATATTTCTAGACTCAAAGAAGGTTAAAGAAAATACAATCCCTCCCTTTTGGGCAGATTTTGGGAAAGTTTATATTCTCACGGAAAAGAAGAAAATGTGAATATGTTGAAAATAAATTTCAGGTGATACCTTCTTGTTCTTGAGAAAGTTTTATGAAACATTAGGAATCCTACAAGTCTCTACTTACAGATATTTATAGTTTGAACCACATAAATTATAATTATATAAATAAAACACACCTAAGATTCTTCAGCCAATAAATTAAAGATGGCATGCTGAGTAATACAATCCATGTTAATAAGTTAATCACGGTACTGTGCATGCGAAGACTGTCTTCAGCATCGCTGGCAGATAAACGGAGGTGGTATACTGTAGAGTCTTTATGGTGATTGGATTTTTTTTCACTTCTTCTAGAGTGTTTGGGGTTCTACAAAGCAATAAAGTTAAAATATCAAGATATTAAGTAAAATTTAAGTTTATTATTTTATTTAGAATCATACTCAATTATCTAACAGCTAAATAAATACATCTTTCCATTACCAAATTGATATAAAATACTGAATTATCTTGTTTGAAAGTATTTTAAAGCAGTTATCAGTTATACAATTTTTATTCCTTTGACTTGTTATTTCCACTGCTAAGAATATATCCCCTTAAGTAATTACTTGAAATAAAATTTAAAAGATAATTGTGATAAAAACAACTAAGGACTGACAAAGATCAAATTAAATGACAATCTAAGTCTTATTTTAATACTCATTAGGCTCGCTTTTCTTAAAGTTATTTAAATTCATAAAACCTTTTAAATACTGTAAAGTTCTAACCTTTTTTTACAAAAATAAACTTTTATATTTTTCCATGTTCTTTCATACTAAAGTGATATAGCGTTTTGAAAATAAAACTTACCACAGTCTGGCTATTTTTAAAAGTTGTTAAGCTGGCTTGCAGATGAACAATCTATGAAAAAGAAAAGACTTTAATTTTACTTTTATTTTGAAACAAAAAACATAACCATTTTTACTGAAATTGAGAAGCACTGTAATTTGAAATTTTAAAAACCTAAATAAAAATTCATTTAAACACTTAAACACATTCTTTTAGAAAAGATAAATAATAACTACATGTGCTTGCTATCATGGATTAAAAGACAAACAAAATAATACAAAATTCCAGAGTATGTTGGGGTCAGGATATAATGCTATATCTTCCACACTGTGTGAGCCTATGCTTGAATGGTGCCTTGCTATCGCAACTTAAAGCGTCATGTGAGTCAAAAATTTGATTTTATTCAGCATAGTATAAGGAGTTTAACATGTGTTATATAATCTAAATCTTTGAAAATCTGGAACTCAATTATATAGGGTGGTGAAATGTTTACAAGAACCTGAGAAAGTCTATAAATTTACTAGGTTTGCTTAAGTATTTGAGAAAGTTCTGCTAATTGTGTCAGTTGTTTGAAATATCCAGTTAAAAAAACTAAAAATATTATATTTATAAATCAAATTAATTTATATTGGTAAATCAAAATAATTCTAAATAGTTTTTTCTGATGGACACATTTTTCCTTTGTAAACTGAAAGTAATCTATAATGTGCATGTATTAGTGTTAAATGCAGACGCAAATAAACCTTTGTTAAAAAAAGGAAAAAATTATTATCCTTTCCAGTATCAACTGTCTCTACATAAGATTAATGTGGAGAACATGCAGTTGTATAAGGCAGATTTTCCTGAAAAGCTGTCAGCCTTCTTAGAAGTGTTTTTCATTTCCTCAGTAAAATTGTCAGCTTAATTTTATCGTGTCTTGTCATTCTTCAGCAACATTTGTAACATTCTACATTATTTCAGCATGATTGACAGCCTGATCCCTCTGACATAACTTTTTGTTTTGCCTATTATCCACGTTGAAAGGGAGGTGTGAATAAAAACCATTCTAGTAAAATGTTTTTTAAAAAGTTAACATTACTTGCCAGAGCATCAAGCAATATGGAACAGATTAAATCTCCTCCCTTCCCTTTGTTTTTAACAAAGAAACCCACTCAGATTAGTAACTTCAGTTCTACAGTTAACTATATATATTTGAAATAGCTAAGATGTTAAAAAAAACTTTACATGTAGGCCTGTTTCATAACAGCAGTGATCAAAAAAATTTTTTTAACAACACCCACGGGAAAGTCTATGCCTGTCTGATACAAAGCTCAGGACTTCTGACTTTACTGATTTGACATACCTTAAACACATAGTAAAGATAAGTAAGAAGGATGGCAAATGCTCCACAAGTTGTCCAACTAACTATGATCAAAACAACTGTTAAAATGGGCAAGTCTGGTGATATTATCTTCATATCTTTAGGAAGTTCAGAGGGCCTGGAATAACAAGAGTAAAGCTTTCAAAAGCATATTAAGTTACCTACACAGTCACATATAAGCAGAAAACAATACAGTGCTCTGCCAGGCTCTCCTTATTAATGTGCAAGTATTACTATAAGGTAAACAGGCTTTTAAAAATAAAGGTGAGGGGTGACACATATTTTAAAATTCTTTTATACATTGTGATAGTTTCTCTTGCATTTATATATACTATGGGTAATACGTATACTAAAAAAGAAAAAGTATTATTAAAGATAATTATTAATTATAGGCACTGTGCCATAGAATTCCAATCTTGATAGGGAGAGAAATACTTTTGTTCTTAAAGTCTTGAGGTCACTCAGACATGTGATGGTATTAATGTCAGAAGCACCTCAGAAGGGTGGAGGAAGAAGCATCATTCCATAATCCCCTCTGTGACAGTAAATCGCATAACATGGCTGGTGAGGAAATGGAAACTAGATCACTGGTTTACCAAAAGCGCATACCAGCAACTTCAAACTGTCTTGGGATCATAATAAACCTCTAGGCAATGTTTTTGGAGCTCTTATACATTTCATCTAATCTGATCCTAAATATCAAGATTGGAGTCTCAGGTTTGATTGAAAATCAACATATAAAAGCATTGCCAGAGAAACACTTTGCCCTTGGAAAGATTTACAACAGTGAAATTTAAAAATACTTGTGTAATCTGTCCAACTTTTTTGATTAACTCTTGAGCACTATGGTCAAAATCAAATGTAGCATTTAACTTGAAATAAATGGTAACCTATGACAAAAACATAAGTTTGAACACTAACTCCATGTTTTGCTAGTTATACATTTTTCCTCAGAAATTATAGTTTAGTGAAAGCAAGTTAATTTTAAGGTTCCCTTTCAGAATACAGTTTTTTTCTTAGGAGCAATAAGAAAGGTTTTCGTCATTCATTCTTTACCTTTTCAAAGTCAGCCACAATGAAGAAAGGAGTCTCACAGATGTAGAAGAGAGTAGGCCACCCCAGTAGGCAGTACATGTTCCAAACAGAAAAAGAATCAAAGATACAAGGGGGAAACACATACTCTGACTAGTTAAAACGATGGCATCTAATTCTGGTAACAATAACATATCCCAAAATTCTTTAAACCATTTGTATCTGTGGATAAAAGAAAACATACAAAACATAAAAGCAAATAATACAATAAAAGCAAAAAAACCCCGACAACTCTCATTAAAGGATTTAATATTTGAAGTGTTTGACCATTCACTACAGTCCCCAGAGTACCATGATATTTCATTTATAATTATACTGAAAAAACAAACTTCAATTCCTGGTAGGGAACTACTGAGTCTAGTGATCTCCAAGGATCTGAGTCTCAAGTCTCAATGCAGCTTTACTGCTCTCATTGATCCTTGTAATGAAGTAATAACTGGTCTTTTTTTTAAGTTAGAAAGCCAATAGCTAGTTATAAAGACAGAAGAAAAGACATCTAAGTAATGGTTTTTAACCAAACAAAAACAAAAACAAAACCTGAATAAATTAAGAATGCGACGTTAAGTAGGGTAGAGAGATCTAAAATATACTTTGTATGGGAAGTAATAAAAAGTGTTCTGAGGCACTGTTTCACCAATATCCTACATTGCTTTGTGTCCATGAATCTGGGATACCCAAAGCTCATGTACCACATACATTCTTTTGAAAATGTTAAAGTCCTGGTATATTTATAGTCTAAGTTTAGACTGATATATGTGTATATATATATATTATATATATAAGTTCAATAATTACTTCTAAACTATTGAAGTAAATGTTGATGTACTTATTAGGCCTTTGCCTAAGAGAAAAAATCCATTTAATAAAACAAGCCAATTGCCTTATTTGTAGGGAAATTTATCCTTCATATTTGAGCCAAACATAATACTTTATATATAAAACAAAATTAAAATCATTATTACAGATAATAAAACTTACCCCAACAGAAACTTAACCATAATTACAAAAGGATCAACTTTGTATGGTTTGGCTTCTTTATCCAACATAGCAGCATATTCTAAGCAGTGACCTAGTGATTAAAAAAAAAATTATATGTAGTAGAGAATTCACAGTAATTAAGTATGAGACATATTATATGCTGCATTGTTTGTAAGAGCAACATATTTCATGTCATAGAAAGCAAGGGTCTTTATTACTACCACAGAGACTCTTCTCAAAAGATTAAAAATTACCCTAATTTGAAAGACAAATCAAAACTACAATGAGGTACCACCTCACACTGGTCAGAATGGCCATCATTAAAAACTCTACAAATAGCAAATGGTGGAGAGGATGTGGAGAAAAGGGAACCCTGCTACACTGTTGGTAGGATTGTAAATTGGTGCAGCCACTATGGGAAACAGTATGGAGGTTCCTCAAAAAACTAAAAAATAGAAATAACATATGATCCAGCAATCCCACTCCTGGGTATATATCCAGACAAAACTCTAATTCAAAAAGATACATGCACCCCTATGTTCATAGCAGCACTATTCACTATAGTCAAGATGTGGAAACAACCTAAATGTCCATCAACAGACGAATAGATAAAGATGTGGTACCTATATACAATGAGATATTAGCCATAAAAAAGAACAAAATAATGCCATTTGCAGTAATGTGGATGCAACTAGAGATTATCATACTAAGTGAAGTCAGTCAGAAAAAGAAAGACAAATATATGATAGCACTTATATGTGGAATCTAAAATATGACACAAATGAACCAATCTATGAAACAGAAACAGACTCATGGACATAGAGAACAGACTTGTGGTTACCAAGGGGGAGAGAGGGTTGGGGGAGGGATGGAGTGGGAGTTTGGGATTAGCACATTGAAGCTTTTATATATAGAATGGACAAACAACAAGGTCCTAATGTATAGCACAGAGAACTATATATCCTATGAAAAACCAAAATGGAAAAGAATATAAAAAAGAATGTATATATATATATGTATATGTGTGTGTGTGTGTGTGTGTGTGTGTGTATAACTGAATCACTTTGCTGTAGAGCAGAAGTTAACACATTATAAATCAACTATACATCAATTTTAAAAAGTTAAAAAAAAAATAAACATAAACCTACCATAAAAATTTACTCTAATTTACTGGTTCTCATACAAAAGTACATAGTCAATCATCATTTGTGAAACAAATTCAGGAAGCCAAGGCTATGGTTTTGTCATTTGTATTTTTATAAAGCTCCACAGGTGAGCTATTTTTTAAAAACTGTTTTACTGAGATATAATTCTTATAACTCAAAATTCATCCGTTTAAAGTGTATCCAATTCAGTGGTTTTTTGTATATTCATAGAGTGTGCATTAACAACCACAGTCAGTCTTAAAACATTTTCATTACTCCCAAAAGAAACTGTTCCCCTTAACTGTCACCTCCAATGCCTCCCCATTCCTAGGCAACCACTAATCTACTTTCTGTCTCTATAGATTGGCTTACTCTGAAGATTTCATAAAAATGGAATCATAAAATATGTGGTCCTTTGTGACTGGCTTCTTCAACTTAGCATATTTCCAAGATTCATCTATCTTGTAGCATTCAGCACATTATCTGTTCATCAGTTGACAGACATTTTGGTTGTTTCCACTTTTTGGCTATTATAAACAGTGTTTAGTGTGGATGTGTGTTTTCAGTTCTCTTGGGTCTATACCCAGGAGTTGCTGAGTCATATGGTAACTCTGTTTAACCTTTTGATGAACTGCCAGACTGCTTTCCAAAACAGCTATACCATTTTACATTCCCACTAACAGTATACAGAAGGTTGCAATTCTACAAATCCTCATTAACACTTGTTATTATCTGTCTTTTCTATTATAGCCATTCCAGTGATTTCTAATAAGCATCTTTGGTTCAGAACTACTTCTTTAATTGATTTGGGACACAATCCCATACTTAAGTCCTCTAGATTAACCAATATCATATATCTCCAGGGTCTCTGTGGACTATCTAGATATAAATCCCAAATGTTTGAAAATCAATTGTCAAGTCACTTAAAACTAAGAAGAATGAGGTGTCTCTTTTAAATTTCCAAAAATTATATTCAAGTATAGGAGATGTCATATTGCCAGAATAATCTTTTAATTAAAAGGTTGGATCTGAGCACATCACATTAAATGTTGCTTACTTCTTCCTGGAATATAATAGGTTAAATCAGGTTAAAATGAACACTAAAGGCAGACTTGAAATTGCAAAAAAGTCACTGAAAGGAAACGAGTAGCTGTGAAAGCATTTGGCACCATGGAAACGGTGGAGGGGATTTTGGACTGCTTTTGTATGTTTTGTCCCCACTCTCTTTCCCTCTTGCCTCCTCTGATTATCATTGTACAAGCCCAGCAAGTGTGTGAGGCTCCTGGGAAATTGTTCTAACTGCTATACTCTAGAGAAGGCTTTTTGTCCAATGTACTATACAGTCTATATTTTCTTCTCCAGATCCATGTTCTACCCTTTACTTTGAATTCTGGGAGGTTGACTTTTATGAACTGGCTTCTAGTTGGGTTCAGTGAATAAGCACTGGCAGATAGGAGGATAGAAGGAAATGAAGTTAGTGTATTTATTTCCCTGCCTTCTCCCTGCTGAGCCACATGCTGACAGTGGCCACAGCGTTTCTGTACCCAAGGCTAAGGTGCAGTACTGCTGCTCTCTCCTACAGCTCTCTAGGTTTGCTCCCTCCCTTGCCCTGATACCTAGGAGTATCAGATGGCTCTGTTGCTAATTTGGTATTTTATCATTTGTTGTTGGTTTCCCTTAACCCTATACATACCTTTGAAATAGTCCCTTCAATTAAACTCTTAATTATTCCATTCAGTGTACAAGACCTAAATGATACAGTTGATACAGCCCAAATATTACACTGAATGCCAACTATGTGCTTGGCCCTATGTCAGGCACCGGGAATAGAATGGAGGACAAAATCCCTGTCAACCAGCTTCTATCTCTTAAGAGATCCTCAGAACAGAGGGAATAAACTTTAGACACAAGGGTATAAAATGCAGAAAACAAGTAAGGAATTTTCTTGGTAATCTCTTAAAATTTAAGAGGATCTCAAACTCCTGTAACCTTGGGAGAGAAGGGTTGTGAAGTTTCAAGAAATAGATGTGTCTTCATTAGCTACACGTAGGATAAAAAAAGTAGTAATGAAGCACTGAGGAAGGAAGAGAGGGAGGGAGGAATAGAAACATTCTTACCTGTTGAGAAAAGAGAGTATAACTGTCCTCCATAAGCAAGAAGGATACTAGATATAACATAGGCAGGAAGAGCTCCACCATGAAATCTAACTACCTAGGAAACAGGCAAACCAATGGGCAACTTCTGAATGTTCATGTTAATGAAATAAATATACTTTCACATGAAATAAAAAAGTTTTTCACTTTATACATTTTCTGACATGACTAAAAGATATCTTGAGTAATGGGTATAAAAATTCTAGGCAAAATAAATGCTAAGAATATATCGCATATTAGAAACATGTTACCTGAATTTTTCATCAAAGGCATAATAGAGGCAATATATAATTGTGTAGCACATGCTACAAAATTTTTTACAAGGAATGTTTATTGAGCATTTAATATGTTCCAGGTATAATACTAAACATCTTATATGCATTATCTCATGCTCTCCTCCCCAAAATCCTTTCATATAGTTCTTATCCCTATTTTACAGATGAAGAAATTCAGGTACAGGGGGCCCAAGTAACTTGCACAATTAAGAGACAAGCGAGTTACTTACTTCCTTGTTACCTCTCTTCGCTCTTAACAGTAAGATAGGGACAATAATAGTACTTACCTTACAGGTGGTTTTAAGGATTTAAACATGTTCATTTGTGTAAAGCATTTAGAATATGAACTTGAACATGATAAACTATCAAAAATATGAGCTGCTATTATTAGGCTTTTATGTCCTTCACCATCTTTGGAAATCTTGTGGAATGGAATTTAACTCAAAGCCTAAGTTCATAACCATTATGTTATAGCACCTCAAGTCATTCTATCAGCTGATCCAATCTCCTTAAAAAACATACATATAACAAAAACATAGTGTAAGTTCTTCTTTTAATGTTAAAGTCTTAAAAGGAAATTACTTTAAAGCATGTTGTTCTCCAATCCACAGAATTTTTTTAAAAAATGTACAGACTCCCCTGTCAATCTAATGAAAACTAGGGAAATGAATGCTTCCACAAAATGTTAAGTAAAATTTCAGCAGGTTCAAGGCCTCCCTGAAGCTCTTCTGTGGATTCCCAGATTAAAATTGATAAGACTCAAAAAACATAAAGCTCATACTCATGACTTATAGTTTGTAGCTTTGAGTGAAAGGAGAGGAGAGTTGAGTGAAAGGGAAAAGGTCATTTTCCTACCTATTACTAAATGATGCTCACTGCCTGCTAATGACATGCTAGGAAATATACAGCATACTTTAGTTATTCAGTGTGTTGGAAAGATAGTTAAGTAGCATAACAGGCTCAGAGTTGTACTCCTGAGTTCAGACTACAGCTTTGCCTTTCACTAGCTCTTAGGCAACTTATTTTACCCCTCCTTCTCCCTAGGCCCTTATCAGTAAAATGGAGTTAAATAGCACTATCTCACAGGGAGTTTGAGGCTTAAATGTATTCATTTGTGTAAATCATTTGGAATAGTAACTGGCACAAGTAGGTGATCAGAAAATGTTCACTGTTATTATTAACCTTTAATGCTCTTCACTGTTTTCAGAAATCTTGTAAGAGGTCCTACATAAAATTTCTTTTTAACGACTGAGTGTCATTGTTATGAGTAGTAAACATGATACTGGGCCACAGATACAACAATCAACAACCATAAACTGGCCTCCATGGGTCATATTCAAATTGTATATGTGCTTCATTTGGTTTAGTATTTGGCATAGTATTTCTTTACATTTTGAATTAGATGCCAACGTTGAAAAATTAAAATATTTTATCTAAAAATTCAGATTTCTAGTTTCTCTTAAAATCTAAAGATTGGGCAACACTGGGCTTCATTCCTACATGGAAATGATTTATTAAGAGTTTAAATAATTCTCTTGAGAAAGCAACTTTCAGTTTATTTTCTGTCCTCTCTTTCATAAGAGTAGACTAAACAATATGTAAGTATATTTTCCTCTTTCCTTTTTTTAAAAAAAAATTAATTTTATGAAAAAGTTATCTAATCAAAGTCTAAAGATTCTCCTAAGTGGTTTCTCTTTAGTCCTCTTTCCAGTCTTCTTTGACTGAATCAGTTAACACTGAAAATACGTATGATTTTTAAAAGACAAATAAGATATACAAAACCGAATTCATTCTCCTACTGTTCTCAAGCTAAATTTTGAAACAAACGTGAAGGAAGAGCATCTTATATCATTGCAAACATTTGAGGACTTAACTCAATTGCCATGAATTCTTCAACATTTAAAAAAGTACCTACCTCTGATCCTGCAACATCCACACATCATCATTTTTTAGAAAAATTTCCATGTCTAAACAAGACTATTAGTCTAGGTTTTTTTGGTGTACATATAATTACACCTGATTATACAGTATCAAGCAAACTTGACTTTTCTTGTCACTAATCTGAATTATGAGCCCCAGGGATGATATGGATAAGAGAGTGTGTTATATCCTCAGCCATACCACCATGTACAGTGACATACTAAAAATACTATAGCATGAATTCTTCCCTTTTATTCCAAGATACAATTTTTCTTAATAATTGATCTCTTAACATTTTAGAGTATTTATTATAACTATCCATGATGCTATTTTCCAACTTACACTAACATTTAATCTTCTCTTTCTAATGTAGCACAAAATTTTTATGTATTAGCTTAGAATTTTCTAATGTTCACAAATTTAATAATAATCACAATCTAGTTCTTACCAGGTTGTTTTCAGGATCAAATGAGATAACATACATAAAAAGTTTGTTATTTACTTTTAACTTGTGAGTTTTATTATAATTATAGAATTAAATGACTTAAAAATTCTGCTATGCCTAGACTGCAAAACATAACAAAAAAAAAAAAGTGAAAGTAATAAAAGACACAATAAAATTTTTAGTGAATTTTAAAACTATAATTTCTCTGACTAATCAGTATTATCTATTTATGTCCAGATTGCACAATTCTGCAAATTATAATGATGTTGAATAATAATATAGTAGTTCTACAACTTGATAAATTATTTTTGTAACACTATTTGCCTATGAATTTAAGATACTCCCCAAATGAATTTAACCTATTTCAGCATGTTTATTTTTAATATAATTTACTTTTATCTTTTACAAACTGAGCTTGCACAACATAAAAAGTTCTTGGAAAAAGCTCATTTATATGACAGAGCCCACAGATTTTATTGGATTATGAATTACAGCATCATATGAGCAACATGAAATCTTAATATGATATCCATTTAGCCAAAAATATTAATTTTCTTGAAAATCAGGAATCAACTTTCATTTTTAGGAAGTATCAAACATGAAAGCATCACCTTAAAGCCAGGGGTGGCCAACTATGGCCTGTATGCCAAGAATGGTTTTCAGATTTTATTAACGTGAGAAAAAGAAGAAAAAAGGAGAAAGAAGAAAAAAGAAGTAGCTGCAGTAGTGGCAGCAGTGGCAAGAGACTATATATGGTCTGCTGAAATACTAATATCTGGTGCTTTACAGAAAACGTTTACAACCCCTGCCTTACAGTTTCTATTCACAAGGCAATAAATAATCGACAAGGAGTCTCTCTTACCTGTCCAAGTATTTGTGAAAAGGAAGTCTTAACTGTCACCTAGTTTAAAACAATTATTAAAAAAAGGTTATTTTCCCTAAACTCTAGTTCACATTTTATTAAACTGAGCACTAAGCATAATCATTAATTTTTTTATAATGATGAACCTAAAGGTGCTCAAGATCTTCAAAGAATTCTCTGAACCATCAACATTTAATTTGTATCAACTATGGTTTTGCTGTTCAATATTTTTTCTGTAATCTAATTCTTTCCCAATTGGATGAATGCTATGATACGTGGTATCATATGATACTGTGATACGTGGTAACCCTTTACTAACTAGAATATTTAATTAATCAGAATATCTTATTACCAGATCATACAAGCTAAAGGAATTTATTGAATGATTGAGTCAGAAACTATACGTATGTTTGCTGAAAAATTAAGCACAAATTGATCAACTTACTTATGTAACTCGTACTTTAAAATCTCAAACTTGCAATCATATGGTACTAAATATAGTTAAGCTAAACCACTTCTGAGTAAATTTCATAAAAATAGGTTTCATATGATATAATACCAGGAACAAACAGATCCCATGTAATAAAATTTGAGCCAAGATAACATTTTAAAAAGAAATTCATCATTAATTATCTCTGTCATAAATATACCTCTTTTGATATTAGGAAGTCTGGAAAAAGGAAATTCATCTTTCATAGAGAAGTTGTAAAATAACTATAGTTTGTCAATACATGGACTTTAAAAAAAATAAAGTATTTGTAAAAATATGGACATTAAGAGAATGTGCAGTACAGCCAAATTACTAACACAATTCTTTCTATCTCTATAGTAATATTAGAAATATGAAGGCACAAGCTGAAAACCATTATATCCCTGCAAAATCCTTCAATGCTAGAAACAGAAAGCAAGATATCAGCGCATTAATAAATTCCATGAAATCTAAAATAACTCATAATATGGGTCAAACTGAAGCTTGTAGGACAGATTATATTCACTTGACCTACCAATTCTAGTTTACCCTAAGAAAGTTAGCTCTAATAAAGAATCCAAATTAAAGCAACTGAGTAGAAATAAGATATTTCACATAAACCAAAACCACCATTGAAATATATACTTCAAGCACTTAAATCTGGAATCCTTAGAAGTTGGTATGTTCTTATACAAAGAGGAACTCTTTTAGTTCATGAATCTATATGTAAATAAAATGTTACTGTTGAGTCCATTTCCCTTCTCTCAGTGCAGAGATCTACTGTGATTGTAAAACAAACCCAACAGGTACTAAACTGCACATATTAATGATTAATAGAGCTTAAAATAATGAGTGAAAATAAGATCCTTAAGCTTATCCAGTAGTGCTGGAGAATATATATCATGCCAGTTACTGCAGTATAGCCATGTCAGCTGATTTCATGAAGTTCTTCAATTTATAGAGGATCCTGGACTTGGGCTTCCAAACTGAGAAGGTTAATCTGCAGTCTCAATTTGTATTTTATTTTCTATTACTTATTAAGATACATACTTTCAATGGTCCAGCTAAGGAAATACTGAGGTGGTGCTAACAGGCAAAATGGAGACTATTTAAAGTATCATAAGTAACTAACTCTCTCATATTAATTGGCTTTCGCATCACCATATATCTGAGGCAAATATAAAAATATATTTCCAGTTTATTCTATAACTAAATCCTAAAAACTAAGCAAACATATAACTTACCTCATATTGACAGTCTGATGATGTATACATTTTTAATAATGCTACATGGCTGTCATTTTCTGGTTGAGCAATATGGAGTTTCACAGAAATTTCTGTGGAAGATGGAACCCTGAAAAGATAAACATCAGTTCTCAAATACAAAATGCTGTGAAATAACCATGGCTAAGTCAATCCTCAGCACAACACAGTGAAATAACGTAAGGAGGCTAGATGCCACACATGTTACTATGGATTGACACTTTTCCAGTCGTATCACAGCTCCTTCTAGGACACAGAAATTGGGGGAGAGGGTGGAAAGGGGTTCATGTCAAATTCTAGATCGCTTAAATAAGAATACTATATGGTATCTTATAATATTATATTATCTTATGGGCACAATGTTACATAAAGGATACCTACATTTTACTAAGAGGCCCTGTAATAATTTCTCTAAAATTTTATTATGATTTAAATAAACAGACTAAGTAGAATATGTATTATTCAAAAACAACGAAGTTTAAGGTAAATTCTTTCATATACTTACTGTGCAATGGTTAGTGAATCTTCATAAGACCAGGGAATATGAAGTTTATAGATACTAGTAATTTCTTCTGTGGAAACATAAAGGAAATATGTATTACTAACCTTATGTTACTAAGGTTACTACTATAATACCTAACTATTTACACAATACTCATTTCATTAAAAAATAATCAGTAAGAGTTATATCACACAATAAATTATGGAGAATTACTTAATAATAATGTTTAATTAGACCTACAACAAGATATTAGAGCATATGGGAAGTATAAGAAACTGGAAAAACATTAAACAGCTAAATCTCAATTACTACTACAATAAAACAGCAAGATATACAGTATTTTTAAAACGTGGATATTTAAACTGAAACAGACGAAGATGCTTACTGTTAAGAAAGGGTCTATGTTAAATCCATTTGGAAATATAAACAGCTTTTCTATTATCATATATTTAATATTAATTTACATAAAATATATGGAAAAATAAGTATTACAGAAAATTCAAGTGAAGACCTAATGATTCTTCAAATGACAATACTATTTTTTTAGAAATACACTTACCTTTCACTCCTGAGCACTTGCTTACCACGTTGACTTTAAAAGCTTGGTATATCTAATAGAGTTTGACCACAAAAATTTAAAAAAAACAAGTTTATAAGCTTGTTTAACTAAACAGTAAAGTAAAATCAAGTCCTGTTATTGTCAAGATAATTAATTACCTGTCCAAAGTTCAGAAGCTCTATATTATAGAACAGGCCACTTGTATTTAATATCACTTTCCTTGAAGACAACCCTATTGAATTAAAAGTACTGTATTACTTAGAATACCAAAAAAAATTTTTTTTAAGTACAAAAGTACTGACTACTTAAACAATGTCTAAAATAATGCCAACAGATTTTTAACATTAGAAAATTGTTTATAGGTTCTTGCTTTCAGTATGGAGGAGTGAACTCCTAAAAATCCAATCTTTCTTCAATAAATTTTGAACAAAGCATAACATTTATAATGACTTTCAATGACATTTATGTGTTTTAAAAAATCACTACATAGTTCCAATTTCAAAAAAGTATGCTTTCTTGGTAGTTTTTTTTTTTTTTTTTAACATTTTAATAAAATTTTAAAAATCGCATCCACTTACATGTGAATGCCTTTGGATAAGAATATGCAAATGCAAGTGTTCAGATGCTTCTTTGAAAAGAGAAAACAATAAGACAAACCTCCACTGTGCAATAGACAGAAAAGGCTTGAAATATTTTACCAAGTATATCACTGAAATTCTATTAATTAAAAAATAAATACTGTATGATGTTAAGATTCTGTCAGTCACATTTAGCACCAGTTAAAACACATAACCAGTTTTTTCATAATGTTGCATTATCATAACTATATTATAGGATGTATACTTGGAGTTAAGAAAAAAAAGACTTAGGAAATTTTATCAACATGTAAACAAATTTGCTAAGTACAAGGTGTACCATTAATCTGTGATTAATAAATCACTTTTAAAACACAATGCTAACTTATACATTCAACTACAAACCATTTTAATAAATACCTAATGTAACCAATATTTTAAAATACAGCACTGAATTTAAGGCACCTCAAAATGAATAGGAGAAAAACTAGTAAATATGAGGTATACTTCACATTCTACTTAATCTAATTTAAAATACCATTCACTGTGGTACCCTTCTTCACAAGTAAGATGGTCTAACTTTTGGGTGTTTAAAAAATTCTAACAGGAGGTAAGAAATAATTTAACATTTTGCTTTCCACTATGGCAAAAGGGAAATCAGAAGCTGAACACTTTACTAATTAAAAAAAAAATGTTTTTAGCCTGACTCACACCTTGAAGATTTTAGAAAGAACATCATTATTAAAATGTTGGGGCTTCCCTGGTGGCGCAGTGGTTGAGAGTCCGCCTGCCGATGCAGGGGACGCGGGTTCGTGCCCCGGTCCGGGAGGATCCCGTGTGCCGCGGAGCGGCTGGGCCCGTGAGCCATGGCCGCTGAGCCTGCGCGTCCGGAGCCTGTGCTCCGCAACGGGAGAGGCCACACAGTGAGAGGCCCGCGTACCGCAAAAAAAAACAAAAACAAAAACAAAAACAAAATGTTGATAGGCCCATTTGGAAGATTGTTTAACATCAACAAATAAGCCACAAGTGTTCGATTGTGTTATAATTTAAAATGTGAGACATTCACCAGTAATCAAAGCATAAACTTCCCTGAATGTTCTCACTTTTAAAACAGTTCAAGTCTTAATTTATTATTAAATCTAAGATATCAAAAGTATTGGTGGACATCAGTTACATACTATTGTCAGAGTATATTTTAGCAACAATAAAATTTTCATTTTGTCACCTGAAGAAATCAAGACCCATTTTTCTTTTAATAGGTTAACGTTAAAATTGCTTAGCATATTCCAGAAGCACCTATATCAATTATGTCTAGAAAAGCAGTTTCCTATCATTATACAGTATTAATCAGTTTAGCTGAGCATAAATTAAAACAAGGAGAATTTGCCTCTATGAACATGGAATTGAATATGGTATGTGTAATCATGGAGTCACAATTACAAAAATTTGAGCTAGGGAGGGTAGATCTCTTATTTTATAAGCTTGCTATTTTTTTTTTTTAATTTATTTTATTTATTTATTTATTTTTGGCTGCATTGGGTCTTCGTTGCTGCGCGCGGGCTTTCTCTAGTTGCGGCGAGCGGGGGCTACTCTTCATTGCTGTGCGGGGGCTTCTCATTGCGGTGGCTTCTCTTGTTGCAGGGCACAGGCTCTAGGCTCCCGGGCTTCAGTCATTGCGGCATGAGGGCTCAGTAGTTGTGGCGCACGGGCTTAGTTGCTCCGTGGCATGTGGAATCTTCCCAGACCAGGGCTTGAACCCGTGTCCCCTTCATTGGCAGGCGGATTCTCAACCACTGCGCCACCAGGGAAGTCCAAGCTTGCTATTTTTAATGAGGTAGGTGGTTTAGAGTTGTCATTTCTGTATTGTTCTGTGTATTCTTCAACCAAAAAAAAAAAAAAAAGGTGGGGGAGGGATAAAAATCTTAAAGGAAGTTTCCTCTCTCAAGTAACAGATTTTTTTCACGAATGGAATACAAAAGAAAAATATTGAAAAAATTGGGCATGCCAAAAGAGCACAAGAGCTCCCAACATCCAAAGCTGAAGCAACTTAAGCCAAAAAAAAAAAGTAACAATAATATTCCATTATATCCCAATAAATAAAATAAATATCCATAAGTCCATAGTGACAAAAATAAAAAATGAATAAATGGGGGAAAAGGGACAACTTTCCCTTAGGAAGAATTCCAATAATTATAGAATGCCAGTAATAATTGCTTCAGACTAGATAAACCAATGGATGCTAAAATTAGTGGGTTTTGAAGAAAAACAGGACACTTACACATTCTCAAAGTATCTCCCCCAAGATATTTATTAATCACAAAGAGAAAAGCAAAGCAGTAACTTTACAGTGGAGAAACCTGGCAGACAACACATTAACCAAGAAGTGATCAAGGTCCACATCATTAGTAATTAGACACAGTAACATCATGTATCCTCTGATATGATACACTGAGAAGTTCACATTGCTCCTGTGATATTCTTGCCCAAAATGCATAACCTCAATCTAATTATAAGAAAGCATTAGACAAAGCCAAATAGAGAGATATTCTATAAAATAACTGGCCAATACTCTTCAAGGGCCTCAAAGTTATAAAAGACAAAGGAAGACTGAGGAACTATCAAAGATCAGAGGAAACTAGGGAGACATGACAACTAAATGCAATATGGGAACCTGGAGAACACTGGTGGAAAATCCAATGAAAACCAAATAAAACTGTAGTTAACAGTATTGTACCAGTGCTAATTTCTTAGTTTTGACAATTTTATCGTTTATGTTAAGGTGAATGAGAGCTATGTGGGAACTCTACTCTTTCTGTGATTTTTCTGTAAGTCTAAAATTATTTCAAAATAAAATTTAAAGGAATAGTTATGTGTATGTTACCACAAAAAAAAAAAAAAGGGAAATATTTAGAGCAATCTTGAAACCTTCAGACGGCAGGTAGTAATTTATATCTTAGAATAAACCTTTTATAAAAAGGGCCTATATGTAGTATAAGTTCATGTGAAAACACATACACACAGACAGTTACCTGCAAATGTATATGATCATGGATAAGTTTATTTTAAAGTTCATTTCTGGGACTTCTCTCATGGTCCAGGGCTAAAGAATCCGCCTTACAACATAGGGGACGTGGGTTCGATTCCTGGTCAGGGAACTAAGATCCCACATGCCGTGGAGCAACTAAGCCCGCGCACCACAACTGCTGAGCTCACATGCCTCAACTGGAGAGCACACATGCTGCAAACTACAGAGCCCACACACTCCGGAACCTGTGCGCCACAGCTACAGAGCCCACGTGCCCTGGAGCCTGCACACCACAACTAGAGAGAGAAAACCCATACGTCACAACTAGAAGACCGTGTACCACAACGAAGAGCCTGGGCGCCGCAATGAAAGATCCTGCGTGCCTCAACGAAGATCCTGTGTGCTGCAACTAAGACCCAACGTGGCCAAAAATAAATGAAATAAATAAATAATAAATATTTAAATAAATAAATAAAGTCTATTAAAAAAATAAGGTTCATTTCTCAGAAAATGATTGCTGGCCTACTTAAAAATCAAACCACTAAGCCATATCACGTGGTTATTCTAAGAACTACACTTGAAATACACAAAAACACTTAATGTTAGGGCTCTGCATTATTGCAACTAACTGGCAAAATAAATCAACACTCTTAAAAATAGAAGCAATTCTTAAGATTTCCAAAATCAAAGTACTTACCAAAGGAAAAAAGATGAGTTACAGGAAGCTGTATGGATCTTGTCTCTTTTTTAAAGAATTCACAATCTACAACAAACTGGAATATAAAACATTGATTTATTAGGAAAAAATAGAATTAAATTTATAGTAAAATATCTTCACTTGATATCTGAGTAGAAAACAAAAATCTATAAACTTCAGTTTTGAAGAAGGTATTATTTATTATCTATTACACTCTAACCCTGGTTATATTTAGGGGGCATGAATTCCTCAAGGAGAGATGCTAAGCTAAGAGAATTTGGTGACAAAGCTTAACTTAATAGATAAATTATTAGAGGGTCATTTCTGTAAGAGCAGATGTACAGCAAAGTTTTCTTGCAGCTAGTTTTAGGTGTTTATAGAAGAGGGACCATAAACGATGGATCAAAGCATTAAGAGCCAAGATTAACTCAAGATAATTAAGAATTTAGGTAATATATCTCTGAATTCTTTCATACTCAAAAAGAAATGTGATTTTGTTACATCTTTTCAAAAATTGCATATTTAGTATGCTTCAGCAGTCTAATTAGACTACAAAAGGCTTTTGGAGACGTACTGCCATTCATCTACAGATGGCTAATGTTATTCATGTAAGATTATTTCAGGCTAAACAGAGATTATAATAAATGGCAAAGAGATTCACTATGTACAAAGGAAAAAAAAACACTATCTCAAAAAAAGTGAACCTAAAATGTGACATCTGCATCACTGCAATCTCTGTAATGGCATTTCTTATCTAATAACATTTCTACAGTGGCATAACAAACCTTGCTCTCAGCTGTCTACAATAAAAACAGTTTCATTAAAATCATTTCCACAATCCAACCAAATTACTCTGATCTATTTATATGAGCTGAGGAAGAAATTAATCCGATGCCTAACTGTAGCTAGCAAGTAGTTTGCTGTCTACAATAAGTGGAAAGTCAGTGGGGTCTATCCTAGGCTTTTCCAGTAACTACACCTTGGATTGTATTTTAAGCTGTGTTACGTTGTTTGCCTCTTGGGTGGAGTTTTGACTGTTTTTGAAAATGAAAAACAGATGAGGGAAAATGAGAATGTACACACACGAGGGAATAAAAGAAAAAAACTAAGGGGCTCTGCTTTTATTTTTCCCTCTTTAATTAGAAGGCAAAGAACACTGTCAGATATTTTCACTACAGAAAACAGCTGTTATAGAGAAATCATTTATTCAACAGGATAATTCATTATATTTTTACAAGTATCTTTGGGTGACACATTGCCTGAGACAGGGAAGCAATTTTAAATCACTTTAACAGGTATTTAAAATAATACAACTTTTATTATTGCTTTAAAAATTTGGCCATTTCTTTATGGAATAAACCCTTACCCAAAAAAGAAAGAATTCAAGAGTCTGTCTCTGAAATATACAATGTAAGTAAATTTCTAATGGACTTAATTATTTTGTTTTCCGTCATCAAAAAATGCAAGTAATTCCACATTTACACTTGGAAAACTATATTAAGATGACTAGTTGACTTAAGAAAATTTTGAACTGCCTATTTAAATATATGTATCCTGGGCTTCCCTGGTGGCGCAGTGGTTGAGAGTCCGCCTGCCAATGCAGGGGACGCGGGTTCGTGCCCCGGTCCGGGAGGATCCCACATGCCGCGGAGCGGCTGGGCCCGTGAGCCATGGCCACTGAGCCTGTGTGTCCGGAGCCTGTGCTCTGCAACGGGAGAGGCCACAATGGTGGGGGGTCCGCGTGCCGCAGGAAAAAAAAAAATATATATATATATATATTTAAATATATGTATCCTTCTGATGATGGGCTATAACAGACACATAAAAATTATGAAAGGCCTAAGTTACCATCCTTGTGAGATTGGGTATGCAACACTAGAGTCAGCAGTGTTACTTTCCAAAGAGCGTTAAGACACATTAAGTATTTATTAGGCCACTAAGACTGGCTATTTGCGAAACGCTCATTAATTTCTTGGAATAACCAAGGAAGCCCTTTCCAAGTTTGGGAAGATGTTAAATTCATTCAAAACCAACTTACCTGAAAGAAAAACCCTTAAAGAGAGCTTTTAGTATTGAAGATGCTGAATTACCTCTCACCTGAGCTAAGCAAAACAAAACAATGAATCCATTACAAGGTACTCGTGAGACTCAATCTTTGAGACTTCTCCTAACTACATCCCCTTTTCTTTTTTCCTTTAAATTTTCCTATGATATTGGCCCCAAATCTCATTAACCTTCTCATTCAAGAAACACTTTTCTGAGCATTTATGTGGTAGTCACTAAAGGTTGAGGATGCAAAGTAGAGTAAAACCTATCTGGTCCTTACTCTGAATGAATTCATACTATGGTGATGGCAATAAAGACATAAACAAATAAATTATAACTCGGTATAATATAGTCCTCAAAGAAGTTATAAACAAAATATCCTGGGAATAAGTAAGAGGTTACTGGAGTAGTCTAGAAAAGGAAAACAAGGGACACTTCTGCTAGATCTTGAAGGGTAAGTTTGCTGGGTGAAATGTGGAAAGGGGAGTAGAGGGTCTTTTACCTCCATCTTCTTTCCCTGCCTACTTCTCTCAAAAATCACCATCCTTTTATTTCTACTCCCACTTCACTAGTACAAGCTTTCATAATCCTATATGAGGTGCCTGTTCTCTCTTTTTCTAATCTATCCTATACCATAAATAGATTCATTTTCCAAAATAAATAGCTCTGATCCCATTACTACTATGGTGAAAAATCTTTCACTTCTCTACTGACTCCTGAATTCTATAAAGTCCTGAATCTTCCAATCAAGGCCCTCCAGAATATGGCCATTAACTACTTTTCCAGACTTTTCTTCCACTACTATTCTACCCATGGTAGCCATCCTTTTAAAACTACTATTTACTTATTCACTATTTTCCAAACGTACTCTACACTGTCCATGTTTGGATCTTACTATTTCTTTGTCTCAACAGTGCTGTTTATTGTAACTTTCTGCAATGATGTTACTATTGAGCATCTGGAATGTGGCTAATACAACTAAGGAACTGAATTTTTACTTTAATTTTAATTAATTTAAATTTAAATCGCTACATGTGCTAGTGGCTCCTATATTAGATATCCCAGGTCTAGAATATTCATTCTACCTATAAAAACCCTAACTATCCTTTAAGGCAATTTTAAATATCACCTCATAATAATGCCTTTTTTTATTTCATCAATCAGAGATATCTCCCCCTTTAACACTTTTCATGGATTTGCTATATTCTGATTTGTTTTATACATTTTGGATAACTCTTTCATTCTCACCCTTTCCCTGGCCACCAAATATATTTCTCTCCCGCTGCCCAACAGTACGTAGCTTTTTGAGAACAGGGTTCATGTCTTTCTCATTTGTGTGCCTCCTATAATTCCTGGCACATAGTCTTGCACATAAAAGAGTACTCAATAATTAACAGATTTGGGGGCTTCCCTGGTGGTGCAGTGGTTGAGAGTCCGCCTGCCGATGCAGGGGACACGGGTTTGTGCCCCGGTCCGGGAAGATCCCACATGCCGCAGAGCGGCTGGGCCCGTGAGCCATGGCCGCCGAGTCTGCGCGTCCGGAGCCTGTGCTCCACAAGGGGAGAGGCCACAACAGTGAGAGGCCCGCATACCGCAAAAACAAAAACAAAAAGAAAAACAAATAATTAACAGATTTTGAAAGACTGATAAAGTAGAACTAATTCCCACTTGAAACAAAGAGACTTGGATTTATTCTGCTTAGTTCAAGTTAGAGTAGATGATCCTAATGCTTTAAACAGTCTTAGGTGGATCACCAACCTGGCCACTGTTTCAGATGAGCCCTAAGCAGAAGAATTCATCACAAAATAATTTTAAATATTTAGCATGAGTATCCCAAAACATTCTGAAAACAACCTTAATTTGTTTGTTACCTTACTTCCATGAATAGATGGTACATAAACAACAAGATGAGACAAAGATGGATAGTCTTGAAGTCTTAACGTCAGAGACTAAAAAAGGATGAAAAAAAGCTGATTTTATTTCTCAGGATATATAGAGCTTAAAGCATGTTAAAAGAAAGATAAATTACAAACATTTATTTCTTACCTAGTAAGTCATGAAAAAACTGACTTCAAACTTTATGCTCAGTACTTCATAAAATGCCCATGTTTACATTTTCAGGTCAATAAGCCTGCTGAAGGTCAAATTTCTAATAATTATGTAAATATGGACTGCCAAAAATATTCCTTGAACTGTATCCCTTCATGTAAGATAAATGACATTTAACATTAAATTTAATTATTTTACGTAACTATTTCCAGATTTGATGTTTCTTACAATTTGTCTACTTGTTTTGTATAATGTTACAGTATGATTTCTAGTTATCTTGGTAGTATATGACAAAGAGCATTCAATAGTTGATGAATGAATGGATGCTCAATATGATGGAAGAATTACAACTTAATCTCAAATGATTCTGATCTAGCCCAAGTAATAAACAGTTGCTGGCTAATGATGTGTATGAACATCATTCCCTGGAACTTACTCAGTAAGTGACATGAACACAGTAAGTCTAACAATGCACCTCACCAAATGAGCATCTATTCTTTTCTTAAAACTAAAGACCTTATCTTACAGTCCATATTTTGAGGAATGAACAGATTGGAGACTGGTCTACCTAATGAAAACCCAGGCCACCAAATACAGTTTTCAAGTCTTTTATTTTTTTTTCCTGACAGCAGATGTGGCGAGGGTGTGAGTAGTTATATGCTGTGACAATCCGTGTACATTAACAAATTTCTGCACTTAATACTCTCCACTGTTCTTCCGAAGCACCAATGTGGGCAAGTTGGATAGAGGTTCTAAAGAGAACTGTCAACGAGTGGTCCTCAAACAACCTGACCAGATTCACCTGGGAGCGCTTGTTAAACTCCTGGACTGCACCTCAACTTAGTCAGCAAAGTCTCTGCAACACACTTACATATTCCAATGTAAATTAAAGGGCCTTAAGAGAGCCACAGAAACCAAAGTTAAAGGCAACTGAAACCAACCAGACAGGTGGTAGACAATATGAAAGATAAATTAATTAGAAAGAACCATGGTTACTCTGTGTAGCTATCCACTGAGAACTTTTGTTATTTATTCTCAAGAATAATTTTTTTCCTCAAGAATTTTTTTTTTAGGATCAGAATACTTTAAAAAGATATCAGTGTGTCAAAATACATTTACTTATAAAGTTAAGTTCCCATATAGTTACAATGTCAGTAGGAATTTGGGAAGATAATATTCATGAAATTGTTACACTGACAGGTAAGGTTAATATGAAGTTTGGAAATTTTTCAGTGTTTTAAGGGTAAAATGACCTTAATGCTGAGGCAACACACACAGAAAATCAAACACCAGCGTTTGGATGTCAGAAACCCTTCAAGTTCTGCTGCCGTGTGTAGGGCAAAGCTGTGGTGCTAAAGTATGATCTAGGCACAATAGTGACTAGGTAATTTTTCTTATTAACTTAGATTTCTTTTCAAAGTTAATTGTTTTGTTTGTTTTTAGCAATAAGTCCATTTGGGCTTACCCAATTGTTGGTCTGCTGTGGTTTCTGTCTTCATTGTACCATGACAGAAAAGTTCCATGTGACTGATGTTGTTAAGGCCCTAAACCGAATTTACAAGTGCTTTGCTGGAGGATTCCATCTATTTATTAACAGTTCAGTCATCAGAGGTGCCAAAGGTGGTATGATTCTCATCTTACATTACCTTTGTTGAGATGATATAAATATGAATAAAACCCACAAGATTTTTTCACTTCAATCTTTCCTTTCCCTTCAACTTCATAGCAAAATAATTTTGTGTCCTTTTTATAAATGGGCTAACACACATATATATAATTTTAATTTTAATTACAATGGAAAAGTTTATTTGCATTTAATAATTATAATCCTTTTCAACTGAGAATGCTTAAGATAGCAGAGTATTATAATCCTCATTTTCTAACTTTTCTCTTCCAGTTTTTCCCCCTAAATTCCAGTAGGCTTTTACTGCCGCCTGGCACTTTCTTCTAGTATCCACTATAAAAAGTAAGCAGCTGGAGCTTCCCTGGTGGCGCAGTGGTGAAGAATCCGCCTGCCAATGCAGGGGACATGGGTTCAAGCCCTGGTCCGGGAAGATCCCACATGCCACGGAGCAACTAAGCCCATGCACAACTACTAAAGCCCGCGTGCCTAGAGCCCATGCTCCAAAACAAAGAGAAGCCACCGCAATGAGAAACCCACGCACCGCAATGAAGAGTAGCCCCCGCTCGCCGCAACTAGAGAAAGCCCGCGCGCAGCAACGAAGACCCAACGCAGCCAAAATTAAATAAATACAATAAATAAATTAAAAAAAGAGTAATCAGCTGGAAGAACTTGTTCTACTACTCAGACAGCTGTTTCTTACACTTAGAAAAAACAACACAGGGGTCTAAAACTAGACGAATACATTGTTAAATCTTTGAGACTTAAAAAAAAAAAAGGATATTATGATTTAAGAAATAATTTTTTAAAAATAGTAGCAAAGTAACATTTTATCGGGTTTTTTATGATTTATTTCTTCCTAACTCTTAAATTACAGACTGGAAAGGATATCCAAACTGGAAATTCAAGGAAATATTTAATATATCTTATGAATGATTGATCAGTAAGTATACCCTAATACTTCTGTTTTTGCTTTGCTCCTGCCTAGACAGTTAGGATAGAACTAGTGAGAGACCTTAAAAATGTTCTTATGAGTCAAATCACTTATTTGTCTTATCAATACAAAGCCACATGAATGAACATGCACAAAGTAAGACTGACCAAGGTGACACAAAAAATAACTGCAATCATTCCAAAGTCAAGTGTAAGTGACTTGCAATTATTCATCCTGTCATCATTCCTCTCATTGGTATAGGACAGAGTTGACTAAACATACAGATAAATAAACATTCATGAGCACAAATAAATAACTGGAGTTGGGAGATGACTGGGACCAACCAGAGGACTTCACATTCAACCCTATGAATATAGTATTCATCATGACAATACATTCTAAAGTATAGATTTACTTGAAGACTAAAAACTATCAACTGGCATATGGTTATCAGTTATAATAAATACAATTTGAAAATT
Organism: Grampus griseus; assembly: GCF_964374135.1. NCBI lineage: Eukaryota > Metazoa > Chordata > Mammalia > Artiodactyla > Delphinidae > Grampus > Grampus griseus. The sequence goes on along the minus strand of NC_139001.1, from coordinate 38,133,225 downwards.
AGAACAGATATTTTCATCAAATTTTAGAACTGTTTTATTTTCTCAACAATAGATTTTGTGAGTGTGCAAATTAGCCTTTTGTAAAGATGTGCTGACCTACCACAGTTGCTTAAGGAAATCATTAACAATTATTAAATAAATTCCATGGAGTACTATATACAAGTAGATAGTTACTGAAGTGCTTAACCACAGATGACACTGAAACTGAAAATTGCTTTGTGTCTTTTTGAGATGCTTACTTCCCTACTGTAGGTCCTCCCCAAAATGAATTCTGAGTATATTCAACTTAATATTTTAAGACAGACCATTCCAAACAAACCCTCAAATTGAATCTTAAAAATTTATCTATCTCTTAGTATGATGCTATAACATATAGATTTAATTTTATTTAGGATTGATGACTTATAGTTTTCACCTCTGAAAGCTAAAAAATAATTGCATGTTATTCTCCATTAAATGTATTTCCAGAGAAAATATTTCTAAAATGTATATTAGCAAATTTCAAGTTTATTTAATACCTAGAATTAATCAAAGACCATACTGTACATGCCTATATGCTCAAATATTTTTTCACCTGGATATTAACATTCTAAATCCACAATTTACCTTAATTGTTGGCAGCAGTTCAGCTTTCCATGATAAATCAACCCCTTGCCGGCTTGGAAATAAATATGAAAATATAATTAAAGGACAAATATATTAAAGTATTATAAATTAAAAATGAGCTTCAGAGCAAAAAGAAACCATCTGTAGACCTACCAAAGACAGTTCTAATGAACTCAAGTCTAATAGGTCTAACACAATACACTTTATCCACATAGTCCTTTGGGGAACAAAACGTAGTTTTTCCTAGCAACCAACTATCAATGTTTGCAAAAATTACTAGTATGTTAATTTTCTTTATTTTTAATTTTAAAATCAATACTATAATTTAGTTTAGTAGCAAAATGAGCTTAAGAATATCTGAAGTGGGACTTCCCTGGTGGCACAGTGGCTAAGAATCCTCCTGCCAATGCAGGGGACACAGGTTCGATCCCTGGTCCAGAAGATCCCACATGCTGAGGAGCAAATAAGCCCGTGCGCCACAACTACTGAGCCTGCGCTCTAGAGCCCGCAAGCTACAACTACTGAAGCCCGTGCGCCTAGAGTCCGTGCTCCACAACAAGAGAAGCCACTGCAATGAGAAGCTGGCACACCAAAACGAAGAATAGCCCCCACTCACTGCAACTAGAGAAAACCTGCACGCAGCAACAAAGACCCAACACAGCCATAAAGAAATAAATTTATATTAAAAAGAAAAAGCAAACTATTAAGCTTTAAAAAAAAAAAATATCTGGGGCTTCCCTGGTGGCGCAGTGGTTGAGAGTCCGGCGCAGTGGTTGAGAGTCCGCCTGCCGATGCAGGGGACACGGGTTCGTGCCCCGGTCCGGGAAGATTCCACATGCCGCGGAGCAGCTGGGCCCGTGAGCCATGGCCGCTGAGCTTGTGCGTCCGGAGCCTGTGCTCCGCAACGGGAGAGGCCACAGCAGTGAGAGGCCCGCGTACCGCAGAAAAAAAAAAAAAAAAAATCTGAAGCTATTCTGAAAGTGTGACTTGAGTATATCTTATGTTGAGAAAAATGAACAGAGGGCCTTATGTTCAAAACACTTACCACATAGAAGTGCTGTTTATGCAGCCAAAAATCCAGCTATTTGTATCCTATTGATTAATAACACAAAATAAAACACACTAAATATTGTAGAAAATAATTATATAAAACAGGCATTTCACTGTTTATGATAGGGTCAGTAGGCACAATGGAAACATAAAATAACAACTTATTGTTTAGAAATGTATTCAAAATGTTCTCAAAAGTCAAACAGGTCAAGGTGAGGCAAAGAAGTCTAATGTCAACATAGACAGGTAAAGCAAGTAACCTGGAGCAGCAGTATGAGAGAGTAACCTGATAGGTTATCTCTCCACAGCATACTGTTAAGCAATTTTCATTTCTGAACCAACACTTTTAGAGTTCAGCAATGTCCACACTTTAATTAGGTACTTACATAGAAAGTAACCTATATTTTAACAAAACTAGAAGAGAACAACTAGAGGTAGACTTTCACACAAACAGAAAAAAAAAAAAAAAAAATCCAGAGCCAAGTAATTAAAAATAATCTAAGTACAGCTTTTTAGTTTATCATTTAAGTTCTCATTTGATTACTAGGCAGATAACTTTTATGCAACTGAGAATGTGCTTGGATTGAAGCACAATTCCAAGGGTTTAAGACTAAAGCTAGTTGTTACTTTACTAGCGCAGACTGGGAATGCTGCAGAGATGGTTGTGGTATTTTAACAATATTACGTATTCAGCTTCAGTCATTTAAGAGCAGTATGACCCAAGAGCTTCACTCTCACTTTTAATGAAGTAGTAAGAGCAATGCTCCAAGATCTAACGATCCAACTGAAATCCTACCAGAGCATAAGAGAATGAGGAACACTGCTGAGACAGCTACATATATTTTTCCTTAGTATACAGACAGGACAATAAAAACATCAATCCTTTCATTCAATTAATATTTATAAAGTCCATTCCAGGGCCAAGGAATTATGCTAAGCCCTCAAGAAAAATGATGAATCAAGCAGACATAGCCTCTGCCCTCATCAAGCTTAAATAAAATCTTAAGATATTTTTCAAGAATTCAAAAAAGCAAGCTGAAAGAAAACAAACACAATGTGGTATTTCTCTACTCTCCACTGCTGGCAAAATACTTCAGTAAACTCTTTTATCAGTTACCTGTGTTTACCAGAACAACCACGTGACATTATAAAGCAAGGCAACAGAACAGATCTGCATAGCCTAGACAAAGAGAATCTAGCAACCTCTCAAGATCCAACTCACTTTTGTAATAGGTTTTTGCAGTTATTGCAACTCAAAGACAGCCCTTATTATGAAAATTGCCAATACTGCACACTACTTACTTTGGTGTCTAGGGGATTCTGATTCATTCACTAACAGACTGAATAAAGTATTATTCAAATCCACCCTAAAACACCATGTTGTTATAACCTAGAAGGTGTCAAAGAACAATTTCAGGTCATCTAGTAAACACCCCTCACTCAGCTAATTTTAAAACTTGTATTAAAAATCTTAGAAAAAGTCACTCAGAATTTACTAACTCCTGAAGTGCACAGAAAAGAAAATGCTACTTGATTATAAAATTTACAGATCCAAAAAAAAATCTATCTACAGTAAAAAATATGTCTTCGATGGCTGCTAAAATCATTAGGTGAAAGACTGACTAGGAACTTTATAATGAATGGATCATGCCAATATGACCTGAGTCCACTGATATATCAGTCCACTGATTTTTGTCACTAAAAGTGGGACAACCAGATATTATATACCTCCCGATATGATAAGTACGCAGTTCTACTTATAAAACATTCATACCATAAATAAATGAATCTATTCAAGATTCTAGATCTAACTACCAGTTTACACAAAACAATGGCTAGAAATACATGTTAAAAGATACCACAAGAATACAATCAACTAAACCCAGAACAAATGTATGGCATGGGGGAAAAAAAGAGGGGGCTGTTAAAAAAAGACATAGGACATATGAATCAAATGCAATGTATGTACTTTTTGGATTCTGATTCAAACAAGCTAACTTAAAACTTAAATGAACAGAGGAAAATTGAACATGGACTGGATACCACATGATATTAAGGAATAAGTAATTAATTTTGTTGGATAAAATAATATAATAATATTATTATTATATAATATTATTAGTATTATAATAATATGTAAAATTCTTATCTGTTATAAAAACATACTGAAATATATATTGATAAAATGCCTGGATTTTGCTTTAAAAATGCTTCACTCAAAAAAAGTGAGGAAGGGATAAATCAAGTAAGAATGGCAGAATATTGATAACTCTTAAAGCTGTGTGATGGTTAAGTAAGAATTTATTATATTCTCTCTCTACTTTTGTATGTTTGAAAACTTCTGTGATAAAAATTGAAAACATTTAAAACAAATTCTCCACGTGACTAGTAATACTTCACCCATGGACCTTAATTACAGAAAAGGGATCCTCCAATAAGCCAAATGGATAATTTGCACTTTGGCAAGGATTTTTCTCAATATAATACTGACATTCTGATTTGGAATTTAGTAGGAGTGTGGATATTTTAAGCCATCACTCTCAGGGCCAGATTCTCTTGGGATAAACTACCCATCCAAATTTTAGGCTGAGAGATGGTAGTCTGTCTCTGGTGAGAGATGCAAAACTGTGGCAATTCCACTAAAATTAGTATTCATTAGCACCTAGCCCACAGTGCCTGCCTACCATCTTTTCTGAAGACTTTACTATATATCAAATGGTGGTATCAACCAACTAAGTAATATATTAGATCCTAGTCCTAAAAAATACAAATAATCCAACAAAAGGGAAACGAGGGAACTTAAATTATGAAAGATGCAAATATAAAGTGAAGAATCCTAGGACATGAGGGGAAAAAAATCAGAATGGAGAGAAAGGAACCCAAACAAATTCCTGAAAGTAAGAAGTGCTGATAAATTATTACTTAAACAGACCTAATATAACAAAAGCATGCTAAAGCATCTAACATATTTCTAGCATAGTAGGTACTCATTAAAAAGAAATACACAAACAAAATCATCATACTGATACTGTAAGTCTAGACAACACTGTTAACAAAAAGTTACTATACTATTTTAGAGAATATTTGGTATAAAAAGTACTGCAAATTTGAGTATGGAAGCCATGGGAAAAACAGGATTTACTTTATAAAACAAAGGATAGCTTTGCTTAAATATATCTATTCTTTAAAATACTAATAGAATTTTAGAATTAAAGGAGCTCTGAACTGAATTCCTTCAACCTAAACATAGTGAAACTAAAGTAGAAAAACCTAAACTAGAGGCAAAGGTACAAGCTAATAGTATAGATATATTATCAGTTACAGAAGCATTTTGATTAGTACTTTTCAATCAATACTCTCTGTTCCAGATAAATGTTTTTCAACTAATTAGATTTAATAATAGTTCATAGCTAAAGATGATACCTACTAGATACTAGTTGAATCTTAAAAATAAACAACAGTTAGCCTTTTAAATTTACATAAAGTGTATCAATTATCTTACCAGCATGGTGCTCTGACAATAGACATGAGTGTAGATTTTTCTATGATTTGCAAGGGGAAATGTAAAATATATCTTATCAGATTCCTAAAAAAAGAGGGAAAACACAATAAATTATGAGTAGATAATTTCATCATTCAAAAATTCAGATAAAGTAATGAATGATTATTCTAATTAATTATTTTAATTCTATCATTCTTGGTGTTGTTGAGAACCAATAATCTAGGAATGGGAAGAAGATACAGATGCAAGATAGATCAGGTATAAACTCTGTAGACCTGAATTTGTCTTGGAAGTATCAGGATGAATGCATGTTTTTTTTGTTTGGGTTTGGTTTTTGGCCTTATGACCAAGATAAAATACATTTCTTAGCTCTGTTTACTGAAAAGGCCTTAGAAATGCTAACTTACTAGCCATAAACATCTCTAGTTCCCAAATTATGGTTTGCAGATACTGTTTCCCAAACAATAGGAAGAGCTTCTTTGAGAAAAAGCAGATTCAAGGTCTGGGACGGGAGATGATACACAATGAGCTAAAATACTTTCTCATACTAGACAGTGAGGAAAATATCAAAGACAACTAAAGAGCAGCTATATCAAAAAGATTCAGGAGCCTACCTTGAAATGGCTTCCACTGGTCAAGGACAGAACAGTTTTAATAGCAATTTTAGTATCAAAGATAGAACAATTTTAGTATTTTAGTTTAGACAGAAACACAAAAATGTTTAAGCTCATAATAACACTGGAGGAAAACCCCCCCAAAACATCTTATGGTCCCTGATGGAGGGTGTTTGTGAGCCAACTCACTACTCTAAAAACCAGTAAATATAAGATCCAAAGAATTATCATTTTTTTCCTTTGTAATTTGTTCTACTTTTGATAAATTTAGTAGATGAGAAGTTTTTCTATATAGTGTTTCAGTTAATAAATGAAGAAGGAATAATTGGAGTCTCATTGCTTTTGTACTCCCTATTAATGACTCTAGGCCTTCTTCATCAATAGCTGCTAACATCACAAAAAGAGAGAGAGTCTAGTAAAAACAAAAACAAAACAAAAACCTGAATCTGATGAAGCATCTAGATCCAAGATCCAGCTACCAAGTCACAGGAAAGAGTAGGGAAAGGAATATACTGGATGACATTACAGGAGTGCAATCAGCAAAATCAAGACTGTGTGAAACTCTATAGGACAAATGACTAGGTTTTTTTTTTTTTTTTTCCAACAAATAAACTGCAAGGAAAAAAAAGGGTGAAGGAAGTATTAGATATTAAAAGAGGAATAAGAGACATATCAACAAATAATACGTACACCTTGTTTGTACCCTGATTTAAACAAACTGGAAAACAAAGAAACAACAAAAAATTTGACAGTTATGATAAAACTGGAAAATTGAACAGACTAGATATTAAGGGATTATTACTAAACTGATTTAGTATGGGAAAATAACGTTAACTTCTTTAAAAAGTCTAGCTTTGAAAAATAAATACTAAAATATTCTTGAAAAAAAATTTTAAATCCATTGGTGGTATACTTACATTGTAAGCCACATAGGTCCATTTGGACACTTTTACTGGAACCCACATAGATGTCCCTAAGGTAAAAGAAATTAATTTGTTTGGCTTTTTAAAAAACATTAAGTGATTTCTTTTACTGAATCCTTCTCAATCACAACAGGATTTGAAAAAGAAGCAGTTTCCTGAACACTGGCTATTTTAAAATAGAAAATCTAATGAGATGTTCTCTATATGCTCATCACCAAGGAGCATTCAGATCATGTAAAGCATTTAAAATCTTTCTGATGTCTAACTCTAAGAAGTATCAACAGAAGAAAACAAATATTTCATTTTCCAAACTAAGTAGAGCATGACAGAGACATATAAAAACAAAATGTACCAGCAAAAGATATGCTGTTAAACCGAAAGACTGAAGAATGATACTGAGAAACTAAGTCAAGAATAATACAAAATTTATTTTACGTGGCTGTCAGGAGAATAGAGACATTTAACGCTTTTAAATTTTTCTACTGTCATGTTATTTTCAGTACAAAATTTTATCAGCAACATCTTTTTGCTTTTACATTTTTTACTTTTCCCCTCCTTAGCCAAGAACCTCATAAGAAACCAGCATAGGGAAATTAATAAAATATAATAGGATTATAATACCTGAAGCATTACAGTTTCAAAGAATTTGTCTGCTAATGACAAATTTACCTAAAAATAATACTCAAAACTCTACTTAAAATTAAAACATGCTATTACTACCGACCTGTTAAGTCAGAAATTATTGATGGATTTTCCTCAAAGTGTTTTGCTGGGTGTCTTATGAAGTGGTGATTCAAAACTGACAATTTCTTCTTGGGATTTTGAGTTATCTAGAAAGAACATTGATACATTCTGTATCCTTTTATATCCACTGTGATGACCTAATGAAACTTTGTTTCAAGTAATACTAATAAGAGCCAACAGTTATTTACTGTGGGCCAGGCACTGTTCTAAGTACTTAACATGGGACTAACTATGTTTTGAGTTAGTTTCCCTGTATATATGTTTGTTTCTCCTCCTCAACTATATGCTTCTTGAGGAGTAGGAATCATATCCTAACATTTTATTGTCTAATATTTAGTTTAGTATATCATACACACTGAGTTTGGGAAAGAGAGCTCAGTTTCATATTATTTTGATTCTTAGCAGTATTAGTCAAAAATTTCTCATTTGTCCCTTAAAATGTATCTGTAAAATACTTATCCATCCAGAATTATAATTTATTACATGCTAGTATTAGCATTTTCTTACCTTAGAATTTAATGGAAAACAAGATTTGATTTGTTAAAATTAGTTTGATGTATAATTTTTAAATAATATACCTGAGATTCACCTGTTCTTCATTAGTTGAAATGGGGTTTTTTCCTAAACCTACCAAATGTCATTTAAAATACAAACTGGTCAAATACAAATTTTAATTGATTCTACTGTTGTATATAGTTGAACAGATTAAACACATTGGCGATAGAGTCACAATTAAAACAAGGCTGAAAAACTGAAAAACATTTACATTCCATGACTCCATGATTCCAATGTTAACAGTGTTAACTCTATGAAGCTGATTTACTTTAATAAATATACTAACTTAAATATGGTACCTTGTGGTTTAAAATGTGGTAAAACAGATCAACTTGTGTCTCTCTTTTACTGCATTCTTCAGGAGAGAGCTAAATATCTATCTCTCCCTAATAATAGTTATGCAGCTTCCTGAAGGGTTAAGGAAAAAAATATAGACATTACCCTACTCCTAAGAGAGAATGCTTAGGAGCAAGGTTAAGACACAATGATAAGGAAGCATTACCCAGAGATTTGCTGAGAAAGAAGCCACACATAATAGTCTCTCAAAGAACTGGGGCCTCCAGGAAAAACAATCCAAAAATATATGCCATAATGGAAAAAATTACCAAAAATACAAGGAACGTTTTCTCCAAAAGGAGAAGCCAGAGTTGTAGTTCTCAAAACATGCTTCTATGGAACAGTGATGCACTGCAAAGTGACCTGAGGTGAAAGGCTGCTTACGATGAATAATGGCAATCTGTTCCCAATTCACAGGGAAAAAAAAAATTAAGTTAATAGAATTCTCTGAATTTTGCTGAAATCCTTGGTGCCCATTACTATTTATCTGCTGGCAGACAAGAAAGAGATGAATGAGTAATATGATTTCCAGGTATCCTGCTAACTGAACAACTTAGAAAATCACTAGTTGGGAGAGTTTATATGTAAAATATCAATACAGAAAAGGTTTGACTCTAGAAGTACATAATTTAAGTTCTGGTGAGCTTGTGTTATTCAATGAATGTAGATATTTTGATCCTACTGCATAAGGATATTTGTAATAAGTATTTCCCTTAAGGTAAAAAAACAAAAAGTCAGAAGGACATATATTAAATTTTAAACAGTAAAGGGGAAGAACTGAGGAAGATTTAAGGTATTCTTTCACTTTTTCATTTTTATTGCATTCTTAATTATTAATAGTTATCAAAGATTACAGATAAAAATACAGATATTTCCATTTTCAAACTAATTACAGTCAATATAAGGTGTAGGCTTCTATTTTCATCAAAGTAAAAAAATGTATTAAATCTATCACTGCTCTAACAAAAGCTTTTACTTCACTGAAATAACTTTTAGTTTAAAAATACATACTTGTTTAGTAGCAGCATCAATAAGATCAAAGAATGCTCGAATTGTGGTCAATTGTAATTGTTTACACCTAAAGAATAAGATAAATGTTACAAATGAAACTTTCTTTAAAAATATACTTTTAATACAAACATAAATAATTCTATTATTTAATGGAATATATGAATTTCCTTTAATGCTACAAACTCTAAAATTATTTAACAAATTATCATTATTAAGCATACATCTTAAAGCTGAAACCTATAAAAATAAAGTAAATTAAATCTTCCTGGATATTTGAGAGTATAAGTGTCAGGCCCCCGTCTTCCCTAAATCTTCCTGTCTACCCCAAATACAGACATATTGTCTGCTCCACCTTCATAGGTCTGAACTGTTGTGGTTCTTGCAAACACTACTGATTGCACAGCCAGAGGAAGATGAAAAGAGAATCTTTAAGCCAATGCATACAGAGATAAAATACTAGGATTTATGTATTTCTTGACCCTTATTTAACCTATTTCTTTATTTATATTAAGGGTAAATCTAATTCCTACTTGGTTTTCCATGTGCTGCTCTAGAATAGGCAATGCTGCATTAATCAAGCCCGAGTTTGGTGATTGGCCAAGAGCTCAGAAAGTCCTACCACAAGTATCTTTGATTCTGCCCAGCTATGACAAATTCTAAAATTCTGACATTATCATTTGAGACTGATGCTACTGGTTCTTCAGGAGATGATTTTATAGGTTGTCAAGGACACCTTGGTTAAACTGAGACAAGAACAAAGGCTGAAGTTCTAAACCCCTAAGTTAATCTTTCTCCCAAATCCTTATTTATTTATGGATAAAGCTCTAAGAAAGCTAACTAACCAATCAATTCATTGATGAAAGGACCACCAAAAATTGCCAAAATAAGTTATATTAACTTACCATACAATGGAGAGGTGGTCTGTTGAAACCCAGGTCTTAGGCACTGCTGAACTCTAAATGGAAGGAAACAAAAATCATACTTAAGAAAAATGCACTTGTTATTCTCCAAAAGGCTTGAAATCCTTATAGGCTAATATTTAGAAACATGTAACATTAGTTTCACTATTTTATGATGCGTAGAAATTTTTAAACGATGCACTCTTGTAAAAGGTGATCCAAAAATATTAAGATATTGAATATTTCCTGCGTAAAATAATTCTTTGTCATTACTTAGTCAAGCTTAAATTACCCCTTAAAATTATTAAAACATCCACAGATTACTTACTGAAGTTTACTGTCTAACTCTTCATTACTCTAATAAGAGGTTAAGTTTATGATTCTTTAATAAATCATAGTGTATATATAAATCATAATAGATATTTCAGTAATTTTAGTTCTGACTAGACTATCATTTAATAAGTTCTAAGATGTTAATTCTAATCAGGATGTGCCTGAGAGATACCTGTGCCTGAGAGATACCTAGGCCTGAGGAGATTTTTCAAAATAAATATGCCTAATCACAAAACTACCAAATCGGACTCTTGTAAGTGGGGTCCAGACTTATTTGGAAAAAAATCCCTAGATGATTAGCATATATACTACTGGTTAGAGACAGAAGGGCAAAAGCCTAGCAAAAAATATAACTATTTTCAGAAGGCTTCCTAACAGTGGCACAGCACCCTCCAAGAACTAGAGACTTCTATTTATACAGGGTAATGACCTCCCTGTGAACAGCATCTTACATACAATGGGGAAACATTAAGTAAATGTGATATTATTTTTCATGTCATCTCTCTCTCTACACTGTCAAAGACACATTGAGATGCCCTCACTAGAACTGTCAAAACAAAATGAAAATAGGAAACTAACAGTGCTGTATGCAAGAAAACTTAGAGGCCTAACATGCCTCTTTGTTTTTGTTTTTTAAAAATAAATTTATTTATTTAATTTATTTTTTTTTTTGGCTGCATTGGGGCTTTGTTGCTGTGCGTGGGCTTTCTCTAGGTGCGGCAAGCAGGGGCTACTCTTCGTTGCAGTGCACGGGCTTCTCATTGCAGTGCCTTCTCTCGTTGCAGAGCACGGGCTCTAGGCGCGCGGGCTTCAGTAGTTGTAGCATGCAGGCTCAGTAGTTGTGGCTTGCGGGCTCTAGCGTGCAGGCTCAGTAGTTGTGGTGCATGGTCTTAGTTGCTCCGCGGCATGTGGGATCTTCCTGGACCAGGGCTCAAACCCATGTCCCCTGCATTGGCAGGAGGATTCTTAACCACTGCGCCACCAGGGAAGCCCTATGCCTCTTTAATTAAAAAAAAAAAAAAGGTATTTGTAACAAAAAAAGGTATTTATAACTTCTAAGGAGTCATTGAGTCATTGTCACCATTGTACTCTGCAAATATCAATGTATATTTGGGTTGGAGGCTCTAAAGTTGAAGGAATCTACAGATTACTTACTGAACTTATAAGCATTAGCTATCTCATTTAGGAATTGCTGCTGGCAACTTACTTTAAAAAATTAAGACAACCAGAGTTCACTGTGGTTCTAAGGTTAGATGCTCAGTAAAGTAAGAACTCACAGTAGACATCATTTACTATTAACAAGGACAAAAGCTAGTTTACTTTCATTCAGTCTAATGAATGCATCTGTGTTAGAACTGAAAAAAGGAAAGTCAACACACATTATAAAGGTAGTTGCGGGGCTTCCCTGGTGGCACAGTGGTTGAGAGTCCGCCTGCCGATGCAGGGGACACGGGTTCGTGCCCCGGTCCGGGAAGATCCCACATGCCGCGGAGCGGCTTGGCCCGTGAGCCATGGCCGCTGAGCCTGTGCGTCTGGAGCCTGCGCATCTGGAACCTGTGCTCCGCAACGGGAGAGGCCACAACAGTGAGAGGCCCGCGTTACTGCAAAAAAAAAATTAAATTAAATTAAATTTTAAAAAAAGGTAGTTGCTCATGACCTTTGTGATAAAAACTGTTAAATGTCCACCAAAATCTTCTTTCTTTTTCATAGTTAACTAGAATGCATGTCTCAGCCTCTCTTATTCTATGGTGTGACTAAGTTTTCTCTAATGGGATGTGAAAAAGAGTGATGTGTGCCATTTCCAGGCCTAACTGCTCTCCTTCATGCTCTTTCCCCCTTCCTGTGGATTGAAACAGTGATGATTAGAGCAACCTTGGAAGTAAAGCATTCAAGAAGGGGGAGCCTACTATCAGCCTGGGTCCCTTAGTGAGACTCCTCAAAAACCACCCGCCACGTAAACGCACACCTAGGGCAGTCATATGAGTGAAACATAAAATTCTATTGTGTTTAAGTGCCATTGCCTGCATGAGTGAATATTACAGTAGTTCAGCCTACCCTATGAATATAACTAAAGTCTCTAACTTAAACAATTTTTCAGTCCCAATGGATTTAATGTCATCTAACTGTTCTTGAGATAATCATTAAAAAAATTACTTCTTAATAATTGTTTTTTTAAAGAGAACATACATATATAAAAGTCTGTAGATTATTTGAGAGCTAAAAGCTAAGTAATTAAATATTTAAAAACTAAATAAAACTCAGATTATACAATAACCAGCTTTGAGAAAGTTCCATAATAAGTAAAATAATATTTTCATCAGAGATAAAGATATATAAGCTGCCTTGAACACAATACATTATCAAATGGATTGGAAAAGAGGGAAGGACACGTCCGCCCCCCTGCCACACACCATTAAAAAGACCAAATTCTTTAAAACCTGGAGGAAAGGGTATCAATACAGCATCAAGCTCCAGACCAAGTCTAGGAAATAAGTTATATCCAATTTTATATGACTAAACCATCTATTTTTATACTAAGGAGTTCATATTTAGAGTTTTGAGAACTTCTAGCACATATCTACCCAAAATATTCAGCATCAAAAAACAAGATTCCTACCGATGATGAGGTTTGAGAGATTTAGTAAATTAGTACTAATTACTTCCAAAGCTATTATGGCTATATCACAACTCCTTCAGTTATAAGAAAATGGTGGATAAGAGCAGAATAGCTTAATAATTTTTGTTCTATGTATGGCAAGCATTCAGTAATACCTATTTACTGAATGAACAGCAGTAGGTGAACTGAGCAAAGGAATATCTATTAAGAGAACAACTATGAAACAAAGAACTATCATCTAAAAAGCAAAAGGAATGCTATAAATTTTCTTTTTAGAAATTAAGTTATATGTGGAGATGACGTGTATACTGAGTTTAAAAGTTAAGCTCTTAACTAAAGACTTAAAGGTTAAACATACAAAAATAAGTCCTAAAAGGAAACCTGAACTTATTTTACAGAAGCTGTGTATCCCAGTTAAAGACCAAATACTTGATGTCCTAGCAGGGAAGAATAATTAGCAAATTAATTAATCAGAGCTCTATCTATACTATCAAAGCTAATTTTTAAATTTTAAAATCAGTAAACCTTCATTCAAGTTTAAAATTCAAGAGTATGTGAAATGTTTGATCTTCCATTACCACTGTATACAGCATACCACTGAGATACACCCGGGGCCCCTGGACTTCAGTCCATACTTTTTTATACTTAAAACTCTAATCAATGGATAGGCACTTATTTTGAACAAGAAACAATCATCTTCATAAATAAGAGTCATTTGCACAAAGTTTCTAAGATCCTTTTCACCTTCCATGGATGTAAGTATCCATGCCTCTGTCTTCCCCAAATATTCATATTCATTGTTTCATGTTCTGTCTCTCTCACATACACATACACATGCACACTTGCACACACACAGTATACCAGACCAACTCAGGAATCATTTCTAACCGATTACATATCATTTCTCCTTTCATGCTCCACTGTGTCCATCATGTTACTACTTTAGTAGAATCTTTAAAAAGATTACCACAACAGATAAGGCACTGGTATGATGGCTTAATTTTGGTAGAAAAGTCAGTCCTGAACGAACTTGGTAATCCCGGAATCCTCCAGCTACAGACAGTGTGGTTAAATTTATGTGTCTAGCATTCAGAATCCAATAGTTGTTTACAGTCATATAAAAATCTGGTGGGAAATAAAAAAGACATACATTAAAAATCAGTAACCATGCTCTGCAACAATAACCCATCTATAATACTAATATTAAACTGAATTTCTGTTTAAGCCATCTGAATTGTCTATAAGCAATGCCATCCACATTTCTCTATTTTGGGTAAAGTCAGTATCTTTACACATACTCTACTTTCCCCATCAGAGTACAAATACTAAGAGTTAGTAAAGGTATCAATAAAGAAAAAAGATAACCCAATTTCATTAGCTTTGACAAGTCCATAGCAAACAGGTCTCTACATTCCACAAGGATGCTGCTTGTTTATGAGCCACATAGTATAGAAAGAAACCCCCGAAATTCTTCCAAAGATATAAGTTTACTATGCTAAGGAGTTATATCAATAGCTCTTCCTAATCATGGCTGTGTCCCTGCTTATAGGGCTTAGCAACTCTCTACTGCAGCCACTGTAGTACTGGTGACCAAACAAAGTACTATTTAAGTTCTTAAAATACAATCTATCAGGACAATGACAGTCACATTAGTCTTGGGACCCTCCGCTGCAGAAAATCTGATGCTTAAGAAGATTCTATCCATTTAGTGTAACAAGTGGTGCAGACAATTTTTCCACTTTATCTATGGAAGATGAGAAAAATTTAGTGTTGAAGATCTGAGGCCAGGGCAGGGGAGTTCTCATTTCCTATTCTGATTATCAAAACTTATTGCATTTTTTATCCTGGCATTTGATCCCATTGATGGCTTTTAACATTTTGGAACAGCAAATTCTTCTCATTAAAGATTTCAGTAGTATTCACTTAGATTGAGACAAAGCAGACCCATTCCTAATAACTCCAGGGCTTGGGATAAGAGTTCCAATGAGGTATACATGCCATATGTCTAAATACTTAAAAGTCAAACTTCCAGCTAACAAACTTAAATCAAATGTATTTTCTCTGCCTACCTTGACAAATATATCATTGAAATAACCTGGAAGGCCAGGTTCAAATTAAGAGTTCTAGGACACCTCCGAGTTGGACACCAGATTATGGCAGCATAGGGAGAGCATATCTCTGGCCACACATTGCTGTGGAGATCTGCAGCAAAGGGGGAACAGATCACTGTGCTCTCTTCTTCTTCCCACCCACATTCCATCCTGCATCAGGAAGACCTCCTGTGAACATCAAAATTCTGTCTGTACCTCATGCAGAGCCACCCCTTGGCCATAACTCAAGCTCAGGATTCTACATACCTGTCCTCAGGATAGATCCAAGTAAGAGGCTAAGGGAGTGGGCTTCAGGCATATGGGCAAGAAAAGTCTGAAGGACTGGCTACCTGGATCATAGTCCAGAAGTAAAGGTACAGCCTGTAAGTGGGGAGGCTGCTTGGCCTGTACACTCCACACCCTGTGGGGAATGGCAACACGAGAGCAGGGCCCTCTGAAGTACAGAGCTCAGTGCAAGGCTTCCTTTCCCCTATTTAAGGACAGTATTTCCACCAAGTATAAATAGGGAATCTACTTCTGGAGGTCACATGGGTCTCCTAAAAACTTAAAATCCACCCTTGAACTTTTGCTTTTTCATTCTAATTATGGCTTAATGCAATAAAAAATAAATACAGAATAAAAGGCATAAGAGCTTGCTAATTACTGGAGAGGCCCCCTGACCCTAAGAAGCACTTTCAACCTAAGCCATTTAGAGACAGACCATCAGTATCCTTCAAAAACAGTAAACCTGACTCTCTTGACAGTTCTTTCCTCAAAGAGATTTTTAAAATGCATCTTGAGTAATTATAATTTAGCCTGCATGGCTCATCTACATATACCACATAAAATGCAGTAAGGGAAAGAATTCTCAATTGTGGTGACAAGTATTATGGCTTGTCTATACCTTTAATTTTTTCCTAAACCTATTATAAATAATAATTTATAATTATTAGAATCAGTAAAGCATATTTAACCAACTTCAATAATAAAACTAAAGATTTTTTTTAGAAGAGTTCTACAGGCAAAGTTTTAAATGTACTAAGGAAAAAAAATCAAACTTCTCTTTAAGTGCTACTGCACCAGATATTCCAGCAAGTAAGTTACTCCTTGGCAATGTTATGTTAAGATGGGTGCTCTGGAAAACTACTTTGGTTTGGAGTCACTAGGGTATATGTCTCACTTATCTGTAAACAAAATTTTCACCACAATTAAGATAATGCAAATTTTTATAGGGTAAGAAGTTGTATAAATTTACTGATTAGGAAAAATAATGATTTCTTTCTAAAGATTTTCTTCTACACATACAGCATGCCAAAAAGCAGTGAATACTTGACTTTCTTTAATAAAAAGTTGAGATAGTAGGCATTTAATTCTTATTCTGTGACATTATCACTAATTAGATGACAACAATCATAAACACCTACTGTTCACTCAAAATTCCCTGCAACATTACAGTATTATCCATAATTTTATTTCCTCTGTTATTGTAATGTAACTCAATTCAGAGGCAGCATACGTAAATGTTAAAAGCACAGGCCCAGAAACAAGCTTGCTGGAGTCAAATACCAGCTCCACTATTTTCTTGCCATGTGACTTTGGGCAAGAATTTTATCTTGGCCTCTTTTTTCTGTCCATGGACATGGCAATAACAATGGTACCTACCTCAAAGAACTGCCATAAGGATCAAATGATACAATAAGCATGTAAAGTTCTTACCACAATATCCAAAATATAATAAGAGCTCTATAAAGATTAGCAATCCTACCTTACCTCATCATATAAAGTATTAGCAGACCTATTTATTAAAAAAAAACACAAGGCATTTCTACTATTTTACTTAAATATAAGATTATTTTGAATGAAGTACCCAGAGGAGTTAACAAAAAAAGGAAGTATAAACACACTTTAAAAGACCAAGAGTCATCCTCAAGAATAACTAAAATGAAGCTCAAGTGCCTAGGGGTTATAAGACACATGTTTTCCATGTTAAGATGCAAAAGGCAGAGAAAATTAACAGCAGTTTCAGTTATGAGCCTAAGTTGAAAGTCACAAAAAGAGATGCTCAGAATTGGAGGTGCTGATTTAAACCTAAGCTGCTTCACACATGGATAAACCTGTAGTATACTCTAAAGGGAGTAGTAGCTGCAAGGATCTGTTTAATCCTAAACAACAATGGGGAGGTCAGTTAGTGTTTATGTAACAGTACTCACCTGTAATGAAACGATCTAATGGCATCACAGGAGCAACATGAGGTGTTGCTTGTGTAATAAGAAGATTGATCAGATCCTGCTTAAAATTTTTCAACGTAAGCAATGCTCTTGCAACAAGGCCACCCATAGAATGACCAATTATCGCCACACTTTTTGGAGCAAATTCTTGACCCTATTTAAAAAATCACCAAGGCATGATTAAGGATTAATATCATAATAAATATACTAAATACTTCTCTCTACATATGAGCAATTTCATAGAAAAAAGAAAATTAAACTATTTATATAACCTCCCATAATAAGATACAGAAATACATTTTCATATATTTGTAATTAGTGTATACATATTTTGTGTTTTGCAAACATTTTTAACAGCTAGGCTTTGGTTTTCTCAACCAAAATCAGAACACTTGGTCTAGCAAATCATGTTTTTACCATTTGTTATATTGTATGCAAGAGGTGTAATTATATTTGGTGTATACCAGAATATTAGATTTCATAGGATATATAAAGTCAAATCATTTATTTGAAACTGGAAATAGCACAAAAAAGCCAGAACAGTTACAACTGCCACAGCAATATACTACCTCATCATATTGATATGTCCTATCTCATCAAATTATTTCTCTATTGTGTGCCTGGGTTTAAAAGGAAGCCAGCATTCCACAACATCTATTCACTGACAATTACATATTTTATTTTTTAAATAAGTTTGTTTTTTTTTTTAACATCTTTATTGGGGTATAATTGCTTTACAATGGTGTGTTAGTTTCTGCTTTATAACAAAGTGAATCAGTTATACATATACATATGTTCCCATATCTCTCCCCTCTTGCGTCTCCCTCCCTCCCACCCTCCCTATCCCACCCCTCCAGGCGGTCACAAAGCACTGAGCTGATATCCCTGTGCTATGCGGCTGCTTCCCACTAGCTATCTACCTTACGTTTGGTAGTGTATATATATCCATGCCTCTCTCTCGCTTTGTCACAGCTCACCCTTCCCCCTCCCCATATCCTCAAGTCCGTTCTCCAGTAGGTCTATGTCTTTATTCCTGTCTTACCCCTAGGTTCTTCATGACATTTTTTTTCTCTTAGATTCCATATATATGTGTTAGCATATGGTATTTGTCTTTCTCTTTCTGACTTACTTCACTCTGTATGACAGACTCTAGGTCTATCCATCTCATTACAAATAGCTCAATTTCGTTTCTTTTTATGGCTGAGTAATATTCCATTGTATATATGTGCCACATCTTCTTTATCCATTCATCTGATGATGGGCACTTAGCTTGTTTCCACCTCTGGGCTATTGTAAATAGAGCTGCAATGAACATTTTGGTACATGACTCTTTTTGAATTATGGTTTTCTCAGGGTATATGCCCAGTAGAGGGATTGCTGGGTCATATGGTAGTTCTATTTGTAGTTTTTTAAGGAACATCCATACTGTTCTCCATAGTGGCTGTACCAATTCACATTCCCACCAGCAGTGCAAGAGGGTTCCCTTTTCTCCACACCCTCTCCAGTATTTACTGTTTCTAGATTTTTTGATGATGGCCATTCTGACCGGTGTGAGATGATACCTCATTGTAGTTTTGATTTGCATTTCCCTAATGATTAGTGATGCTGAGATCATTTCATGTGTTTGTTGTCCATCTGTATGCCTTCTTTGGGGAAATGTCTATTTAGATCTTCTGCCCATTTTTGGATTGGGTTGTTTGTTTTTTTGATATTGAGCTGCATGAGCTGCTTGTATATTTTGGAGATTAATCCTTTGTCAGTTGCTTCGTTTACAAATATCGTCTCCCATTCTGAGGGTTGCCTTTTTGTCTTGTTTATGGTTTCTTTTGCTGTGCAAAAGCTTTTAAGTTTCATTAAGTCCCACTTGTTCATTTTTTAAATTTCCATTTCTCTAGAAGGTGGGTCAAAAAGGATCTTGCTGTGATTTATGTCAAAGAGTGTTCTTCCTATGTTTTCCTCTAAGAGTTTTATAGTGTCTGGCCTCATATTTAGGTCTTATCTGCTTTATTGCAGCAGTCTGGAACCGAACCCGCAATATCTCTGAGGTATACCTGTATTTCTCCTCCATTTGCTCTTTAGCTGCATTTGCTTTTTTGTTGTTGTTACTCTAAAAATTACATTATACAGCCTTAACTTATCTACCAGAATTAATATTATACTTCTTACGGCAGTGGAATAATTCTATTTACTCCTCTTCCCATCCTTTTCACCATTAGTATATATTTTCCTTCTAAATAAATTATAAACCTCATAAGGAATTCATTACTGAAAATAAACTTTTTAACCTTTTAATTATGAACCAATTAGAGAAAAGTTGGAAAAATAGCACAGAGAGTTCCCATATACCTCTCACCCAGTTTTCCGCAATGTTAACAGTTAATATAACCCTACTACAATGATCAAAAACAAGAAATTAACATTGGTGCAGCAACAGAATTGACTGCAGACCTAATCTAAGTTTTACCCATTTTCTCACTAATGTACTTTTTCTATTTCAGGGTTCCATCCAGCATCCCACCTTGCATTTATTGTTATTTCTCCTTAGTCTCCTCTAATCTGTGACAGTTCTTCAGTCTTTCCTCATTTTTTATGACCTTGATGCTTCTGAAGAGTACTGGTTAGTTATTTTATAGCATGTCTCTCGATTTCGGTTTGTCTGAAGTTTTCCCATGATTAGAATGAGGTTATGCATTTTTGACAATAATGCCACAGAAACTATGGTGCAGCGTGTCAGGAGATTCATGATATCAATATGTCTTATTACTGGTAATGTTAATCTTGGTTAAGATGATGTCTACCAGGTTTCTTATTGTGAAGTTCTTTCCCTTTGTAGGTAATAAATATTTTAGAAAAGATACTGTGAAACCATGTGAATAACCTTTTCCTCCTCAAACCTTCACCTACTGATTTTAGCACCCATGATGAATCTTGTCTGTAGCAAATATTACTGTGCCGTTCACCTAACGGGAATTTTTTATTTCCCTCTTTCCTTCTACTAATCACAAAACTGCCAGTTTTTGTTACTCTGACAATGTCTTTATTTTGTCCTCATTTTTGCTAGATATACAGTTTTAAGTTGAGAGTCCCCTCTCACCCCATCATCCTCCAAAAACCTTTAAGATGCTGTTCTATTGTTTTGGGCTTTCATTATTTCTGATGGAGACCAGCAATAATTTTTATTGTTTTACCTGTAGGTAAAGAGCCTTTTTTTCTCTGGCTGCTTTTAAGATTTTCTCTTTACTTTGGTTTTGAACAATTTGACTAGGATAAACTTGGGTGTGATTCTGTGTTTATCCTGCTTGACATTCACTGACCTTCTTGATCTGTCGGTTGAAAATTTTAATCAGAATTGTAAATTTGGGGCCTTTAGTTCTTTGAATATTATCTTTCTTTTTTAATAAATTTATTTATTTATTTTTGGCTGTGTTGGGTCTTCGTTTCTGTGCGAGGGCTTTCTCTAGTTGTGGCAAGCGGGGGCCACTCTTCATCGCGGTGCGCAGGCCTCTCACTGTCGCGGCCTCTCTTGCTGCGGAGCACAGGCTCCAGACGCGCAGGCTCAGTAGTTGTGGCTCACGGGCCTAGTTGCTCCGCGGCACGTGGGATCTTCCTAGACCAGGGCTCGAACCCGTGTCCCCTGCATTGGCAGGCAGACTCTCAACCACTGCGCCACCAGGGACGCCCAAGTTCTTTGAATATTTTTTCCTCTTATATTTCTCTCTCTTCTTCTTCTGGGGTTCCAGTTATGTATGTGTTAGCCTACTTAGTATTGTCCCACAGCTTCCTGAGGCTCTGCCCTTTCCATCCTTTTATCCTCTGTGCTTCATATTTTGGATAGGTTTTAACTGTCCTGTCTTCAAATTCAATGATCTCTTGTTCTGCGGTGTTCAACCTGCTTAAAGCCTATGTACTGAATTTTTCATTTCTGTTTTATTGTTTCAGTTCTCAATTTTTCCTTTTTATTCGTTATTTATTTATTTATGGCTGTGTTGGGTCTTCGTTGCTGCACGCAGGCCTTTTCTAGTTGTGGCAAGCAGGGCTACTCTTCGTTGCGGTGTGTGGGCTTCTCGTTGCGGAGCATGGGCTCTAGGGGCACGGGCTTCAGCGGTAGTGGCACACGGGCTTAGTTGCTCCGTGGCATGTGGGATCTTCCCTGACCAGGGCTTGAACCCATGTCCCCTGCATTGGCAGGCAGACTCCAAACGACTGCGCCACCATGGAAGTCTCTCTCCTTTTTCTTTTTTAATAGTTTCCATGTCTCTACTGAGCTCCCTCATCTGTTCCCTTGTTGTTTGCATCTTTTATTCTAAATCCTTAACTCTGATGTTTTTGAGGCTTATATGGAAGCATTGTTAAGGTGGATCCTACAGTAGCTCTAACTTTAGGGCTACAGTAGCTCTATTCCTAAATCGTGTCCTTTCTTGGGTCTCAAATGAATGCCCGATGTTCAGATAAGTCTTTCTAACTAGCTGGTCAGAACTCCTGGGCACCAAGTGGCCTCTCAAATCTCAATTCAACCCACAATTCCCCACGAGCTGTTTTTGCCAGGACTTGCACAATGGTATACCAAGGGAGGAAATGACTTATCCTAGTAGGTAGTAGAATTATCCCTGACGCTGTTTAGAATTGCTGGCACAGATAAATTTGAGTCTGTTGTACTGCTCTTTTAAATTTCTCTAGGGACGCATATTCCCCCTTATTCCTTGCACCTGAAGCAGACATACCCCACCACTTCCTCCTTGGTATGCTACTGCCTTGCAGCCTCTTGCCCTGTGCATACGTAGCACAGCACTCAAAGACTGAAGGATTCAAATTTCTAGAGCTCCCGTCTCTGCCTAGTTCTCTTCTTTCTCCTACCTGACCACAAATCTAGCCATTTCAGTAGTCCCAAATTCCAATCTCTGCCTTCTTCAGCTTAGTGATATCAATTTGCTGTTCTTGACCTCTAAAAATTTACCCCATGGTCTGGAAAATGCTTCCAGGCAGAAAGCCGGGCACTCACGGAGCTCACCTCACATGTTTCCCCTCTTTCAGTGGTCACAGTCCTTTACCACTTGGTTGTCCAACACCTGAACACATGTGCTTCAGATACCTTGGCTAGTTTTATAGTTGTTTACATATGGAAGTAGTCTACTCTAGTACCAGTTATTTAGGCAAAACGAGAAGCAGAAATCCATACTAATGGCTTTAGGAAATGCACTGCACTCCTAATTCATACATAAAGTAAAAAAAAATTTTTTTCCAAACTTCACAAGAAAGATTTCTTGTAAATTGAATTTGAACTTCAAAACCCACCACTGAGTTCAAAACAACAGAGTCCCACACACAAATACCTTTGTGCCACCTTTGCTTCAACTTCCATACAAACAAATAAATAATTTAAAATATGCTGAGTCCCTTTAACCAAAAAAAAAAAAACACAAAAAACCAATAGGTTGATCACTATTTATTTGTATGATTATCTCGTACCTTATAGAGCTTGAGAATTGTTTTAATGCATTCATGCACAAACTTGGTCTGCTTCTGAAGACTTCCACCATATAGTGCCACCAGTTCTTCATTGAAATTCACACTAAAGAAGTCAAAGTGGTACTTGAAGTCAATGTCTTCAGCTTTTCTAAGTGCAATAGAGCCAATAGAACGAACTGCAGAGGAAAAAGGTGAAGTGCACATTAAACAAAAATTTTTAAAGTTTCATCTATTCTTGCTTCAAAGTCTCTTAACAAATAACTTTATCCCAGATTCTGAATACAACCTATTTCAGGGTGACATCCTTAACAATAGCAATTTAGAAAAACAAACCAACTTAGCAATTGTGTGTCTTGTCCTGTAAATTTTTTTAAGTTAAGTATAACGTGAATGGTTCATTCATTCTCTACCTGCTTCCCCTTCAGTAGGGGCAACAATAGCTAAAAGGGAAGGAAGGATTCCTTGAAGAATAAGAAATAGGAATTTTGTCACACTTCAGGATTTTAAGCATGAGAAAATTCCTACAAGAAACGTCTGCTCATTACAGCTCATCACAGTGGTGTAAATACTCATGCATAATTTGTCTCTTTTTCTGACACATGACATCCAATCATTAGTAAATCTTGTCATGCTCTACCTTCTAAATATATCCCCAATCAAGGCTTCTCACCATTTCCACCACCACCTTCCTAATCCAAGCACCATCATCTCCTGCCTGAACTACTCTAACAGTTTCCTAAATGGTCTCTCTGCTTCCACTGTTTTAGGTTTTGATAAAGTAGTCTACATATATATAAAACTTTTTTTTAAGTTGCTGGTCTCTTAATTTCAAATGCAATTCCCATTTCCTGCATTTGTACTCTCTAGGTTTTGGGTTTAGCAAACAAAATAGCTGTTTGGCATTCCTTTTTTTTTAACATATATAACTCATGTACTATATACAACTCATTGTGTAAGGTGTACAATTCAGTGATATTTTGTATAGTCAACCATTTCTGCAATCTAACTTTAGACATTTTTTAATCACCCCAGAAAGAAAACCCTGTACTCATTAACAGTTACTCCTCATTCCTCTTCTCCTTCTAATTCCTAGAAAGCACTAATATACATATGCGTGCATATATATATATAGGTAGATAGATAGATATATATAGAACTGAATCACTTTGCTGTGCAACTGAAACTAACACAACACTGTAAATCAAATATACTTCAATTTAAAAAAAATCTAAGATGATAATAAAAACAGTAAAAGTTATTTTTACTAGATAAAAAAACAAAAACCCGATGTTAAGTGAAAGAAGCCAGACCCAGAACAATGCGTACTGAGTGATTATATTTATAGTGCGACGTTTAAAAATAGCCCCAAACAAGTAGACTATATTAGAGATGCATACTTAGATGCTAAAACTATAAAGAAAGTCAAGAAAATGACTACCTTGAAGTTAGGAAGGGAGGGAGTTTTAATCAGGAAGGGGCACACAGGAGGCTTCCAGGGTGCTGGCAACCTTCTACTTCTTGACTTGGGTTTTGGTTCCATGGGTACTCACTTTATAATCATTTTTAACCTAATAGCCATATTTTATGCATTTCTCTGTATATGTGTTATATTTCAAACACAAAGATTAAATTAAAAAATCAGAGTATATCATTTCCTACCCAAACCCTCCAATAGTTTCTCATCACACTTAGATCAAAATTCTAAGTCTCTTCCACAGCTTTTATGACATAGCCTATGGCTACTTTTCCATCCTCATCTCTTTTCATTTTCTCTAGTCTCAGTGGCCTTGAACGCACCAAGCACGTTCCTGCCTCCGGATCTTCCCCAAATAGTCACATACCTCAGTCCCTTGCTACATTCAAGCCTCCGCTCAAAATGTCATCTCCTCATACTGGCCTTCCCTGGCCACTTCATCTAAACTAGCCACCTCCTGACCCTGTTTATCCTTTATCCCTTACTCTGGTTTATTTTTCTTTCTAACTTTTAATATTACTGGCATACTAATATCTAGAATATCTAGAATACTGCCTGGCTCATGGTAGGTACCCCATAAATATTTGCTAGCTAAATAGATAAACATGTAAGTAATTATACTAAATGTTGAAATAATTCTATTCTCATTATACAAAAGAATACACCATTTAATAACAACAAAAAAAAAGAGCAGGTTTTAGCTGAAATTACTTCTAGATTGCCTGACTGTTAGGCCAAAAATAACTGCTATATTTCAATTTGGAATCTGTACATATAACTTCCCTACCCCCACCTTTCTGTGTTTCCCTCAGTATTTCTAGACCTAATTTAAATAGCTCCAAAACAAAGAAACCAGTTTCCTCTCTTGTTCAGCAATAACATAAACCACTGACTTACTTCTCTAATCAATGCTTTAGGTTCTGTTTTCTGTACCCTCCACTTCTAACATAAACCTCTTTCTTCTGCTGATTCCTGAATCCCTATGTCATCTATTTATCATTCCGCTCCATCTTATCTTCTCCTACTTACTCTTTGCAAAGTGGCTTGCAGCTATTCTTTTTTGTGTACTTCTCACATGTGCTTCTCTCAGACAAAATGTCATATATTTGTGTCTCCCAGTATACCTAGCGTTAATACCTAACACAGAGTACATGTCTGATAAATTCTTCAATTGAATTTCACAGCTTTCAAAATTTACTTTTGAGACTTACCTTGCTTATAACTTCCAGCATTACCGGGAAGAAAGAGAACAGGAATACCCGTTAAAGGGAGAACTTTGTGTTCTTCAGCATAGGATCCTTCTCCATAAAGATATAATTCGTATGCAGGATAGCGTTTTGCCAGTTTCTTTGGAAGTTCTATTTTCTATAGAAAAAAAAAGCAACTTCACTTTAATCAGTTTTACTAATACAATTCAGTCTCACCGTACCCAATTCTGAATTTGAAATAGTACAATATAAAAATATTACTGATGATAAAACTACACTTAATGCACAAGTTCTACTTTTAGTTTACACATATGAAGACTCAGTCTTGAGTTATGTGAGCTTTAAACCATGTAGTCTTCAAGAAAGCATAAAATGGGACTACTTGAAATTCTAATAAATACAAATTACTCAGAATAGCTACTGGCAAGAGAAAAACACTGGTTTATGTCAGCAAGTTCCATGTTAACATAACTGAAAATGCATTTAATTTAGTATCAGTTATCAATTATACTTAGAAATGATAAAAGCTTTCCATTATCAAATGAATTCTTTTTTGCTATTTTAAACTGTTTTGTAATGTCTCTCTCCTTTCACTCAGGCCTAACTATATACTCCAAGCTGTTACATCATTCAAAGGAAAGTAAGTTTGTTTTATAATGCAGCTTTCTGACCTCTCAACTTAATATGCTTGACCTACAATGTGCTTAACAAATTAATCTGAACCTTACAGCCATGTCTTGGTTGAGACATGTACACTCTTCTCACCATGAACATTCCAGTGAATTAGCATCTGTTTCAGTTTTCATGGACTTGGTGCATGGTTTATCAGCAAGCCTAAAACTACTCTGCAATTCATATTACTGTATACCAAATGAGGCAGTAATTCACATAACATTTCTTTCAGCAAAATACAAACGAAGTCTTAATGTCATCCCCAAAAGGTAGGCATCTATAAAAGTGGGAGTAAAGTATAAGTTCTTCTTCTCCTTTTTTCCCCCGAAGGGATGGAGACTGTTAAAAATGAAACCAGTTACATTGAAGAGTAGATTTTATTTAAGTACACATCAATAGATTTAATGATCTAGAAGTAATGTACACGTGCTTGGTAAAAATTTTAACTACTGAATGAATTTTGAAAATTGTAAATGGATAATGACTACTGAAAAAAATCACTGTTCTAGAAAAAGCATAATTCTGATCATTCATGCAAATTCCTGAATATTCCTTTGAGGATAGTACCATAAACAATCTGTGCCACTAACACCATGAAAACATCTTTAGAGATTGTGACCTTATTGTTTAAGATACTAGCAACTTTATCTCCTCAAATATTCAAAATACAGAGATACCAACCCCACTATTTGCTTTATATGTGTACATGGACTTAGATTCAAATTAGTCCCAATATTAATTATGCATAGTAAATAATCAAAAAATAGATGTAATATTTTGTTTCTTTAGGTACAAATTAAGCAAAAAGAAAAGATGAGAGAAAAAGGGAACAGTTATCTTAACTCCTCTCAATTTAGTACACCATTTGATATAGCAGTACATGCGTATTAGATCACTATTCTTTTTAGGACAGTAACTAAAAAAGTTTTGAACTACTTGAAAATTAACTCAGAAGAACAGGAACTATCAAATATATAGAAAAAGAAATATTTAATTCTCTGGAGACAGAAAAGCAAAAGAATATTACTTGATATATTTCATAACCTACTATTATAAAGGCAATTTCATAGTGAGACACTGTACATTTAAAAATATGAAGGCATCAGACGGCGGGGAAGATGGCGGAAGAGTAAGACGCGGAGATCACCTTCATCCCCACAGATACATCAGAAATACATCTACACGTGGAACAACTCCTACAGAACACCTACTGAACGCTGGCAGAAGACCTCAGACCTCCCAAAAGGCAAGAAACTCCCCACGTACCTGGGCAAAAGAAAAAAGAATAAACAGAGACAAAAGAAGAGGGGTGGGACCTGCACCAGTGGGAGGGAGTTGTGAAGGAGGAAAGGTTTCCACACACTAGGAAGCCCCTTCGAGGGCGGAGACTGCGGGTGGCAGAGGGGGGAGGAAGCTTTGGTGCCGCGGAAGAGAGCACAGCAACA
This sequence comes from Grampus griseus, assembly GCF_964374135.1. Taxonomy (NCBI): domain Eukaryota; kingdom Metazoa; phylum Chordata; class Mammalia; order Artiodactyla; family Delphinidae; genus Grampus; species Grampus griseus. The sequence goes on along the minus strand of NC_139001.1, from coordinate 38,105,452 downwards.
GGGGTGCGGAGGGCAAAGCGGAGAGATTCCCGCACAAAGGATCCGTGCCGACCAGCACTCACCAGCCTGAGAGGCTTGTCTGCTCACCCGCCAGGGTGGGCAGGGCTGGGAGCTGAGGCTCGGGCTTTGGTCTGAGCGCAGGGAGAGGACTGGCGGCGTGAACACAGCCTGAAGGGGTTAGTGCACCACGGCTAGCCGGGAGGGAGTCCGGGAAAAAGTCTGTACCTGCAGAAGAGGCAAGAGACTTTTTCTTCCCTCTGTTTCCTGGTGCGCAAGGAGAGGGGATTAAGAGTGCTGCTTAAAGGAGCTCCAGAGACGGGCGCGAGCCGTGGCTAACAGCGCGGACCCCAGAGACGGGCATGAGACGCTAAGGCTGCTGCTGCCACCACCAAGAATCCTGTGTGCGAGCACAGGTCACTATCCACACCTCCCTTCTGGGGAGCATGTGCAGCCCGCCACTGCCAGGGTCCCTCCAGGGACAACTTCCCCAGGAGAACGCACGGCGCGCCTCAGGCTGGTGCAATGTCAGGGCGGCCTCTGCCGCCGCAGGCTCGCCCCACATCCGTACCCCTCCCTGCCCCCGGCCTGAGTGAGCCAGAGCCCCCGAATCAGCGGCTCCTTTAACCCCGTCCTGTCTGAGCGAAGAACAGACGCCCTCCGGCGACCTACACGCAGAGGCAGGGCCAAATCCAAAGCTGAGCCCCGGGAACTGTGCGAACAAAAAAGAGAAAGGGAAATCTCTCCCAGCAGCCTCAGGAGCAGCGGATTAAAGCTCCACAATCAACTTGATGTACCTGCATCTGTGGAATACATGAATAGACAACGAATCATCCCAAATTGAGGAGGTGGACTTTGAGAGCAAGATTTATGATTTTTTCCCCTTTTCCTCTTTTTGTGAGTGTGTATGTGTATGCTTCTGGGTGAGATTCTGCCTGTATAGCTTTGCGTTCACCATTTGTCCTAGGGTTCTATCCGTCCGTTCTTTTCAGTTTTTTTTTTTTTTACTTCTTAAAAAATTTTTTTTCTAAATAATTATTTTTTATTTTAATCACTTTATTTTCTTTTATCTTACTTTATTTTATTTTATCTTCTTCCTTCCTCCCTTCCTCCCTTCCACTCTTTCTACTTCTTCTCCCTTTTATTCTGAGCCCTGTGGATGAAAGGATACTGGTGCTGCAGCCAGGAGTCAGTGCTGTGCCTCTGAGGTGGGAGAGCCAACTTCACGACACTGGTCCACAAGAGACCTCCCAGCTCCACGTAATATCAAACGGCAAAAGTCTCCCAAGGATCTCCATCTCAACACCAACACCCAGCTTCACTCAACGACCAGCAAGCTACAGTGCTGGATACCCTATGCCAAAAAACTAGCAAGACAGGAACACAACCCCACCCATTAGCAAAGAGGCTGCCTAAAATCATAATAAGTCCACAGACACCCCCAAACACACCACCAGACGTGGACCTGCCCACCTGAAAGACAAGATCCAGCCTCATCCACCAGAACACAGGCACTAGTCCCCTCCACCAGGAAGCCTACACAACCCACTGAACCAACTTTAGCTACTGGGGACAGACACAAAAAACAACGGGAACTACGAACCTGCAGCGTGCAAAAAGGAGACCCCAAACACAGTAACATAAGCAAAATGAGAAGACAGGAAAACACACAGCAGATGAAGGAGCAAGATAAAAACCAACCAGACCTAACAAATGAAGAGGAAATAGGCAGTCTGCCTGAAAAAAAAATCAGAATAATGATAGTAAAGATGATCCAAAATCTTGGAAGTAGAATAGAGAAAATGCAAGAAACATTTAACAAGGACCTAGAAGAACTAAAGATGAAACAAGCAGCAATGAACAACACAATAAATGAAATGAAAAATACTCTAGATGGGATCAACAGCAGAATAACTGAGGCAGAAGAATGGATAAGTGACCTGGAAGATAAAAGAGAGGAAATAACTACTGCAGAGCAGAATAAAGAAAAAAGAATGAAAAGAACTGAGGACAGTCTCAGAGACCTCTGGGACAACATTAAATGCACCAACATTCGAATCATAGGGGTTTGAGAACAGGAAGAGAAAAAGAAAGGGACTGAGAAAATATTTTAAGAGATTATAGTTGAAAACTTCCCTAATATGGGAAAGGAAATAGTTAATCAAGTCCAGGAAGCACAGAGAGTCCCATACAGCGTAAATCTAAGAAGAAACACGCCAAGACACATATTAATCAAACTGTCAAAAATTAAATACAAAGAAAACATATTAAAAGCAGCAAGGGGAAAACAACAAATAACACACAAGGGAATCCCCGTAAGGTTAACAGCTGATCTTTCAGCAGAAACTGTGCAAGCCAGAAGGGACTGGCAGGACATATTTAAAGTGATGAAGGAGAAAAACCTACAACCAAGATTACTCTACCCAGCAAGGATCTCATTCAGATTTGATGGAGAAATTAAAACCTTTACAGACAAGCAAAAGCTGAGAGAGTTCAACACCACCAAACTAGCTTTACAACAAATGCTAAAGGACCTTCTCTAGGCAAGAAGCACAAGAGAAGGAAAAGACATACAATAACAAACAAAACAATTAAGAAAATGGGAATTGGAACATATATATCGATAATTACCTTAAATGTAAATGGATTAAATGCTCCCACCAAAAGACACAAACTGGTTGAATGGATACAAAAACAAGACCCATATATATGCTGTCTACAAGACACCCACTTCAGACCTAGAGACACATACAGACTGAAAGTGAGGGAATGGAAAAAGATACTCCATGCAAATGGAAACCAAAAGAGAGCTGGAGTAGCAATTCTCATATCAGACAAAATAGACTTTAAAATAAAGACTATTAGAAGAGACAAAGAAGGACACACATAACGATCAACGGATCGATCCAAGAAGAAGATATAACAATTGTAAATATTTATGCACCCAACATAGGAGCACCTCAATACATAAGGCAAATACTAACAGCCATAAAAGGGGAAATCGACAGTAACACATTCATAGTAGGGGACTTTAACACCCCACTTTCACCAATGGATAGATCATCCAAAATGAAAATAAATAAAGAAACACAAGCTTTAATGATACATTACACAAGATGGTCTTAATTGATATTTATAGGACATTCCATCCAAAAACAACAGAATACACATTTTTCTCGAGTGCTCATGGAACATTCTCCAGGATAGATCACATCTTGGGTCACAAATCAAGCCTTGGTAAATTTAAGAAAACTGAAATTGGATCAAGTATCTTTTCTGACCACAATGCTATGAGACTAGGTATCAATTACAGGAAAAGATCTGTAAAAAATACAAACACATAGAGGATAAACAATACACTACTTAATAACGAAGTGATCATTGAAGATATCAAAGAGGAAATCAAAAAATACCTAGAAACAAATGACAATGGAGACACGACGACCCAAAACCTATGGCATGCAGCAAAAGCAGTTCTATGAGGGAAGTATATAGCAATACAATCCTACCTTAACAAACAGGAAACATCTCGAATAAACAACCTAACTTTGCACCTAAAGCAATTAGAGAAAGAAGAACAAAAAAACCCCAAAGTTAGCAGAAGGAAAGAAATCATAAAGATCAGATCAGAAATAAATGAAAAAGAAATGAAGGAAACAATAGCAAAGATCAATAAAACTAAAAGCTGGTTCTTTGAGAAGATAAACAAAATTGATAAACCATTAGCCAGACTCGTCAGGAAAAAAAGGGAGAAGACTCAAATCAATCGAATTAGAAATGAAAAAGGAGAAGTAACAACTGACACTGCTGAAATACAAAAGATCATGAGAGAGTACTACAAGCAACTCTATGCCAATAAAATGGACAACCTGGAAGAAATGCACAAATTCTTAGAAATGCACAACCTGCCAAGACTGAAGCAGGAAGAAATAGAAAATATGAACAGACCAATCACAAGCACTGAAATTGAAACTGTGATTAAAAATCTTCCAACAAACAAAAGCCCAGGACCAGATGGCTTCACAGATGAATTCTATCAAACATTTAGAGAAGAGCTAACACCTATCCTTCTCAAACTCTTCCAAAATATAGCAGAGGGAGGAACAATCCCAAACTCATTCTACGAGGCCACCATCACCCTGATACCAGAACCAGACAAGGATGTCACAAAGAAAGAAAACTACAGGCCAATATTACTGATGAACATAGATGCAAAAATCCTCAACGAAATACTAGCAAACAGAATCCAACAGCACATTAAGAGGATCATACACCATGATCAGGTGGGGTTTTCCAGGAATGCAAGGATTCTTCAATATATGCAGATCAATCAATGTGATACAACATATTAACAATCTGAAGGAGAAAAACCATATGGTCATCTCAATAGATGCAGAAAAAGCTTTCGACAAAATTCAACACTCATTTATGATAAAAACCCTGCAGAAAGTAGGCACAGAGGGAACTTTCCTCAACATAATAAAGGCCATATATGACAAACCCACAGCCAACAACATCCTCAATGGTGAAAAACTGAAAGCATTTCCTCTAAGATCAGGAACAAGACAAGGTTGCCCACTCTCACCACTCTTATTTAACATAGTTTTGGAAATTTTAGCCACAGCATTCAGAGAAGAAAAGGAAATAAAAGGAATGCAAATGGGAAAAGAAGAAGTAAAGCTGTCACTGTTTGCAGATGACATGATACTATACATAGAGAATCCTAAAGATGCTACCACAAAACTACTAGAGCTAATCAATGAATTTGGTAAAGTAGCAGGATACAAAATTAATGCACAGAAATCTCTGGCATTCCTATACATTAATGATGAAAAATCTGAAAGTGAAATCAAGAAAACACTCCCATTTACCACTGCAACAAAAAGAATAAAATATCTAGGAATAAACCTACCTAAGGAGACAAAAGACCTGTATGCAGAAATTTATAAGACACTGATGAAAGAAATTAAAGATGATACAAATAGATGGAGAGATATACCATGTTCTTGGATAGGAAGAATCAACATTGTGAAAATGACTCTACTACCCAAAGCAATCTACAGATTCAATGCAATCCCTATGAAACTATCGCTGGCATTTTTCACAGAACTAGAGCAAAAAATTTCACAATTTGTATGGAAACATAAAAGACTCAGAATAACCAAAGCAATCTTGAGAACGAAAAACGGAGCTGGAGGAATCAGGCTCCCTGACTTCAGGCTATACTACAAAGCTACAGTAATCAAGACAGTATGGTACTGGCACAAAAACAGAAATATAGATCAATGGAACAGGATAGAAAGCCCAGAGATAAACCCACACACATATGGCCACCTTATCTTTGATAAATGAGGCACAAATGTACAGTGGAGAAAGGACAGCCTCTTCAATAAGTGGTGCTGGGAAAACTAGACAGGTACATGTAAAAGTATGAGATTAGAACAATCCCTAACACCATACACAAAAATAAGCTCAAAATGGTTTAAGACCTAAATGTAAGGCCAGAAACTATCAAAGTCTTAGAGGAAAACATAGGCAGAACATTCTATGACATAAATCACAGCAATATCCTTTTTGACCCACTTCCTAGAGAAATGGAAATAAAAACAAAAACAAACAAATGGGACCTAATGAAACTTCAAAGCTTTTGCACAGCAAAGAAAACCATAAACAAGACCAAAAGACAATCCTCAGAATGGGAGAGAATATTTGCAAATGAAGCAACTGACAGGATTAATCTCCAAAATTTACAAGCAGCTCATGCAGCTCAGTAACAAAAAAACAAACTACCCAATCCAAAAATGGGCAGAAGACCTAAATAGACATTTCTCCAAAGAAGATATACAGATTGCCAACAAACACATGAAAGGATCTCAGCATCACTAATCATCAGAGAAATGCAAATCAAAACTACAATGAGGTATCATCTCACACCAGTCAGAATGTCCATCATCAAAAATCTAGAAACAGTAAATGCTGGAGAGGGTGTGGGAAAAGGGAACACTCTTGCACTGTTGGTGGGAATGTGAATTGGTACAGCCACTATAGAGAACAGTATGGAGGTTCCTTAAAAAACTGCAGATAGAACTACCATATGACCCAGCAATCCCACTACTGGGCATATACCCTGAGAAAACCATAATTCAAAAAGAGTCATGTGCCAAAATGTTCATTTCAGCTCTATTTACAATAACCAGAAGATGGAAACAACCTAAGTGTCCATCATCGGATGAATGGATAAAGAAGATGTGGCACATATATACAATGGAATATTACTCAGCCATAAAAAGAAATGAAATTGAGTTATTTGTAGTGAGGTGGATGGACCTAGAGTCTGTCATGCAGAGTGAAATAAGTCAGAAAGAGAAAGACAAATACCACATGCTTACACATATATATGGAATCTAAGAGAAAAAAAAATGTCATGAAGAACCTGAAGCAGTAAGACAGGAATAAAGACACAGATATACTAGAGAATGAACTTGAGGATATGCGGAGGGGGAATGGTAAGCTGGGACAAAGTGAGAGAGTGGCATGGACATATATACACTACCAAATGTCAAATAGATAGCTAGTGGGAATCAGCAGCATAGCACAGGGAGATCAACTCGGTGCTTTGTGACCACCTAGAGGGTTGGGATAGGGAGGGTGGGAGAGAGGGAGACGCAAGAGGGAAGAGATATGGGGACATATGTATATGTATAACTGATTCACTTTGTTATAAAGCAGACACTAACACACCACCGTAAAGCTATTGACTAGATTGAGGACAGAAAAGATGTAGGCATACAAAAAGGATAATGACGAAAGATACAGAAGAGGGTCAAAGGGTTTTAAAAAAACACATTTATAGTAACAGGACTCCAATATATTTTAAATTATTTTATATTATTTTAAATGAGAACCCTCCTTCCCAAAAATTAAACAATCCATAGTCCATACTGCTGTCAAGAAATAACCTTGTTAAGACATACACCTTATGTGTTTCCTCACTGCATACACAGATGATAAACACTTAAGAGAGAGACTCTTTAAAACCTCACTCTAATTATTCTTACCTATTTCCTTATAATTTATACATGCCACATTTTAGATTTTTTAATATGTTCCAAAATTCAAGATTCAACAGAGTATATACTGAAAAGGCTCTCCTACCCCTGGTTCGTTAGCTATCCGGTTCCTTACCCAGAAGGTAACCAATGTTAGCAATGTTTGTGCTTCCAGAAATACCAATATTTTACATATATACAAATACAGGCAAATTTGTTTTAGGTTATTTCTCCTTTTTATATAAATGATAACATACTATAAATACTACTTATGGAATGTATCCTGGTATACCCACCTTCACAAATGCTGTTCTTTATTCCTGCAGTTTTCTTGTTTCTGCACCTTGTGAACTGTATACATACCCTCCACTGCCCAGTGCACAACCTCTTCTCGATAGCCTTTGACTACCCAAGACGAACACGGCTGCTCTCTTCTGTGAAGAGCCTCGTACACACTCTCTTACAGTGAAATTATAACATTTAACACATTATATTTTACTTATCCATTTCACTCCTGTCTCCCCCCATTATATTTTAATAACATAAATTTAAAGGCACAAGGTGTGATTCATCTCTAATTCCCTCTCACCCATACCCAGGATCTAGAATATATCTACACAGAGAAGTCATGAAATAAATTATATGCTAAATAAACATCATACTTAATAACAAAATATATGAGTCATATTTCCCAATATCAACATTTCCTTTCAGAGGGCAATTGTCAGGTCACATATCTAAAGAGAGCCAAACAAACTGTTGCATGAAAAAACACAGCACAGATGTTTTCTTATCGAATTCTACAATTTGCCTAAAACTGTTTGCTACCAAATACAAGCTCTGCCTTGCTGTCATAATAAGGCAAGAAGCTTTAAAGGATAGTGTGTATTTTGCCTGGTAGGTGTGTGAGATGTTCAATTAACTCTGAATAAGTGAGTCTAGGAAAACTAAAGGTAGAGGATTAATAAAGATACTCAAACAATTTAAAATTCAAACAATTTTTTCAGAGTTTCAAATTCCTGTCCCACATTTTATTTTTAAAATGGAGAATAAAATTGAGCATGTTTCAACTAACCTTTCAAGTGCCTCTAAAATTCTGCTAAAGAATATGCAAACGAGCAGTAAAAAAGAAGAAAAGCATCAAGAAAGAGAAGAAAACCCAACAACCAGGACATCCCATATGCTGAATACCAACCTGTGAACAATTAGAGCTTACTATAAAATATAATTAAAAGCAATATAAAAAACATGTTTAGAACACTTTTAACAAACCATTGGTTCTTAATTGGCTGACCCCAATTATCCAGAAAGCTCACATTATATTCAAAATGAATCATTTCTGTAGGCAGTTTTTAACTGTATTTGTAAAATAACTCAACCTAGTGTGCACAATAAAAAGACTAAGAGTCAAAGACAAATACTGTAGTGAATAAACACTTTTTACATCATAAAAATAAAAATTTACTGAAAATGTATATCAAAAACTCCTGCCACTGTAATATTACTGTGCTAACATATTATTCACAGAAGTGTAAAACCTCAAAACAGCAAAATTAACTAAATAAGACTACCTAACAACACCAAAAAACCCAAATAGCTCTTTTGCATTAGCTACACTAATTTTCTGTGTCTTTCCAGTCAATTTTATGAGGCACGAAATGTATCTGTGAGGTCCATATGCTTTGTTCCCAACACTAAGTGATTTCTACTACTGCAAATATTAAAATAGTTTCAATAATTGTGGGTAATCCAAAAATAAACGGGAATTAGTACTGTATTGTTCCAAAATGATTTTATTTTAACCAAACTCTTCAATGCAGTACAAAACTAAAATGACCTACTTCAATCTATTGGGAGTTTCCTAATTATTAAACCATAGAAAAATGAAAGGCGATTATAAGGGCTCTATTTTCAGTCTTTTTAAAAATCTAAACTAAAAGCCCATATATTTAACTATATGTGGCCTCTGATAAACATAAACCAGCATATTCATTTAGAAATTAAGAGACAACTGTAACATGTTAAAATGTGCTCCTTCAATAGCATCTGATATCAAATGCTTCCACTTCCTCATAAGCACTGATGCAAAACCAAGGTAAAGATCTCAAAACAAATGAAATCTAAATTCGAATTTTGCCCATGGGAAAGGATGCTGTTCAGCAATTTAAACCTTAAGTAGTTTTAAGATCTAAATAACAGCGGGATAATCAAATAATATGCTCCTTCATAATGACCTGTACACGGAAACAATCAGGATATGCATCCTTCACCTCAAAGAATAAATCTGCTATGGTTTTAAATGCATTGTATCAATATGTATTATAGTACACAAACTTCTAAGGTAGGGAGTTATCATTACAATACATATTCCATAATTAGGAGATGCATTTATAAAGAAAAGAATGATTCGGAAGAAATTTCTTTGGACGGTTGTGCAATTTGTCACCATCTCTTTTTACAGCTGGTCATGAATGAAATTCTAGCGTCTACTATGCTGAACTGATAAAGCAACTGTGACTGAAAATATCCAAAATGGAACGAAAGAGGTGGGGGCGGAGACAGGAAGAGAAAGAAGGGCCGGGTCTCTCTTCAATTGCAAACACAGTTGAGAAAACAAAAATAACACCATGAAATAGATTTTGTATGCAACTGGTAAGGGGCGACACGCATCAACCAGGATGCATGCACACGCACCGACCCACGACCTACAAAACAAGAGGGCTCCGCAAAACCTTCACAGGAGAGAACTGCGCTAGTTCCCCATTTATTTACTCATCAGGTTAGCCTTTCAGACGTAAATCCCTTAAGTCTCTAAGGCAACCCTGGGAACTGTGTAGCCAGTACACGCTCTGCAGAAGCTCGGTTCCTTTCTAGAAAAGCGAGAGCTGACGCGCAAACACCTGGGCGGGAGGGGAAGAATTTCGGCGCGTGGGAAGCAAAGGAGTGCCCGGGGCACCTGTTAAGGCAGGGAGGCGGGGAGGATGGGGGTCTGGGTTTGGGGAGAGGGACTGGAGCTGAATCTCTGGGGATGAGGGGCGTTGGGCCCGGCCCTTCTGATGAGCCTGTGCTTGGGATTTGGGACCGCGAAGGAACCGGGCAGCAACCTCGAAGGGGGCGGGAAGCATGCCCGGTGGGGTCACCGTGAGAGAGGACAGGGCAGGAGAAAGGGCAGGAGAAAGGGGCCGCGGGGGGGCTGCGGAGTCTTCCAGGTCGAAGCAAGCGGGGACAAGATTGGGCTAAGGGGGCAGGAGAGGCGCGGGGAGCCGACGCAGGGGAAACACACAGAAGGGCCAGGCTGGAGGGGCCCGAGCCTCGGAGCGCCCAGCGAAGGGAGGGCGAAAGCTCACCTGATACTCCGGATACTCAAACATGTAGCTCATACTACACTTGTTTTCCTCAAATCCGAAGAAGACGTCCCACAGCCCCAGGGTCGCCATGAAGACCATGAGGGCATAAAACGCCAGGTTCCAGAGATTGACGGAGTGGAGGAACATGGTGCCGCCGCCGCCGCGGGATCCCTAGCCCTGACTCAGGGAGCCGAAGAACGCCCGGCTGCCAGCCTGGGAGCTAAGCCCAAGCACGCGCGCGTGCGCGGACGCCCGGCCAGCCCGCGGGCTCGCCGCGCAGTGCGCCTGCGCGTAGCCTCTCTGCTCGCCTCCCGCCTGCAGAGAGGGAGGCGGCGTTTGCTGGGGGAGCGCGAATGAGAGGGCCGAGAAGGGAGAAACCGAAGTGGGCTGGGTTGGAGGGTGAGGGGAGAGAGGGAAGGGCGCGAGGAAAAGGAAAAGGAGAAAGAGGAGGGAAGGGCAATGAGAGGCTGGCTGGAGGGAAAGAAGAAGAAGGGGGGGCGGGGGGTACTAGCGAAGGACGGGCGGAGCGCGGGGTCCTGCAAGCGAGGAGTGGGAAGGGCTGGGGGTGGGCGTCGGGGGCGCTAACCTGGAGACGAGGAGGCGATTAATGATGGTGAGCCAACCGGGAGGGGGGACATCAGAGCCCGGAGACCATCAGCTGTCACGTCGCGAACACCTCTCCTGCGCAGCTTAAAAACCCTAACCGTTCCATTTTGAAACGCCTCAGGCCTCCGCGATTTCGGTTCTCCCAGCGGTGGTGGAGCACATTCACAGCTCTCTGGACCAGTTAGCTTAAACAGGGAACAAATGGCATCTTCCTTCCCCTCTTTGACCGCCGACGCCGGCCCAGTAGGTAACAGCGCTTAAAAGCACGGACTCTTTAAAAACCACCAGCAGGTCGACGAGATTCTGGTCTTGGTATAAGATGAAAGCCTGAATCACAAAAAGCATCGTTAGTCTTTAACGTTACCAAATTTTTCATTAACACTGATGCTCCCGATAGGTACTGCGTGATCCGTTTACCGCTGACTTGCCTTACTCCTCAGAATCTCCTCCACCTCTTTGGAAATTGGTTCCACATTAACATGTGGAGGCAAATTCGCTCAAGCTTCCACTCAGACTCCCTCAAGTGACTTAATTCATTTAGATGAATTTCGGTTTGGTGTTGCACAAAAAGGGGGTAAAAAGCAGCTCAAAAACCATTCACAATCACATATAGCAGCTTCAAAACAGTGTCTGTTAGGAGTTAGATAGACACGGTAGCACCCTCTAAAGCTGACCCAACAGCAGATGGGGTGTGTGCGTGTGTGTAGCTAACTGCCGAATTCTTCTGAGGATTATTTTTGGCACTGACTGAATTTCATTTCCCTTGGGCTGATTTTCTAGTAATTTTTCTGTGCACAGGAAATTTGGCTGATACATAAAATCAAATAATTTTAAAAATAAAAGGAAGCTTATAGTTTATCTCATAGGATACTGTGATGTTCAGATATGAGAGCACCTGGGGTCCAGGGTGGAATTAGGGAGGAGTTTGTGCAGGGCATCAGGAGTCATTTGAGAAAGGATTTAAATTATACATTAAAAAGGGAATACTCAATAGTCTGGGATCTCAAGAACATCACAGGCAGGATCTTTGCGCCTTGTTTCCCCTAGCGTATCACGCTCAGCACAAATAAACCAAGGGTGAAGCTACACTCTCATCTGTTTATCCCAGTGTTTCTTAAACTTAATGTACATATGAGTCACTTGGAGATTCTGTTTTAAAAAGCAGATTCTGATTCAGTTTGGGAGTGGAACCCAAGATTCTGCATTTCTGACCATCTCCTGAGTGATGTTAGTGATGCTGGTCAGTCAAGTGCACTTTGAGAAGCAAGGATTTTATCCTTCCCGAGGACTCTGCTCCGTGGAGAAACCCCTGAACCTGAAGATGACAGAGCTTACTGTTCTGGTGGCTTTCATGAGTTGTGGTAACCTGCTGCCTTGATGGTACACTCAGAAAGGAGTAAGAGAGAGACTCAATGGACTCTATGTTTGTAATTGTTCTATCACTACCTTTTTACTTTCTTTTTTCCTATTATTATCCCCCTCCTGGCTTCACTTCATTTCATGTCTAACCTAACCCAGAGCATCACTTAACCACCCTCTGCCAGTGCTGTCGACTTCCTGAACTCTTGTCTTTCAATCCTACTCTGCTTATAAACGTCCAACCCTGGGTCAATATAGTCTGGCTCTGAGCTCTGACACCAGTGTATCTGAGCACTGCTGGAGAAAATGACACAGTCACTTGAATTACTGTTCAGAAATACTTTTATATGTTTCTGGTCAACTCCCTCTCCTAGTCCTCAAACCACCTCTTTTTAGGCTGCCTACACCATCTTTTCTTTCTCTTTTAGCAGATTATCAGTACATAATTTTATCTTCATATTCATATTCACAGTGATAATTTTGATTTTCAGGTGCACATTCTTTCAACTCTTCATTTCCAGGTTCATTATCTCCATCCAGTCCTAATTCAGTTAATACATCTGAAGTGCTTGGAACAATGCTTGGCACATAGTAAGCATTAATATTATTACGATGTCGTTAGAGGACATCAAAAGCAAATCCCTCTAGTTGTGTTTTAGTTCCCATTCCTTCCTTTCTCTTCAGGAAATTCGTTCTATCAGGTTAAAGTCTCTGTCAATCTCTCTAATTCTTTTCTCTCTCCCCTGAAACATATAAGTATGCTTAGATCTTATTAATTTTATTTTTTCTTCCAGTTTTATTGAGATATAATTGACACAGCACTTTTAAGTTTAAGGTGCACCCCATAATTACATATATCATGAAATGATTTCCACAATAAGTTTAGTGAACATCCATCATCTCATATAGATACAGAATTAAATAGAAAAAAGTGTTTTTCCTTGTGATGAGAACTTTTAGGATTTACTCTCTTAACAACTTTCATAGGTAACATACAGCAGTGTTCATTATATTTATCATGTTGTATGTTATATCGCTAGTACTTATTTATAACTGGAAGTTTATACCTTTGGACTACTTTTGTCCAATTCCCCTTTCCTGTACCCCAGCCTCTGGTAACCACAAATCTGGTCTCTTCTTCTGTGCGTTTGTTTTTGAAGTATAATTGATCTACAACACTATGTTAGTTCCTGATGTACAACATAGTGATTTGATATTTCTATACATTTCAAAATGATCACCACGATAAGTCTAGTTACCATCTTTACCATACAAAGACATTATGTTATTATTGACTATATTCCCTACACTGTACATTTCATACCTGTGGCTTATTTATTTTGTAACTGGAAGTTTGTACCTCTTAATCTCCCTCACCTATTTCTCTTATCCTTGCACCCCACCTCCCCTCTGGCAACCACTTGTTTGTTCTCTGTATTTGTGGTTCTGTGTTTTGTTATGTTTGTTCATTTGTTTTGCTTTTTTAGATTCCATATGAATGAAATCATACAGTATTTGTCTTTCTCTGTCTGACTTATTTCACTTAGCCTAATACCTCTGGGTCCATCCATGTTGTTGCAAATGGCAAGATTTCATTCTTTTTTATGGTTGAGTAATATTCCATTACATATATATATATACACACACACATACACACACATGTGTGTGTATATATACATATATATATACACACATACACACACACATATGTGTGTGTGTGTGTGTGTGTGTGTGTGTACCACAACTTCTTTATCCATTCATCTATTGATGGGAACTTGGGTTGCTTCCATATCTTGGCTACTGTAAATAATGGTGCAATGATCATAGGGGTACAAATAACTTTTTGAATTCGTGTTTTTGTTTTCTTTGGATAAATACCCAGGAGTGGAATTGCCAGATCATAGGGTGGTTCTATTTTTATTTTTTTTATTTTTTGAGGAACCTCTATACTGTTTTCCATAGTGGTTGCACCAATTTACATTCCTACCAACAGTACCACAACCTCACCAATACTTGTTTGTTGTCTTTTTGATAATAGCCATTCTGACAGATGTGATATCTCTTTGTGGTTTTGATTTGCATTAGCTCTTATTAAAATAAAAAGAAAAATCCTCCCTGCAACTATTGCCTGTAACTCTTGCCTTCTCATCTCAGTCAGGGCTTTTAAAGGTATGGCTTTTTAAACTTAAATTAATGCAACTTTCATAAAGGAAATGACCATATTATAATTATTTGACAATTACCCGTCGACTGAAATATTTAATAAATTCATTAATATATCAGTTTTTTAGGAAACATTTTAGATTTGCTTAAGCTCCCCTTGGCTTTTGTCTGTTTTATTTACAGGAGGCAAAAACTGTCCTCTCAACACATGGTAACCACCCCCGTATTATCTAGTTTTGAATACAGGAAGAAAGAATCATGCTGTTTGGTGTGGGAATCTATTTTCTTTCTAAAATTAATTTCAATAAATTATACTGATCTCAATGTACTACACTCACACTATAGGTTTTTAAATAGGCTTTATTTCCTCTTTTTCTTAAAAAATATGTATATAATAGATTGGCTTTTAGAAACTAAGATTTATTCCCCTCAATTGGTTTAAAACTTTTTCTCAAACGTGTTAGTTTTTACCTCCTAGTACCTTATATGTAATAGGCATTCAATAATATTTGTATTTTTTGTTTGTTTGTTTTTTCGGTACACAGGCCTCTCACTGTCGTGGCCTCTCACGTTGCGGAGCACAGGCTCCAGATGCGCAGGCTCAGCAGCCATGGCTCACGGGCCCAGCCACTCCGCGGCATGCGGGACCCTCCCGGACCGGGGCACGAACCCGTGTACCCTGCATTGACAGGCGTACTCTCAACCACTGCGCCACCAGGGAAGCCCCAAAAAGATGAATGTGGGTTTTCTGTGTGTTTTTTTTTCCGGACGCGCAGGCTCAGCGGCCATGGCTCACGGGACCAGCCGCTCCGCGGCATGTGGGATCTTCCCCTATCGGGGCACGAACCCGTGTCCCCTGCATTGGCAGGCAGAACTCTCAACCACTGCGCCACCAGGGAAGCCCTGTTTTTAATTTACTTGACAATAACTCAGATTCTATGAATTACAGTCATAAAACCTCACCTTCTTCTTTGATGCTTCAAAGCTTAAAAAGAAAACATAATGCCAGCAACTCTGTGGCTGCCAGCTCTGTTTCCAAGGAAACAGAGAATAGATCATCAAAAACAAAGTAAGGATTTTCCACCTGATTACCCTTTTTTCACCAGTTCAGTCTCCATTGCTGCAGAAGGAAAGGCAACATAAACTCAGCCTTGGAATTCAGATTCTTGATTCTGTTTGTGCATCTCTTGCTATTAAAAGCAGGCAAAAAATTTAATCTCTTGGGTTACATGTTGGTTTTCTCCTAGAGAGTTAAACTCATTCACAAGGATGAAGAATACCTTTTGAATATAAAGTACTATGTACATTTGCTGAATAACAATATGTTTTTGCATCAAAACTGTCAAATGTTTAAATTATTGATCTCAGATTTAACATTTCGTGGGAATAATATAAGTAAGTAATGAAAATTTCTAGGAAAAGGATAAAGACTTCTAGGATGAAATGTTTTATTTAAAGAAATAAGAAAGAGAGAGAGGACAGGATTAAAAAAATGATAGGAGTCAAGGGGGAAATAATTGGATTTCCATTCAACAGAGCAAAATACCATTATAACATTGTTCTTTGTTCTACATATTTGTATCTACTGTGGATAAAAATCATGATCTGGAACAATACAGATAGCTATAGATAACAAAATTTTGATTTAGCATTGTCATCTTACCTAGTGGTGCTATGTGTTTTATAAAAGCAGTATTCCTCTCGAATCAACACATTTTGCATCTTAAATTTACACAGCGTTATGTGTTAATTATATCTCAATAAAGCTGGGGGAATAAAAAGCAATATTCCTCTATTTAAAAATGTAGTTAAAGGGCTTCCCTGGTGGCGCAGTGGTTGAGAGTCCGCCTGCCGATGCAGGGGACACGGGTTCGTGCCCCGGTCCGGGAAGATCCCACATGCCGCGGAGTGGCTGGGCCCGTGAGCCATGGCCGCTGAGCCTGCGCGTCCGAAGCCTGTGCTCCGCAACGCGAGAGGCCACAACAGTGAGAGGTCCGCCTATCGCAAAAAAAAAACCAAAAAAAAAAAAAACCAAAATAAAATGTAGTTCAAGCCAGAGGATTCTCTCTGGGGTGAAGTGCACAATAGAAATTTGCTTTAATGGAAGTACAGTTTAAGAGGCTTTAGATGGCATATTAATATTTTCAGATAATGAATACTGAAATTCAGATAATAGCTCTAATGGGAACGAATGATTCATATCATTGTTTGGGGGCTTCCTTACATCAGTTTTCTACTTATATGTCTATTTCCCCCAAAGGATTCCAGCTTTTCAAAGGCATGGCCTATACAAGGGTCTTGATCATTTTTAATACCTACGCTCAGTACAGGGCCTAGTAACTGGAGGTATTCTTCCATAAGTGTTTTTGAAGAAATATTTTTTATTTATTTACTAATACCCTATATTTTAAATAAAGGTGTTAGCCACATTTGGGTCTTTTACTATGAAATGCAGAATTTGTGGTATTCAAACACATTTTAATTGTAAATGCTAATAGCCAAAGTACACTACTTTTTGTAAAACAACTCTTAATATTTGAAAAAGTTTTTGAAAAAGACTTGGAGAATAAAATATTAATCCAGAAATTTACCTTAGCTAACATAAAAGTCTTTATATTAAAAGAGAATACAGTACCAACATGTGAAATAAACATGTACTTATCTTGAGAACAGTAAGGCACATAGGAAAAGATGGTGAGTTTTGGCTAAAGGACATGTTCATATATTTAAGCAAAGTATGGAACTTGATAAGACCTATAGAAATATTAGCAAAGGATCTGGAAATGTGTCCTCATCTGTATATTGAGGAGGATGGACTAAATCAGGAGTCAGCAAACTTTCTGTAAAAGGCCAGATAATATTTTCAGCCTTGTGGGCCGTAAAGGCTCTGTCACAACTACTCAACTCTTCTGTTGTAACATGAATGGGCCTATAGACAATATAGGTAAATGAATAAGTATAGCTGTGTTCTAATAAAACTTTATTTATAAACACAGGCAGTGGGCCAAATTTGGCCTCTTGGCCATAGTTTGCTGATCCCTGGGCTAGAAGTTTCCAATTCAATATTCCAGATTCAATATTCTATACCTGTGAATATTAACATTGGCCAATGCAGATTTTCTGATTTTCCAAACTCATTAGACATTGGTCAAGAACTGTGATTAATGGTGAGATAGCAGACAAACTTAGGTGTTAAGTGTTATTTGAACTTTAGCTAAATGTGCGTCAATTTAACCAGAGTTCTCTCTATTCAATATCACCATGCATATATATATGAAATATTGTGACGCTGTTTGATATAGTATTATGACTAATCTTATTAATAGATCCATTTTAAATAACTACCTAATATATTTTATGAAGTGTATTCAAATATATATGGATATAAGAAATCTCTCTAAGGAACTTTAAGGCAAAATAAATACCATTTGTTTTTATGACTCTTAAGTTTCCTCTTAGAGGGATAGAGACCAAAGTAATAGCCACTCATATGCTAGGTCATTTATAGAGCAGTATTAGAAACCTAAGCCTGCACAAAGTTCTACTGTTGCCTTTCTTACCATGAGTGTCTCATCTACAAAATTCTTAATGCATACCCCTCCTAGTCCTGGTGATAGACTACCGAGATAAAAAATCACATTTAAATATTTTTTTATGGTAAAAACAGGGTGAGCAGAGGGTTTCTATTGAACTTGAGGGACAAACTCCTGTTTAAGATAATCTCAGTAAATGGGAGATGATGCTGGAAGCAAACTGACATTTCTAGGAAGAATTGTTATGGGTATCTTGTTTTCCTTGATTAGTTAGCTTTTTAATGCTAAATTAGTTATGACCTGATAAGAAGCAGAGGGAGTTTCTAAGGAGTCCAAACTTCAAAATGAACTTTTCTCAACTAATAGCTTAATGTAAGGAGGCCTGTTTCCGTTTTTATCTCTGACTCACAATTTCTATGACTTGGGAAATTAATTTTTTTGAGCCTCAGTTTCCTCATCTGAAAAATAGGAAGAATAATTCTACTCTGGGGATTGCTGGGAAGATTACAAATATCTGTGTAAAGTGCCTGATATGTAATAGGCACTCAAAAAAAATGTAACTAGTATTACTATGAGCTTCATAACACTTGGCTATTTAGAAAAACTAGTACTAGCCCCAGTAAAGTCAAAGAGACTTTCCTGGCACCAAAAGGAAAAATAAAAAAGAAAGACTAATGGTACACAACTAACAGAACATAAGGACCACCATCTTTCTATCTGTCAAAGAGGCTAACATGACGTATGACACCACACTGACATTCAGAAATAGAAACTTAATAAAAGAAGGTGGGGGCTTCCCTGGTGGCGCAGTGGTTGGGAGTCCGCCTGCTGATGCAGGGGGCGCGGGTTCGTGCCCCGGTCCGGGAAGATCCCACATGCCGCGGAGTGGCTGGGCCCGTGAGCCATGGCCGCTGAGCCTGCGCGTCCGGAGCCTGTGCTCCGCAATGGGAGAGGCCACAACAGTGAGAGGCCCGCGTACAGAACCAAAAAAAAAAAAAAAAAAAGAAGGTGGGAAGTCCTTAAAAGGAAAAATGAGTACACTTTACTTACAGGCAGCAGAAAGATGCACTATCTTTTAGGAGCTAGGGAGTCTCCCCAAGGGAAGCACATTTCCCCAAGTGAAGGCACAGAGTTTCTGTGGACAGTTGATTTTGGACCCCTATCACACCTATGGTCCAGGGCAGCTGTCCAGCATGTGTCTGTTTTTCTGTTTAGTGGCTCTTCCTAAAGCTGTGTGGACACTTTTTCCCTCTGCTACTGCAAGGCTTACTGCAAACCTACAGCTGCTGTTATGCTTCTTAAGCCCTCTCTGCTGGGCAGTTGCCAGCTGCTAAAGCCCTGCTTCAAAGACCCCAAGAAATGAAACACATGGGAAGATCCCAGGCTCACTTCGCTGGATGTCAAAAGAGGCCAGTGTCGAGATAGGTACACAGAAAGGGTCCCTGGCTCTGCTGTTCTTAAAACCCTCAATTCAAAGAGTCACATTAAAAAGCCTCTAGGAACTCTCCTCTGAGAGGGTCTGCGTGACTAACACCCATTTAGTTCTTTGAACAGAGCCAGAGCCAGCAGACTGTCTGGGAGGGGTTAGCCTGATTTTCAGTCTATCTTTTCCTGTGTCTTGTGGGTGGGTCACATGCCATGAGCTTTAGGCGGACAGGTATGTACTGGTACCCGTGTCTGCTCAGTCTAGCCCAACATCTCCTACTCCAGTGCTCCTGACTTACCCTGATGCCTAGCCGGATGGAAGATAATGGATCCTCTTTTCTCACAACTGGTGCTGAGATGGGTCCCTTCAAGCAGTTCGTGAAAAGAATCCAAAAAGTAGGGGCAAGACTGAGGTCAGAAGCTGAGGAGGTGACAAGTGGCCAAAGTGTAATCAGTAAAAGCAGAGTGAGGAACAGAACAGAGTCAAGGAACCAAGACAACGACCAGAGGCTCCAAGTCTGAATAGAAGAAAAGGAGAGAACCAGAGTCTAAGGAACAAAACGAAGATGATTCCTGGGGGGTTCTGGCAGAGAAACAAGAGCACGGGAACTGAAAATATAGTTAAGTTGATTGTAGAGACTCGCACTGTGGTCAGATGCCAGCATGCCTTGGAGGCCCTAGATATGCCCCTATGGGCCTGCCTTTTACCCTTCCTCATCCATATCTACCTGTCCATCGTAAATATAGGGAGCACTCATGGATTAATGGTGCTGATATCATGTGTAAAAGTGGGTGATGGTCCCCAAACAGATATCTGTACACCCATGTTCATGTAAGCATTATTCACAGTAACGAAAAGTGGAAGCAACCCAAGTGTCCACTGACAGATGAATGGATAAACAAAATATGGTGTGTGTGTACACAATATATGTGTTTCTACAATGGAATATTATTCAGCCTTAAAAAGTAAGGAAATTCTGACACCTGATACAACATAGACGATCCTTGAAGACATTATGTGAAATGAAAGAAGCCAGTCACAAAAAGATTAATACCATATGATTCCACTTACATGAGGTTCCTAGAGTAGTCAAATTCATAGCAGTAGAAAGCAGAATGTGGTTACCAGGGGTTGGGAGGGGGGAAGAGAACTCTGTAATGAGTACAGAGTTTCAGTTTTTCAAGATGAAAAGAGTTCTGGAGATGAATGGTGGTGATGGTTGCATGACAATGTGAATGTATTTAATGCTACTGAACTGTACATTAAAAAATGGTTACGGAAAAAAAAAGGTTAAGATAGTATATTTTATGTCATATGTATTTTACCACAATCTTTTAAAGGGATTGATTGCCTTGGAGGATTATCACTTTTCATAGCAATGGGTAACTGGTGTGAATTAGACATGAATCCTGTCCTCCAAGCATTTTCAGTTTAGTGAGAAATCAAATGATTCTTTTTCTCAGGAAAGAGAAAGTATCGAAAGATAGTTTCAGGATGTTTTAGAATCGCTTACAAATGGAAGTGTCTTCCTTTTGGCACCACCAAGAAGCCAGGACTTTGCTGTCAAAATGATAGCTTCCGAAGGAGTAATTAAGAGTACATCTTACTATGAAAAAGAACAGGAGAGGGAAAGGAGGCAGGTTAGGATAGTGTGTCATGAAGAATGCAATGTGCTCAGGAAAAATCTGAAAAGAAAAATAGAGGAAAGGGGGAAATGAAGATAACAGAAGTGAAAAGTAGAAAGCGACATAAGAGCTGAAGAAAAAGAAGAAAGTGTAGCAGTAGCTCCTGCTGAAGTCTGTGAACCCCCAGCAACAAGCAGACGACAAGGACCACGCAACTTTAAGGCACGATAATCTGTCAGCAGAAGAGCTCAACAGAGAAGAGATTGTGGAACAAAACAGGACTAGAGAGAGAAACTGAGCACGGACCTCAGCCCCCCTCAACCTGTGAGCTGTTGTCACCCTCTGTAGGAGAAAGGAGGCCTAAACCACGTCTATATGCTTTCTCTAGAACAGTGCTCCAACGTTTGTGTGCACCAGGATCCTCTGGAAGGCTTGTTAAAATAGAGATTGCTATGCCCACACCCAGAGCTTTTTCTTTAGTAAATCTCGGTTAGGAACTGAACATTTGCATTTCTAACAAGTTCCCAGGTGATGCCAGATGCTATTGGTTTGGGGACCACACTATAAGAACCATGGCTCTAGAATTAAAGAGGTATAGAATATTAGTGATTGGTTGCATACAGGTTTTTTTTAATGCTTTAAAAGGAAGGCCCAAAGCAAGAAACGTAGTAAGGGACCGAAAATATTTAAATCCAGGTAGACCTTGTCTACCATTTGGTCTCTTAATGCAGTAGTTAAGAGTGTAAACTCTTGAGTCAGACAGACTAGGACTGTGTCACTTTCTAGCAGTGTATCTTTGGGCAAGTTTCTTAACCTTTACGACCCCCTATTACAGGTATTTTACAGATATTTCCCTCACCTGTAAAGTTAGAATAATATAGCACCAACCCAATGAGGTTGTGGAAAGATAAAATTGTTAATACATGTACAAGGACTTAGCACAGTACCACGGCACATGGAAAATGTAGCAGGCATTTGTTTTGGGCAACCTTGCATCCACCTCTGCTACTTTTGTGCCAGTCGCAATTACCTCTCCACTACTGTGTATAGCCTTTTGAAATCTGAATCTTAGGAACAAAGCCAAGATAATAAACTACCACAATGATCCTCCCAATTTACCATGGAAACCGTTTCATCCTGTGGCTGGTAATTTGTAGGCAAACATATAAGGATATAAATTGTCTTTATGGAAATGTTTAATCCTTGAGTATTCCCTCCAGTGGTTACTAGAGAAGGAGAATAATAAATCAGGAGGTTTCCTGAGTGAATTAATTAGTTTTCAATTGCAATATTATTCAGTATCTTGTATTCATAGTACTGGGCTAGAAGTGTTCAAGTGAAGCAAAGGGTTTCTGTCCTTTAATTTGTGATGAAAAGCTGAAACCAGCTGATAGTATGAAATGCAATTATAAAAATTACCTGTAAACTCAATAAAGATTATTAAATTGGGAAGAGAATAGTTTTAAGTTCGATACAACAAATGACTAATTTTAGTTCTCTTCTGTTAGAGGGTGTACTTATAGTAGTTGGGAAATGATCAGTTTAATCATTTCTCTTAAATATGCAGTCCTCCCCCAAAATGCACCAGGAATTGGTTGCAGGACACTCAGAGGATACCAAAATCCGTGATGCTCAAGTCCCTTACAGTCAGCAAGGTTGGTTGAATCCGCGGATGCGGAACCCACAGATAAGGAGGGCTGACTGTATCACGAGGGAACGCTCTGGGTCATGGCTTTAAGGCTAGTTTATATGCTATAAACTTTTAGAGGAATGCACACCTTTGCCCCCTACACCTGCCCCTTAATCCCGTAAGAAAACGAGCACTGATGTGGTTCCATTACATAAGTACACTCCCCAGGGATACACAAGCGGGCTATGGTGTTCTAAGGGTTGGAGTTGTTGGGGATTTTTTTGCTTTTTAAAAAATGGCTCCTCTTTTTATTATGTCTTTTGGATGGCTTCATGTAGCAGATAGCTTTCGTTGTTACCTGAAATACTTTCCTTCTTTCCTTGGGAACTGTCTTTTCTCTTCCACATAGCCCTATCCTTCAGGGAGGCCAGTCCCAGTTCCAACTCTGTGAAGGAAGGGGATGGGGTGTATTTCTTATCTTAGATTGGCATGTGACAAGGGCTTGTGACACAATTCTGGCTATGATGAGATGAGGGGAAGTCTGCTGGGGACACTTCCTCACTCTTTTTTTTTAACATCTTTATTGGAGTATAATTGCTTTACAATAGTGTGTTAGTTTCTGCTTCATAACAAAGTGAATCAGGTATACATATACATATGTTCCCATATCTCCTCCCTCTTGTGTCTCCCTCCCATCCTCCCTATCCCACCCCTCTAGGTGGTCACAAAGCACCGAGCTGGTCTCCCTGTGCTATGCGGCTGCTTCCCACTAGCTATTTTACCTTTGGTAGTGTATATATGTCCATGCCACTCTCTCACTTCGTCCCAGCTTACCCTCCCCCTCCCTCCATGTCCTCAAGTCCATTCTCTACCTCTGCATCTTTATTCCTGTCCTGCCCCTATTCCTCACTCTTTAAAAGGGCACACAAGAATGAAACGAGCTCTTCATCTGCTGGGCTTGTTTATGTCTGCATCTGAACTGGGATAAGAGGCAGCCATCCTGTAACCAGGAAGGGAGCTAGCCTAAAAGATGCAAGTTAGAAGGATATAAAAGTCCCAACAGCTTGGTGATGTCACTGAGCTGCTGAATTCAGTAGCCCTAGAGGCACCCTTCCTCAGGACTCCTTGTTAAGACAGTAAAATTTCCCTATTGCTTTATCTATTTTAAGTTAGATTTTTGTTACTTGTACACAACATTATCCTAACAGTCATCTATATGATACCAATCCTTGACTGGGTGAAGTATTCAAGGAGACTGGTATTCTCAAACCCAGTGTGGTGGTCACTTTTGCTCCAGTCGGCATTTCACCTGAAGTCAGTCTGTTGAAATGCACCATGAAGCTTTGAGTGAAGCTCTTCCTGGGGACAGTGTGGACTTCTAGATGTCCACATTTATCAATGTCAAGAACATGCCTGTCAAAGATGTTCATTGTGGCAATGTGGCTGGTGACAGCAAACATGGCCCACAATGGAAGCAGCTGACTTCACAGCCCAGGGGATCACCTGAACCACCCAGGCCAAATCAGTGCTGGACTGTCCCACAGCTCAATTGCTTGCAGGTTTGCTGAGCTAAAGGAGAAGATTAACTGTCGTTCTAGGAAAAAGATGGAATATGGTCCCCAAGTCTTGAAATCTGATGATCCTGCCATCATTGATATGGTTCCTGGTAAGCCCACACGTGTTGAGAGCTTCTCTGACTATCCTCCTCTGAGTCGTCTTCCTATTGGTGACATGAGACAGATGGTTTCTGTGAGTGTCACCAAAGAAGTGGACAAGAAGGCGGTTGGTGCTTGCAGGGTCACCTGCCTGCTCAGGAAGCTCAGAAGGCTAAATGAATATCATCCCTATACCTGCCACCCTGTCTTAGTCAGTGGTGGGGGATGGTCTCAGAACTGATTGTCTCAATTGGCCATTTAAGTGAAAGGCTGATTAATGATACAGATGCATTGTAAAATCTTCAGAAGAAAAGGAGAATGTGTTGTGGACCATTTGTTTTTTTTGTGCGTATGTGTGTGGCAGTTTTAAGTTATTATTTCTAAAATCAATACTCTGTAATGGAAACAACCTATTGAATCTGTTACAGAATTTTGGGACCCATTAAAACAGAGTTTAAAGAGAAAAAAAAAATTCTGTTATTCAGCCTGATCTATTTGAAGCCTGGTCAAAGAGATTAAAAAGGAACATGAGAAATCTTATGAGTGATGGATAACTTCACTATCTTGACTGTGGTGATGGTGTCATGGGTGTTAACATATACCACAACTTATTAAATTATACATTTTACATATGTGCAGTTTATTATCAACTATATCTCAGAGACAACTTTCTTTGACTACAAAGCAACTAAGTTAGAAATTTATAATAAAAAGAAAACTAGGAAAAATCCGTATAGAAGTTTTAAAACATTTCTAAAACTTCATGAGTCAAAGAAAATCATGATAAAATTTAGAAATCTTTAGAATTGAACAATGAAAATAATACATAACAAACCTTATGAGATGCAGCTCAAATGTTACTGAGAGGTAAACTTATTGTGTTAAATGCTTATACCAGAATATAAGGAGGACATGATATTATGAATCTAAGTTAGAAATGAATGAATAATGAAGAGATAAAAGGGAGGAAATAAAAATAAGAACTGAAATGAATGAAATTGAAAATATACATATAAAAGGAAAGATCAGCAAACAAAAGCTGGTTTCTCAAGATGACTAATTAGACAAACCTTGGGCAAGTTTAATCAAGGGAGGAAAAAGAGGAGGAATAAAGGAAATGAAAAAGCAAACAAGATGCTGTAGATGTTAAAAAAAAAAAAAAGGATATTATGATCCACTTCTGGCCAATATGGGGTAACAGAGACAAGATTTATCATCCTGTCTAAAACAACCAAAAAGCCAGATGCCAACTTATAAAAATGCACAATGTGAGAGTTGTGAGTTAAGTTTTATTTGGGGCAAAATGAAGACTATAGCCCGGGAGACAGCATTTCAGATAGCTCTGAGAAACTGCTCCAGAGAGGTAGGGGGGAAGGTCAGTATATATGTGATTTTGGTGAAGAGGGAGTACACATAATCAAGCACATATTTTTTTGCAGAAAGTTTCTGCTAGTCATGGGGAGCAGTTGTCACCATGAAGGATTTTAGTGCTTTTCTAAATATGAGGAAATATAAGAATTGGGCTCATAAAATCGGCTCCTGAAAATATCTAACCATCTGAAGCCCTGTTCTGCCAGTTTTTCCCAGAGCACAGAGTGCCTCGTTTCTGCTCTCCACCCTGAGCTCCTTTCAGGGGGTGTTGAAAGTCAGCAGCTGTAGCAGCACATGATGTAATTCTCGTAGAGGTAGACAGCAACTGCCAATTTGTAGTTGACACAGACAATATATATGAAATAACGATTTCCAAGACACTGGACATCAGAGAACAAAGAACAGTGCTCCCTAAGAGATGGAAAATGAATGAGGAGAGCCCTATGACTGGAACTTACTACCTTGAGCATTTCCAGGTCATGGTGGTGTAGGGAAGGGGAATCAAGGTGGAGCGCAGCAGGTTCCCTGAGTTGCTAAGAAGTTGATTGGCAGGAAGTACAGAGCTGTGAGTCCAGGGACACTAAAGAAGCTAGAGTTTGCAAGACAGTAGCACTCGAGAATGAGAACCTTGCAGAGAGAGAACCTAGTACATCTGCACATGAGTGTGAGGAAACTACCTGAGGCCAGAGAAGAGCAAATGAAGGCCTTAAGGGAAGAAGGCTGGGAGTTCACGAAGAGCCAGGAATAGTGCCTGCTACCACCAGCCAGTTTGGAAAAATCTCATAGCTCACAGACACTGGATGGAGTACTCTGAAGGAATTACCAAGCAACACGATAAAAGTTTTGGGCATGATGGATATTTTCACTCTCTTGATTGTGGTGATGGTTTCATGGATATTTACATATGTCAAAACATATCACATTGTACACTTTAATGTGCACAATTTATTGTCTGTCAACTATATCTTGAAAAAGCTGTTAAAAAAAAAACTTTAAAAAAGAAAAATAGGGACTTCCCTGGTGGCGCAGTGGTTGAGAATCTGCCTGCTAATGCAGGGGACACGGGTTCGAGCCCTGGTCTGGGAGGATCCCACATGCCGCGGAGCAACTAGGCCCGTGAGCCACAACTACTGAGCCTGCGCATCTGGAGCCTGTGCTCCGCAACAAGAGAGGCCGCGATAGTGAGAGGCCTGCGCACCGCGATGAAGAGTGGCCCCGCTTGCCACAACTAGAGAAAGCCCTCGCGCAGAAACGAAGACGCAACAGAGCAAAAATAAATATAAATAAATTAAAAGAAAAAAGAAAAAAAAAGAAAAATAGAATCTAGAACACAAGTGTATAGTATATAATACAATGCATAATATATCTTAATATATCATAATATATCTTCAATAAATATTAGTTTCTTCATATGAACAACTTTATACAATAAATTTGAAAACGTATATGAAATATACGTATATGAAATAAATGAATTCTTAGAAAAATATAACTTATAAATATGACTCACAAAAGGGAGGAAGGCTGAATTGTCTTATATCCCTTAAAAAAATTAAAGCAGAATTTTAAAACTGCTCCAGAAAGAAAAGCATTGTACCCAGAAAACTTTTAGCAAATATTCAAGTGGAATAAATAAAAAACACAACAAGCTAAAAATAAAGCCACATGCTCAATACTTACCATATATGTAAAACACACTAAATTCAACAATTTTGAGGAAAAAAATCCATCCTTAGAAGAATATCACAATTCTATCAATCATTTATAGATATATAAAAGCAGAAAAAAATCAATAAGGATAAAGATGACTTAAACAGAATAATTTCAATCCTTACCCAAATATTTCCAGAGGATAGAAATAAAGACTCCTCAGTTCATTTTATGATACTAAAATATCTTGACGGTGTTCCCCAGCGGTCCAGAGGTTGGAACTCCACGTTTTCACTGCCGAGGGCCCAGGTTCAATCCCTGGTCGGGGAACTAATATCCCACAAGCTGCATGATGCAACCAAAAAAAAAAAAAAAAAATCTTGATATGAAATCCAGTACAAAAAAGGAAAAAATTACAGCTTAATCACATGCATGAACATAGATGCAACAATACTTCTGGGCTGAACTTGCACTTGGACAAGGTTCAAGGCTTTCGGAGAAACCCAGAGGCAGAAAAGTGTTGTGCATACTGTGGTACAGGAGGTGAATCCTGCCAGCATGCCTGGAACTGTCCACCACAGCTGTGGCTGAAACCAGAAGTAGGCTGAGGGTGCACCAAAGCATCTGCTACCAGTAGAATGACAGAGCCAGAGCTCACATTTGAAAAGTTTACTCATGGTGCACGGGTTACTTGTTTTAAATATCATTTGTGCAAATGTACCCTCTTGGAGATAAAAGTAGCAATGAAAAAAATTTAAGTTTTTTAACAGAACTCATTTTTCCCACCCATCTTTTAAGTTGCTGCTCAGGGCTTCATCTTCTCTGACTCCCTCTGGTTGGATGCACCCATAATTCCCTGTGCACTTTTCTGCCACCGTACTTAACCAATTACACTTTCATAGCAATATTAAATAGCCATCTGTCTATCTCTCCCACTAGGTTCTGTTCTGGTCATCTTGGAATTCTGTATCCTCAGTGCTTGGCATGTAGAAGTTAACTAAACATTTGCTACATGGATGAATTGAGTAGTGAGTGAAAAACTGAATATGGAAATAAGAGTGTACCTACAGCCAGGAAATAGTAGGAGGAGACAAAAATAGAAACGAAGGAACAAAGCACAGGAAATTCAGTCTGAAATTAGATTTTCCTCATTTTAATATTCTTTTCCAAATTACTTTCCAATGCTAATATGTCTTCAATGCATCTTACTTGAACATTTTTTCTAATTGTTTTTCTTCAGGGCATCACTGAAGAAAGGTATAGCAGGTGATATCCACAGGGACAGGTACAAAACACTCCTGCTTTTCTTGCATGAGTTTTGATGAGGTAGGTATGGAGTAAGATAGATGGAGATTGACATATCGTTTTGATTACTGATAAAGCAGATATTGGAGAATGTGGTTTACGTCTGTGAGCTATACTGAACCCCAGAATTAGACTGACACCCCACTCAGATGTGGACCACCACTGGCTGCCTCCACAGGGTCTAGTCCTGTAATACTGTGGCTTGCAGACATTGATGCTTCCTGTGGGCAGCTGGTCCACAAGAGGAGGAGAGGTGGAGGAGTGGTGCCTTGATTGTCCAGTTCTTGCTCCCAAATTCATGGGCAGGTCACTTCTCCTTCCTAGGGTAGAGTGAAGGGATGGAGAGAATTACTCTAATTGATGTCTCTTCAGCTGGAAGAAAACACCAGGGGTGGGGAATAAGTGTTCCCGCTAAAGATAGCCATATTATAGTTAAGGCAAAGTCAGTTACCCCCATAGTGGTATAATTATTTTTACAGGGAGGGGTAGCCAGCATGCAGAGTAACTTTTACAGTAATGGTAGATTACTTGAGATTTATTGGCACCATAACAAAGCTGGTTCAAGTTCAACAGTAGAACAGAGAAAGACACCAGAATTTAAAGAAATAGTATCTGTCCACCTGCTCTCTAGAGAAATGTTCTAAATATGTAATTTGGCAGTTCTTTCTAACACTTTTAAACTAAAATAAATCTTACTGGGGGAATAATTATCACATGCACGTAGTCCACAATTCAATGGATATAAAGTGTGTATGGTGAAAAGTCTTCATGCTACCCTGGTAATTACTTTTAAGGATTATTTTTCTAATTATGCATCATCAAAGGGGTGTTTTATTTCACTTGCCCTTTCATCTTGATTTGATGAAAACAAAGTCCTCAATTTACAAATGAACTTTGGGAGCACAGTTTGCTTGCAAGTCCTTTGGAATTCAGACAGCGTGGTAAATTTCTAGTTTCTTAAGGAGGCTCACTAGCTTTTGATTACACCTCAAATGCAGTACATTTACACAAAATAGTATAAAATTTAACACATTTAATCACGTGGTTTCTATGCTAAATTGTGCTCTGACTTCTAACCTGGACTATCAGAAATGTACCTAATTCTGCGCCATTTAACCCCCTCCCAAATCCCAGCAGACAGTATTCCTCTTCTCTTTCAACCTCTATGCTAGAACTATCATGGAAATGGAAAGAAAAATGTGTCTATGCAGAAACCAACAGCACACTAAAAGGATCATACACCATGATCAAGTGGGGTTTATCCCAGGAATGCAAGGATTCTTCAATATACGCAAATCAATCAACGTGATACACCATATTAACAAAATGAAGGAGAAAAACCATATGATCATCGCAATACAAGCAGAGAAAGCTTTCTACAAAATTCAACACCCATTTATGATAAAAACCCTGCAGAAAGTAGGCATAGAGGGAACTTTCCTCAACATAATAAAGGCCATATATGACAAACCCACAGCCAACAACGTCCTCAATGGTGAAAAACTGAAACCATTTCCACTAAGATCAGGAACAAGACAAGGTGGCCCACTCTCACCACTCTTATTCAACATAGTTTTGGAAGTTTCAGCCACAGCAGTCAGAGAAGAAAGAAATAAAAGGAATCCAAATCAGAAAAGAAGTAAAGCTGTCACTGTTTGCAGATGACATGATACTATACATAGAGAATCCTAAAGATGCTACCACAAAACTACCAGAACTAATCAATGAATGTGGTAAAGTAGCAGGAAACAAAATTAATGCACAGAAATCTCTGGCATTCCTATACACTAATGATGAAAAATCTGAAAGTGAAATCAAGAAAACACTCCCATTTACCATTGCAACAAAAAGAATAAAATATCTAGGAATAAACCTATTAAGGAGACAAAAGACCTGTATGCAGAAAATTATAAGATACTGATGAAAGAAATTAAAGATGATACAAATAGATGGAGAGATATACCATGTTCTTGGATTTGAAGAATCAACATTGTGAAAATGACTCTACTATGCAAAGCAATCTACAGATTCAATGCAATCTCTATCAAACTACCACTGGCATTTTTCACAGAACTAGAACAAAAGATTTCACAATTTGTATGGAAACACAAAAGACCCTGAATAGCCAAAGCAATCTTGAGAATGAAAAACGGAGCTGGAGGAATCAGGCTCCCTGACTTCAGACTATACTACAAAGCTACAGTAATCAAGACAGTATGGTACTGGCACAAAAACAGAAATATAGATCAATGGAACAGGATAGAAAGCCCAGAGATAAACCCACACACATATGGTCACCTTATCTTTGATAAAGGAGGCACGAATGTACAGTGGAGAAAGGACAGCCTCTTCAATAAGTGGTGCTGCGAAAACTGGACAGGTACATGTGAAAGTATGAGATTAGAACACTCCCTAAGACCATACACAAAAATAAGCTCAAAATGGATTAAAGACCTAAATGTAAGGCCAGACACTATCAAACTCTTAGAGGAAAACATAGGCAGAACACACTATGACATACATCACAGCAAGATCTTTTTTGACCCACCTCCTAGAGAAATGGAAATACAAACAAAAATAAACAAATGGGACCTAATGAAACTTCAAAGCTTTTGCACAGCAAAGGAAACCATAAAGAAGACCAAAAGACAACCCTCAGAATGGGAGAAAATATTTGCAAATGAAGCAACTGACAAAGGATTAATCTCCAAAATTTACAAGCAGCTCATGCAGCTCAACAACAAAAAAACAAACAACCCAATCCAAAAATGGGCAGAAGACCTAAATAGACATTTCTCCAAAGAAGATATACAGATTGCCAACAAACACATGAAAGAATGCTCAACATCATTAATCATTAGAGAAATGCAAATCAAAACTACAATGAGATATCATCTCACACCGGTCAGAATGGCCATCATCAAAAAATCTAGAAACATGGGCTTCCCTGGTGGTGCAGTGGTTGAGAATCTGCCTGCCAATGCAGGGGACACGGGTTCGAGCCCCGGTCCAGGAGGATCCCACATGCTGCGGAGCGGCTAGGCCCGTGAGCCATGGCCGCTGAGCCTGCGTCTGGAGCCTGTGCTCCGCAACGGGAAAGGCCACAACAGTGAGAGGCCCGCGTACTGCAAAAAAAAAAAAAAAAAAAAAAAAAAAAAAAAAAATTTTTTTTTAAATCTAGAAACAGTAGATGCTGGAGAGGGTGTGGAGAAAAGGGAACACTCTTGCACTGCTGGTGGGAATGTGAATTGGTACAGCCACTATGGTGAACAGTATGGATGTTCCTTAAAAAACTACAAATAGAACTACCATATGACCCAGCAATCCCTCTACTGGGCATATACCCTGAGAAAACCATAATTCAAAAAGAGTCATGTACCAAAATGTTCATTGCAGCTCTATTTACAATAGCCAGGAGATGGAAGCAACCTAAGTGTCCATCATTGGATGAATGGATAAAGAAGATGTGGCACATATATACAATGGAATATTACTCAGCCATAAAAAGAAACGAAATTGATTTATTTGTGATGAGGTGGATGGACCTAGAGTCTGTCATGCAGAGTGAAGTAAGTCAGAAAGAGAAAAACAAATACCGTAGGCTAACACATATATATGGAATCTAAGAAAAAGAAAAATGTCATGAGGAACTTAGGGGTAGAACGGGAATAAAGACACAGACCTACTAGAGAATGGACTTGAGGATATGGGAAGGGGGAAGGGTAAGCTGTGACAAAGTGAGAGAATGGCATGGACATATATACACTACCAAACGTAAAATAGATAGCTAGTGGGAAGCAGTCGCACGGCACAGGGAGATCAGATCGGTGCTTTGTGACCACCTAGAGGGGTGGGATAGGGAGGGTGGGAGGGAGGGAGACGCAAGAGGGAAGAGATATGGGAACATATGTATATGTATAACTGATTCACTTTGTTGTAAAGTAGAAATTAATACACCACTGTAAAGCAATTATATTCCAATGAAGATGTAAAAAATAATAATAATATAAATAAATAAAATATTTTTAAAAAAAAAAGAAAGAAAGAAAGAAATAGGGCTTTGCTGGTGGCGCAGTGGTTGAGAATCTGCCTGCCGATGCCGGGGACACGGGTTCGTGCCCCGGTCCGGGAAGATCACATATGCCGCGGAGCGTCTGGGCCCATGAGCCATTGCCGCTGAGCCTGCGCATCCAGAGCCTGTGCTCCGCAACGGGAGAGGCCACAACAGTGAGAGGCCCGCGTACCGCAAAAAAAAAAAAAAAAAAAAAAAAAGAGTAAAAGAAATAACTTGTGTTCTTCTAACAGTTACCCTGAAAGAATCCCAATGTGTTCCATAAATACTACCCAGTTCTAATTCCCACAGCAAGCACCCTTGTCTTTATTTTAAAAGTGGAAGGGGAATTTCCAGTACCTTGCTGCCAGATAAAGGGTAAGTGCTCCCAGGCAGGAAGGGCAAGGAAACTCGCTCCTCTCCCCCACCACAGCCCCTGTAGCGTGTGCAGTGTAACCCTTTGCATGCCATGGCTGGGATAAAGCACACTCTGCTTCATAACTGGTCCCTCAGGGCTCCTATTATACAGCTGACCCATGGTCTCGGATCCCGAAGGGTTAACAGCCTGGATTGCTGTTTAGAAAAATAAAAGAAAGAAAAGAAAAAGAAAACGTTCAATTATATTAATTTTCTCAAAATGCAGGATGGGAAATACTCAAATAAGGAAAATATGTACAGAAACATGATACCAGTGCCTGATTTAAATTGATGCAAACTAGATCTTTAAAAACTAACTACACAAATAATTGCATGCAATAAACAATATAGAACCCAATTTTATACAATGGCAATAAAAGCTGAGCATGCAGTAGAATTACATATATTGGAAAAGATATTCAATAGATTGAAACTGCTAAAATTAAGAATCTGAAAAAAAATTCTCACACTTTCATGTTGTTTTCTATACCAAGGCAATAGCAATTTAAAAGACTTACCCTGGAGGAAAATTAATTAAGGAAGAAAAGAAAAGACCAAATGTGGGAATGGAGTTGGTTTACTGAGAATACTTGATTTCTTCAAGGATCCTACTGAAATTGGTCCAGGAACGGTCCCTCAAAGGACCATTGGCTGAAAAAGTGGAAAACCAGGGAGTTTGTGTCTTACTTCAGAGCTCACTTTTACTGCATCATCTTTTTTTTTCCTGCAAGTGTGGGACAGTGCAGAATACAGTGCCTACCGGTATGATTCCAGTATACTGACATGGGGCACCAGAGGTTTAACACACTCTAAAGCTTGCCTTGAAGACTCTGGACTGCCCTGATATCTTGTCCTTCCATCCTGAGCTTTCACCCAGGCCCCTCTGCCTATATTCCAACCGGTGGGCAGTCCTTTCATCTCCTTTCATCTGCTGGCCAGGTCTCAAGGACCACTAGTGTTTGAGGATTCAGCAAAGTGACACCATCTGGAAATGCTCATCATTGCTAATTTGGAAACCTGTGGCATTTTCTTGGCAGGGCCAGATACAATTCATACATTCACTTATTAAGTTATTCAGGCACTGTCTTAGGTACTGAAATAAACATGGAGTAGAATAAGAGGCAACAGATATATGTAACTAAACGCTAGGGCTCCAAGTGGCTTAGTCTCTGTGTGGGAAGTACAGTCTAGTTTCCAAGTAGTAATTAAAATATATTTCAATATTTATTTATGTTTCTCAAATGATATTAAAGCAGTCTCAATTCAATTCCTCATACGTACAGACTTTGATTACCCAGAGCCTCATATGTTAAATCCCCCCATGGCAATGCTACCTTTCTCCGAACTCTTTGTTATTGATAGATTTAGCTGCTTTCTCCTAGGCCCCTAGGTTTTTCTTCTCCCTTTTATTTCCTGTTTTTAAATCACCCCTTGTTCTTTCACCCAGAAAAGATCCAAACTGTCCTTTGGCATGTGGCAGGGAGGAGATGGGGAGTAAGGAGCATAGACACAAGAATATTTCATCTTTATCACATATATAATCATATAATTACAATGGAAGGTAATATGATCAACATTACTATTGGCATATTCAGGGTACCTTGGAAACACAGAGGAAGAAATCATTATTTCTGCCTTTTGTTTGCAGATAAAAGTTTAGGAAACACTTGAGAAGAGGACATTTGATCTGGGTCTGAAAAGTTGAGTTCAACAGGCATAATAGGGGAGGTGTATTCTAGGTAGAAGGACTAACAGAAATGGAGGCAGGAATATATGAAAGAGGAGAACCTCAGTCCTTCCAAAACGTCTACAGTGTAGGGTGGATGAGGGGTGCGAATGATGGGAAATGAAGAGATGGGGCAGACGCTTCTTCAGGCTACAGAGCTTGAACTTTAAAAAACACATAGTTTTGGCAGCAATTTTGAAAAAAGATTGAAGAAGGGCAAGACTGAAAGCAAAGAGATTAGCCAGGACATCACTGCAGTATCCTACAATGAGGGTCTGAAATAGGAGTAGTGGATAAAGAAATTAGGTAACTGGTTCAAAAGACATTTAGAAGACATGGAAGGAAGAAGACTTCCTAACCAACTCGATAAGGATAGCAAAGGAGAGGAGTCTAGGATGTCTGTCTTGTTTTCAGCTTGGAGAGACAGGATGAATTTTAATGCTACTGAATATGATAGGTACTACAGGTTGCTCAAGGAAGAGAGGACAAAAAGTGTGTTTGAGTATCTATGGAACAAGAAACTGGTGGAGATAGTGTACATGGTGCTTCAGAGTTCTAAGCTATGGAGCACGTTGGCCATCTGACATCTCTCTAATACCATCCTGGAGTGGTGGTGGTCTGAAAGTCTTCAGTGAAGGGACTGTACAATCAGTCTTGTAGGAACCATGTCTACATTTACTACACATTTTTTAGATAGCTTTTCATGACTTTAAATTTGTTTTGCTGTAGTTAAAGCCCATTGATTTTCTTGCTCAGAGAAGGAAGGGCACATCTCCTTAATCTCTTCTGTCTAAAAGAAATTCTTCATCTATTAGTGGAAGGACTATTAGTGCAGTCAGCCTTCAATCATGTTTATTCCCAAGCATATGCATATGCCCACTCTACTGCTTCAGATGCTGTAGGTGGTTGGCAGTTACTCTGTTGACTAATGGATCTAGTCTAAGAATTTAAAAAGTCAGAGCTGGAAGGATATGAGAAGTTACTGACTCAAATCTCCATATTTTACAGTTGAGGAACCCTTTAAGCTGTTTAAATTCAGTTCCTTTTACTCTTCCTAAAATGATGTATTCTTCAATTCTTAATGTATCTGTGGTTTTTATTGGAGCATCTCCAAGTGTTCTTCATTCGTCTTTAACTAGGGAGTTTGGAGCTGGTTCTAACGAACAGAATAAACCCAGCACTCATTAGAATGACTAATATACCTCCAAGTTCCTATCTATACATTCCAGTCTCTTTTTGTTTTAAAATCTGTACTGCAAAAACAATAAGCAACATAAATTCAGAGCACAAGTTGCCCACAAACCTAGAAAAATGGTACAGATGAACCAGTTTGCAGGGCAGAAATAGCAACACAGATGTAGAGAACAAACGTATGGACACCAAGGGGGGAAAGTGGTGGGGGAGGGTGGTGGTGGTAGTGGGATGAATTGGGAGATTAGGATTGACATGTATACACTAATATGTATAAATGGATAACTAATAGGAACCTGCTGTATAAAAAAATAAATAAAATAAAATTCAAAAAATAAGAAAAAAAGAGTTGCCCACAATTCTGTCACTTAATTAAATCAGTGTTTTAATTTGTCTACGTTACCTTCTAGCTCTTGCTCATAAACATATTCAGTTTTAACCTATTTTTGTAATATAAAACAATGTATATTCTACATTTTATATTTTCATAATTTAACATTATATCAAGTACATTTTCCCAATTAACTACAATTTCCCTACTTCCTTATACCCTCCTCCTTCAACATTGTTGGGTTAAATCCTGCTGTATCTTTGTCCATGATCGTATACATTTACACTGTATAGACACCTATAAACATAAATATGAATTTTAACAGATGTCCTCTGCTTTGTACTACCCAAGTTACTCTCATGTCATGAGGCTAGCAGCAAGGAAAATTAAGATGGATTATTAATATATACTGGAAAATATGTCCTTATCTCTAGGAAATGTTGTTAGCATCATGAAAGGCTTTTCTTTTTCAATATCTGAAATGTTGTGGGAAATTAATTAGTTTTCTCAATCTAATTTCTAGTGTCAGCTGTGACATCACAAAGCAAGCTCCCAGATGGCGCCCACTGAGCCCGTTATCAGATTTTTTAGCACTGATGCCAAAATGAAGTAGGCCCAGCAGCCTCATCAAAATTTACATTGCTAATGTGTGGGCCCTGTGTGGACCCTGTGAATGAAGTTAAGTAGAAAACCCATCAATTATCAGGTAACAGGCCTCTAACAAAGTTTCTACAGATGTTAAGTAATCATAAAATAGCAAGGAATAAATCTCAGGCCTGAAGAACATAAAACATGGCAAGTAACATAAAATCATGGGATGGACTTGGAAATGGAGAAATCATTTCTGCAAAAAGAAA
This sequence comes from Grampus griseus, assembly GCF_964374135.1. Classification (NCBI taxonomy): domain Eukaryota; kingdom Metazoa; phylum Chordata; class Mammalia; order Artiodactyla; family Delphinidae; genus Grampus; species Grampus griseus. The sequence goes on along the minus strand of NC_139001.1, from coordinate 38,068,163 downwards.
ATCAAAAGGGAACGATAAACCCAAGTCAACTTTCTGGTTTTTGTTGTTGTTAAAAATTGAGATTTCAGGATAAGTGAGTATTTTAAAGCAAATTTAGTTTTCACTTAAAGAGCAATACAGAATTCCAGTGAATTTAGTCTTTTGTCCTCTGTGGAAGGCCCACTGGGAAGTATTCAATTTTTCATTGTTGTCACTAAGACTGTCTGCTCCACACACTCCTTTTGTTCACTCTGCAGCTCTTAGCCATCTGTCCTGTTTTCTGGAGAGCCTCATAAACACATTTAGGTTAAACCATATGGACATAAAACCTGTCATTGTATTAGAGTCAAAGTCTGGTTGTTATTTTTTAACAGAAATGCACTTGACCATTCTCACTTCTTCAAAAGCTTCATCCTAATCCTGGAACCAAACATCAGTCTGATAATAAATCAGTTTTGAGTGTGTGTCTTAAAGTAAAACACCTGAAAAACAGATGTTTTGAAGTGGCCAAATTTTCTCATCAATTCTGCTCAAATTCTATTTTAAATGGCTTTCAAGCCATTCATTATATTGGCCTCCTCAGTTTTTTACTTCTTTATCTTCAGTGCTTTTTCCTTCAATTTTCCTCAACCACCCACTCCTGTGATTATGTTCTTGACTTTGTCAACATCAAAACTGTACCACTTCTAAAATCTTTACTTCAAGCACCCCATGTTTTGCTTACCAACTCTGGTGCTACAACTCAACAATTCTTCCATCTTACCAAGCCCTTCAGTCCAGTGACTGGGCCACTTTCTCACTCTCCATCACCTCCCTCATGTCTTCATTTCCCTTCTTACCTGGTTTAGAATCCATGATCTATATAATCATGTCTATTGAAAACACCGCAGTTCCATAACTCCCCTTGGGCTCATTTGGCAAAGCTCTATCCCTGTTTAAGTTCCACTATCTACTTACTCTACGCCTGTACCAACATTGATGAAAAAACCCACCAGGATGACTGGTACCACTTAAAATTCATGGTCATAAATCTCAAGTGTGCCAAGCCTTACTCAGCAATCCTCCTCTGCTGCTCTAAAATGTTCCTTCTAAAATTACCCTCCCATCCCTTCTCACACCTTCTTCTTGTTCACTCCCAGACATTCCCCTTAGCATTGATATACTACATACAGCATCTCCTATCTTAAAAAACAAATACTCTCTCTGGTCTTCACATCCCTCCAGCTACTGCCTTATTTTTCTTCTTCCTTTTACCTTCTCCCCTTTCTTTCCCTCATTAAACCATCCTCTTTGGATTGTTGCCCCCCCCCACTCTGATGCATCTGTTCTTGCAAAAGTCACTAATAAACTCTATGTTGCCAAATCCAATGGTCACGCTGCATCATATCTTGACCTCCCAGAAGCAACTGAGACAGGAGACACAACTGACACTCCTTTCATACATTCTTTCTTTCCCGGGTTTCAGGGACATTTAGGTTTCTTGCTTTTCCTCCTGCCTCACTGGCCACTCCCTCTTGGTCTTCTCTGTTAGACCTTCTCTTCCTGACGTCTGAATGTTGGAGTGCCCACAGTTCAGGGCTCATCTCTCTCTACATTTACTCCCAGGGCAAGCTCCTCTGCTCATCTATAATTTCATTGACCTCAGCCCCAGCCTCTCTCCCAAACTCTAGACTGTTTACTTGACATAAAACCATCAGCAAGGTCAGTCAACTCTGTCTTCAAGAGTACCCAAACTGTGCCACACTCTGTTTCCCTTGTTGCTGTACCAATCCAAGCCACCATGTTGTTACTCCTCTAGACTAGCGCAGTAGCCACCTAACTACTCAGCAGGGTTCCTCTCTTGCCTCCCTATTGCAGTCAGAGTGGCCTCTTAAAAATGAAATAGGAACACAGCCATTTTTTTCTGCTTAGATTTCTCTAGTGGATCTTTAGCACATTAAGAATAAAATAGAAACTCCTTCTCCTGGCTCAAAACATTTTTACAAGATCTGGCCTCAGACCACTCGTGATCTCATCTCACACCACCCTTCCCTACCCCACAAGTCTCCAGCCACACTGGCCCCATTTCTGTTCCTGGAACATGCCAAGCTCATTTCTGCTTTTGGTTGTTGGCACTGGCTGTTCCCTCTCCCTGTTTCCTCCTTTGATCTCTATACGGCTGGCCACTTCCTTCACATTCAGATTTGAGTTTAGACATTTGTAATTCTCAGGGAACCCAACTAAAAGGAATACGAGTTATTCAAGTTTTCAATTTTGCTGGGTGCTTTATTAACTGAACATAAACACAGGTAAGATTTTTGTGCTCTAGGTACTGCTTCAACTTTGTACTTTTGAAAATTATAAAACTCTTCTAGATATTAAATATACTTCATTAAATTGTCTTTTAAAGGTAGAAAATGGTATTCTAGAAATTGGGTCTACCAGTGCCCAGAGAACCACGTGTGCCAACAGTGGTTTCTTGCCAGATCTTGCTATGGGACTGTGGGCCAAATGTTTCTGTCTTTATGAGCAGGGTTACCCCAACTGTGAAGAGGATGCAATCATCCCTTGCTTAAGACAAGAAATATACCTGTGCAGGCCTGTGTTTTTGTGTTTAACAACAAAGGAATTAAGTATTTGTTTCAAATCTGTGTAGCACTTTCCTCCACTCACCTGCATGTGATCTCACCTGGAGAAATACACAACCAGGGAACATGGACTCGACATTGCCTTCTGAAGTTCTTTTTCTTAAGCTTGGGAGCGCTCTTTAGGAGGGGATGCATAGTAGAGCATCTTCATGCAATTCCCTGTGAAAACAGATTTTAGAATATGGCTGGCTTCACAAGTAATACACTGATGAAGGAATGATTCGGAAAAAAGAGGAGAGCAAGTATATGAGCAGCGAGGTGGGGATGCATGGGCATTGGGGGTGGGGGGATTGTACACTGGGCTGGGTGGGACATTTGGTATCCCTGGCTCACCAAATGCTAGTAGCAAGCCCTCCCACTCCCCAGTCACTGTGCCAACCACTAATGCCCACCCCTTTTCGATCACCCCCTGGAGTGCTTGAAAATGAATGAATGGCACAGCCATTGTCTTTGCTGCTTCGTATTTTACAGCAAATGTACCTTCAGTACGAAATCTGCTAAGGAGACCACTCATACAGTACTTTCACCCACAATATTTTTAGGTTGTGTTAAGAGCCTTTGAGCTTAATGTCTTTGGCCTTGCAAGCTAATTCTGGAACACATTAAGTGTGTTAAGTGAGGGACAGATGTATGGGGATCTAAACCTACTGAATGGCATTAGGGAGAGGAATCCTTTGACCAGCAGTTTGGAGACAAAGCACCACATCGATGTCCAACAATACAATTCCAGCAGCCATCAAGGGACTGAAGCCCTCAGTCCAACAACCCATGAAGAATCCTGCCAATAACCATATGTGTGAACTGAGAAATGGAGCTTTCCCTAGCCAACACTGGGATGATAGCCTGTGAGGGACCCTGAGGCAGAAGACCCAACTGAACCATGCCTGGACTCCTGACTCACAGACACTGTTACATGATAGGCACTTGTTGTTTTAAGTCACTAAGTTTTAAGGTAATTTGTTAAACAGCATTAGCTAACTAATACACCCAGTCTGCTCCAAACTACAGGAAATACTCATCTGCAGTCTAATTCATGCTTTATAGTCTTCAAGACTGAGAAACACTCAGGTCTGTATACTTGAATAAGGAGTAGGCAAGGGAGGGTAGTGCAAAACCTCCCTGAACATCTCTAGCAGAAAACAAAAAAAACCCCACAAAACATTGTATGGCAGGTCAGCATAGAGGAGAGAACATCTATAGGCACAAGTGTGTATTCAGATCACTAATTACACAAATTTGAGCAATTATATAAGTTCTCTGGGATTGGATGTTTTCATGAAAAAGGTGGTGATGGGATTGGGCTAGACTGTGAGCACTGCTAACATTCTAGGACACTGTGATCTGAGGAACTGGGGAAGCCACCCCCCCGCCCCAAATCTCTTTCTCATCAGCTGGAAACCCCATAATTAGGGAGCTGTTCCTTAGTGCTTCTAGGGACTGTTCCTGAGTTACTACCCAAGGGGAGACATTTTGAATGGTGAGACAGACGGAGGAGTAATTCTATGGATATCTTTAAGGACAGTGCTGAGAAGTAGGGTCTTGTGTTACTACAGAGCAGTTGAGGAGTAGTGGTGGCAGCAACAAAGGTAAGCGTGGTTGATTTCACAATTTTGAGGACCTATCAGGCTTCTTCTTTTCTGATATAGTGATCTATAGAGTTCATCACACTTCCCTCTTACTTTGGCTGTAAGGAAGTCTAGACCAAATTCAAGTTCAGTTACAGCCACTGCATTAAATTTCAGGATTCCCATATTTGTTTGAATTCTTTTTCCTTGTCCTAATTTTTCTATTTCTAGTTTCACATGTCTTTGTTGCAAGCCAGCTTAAATTTTTATGGAAAAAGTTGGAGGCATAAACAGGTAAAATAAACATAAAATATCCGTTTGAAATTTTTTGCTCTAATTGCGATTATATAAACAGAAATAGAAAATATGGAGATACACTTCTATCTTGATTATTTTCAAAATTTAAGGTTATTTGGCTTTGGCAGGCGACAAAGGTTTAAGTTAGCAGAATAAGTGGTAAAAGTAGCATAACTGGAAAAATTAAAGACAACACAAATTGCAACAATATTTGTACCGCTTTTATTTGTAAAAATAACCATCTGAATGCATTTCCATAGTATATTACAGTTAAGTACTTCATTACATTATTAGCATTCAGTAGTTGAAAAAGTATTAAACTGTGCTTGAGAAGATTCAGATTGGTTCAAAGTCATTTCCTCATTTTTACAGTCATGGCATTTACCAGAGTCATTCAACTCCAACTTACATAAGAAAACGTTACAGACAAAAATCCCACTGAAATCATCCAACAATATTTTATGCTGTTACAAATATGTTATGCAAAATATAACACTGGCACCAGATTTGTATCATCGTGCTTTACAAAGATATATTGCACATGCTAAAGCATAAAATATATAGACGAAACTACCAAACAAAAGATATTTGCATTGAATTTTTAGATCACTGCATAAGAAACGCTTAGAATTACATTTTATACACACACTCAGATTGTCACTATCTTAAAATGCTCTTGCCCTATAACACTGACCTATGGTTTACAGTTTTGTAAAAAGAAAGCAGTTTAGCACTGCAATATCAAACAATTCCTATAGAAAACTTTGCATCTTCATTTTCATTTCAAAGCAGGTAAAAGGGGAAGGAGGAAAAAGACACTTTATACATTCAAAGAAAGGCGGAAATGAAAACTCACTGGTATTATATTGCTCTGATAACACTCAAATGAAAAAAATACCAAACATTTCACAGAACATTTTCAGAATATACAAATATAAAAAGGCACTCTAACTTCATATTACAAGACAAAAAAAGGGATGAGTTCTTCAACCAACACAACAGATAAGCAAACCTAGTTGCTCAACAGTACAAAGAATTACTAGTGCAGCAAATCCATTTGATGTTCTTGTCCTAATTTAATAATAAAATAATAAACCAAGCAGCTGTTTACTGCCTAAAGTACCAAAACATACTATGGTGCCCTTTTAGTAGTGATAAATAGAAATCCCCTGAGCTATTTACTGTGGAATCATAGCAGATTTTAGGCAATTTGGAGATAGTAACATATTTACCCAGGATAGGCAGACACCGGCGAATAGGTTAAGTGCGATGAAACATGATCCCCGTGGCTGTGGTTAAAATACAGTCTAAAAAGAACACATTAAGGTAAAAGCACAATGTTTTCTGTTTTTGTTTTTCTTAGAAAGCTATGTGGAAAATCTAGCTTTATTTCTAAGAGATGTATGTGAAAAGCAGAACTCATAGTTTTTAAAGTCGTTTCTTAAAGGAAAAGAATTGGTCTGGGGAAGAGGGAGAAAGAGAAAGAGAGCGGGGGCGAGAGATGGATTCAGTGAACAATTCATACTATGATTTCATTTTGTTCCTTTGTCTTCCTTCTTTCTAGCAGTGAAAGAGTGGGGAGAAGTCAGGACGCAGCTCCGTGGAGATAACGTCGCGTGGCTGCCACTGTTTTGCCGCAATGTTTCTTGTTCTCTGTGCTACTCTCCGGGGAAAAATGGTAATGCTGCTTCACCATTAAAGCAGGCGTCGCATATCCTGCTTTAAATGCCAACTGAGCAAGATTTCCATTCACTTCTAGAAAAAGACTCCGCAGTATATCGTGCTTCTTCAGTGTTAGATCTCCCTTATTTTCAGGGTTTTGGTAAAGATAAGGTCATTACTGCTCATTAGCAATTTATCCACTTTTTCGAAACTCATCTTCTCGAAACAAACAGAAAGGACAGAGGGAGGAGGGGAACACAACACCAAGAATTAAAAAAACAATATGGTGGTGTCAAAATTTTTCAGTGAAATTAATACCAGTTCTTAGAAGTCCTCTGAACAAGTTCTCATTTGTGAAGAACCCAGCATGAGTTTTTAATTAAATCCAGGATATTACAGAGTAAGATTAAAGTCTTTTACAATTAGATGAAATATATAATACAGTATCTGTATTTGATCCAGACATGATAGAACACTGTTTTAAAAATATCTCACATATATTATAAGATAGAAATTTTCAGGGTGAAAATGGAATCGATTATAAAATGTCGGAGAGCACTACCTTAATGCAACATGTTTCTTTCCTGTCTCTTCCTCAAGTGGAAAATAGCATGAGCTGGTGATTTTTATTTCTCTTCTTGGTACATGTGCCCACGCACTGACATAGTTTCCCATTAGGTTGCTGGGATCATGTGAGATTTTTCAGCACATTCAGGATAATTTCTATATCTTTCTTTGGGCCACTTTTGGGCATATGATCCAGTACACACTTCAGTTTTCATCTCGCAGAAGATCACAGGACTGCAGTGTCTTTTAAGCTCTGAGCTGGCTACACACGGGCTGAGCCACTGATGTTTTACCCCTTTCCGACCGACGTGGAAGAACCTGAGGGCTGGCTGGAAACCTTAGGAGTGGAAATGCTGCTGGGCTTGGCCCCAGGACTGAGGGCCAGCCCAGGGAGAGTCCTGTGTATTTTCCGGCTTTTTCATGATTCCAAGTAAGACAAGTAGGAATTAAAACAGAGAACAAACAATGGATGTTTCCTCGGCATTTGTTTCATTTCAAATAAATACAAACACATTTACATCAAAAGTATATGAACATTTTCTCTAGTTTGGCAAAAAAATAAGCTTGTAGTCAACACATTATCAGTTACAAATGTTAAGCCATCAACTAGAAATCTGTGTCATAAGAAATATAAAACACAACAAAGACTGTTACGCAAAAAGATTACATTTTAACTCCATAGAAAAGCTATTTCAGTTCTCACTTCCACTTCGAAGGAAAACAATTTAAATCTTCCATTTTAGACTGAAGCATTTTGGTCCTCGTGGATAGCTGGTTGACGAACTACAGACATATATATATATAAATACATACATATACGTGTGCATGTGTATGTGCATAATCTAAAAAGTCTCATTCTTCTTTTTGTACAGCTATTCCAGGTGTGGAACGGGGTCCATTTGACCTAGAAGCTTTGGCAGAGGGAGCAGACACAGTATTCACTACGGTGACTTCATCATCAAGCAACTTTAATTGGCCTTAATTTCCACATTGCCCATTTCTACATCGTGCTTTCACTTTGTTCCCTTTTGGAGTCACACTTCCACTCACTGGGGCATGACTTTGACCGAGAAGCTCATTTAACATTTTACTATTGATGAACAATACTGATGGTTCTTATGTTTTCATAAAGTTGGTATTTTGATTTACAGACAAATTAATAAAGGGTAGTTTCATATTATATTTGCGTTATGTCTCAAAGTTTTGGTGCAATATAATTTTCACCTGAAATGTTACTGGAGAGATTTGGGTTCGATCACTCGGGTGAAAATTAGTCACAGGCTTGTTATGGGGATCACTGAGTGCTACCTTTATGTTAAATGAAGAAAGCAAGTTCAATTTCCGTGAACTTTTCCCTTCATCTGGCAACTTTAACAAAAATCCTCAAAAAGAAGTTCTGGATATTTAAGTGCTTACTATAGATAGGATATGAATAATTGGACTCCTTTAAAAAGATTATTTCTGAAGATGAAGGCATTATTTCTGAAGATGAACACCTCTACCTTTGGCTTCTAGTAAGGAAGTAAACATCAAAGTGAGAAGAGGTTTGAGGCATTTCCTACCCAGCCATTCCCTCCCCTCCTGGGGGACATGAATGTCATATTGATACACTTCTGAGAACTCACCGCCGAGTGAGTACACGAAAAAAAATCTTTTAGAGACCGGTTCCCTCTCAGTTGCACTATCCACAAAGAAAAAGAATTAAATGCATTTTTTTATTCCTTACTTAAAATGAGAGGTAGACTTTCACAGAAGTATCTCAGATCTAAGGAAAATATGAAACAAAGCAAGATCGAGGCCCATCTGTGTGAGTGCTTTGCCCTACAGCCTAGCTGCCTTCCCTCGGTTTAATTAATTCCTTCTCTACTGGCTTCTGGAAGCTCGGGCCCATAATAATACTTGAACACAACATAAATCTGGAATTCAAGCTTCTTTCCCTTCCTCCAACATGGGTGATCAAGGAAAAGCTTCTACGGTCCAAAGTCAAAACGTTTCCGAATCAGAATCATTTTCATTGTACCCATCCTCCGAGCCTACGTTGTTACTGCACAGGCTAACCATGCTACCCAGGTTGGAGAGGGTCGTCCTGCTCAAACTGTCTTTTTTAAAACAAACGAAGTTGACAGCCGTCATGGTACTGGAAGGAGAAAAAGTCATCATGGTAGCCAGAATGAGGGCCAGGCAGTCAGCCACGTCTTTGTTAGGAGCGCAAGCCAGGGCCGGGGTATGACCTGGGCGTAAATGCAGACAAGGCAGTGGTTAGTCCAGGCAATCCAGAGGTGGTGTGAGCATCCCACAGTACATCTCGAACGACCTCACACGCAGAGATGTATGTCAAGTTAGAAATCATGCCAGGCAAAGGAGTTATTTCCCACAAGTCATGCTGAGGGTGAGGCTGGAGGGGACTGGGAGTGGGAGACATTTGATGGAAGGTTTCGGGTTTTTTTCCTGCTTACATGACAACAACAAAGCATTATATTATCGGAAGTTAGGCAGAATTTCAGTCTTCGTCTAGTGAACAGAAACACGAGGGGACGGGGGTGGGACACAATTCCACAAGAAACAGCCACAGGACAATCAGAAAGATGTTTCCACCTGAGAGCACACGCACACACCATGCGCTTCGGGCTGGGGCCAGAGCACTCTCATTCTGAGAACAATGACTTTCCACTGTAGGTAATCGTGTGTCAGATTAGAAAGGATGTCAAGAATCAGATGTCTGTAAGAGTCAGTAACACCCTTCTGTCACTTCATATATACTTTCTATAAAGTATGCACAGGTAACTGGTTCTGGAGAAACGGAATCATTTGAGTAGATCAGACACAGGAAAGCACTTGCTGTATGTGATGAAATGTACTATCATTTAAAAGAAACTTAAACAGCATTTTAAGTAATATCAGCACCACCAGCCAAAGTCCCGAGTCCTAAATGTAACAGATGTGTGGAAATTGCTATTTGCCACAGAGTTGTCATTCTCTGCCATTTGGACTTGATGGGTCCAGTCCAGAAAAGAAAACTATCTCAACTCACGAAGCAGGTGCCATGGGGAGGTAGATAAAGTCTTCTGACTCCATCTACTCTTATTCACCCCTTATTCTACTGGCTGGAAAGGGGTTCCAGCCCCTTGTGCTGGCTAAACTTCCTACTAACCACCCGCTCATTTATTCAGAGGCACCGGCTCAATAAAACTTAATTTTTTGCTGTGTTACCAGCATTTGACCTGATTTCTGCTCCTCTCCCCCCCTTAACAGATGATTCCTTTCCCTGGTATGAAAACAAACAAGAATGGACAGATATCTTAACATTCCATTCCACAAAGGTCCGTGATGAGTAAAGGAATTAAGATTGTAGTGCTGTACAAAATTGTCCCAAATGTTCCTAGACCTTTGGGATGTAGCTAGGCTCGGACACAAGCTGCAGTTCTACAGGCCTGGGGCTCTTGTTCCTAAGGTTGCTGTGGGCTGGACAAGCTTCAGATACAGCAGACTTACACTAGTTTATTCTGGTCTCTTTAGTCATTTTGCAGAAAAACTGTGGGCCTCTACATGCCAACCCCAAGGTGTGTATGTATATATATATATATATATATATATATATATATATATATATATATATATATAGTCGTGATAAGAAGGTGAGGGAGGGTGAGGCAGGAGGACCAAGGAGATGGAGTAATAGAGAACTTTCTGCACCTCCTACATGAGTCAGGTTGGGGACAGAGCGGGGTACATGCTAGGATAAATGGGGCTGCAAAACCAAAACTAATAGGAGTTAGCTAATGATGTCATATGGCTGCTTACTTCTGAGAAATAGGCATGAGCTGCTAATTCCAATACCTGTAATAAGCAGTTAATTGAGTTACGTTAATACATTTTAAAATACTTTAATTAAATGCTACAATTAATGCCACATTCAAAAAATTACGTAATTCATAAATAACCAGAAGTTCCTCTTTTGCTCCCCAAGGTTCAAAGGCATGGCAGTTTAATACAATTCTAGTATTCATTAGCTTTCAAAAGTTTTCAGGAAGCAGAGTAGAAAGCTTCTGTTAAGAGTTAGCTCATTTAGAAACGGAACGTGCTATAGATCAGAAGAAGCCTTTCAAGCCTAAATGTTAATTTAAAAATTTTACTCATGTTCCCCAAATATCCATACCGGAAATATGAGTTCTGATCTGTTCTTAAAAGAATAATAATAAGAGGTTTGATCTCAGAATGAACTGAAATACAAAGATTTTGTTTTAATTCGAGCCCTTGAGCATGCACTCATGACATGTATGATCCCTGACTCTTCAGCATATGCAGTTAGAATTGGGTTTGAATGCCAAGTTGAAAGTTTTTGAGTGTGTCTAACATATTTTAACCACCACGCTGAGGAGTTTGAGACCAGCTGCTGACATTACATGCACATGGAAGGCACTGGGGGGCTGCAGGGAGACTATATGTCTTACAACAACAGACAGGACAAATTATCCTTGTTTGACTGCTCACACACAGGGAACTTCCAAGGGGAAGAGAGTTCTCACTGCCTTTTTATCTAGCTCCTGGCTTTCTCATTTTCCTCTGGCTTCACCGCAGGTGCGAGGTACCTGCAGTAATGGCTTACTTTTTCCACTTACCATTTTCATCTACAGCAAGTACGCAAGCCCCTTTGGCTAGCAGCTCCTCAACGACTACCTTCAAGCCATTGCGTGCAGCAACGTGGAGGGGTCTAAAAAAGATAACAGCGAGCATCAACTATGATATATATTTGAGTGAGAATGTGGCATTTTGGGTAGTCTGAGTGGCTAAAAGAAAAGACTTGAGAATCTATAAATAGCACATGAATATTTTTACTTTTTCAAAAAAAGATATTTGTTCACCACATCCTTTCCAGGTGCTAATGATCCAGCTGTTCTTCCACGTTGGCCCAAATTTCTCTGCAGATATTACAAATACTCTACACCTCAAACAACCCTAGTGACAGGACACAAGAAGCCAGAAGAAGAACTCAAGCTCTGGTGTGTTTTCTAGAAGGTTCTTTACCCCTTGCTTTCTAGGTCAGCATTTGAATCACTGTTTCACACAGTTCATCGGTATGACTGGTATCACGAACACCCATATTACATAATCTTAAACCTCCTTGTTATTACTAAAGGCACTAAATGATGTTTTATTGAATTTAGAATACCTTAAAGAATAATATTATACCCAATATATTCTGCTATGCTGCTTAAGAATCTTAATGAAAAAAAATCCTAATATTCCTTTGCCCCTAAAACGAATGCATAGGTAATTTCCCAAAATGGAAAATGAAGCAGCTTTCGGGTCTTTCACGGTAAGGATTACACTGAATTATATTAAAATATAATTAAGAAAATAGCTTAGAAATGCTTCAAATGTATTCTGGGAACCTGATTTATAAAACTTGTTTTCCATTTGTAGTTTATGTGACCTTAAACTTCACAAAGGAGAAGACAGGTCTGTGCCTTTCACCACTGTGCTCCCAGCTCTAGCCTGGCATACAGCAAATTCTTATTGTTTGTTGAATAAATGACTATGAATGTGGGACTTGGTCAAACTTTAGTAGCCACACTTACGTCTGCAGTGCATTGTTTTTTGCATTAATAAGGCTCTCGTCTTGTATCTTGTCAAGTATTAACAAGGCACATTTTTCATGACCCTAATGAAAAAAAAAAGATAAGAAAACATGGGACAGAGATACAGAAAAGTTCTGGAAGAATCACTTCATTATGCTTTAAAGTTAAAATGTATGCCCCGTCTAATAACAAAATAGGCTATTTTCTGAGTAATTCTTTTTTCTTCTGAAAGCAAATGGTTAAACAGCCTTAGATTTTCAAAGATTCTAAATAAGGTCTATTAGGACTTGATGAATATAAATCTGATCTAAAATATTGTTATTTCTAAGATAACTTTTATAATTAATGTCCAGAGAGCTGAAGCAGAAGCTAGCTCAGCTAGGTCAGCTGGTAAACAGAGAGTAGAATTAGGAGTGTCCTTTAAATTCTTCAACAATGCTTTTTAAACACAAGTCAAGTCCCATATCCTTCCTCAAGCCTTCAAATACCACGTCAGTGATCCCATCACTGGAATTCCCATTGTATCTGTTACCTGTATCATTCATCATCACTGGCTGCCTTATATTATGAAGAGAATCTTTTTCAGGAAAGGTCATTCTTTTCTTCCTCATCCAGAAGATACCTCTGTTATCTTATGACTAATGATGGTTGATAACTTTTTAAAAATCAACTGATGAATCAGAGACACTTTCACAACTTCAGGCCTAGTGCCCTGTTAAGGGGTCGCCACTTCTTAAACCCTTGATACTCGAAATGTGGCCCACAGACCAGCAACATCAGCTTCACCTGGGAGTTAGAAATGCTGAATCTCAGGCTCCCATCCAGCCCTCCTAAATTAGTATTTGTATTTTAACCAGATCCTCAGGCAATTCATTTGCACAATAAAGTCTGGGAAGCACTGTACTTATACTCACAAAAACACAAACCTTGAAATGAATTTCATGAACCTGAGCACACTTTGTGGTTTCCAAAGGCTTCTCAGAGCATGAAATGAGAAAATGCAACCAATGAAAGGAATAGCTGAGACTTCTGGTACCACTGGGTATAGATAACACCTTTAATACTACAACTATATTGAAACAAACCACCATCACTGGTGATAACTGGCATCGTATTATAATGCCTTATAAGAGAGACACTTAAAGATAATTTTAGAAGTGTCCATGGAGTTTTCATTCTGATGTACTGCTGGAGGAGGGTAAATGGTTGTAACCTTATTATGGGGCAATTTGGTCTTCAAAATGTTCATAGCCTTAGACTCACTAATTTCATAAATAGGAATTTATTTAGATTATTATTATCTACACTTAGCATCATTTATAGCAGCATGTATTTGAAAACAAGTAAATGTTTAACAATAGGGGATGGGTTGAATAAAGGACGGCACAGCCCTAAGGCAGAATACCACACATCTTCTAAAACACTATAATATATGATGTCTAAAAGAAAGATATTCATAATATATGATTCAGTAACAAAAGCAGGTTGTCAAACAGTATGATCCCACTCTCATAAAATCATACATTTCTCTTTTACAGAAGCAGGAACCTTGAGCTACATGTGAACACGATGCTATTAAAAAAAACAAGCACATTCTTTGCATTGAACTATGCACCAGAAAAAAGGGGAGAATAGAAGCATGCACGAGCACATTTATTTGCCTGATAGGAGGGTATTTTTTGGCTGTGTTATTACAATGTGTTCAAGTGGAACCAAATGAAAGCATGTGGAACTGATAACTGAGCTCCTAACCTGTGTTTAAAAGCAAAATGTGGTGACACAACCATGAAGACAAATACAGTGGCAGCATCAAGCCAGACTGTGGCAAGACTTCAAGTGGCAAATGCCATGAAAGGCATAGCCCTTCAACCCTTGTGTGCGTCTGCCCTTTGCTTCCCCCTTTCAGTTCCACTGAGAGTGACAACAGACATCTTAATTAAGAGCCACGATACACGCTTCTGAGATAGATAGATTTAGGTATTATTGTTATTATCATTATTATTATTCTTCTAAATAACAGTGTTTCAAATTCATTTACATACTTTACTACTAGCCAAATGTAAGGGTGTGTTCAAGTCCTTATCCTTTACAGCCAGGTCAGCCTGGGCACTGTTCACCAAAATATCTGCAGAAAAAGCCAAAAGAAAGTTACTCAGACTACACGTTAATTACATGCATTTTGGAGAAGTTACTACCAAAACAATAACACATTTAAATTTGTACAGCTCACATAATCATATTTAATATTATTGAAGAAAAAAGGAGCAATTTACTGCCATAGCTATTCTATTCAAATCCAAGGTCCACAGGCATTAATTTTAATTCCCTTTACAATTTTGTTATTTCCAGATAAAATGATCCTGTTCTATTTGGTTTCTAAATGTTGAGAGATTTCACTGTGGAAAGGTTGGCTCGGTTTGACAAAATCCATCAATAACCAAGTTAACAGGGGACTGAAGATGACTAGCAGGTAGATCAGGTGGCCTAAACAAAACGTCGGTCTTTTTTCACATGTATAAACCAAGAGGATGACCAATTGCTCGATTTTCCATGCCTTTGGTTTTGGATAGGCATAAACTCGAAGTCCACAAGTCAAGCACGTACCCACAGCGCTGGCCTGCCCGTTCTCAGCAGCCATCATCAGTGCTGTTTTCCCTGAATTGTCTGTTGCGTTCACTTGAGCGTTGTGTCTCAGAAGAAGCTGCAAGCACTCCACGTGATCAGCAAATGCTGCTGCATGAAGTGGTGTCCTAACGATTTAAAACAAGTATGATTTTAACTTCCTGTAAACACACTCTCTTTCTATATATGCCTGAGAAACATGTGCATAGTATCGTCTTAGGGATTTAAAACTTATCAGCTTACAGAAATGGTGATCAGGTTCCCCCAAAGGCCATTCGGGGTGGACAGTGAAGTGTCACCGATGTGAACAGCACCACCAGATTTGGGGGGTATAGGAAGCGGCCCTGATAATACAATTAGCATCTTTACGGACTCTTTAATCTTGAGTTCCAGTGATTTCTCTCTCATCTTTGATAAACATACTTCCAAAATTAAGCCTTAATTGTGTAGACAATTGGCTATTTTTAAAAAAGCCTACATCATTTAACGTGAATAGCTGATTCCTTTGGGAGGACAATTCGGCATGATTTATCAAAATTAAACACTACGACCTTTGAACCAAAAAATTCCACTTCTAGGACTTTATCTCCCAGATACACTTGGTCATGTGAACAGACAAATGTACTAGACTGTTCACTGCACCACTCTTTAAAATACCAAAGTTTTGAAACAACCAAATATTCTTCAAAGCAGAACAGGCTGATTAAATTATAACATATCCAGTCAATGGAATGATATGCAGCTTTGAAAAGAACATGGTAAATACATATGTTCTGGTATGGAAAGATCTCCAAGATATGCTGAAAGCAGAGCATTTCTACAGAATGTTCTCATTTGCATAAAAAGAACAGAAGCATATATATTGTAGCTATGTCTAGAAAATATTTGGGAGAATATAAAAATTTAGAAAGAACAGTTTAGAGTGGATTTCTCAGTGGAAGAGGCTGGGGTTTCTGGGCTAAGAGGGTAATTTCTTTAAATTATATATTGTTTATTATACTTAATTTTTAAAACCACGCTTTTATATTACTTTTTCAATTAAACAAACATAGATGTTTGGCCACTCTGCAACCACAAAGCAGACTAAGATTCATCAAGACAAGAGCCATGCCATCCTAGGATCACTTACCTGCCTTTGTCATCTCTACAATTGACAATACTGGAATCTATGGCCCCAAGTAGCAATGATGCACAATTCTCATGATCATTTATTCTAAAATGAAAATAGATTTCAAATTTTAAAATCTTGCTCTCTAAAAAATTATATATCCCCTCCTACTCCATCTTCCTATGCACTATATGTTTAATAATCTGACGCATTAAAAAAAAACTGATGCAAATATCTGCGGTCTGTGTTTAATTTATGATTAAAGAAGACAATTTAGGTCATACAAATAAACTTTCTCTAACACGTTATGAAGTAGGTCATCTCTACTCTCAAGAATTCTCAGAACTGCCTGCCTGAGGAACTATTAAATAAACTTTGTATCACCTAAATTGTCTTCTTTAATCATTTTAACAGTTTTGCCGATGGGAATGAGATTCAAAGCTGACTGCAAGCAAGACACACAGGCAAGGTGCCTGCTGAACCCTCTGAGTTCATTGTTCCTCCTGTCATTACCGAGGGCCATGGGTAAGTCACTCTTAGACTTGAGCTCTGCTCACTTGCGTGCAGCTTTCCAATCCAAACAAACTTTCCCCAAAAATTATTAAAAGAAAGGGTTTATTAAAGTTCCCAGAGAGCTTCCATAGCATAAACCACTGGGGGACATGGGGAAATAAGATAAGGGATTCAGACTGTCTTGACCAATGGCACATCAACATCTCAGTGGGCACAAGTCAGACCACTGAAAGCCATTAGAGCATCTGCCACGATAAAGGAATCTTCTTGTGAAAAGAGCAATAGATCTATCGTTAATGAGAATCTCAGAAGCCAAAGCCTCAAAATTGGTGGGCACGGATCAAGCACTGAAAAGCTGCTAGAGGGCTTGCACCTAAATCTAATTCTCCTGTGCTGGGTTAAGCTGGTCATGGAATGGTTTAGATTGACACTAGGTCACCCAAAAACCTCAAGAAAATTTCTATGCTATGAAGTACGTTGTAAAACACCACAAAATCCCCAACCCAGCAGCACATCTCTTAGGTATAAATTTGGCTCCAAGAAACTCAGGCTTAGCTGAAGAAATAGAATCCTCAAGTTTCAAAACACTGAGTGCTCTACCTTCCAGCACACCTGCTTATTTTGTCTAAGAACTGTGGTCCTAGACGCTACATGTTCCAGTTAGACAAGATGATTCATTTAAGAAGTGCACTTGAAAGCAAGGGTTCCCAAATCAACAAACAGAATGGAATACTTATTTTAATTGGTATGCAGGAGCCCCCAGAAAGCTTCAAGATTCCAAAATAGCCTTACTGAAAGATTTATTACAAAAGGCTAATGAAAAATTAAAGATGCAGAGGTACCTAAAACAAAAGACTATAAGACAAATGTGACCCTACTACACCCCTCTGCCCTCCTTTACCTGAGTACTCAGGGTCTACTGATCCTCTACCTGAATTGCCTTTCCATTCTGAAGAGGCTACAAGACCATAAGCAAAAGTCTTCTCAAAGTTACTGGCCTTATAGCTGCAACAATTCCAAGGGCAAAAACCTAAAACACCATTGCACGGTCATCAAAACACCAGAGATTGGTGTCTCATTTGCAATCAACAGGGAAACTGGAAAAAAGATTGTCCTAGAAGGTTTTATGCAAATCCTTGGTTTAATTAAAACAGGCATGTCTTTAGACTTATCAGAATTAAATATAAGGCAGACATACAACTTTTATTCTACCTAGGTTTACTAAAAGCAAGTAAGCCCATGTTATCTCTGTTACAGAATTTGTCAGCAAGAAAAATAACCTAAGATGATGGTTAGTTGTTTAATGTCTCACGAAATTTTCATGAGTAATCTAAACATAATTGTTAAGAACTGTAAATTAAATAGATGTAAGTAAGATAAAAGTTTATAAATGAACTTTTCAACAAGTATGTTTTATGGTATGTCTACTTTAAATAGTTTCCAAAATGCTTTTGGTAAGTTGAAACCTTAAAGCTACACTGAGATAAATTAAATAATGGATATTCATTGAATATCTAGATTATTTCCAAATAAGATAAAATACTGAAACTTACTCAACATAAGTTTATCCACTTTTGGCTTCCTTTTACAGAAGACCTAAGATATTTGGTTCTATTAGTAAACATGTTTTGTGCCATGATGAAAAATTTACTATAAGGAAGAATATACTTTAAAAATTATGAAGTGTATTCATAAATTTGCCAATCCACAGAGTACTAGTGTAACACAGACCACAATTGCTTATTTCTTAGTTTTAAGATTTAAAATTAAGGATTCTAAGGGTTAATAATTTTAGTCAATTAAAACTAATTAGAAATAAGGGTGAAAGAAAACAACTGTATATGAAAAGTAGGTAGGAAAGCAGAATATATTTTTTGGATAAGAAAATGTATGAAGGACATTTTTGTTATCGTTTGTTCATTTTATTTTGTTTTGGTAAGGGAAAAGAGAAAGTAACTTTGTCTTAAAGTAAAATGACTGGTTATTCCAGAATTGGAAAAATAGGACAAAATCTGACTGGATCTAAGAAAGTTGTAGAAGATTTGTGGAAAGGAATCTTGGAAAAGGAAATTTACATGTGGTTGAGTTGGCTAAGATTGGAATAGACTTAAGTTTTTAAAAAATGAGGCTTTTTGTTTTGTTTTTTTTAATCTTTATGATCCTCTTTTTTTAAAAAACTTTTTTATTGGAGTATAATTGCTTTACAATGGTGTGTTAGTTTCTGCTTTATAACGAAGTGAATCAGTTATACGCATACATATGTCCCCATATCTCTTCCCTCTTGCGTCTCCCTCCCTCCCACCCTCCCTATCCCACCCCTACAGGCGTTCACAAAGCACCGAGCTGATCTCCCTGTGCTATGCGGTTGCTTCCCACTAGCTAGCTATTTTACGTTTGGTAGTGTACATATGTCCATATGTACACTACCATAAAAAATGAGGTTTAATATCAAAAGTACAGTAAAGCAAAATTAGAATTTGGTTTTCTCTCTGTTAAAAAGACAAAGTTTTTTTTTTAAAGATTATTGGTGTGCTCTTAATAAGAAATTATAAACAAAGGTTTTTCTTTACCTTTTAAATAATCTGCCTGAAAAGCAAAGATTTTGTGTTTCACCAAAATAATTTACTGTGCTTCACACTGACTTTACCCGGTCTTACTTAAGAAAAACCAGTCTTCTCAATATTAACAGAACTAAGGTTTGTGTTTGTTTTTGTTTTTAACTGCTATGTAATGTTCTATATTTGCCTTTGAAGTCTTTAACTGTCACTTTGGTTAAATGGATAATTAAGTATTGTTTCACAGTGACCTATGATCCTATTTGATCAAACATTTTAAAAGCTTTTGATATTCTGATAAACTTCCTAACATCAAATTCTAAATAAAATCTTAAACTAACTTTGGGATTTTTCCACAAGGCCCCTAGAATATCTCAAAAGATTTGTTCTCTTTCTTTATCAAAAGAGAAATGTTAAACTAATTATGCTTAGTTGACATGTTAAATTACATAGGAGGCATTGTCAAATAAGAAGTGATGTTTAACTTTCTTAGGTTATATTTGTAGGGGTCTATGTTATCTATATGTGTTCCAGAAATTGTATAAAATTCCTAAAAATCTGGTATGTTCTGGTATAATGTTATCAGTCATAATTCCAGTTATCCAGTTATTCCAGTTAAATGTTGTGTGTCACAGAAGTAACCAAATTTTCTTGTTAATTCCATTATAATGAACTCTCATCAGATCTTTAACCACAGGCATTTTTAAGTGTTTTGTCATTTGTAGACAGTTAATTGTTTTACTCTGATGCTTTTGCAAAAGAGATTCATGGAAAAGACCCTACCAAGTACTCCTGACCCCTGACGCTGCTGCCAAATTACAAAGTGTTGAACTTTGAGTGCATATTTCAAAACTGAAGAAGGCTCCACCTGACACCTAGTCCTCGGCAAATGCCAGAGATCTCAAAATCAAATTGACCAGAAGGAGCTAACACCGAAGTAAACTGCTTCCTCCCAAGATGCTGGATCAAGAATGTTTCTTTCCATTCCTCTTCCCCTCTCTGGCCATCCTTTTCCTTATTCTTACACCATGGAGGTCTTTACCATTTTTTTATCCACCTTTGCCTTGACCTTGGCCTGGAAAGATATATCATTGTTCACATATGTCAGGCCATTGCAAAGGGGGGTAATCTAACCTCCAACCTGTTGGATTTGCTACAATGCTGGTGATCCTGTGGTTTTGCCTACAGAAACTTCCCTCTGATTGTTAATGCCTCAGTTTCTCTGGAACGAACTCACTGAATAAACAATTCTGGGGAAATGGAGACAGAGTCGCAAGGAATATAAAAATAGACCAACTGGCTTAAAGAAGCAGTCCCTCTTTGGGATCATTTCTTGACGTATTTGATTCTAGCTGGTTTGGTTCATGGGGACCCTGGCTTAAGATTGCCCTGCAAACCTTAGGAATACTTTTACTATTATTAATAATAATTATCTCTCTGGTCTGTTGTGTTCTCTCAAGGTTTTAGGTGAGTGTACGCAGCCATCAATCAGTCAACAAATGGTCTTTCTCCAACTGGAATGATGAATCTGATATCATTTCCTGTGAAATATACACCGAAATGCAAAGAGGCAATGGTAACTGAGAATAACTTACAACACCATCTTTGCTCAAACCTCTTGCTTGGCCAGAGGCTGATCAAAAGGGGGAACTGTCAAAATGATCTTGCATTAACCTTTCCTCAGTAGGCCAGGTGCTGCTGATCCTGAGAAACCACGTCCGCAAAAGGAAACTTAACTTTTAGTTTTCATGTTCTTGTAAATGTTCCATCTGCCTAGAGGTCAGACCATCTAGGTAGCCAGTCCATGAGCGCCAAGTTATATGGGTGATTGCCCTATTCCTATGATACCTCAAATAAAGCCAGGTACGTAACCCCAGCCAATCAGCTAGTTTTATTCCTGCTCTTCCTTGTTCCCTATTTTTCATCCTGTACAAGCTTCCTGTCTCCTGCCCCACTTTGCAGCTCTCTGAACTCTTGAGAGTGGAGACTGCCTGCTTCATGAACTGTAAAATCAAGTTTGCTTCAATAGTCTTCTTTAGTCATTTTAACAGTTCTAAAGGCACACACTCTGTAACCGCTAGCATTTCTTCAGAACCCCCTACTTCCAGGAAGGAGTTTACTGCACGCCACTTACACAAGGCATCATGTTAGGTGTTTTGGAGATACACCAAAGTGAAGAAGACATGTTTCTTCAGATTTAAAATCACTCCTACTCATAATCTCTTATCTCTTCTTTTTTGATCCACTTTATACCTCTAATGTCTTTCCAATCAAATGACCCAGCTTCATGTGAAGCACAGAGATGAGGCAAAGACAAAGCACTCCCAAGTCTTGGGCCCCCAGGCTGTCCATCACTGCCCAGGTGAACATGGACCCCCAGATGAACACAGGCCCAGGTGACCATGTTCCCCCCAAGCTTACCATGGAAGTCTGTCTCAATGTCACTGTATTCTCTAAATAATGGTTCACACTATGAGACTGGAGCAAAAATTACATTTATCAAAAAAGAATTTCAACATTATGAAGAATTACCATATATGAAAAGTCTTACTCGTACAGAATATCTTTCTAATCATCCACAGGCATATGTTGTTAACCCCAACTTATTTTTAGAATTTGTCAGACAGATGTGAGGTATATCTGAAGAACTCTTCAGGAGGTGTGTGCTGTGTTCCTCAGTCCACCCCTTCCTGCAGTTTCCCTAGATGGTCTGTGAGCCACCTTGGAACCATGGCACTCCACAAAAATTTCCTAGAAAATCATTAACGTTATGGACTGCACTTTGCTATCAGACCTATTTGCCTTTAGCAGTGAAATGGAATATATTGGTCTTATCTATAATGTAAAACCTTTCTCCTTCCCTGAAAGGCAATTTCTCTACATGTAGTTTAAAGAATTCAAGCAACACCATTAACTTCCAGCATTTCTACTTACATTGCACAGTGCAGTGGAGTGAAGGGATTACCAGTAAATTTCCGAAAACATTTTTGCTCCAAAAGTACCTCTATGCAGTTTTCATTACCTGCAAGGAATCAGAAGAATTTAGGGAGCTTCCAAGAAAGAAACTTTGTTTAATTCAATCTATTTTTATCATTAAGTATTGAATTCTGGCCTATGAATTTTCCTGAATTAGCTGAACATTTATTCTCCATGGAATAAAATTCACCAAATGTCAAAATGTTATTAACTATGCTCACAGGTGTTCTGAGACATAATGAATAAATAAAACAGTGAAGGCCATATGGTCTGGTGGAGAGAAACAGAAGAGACCTCATTTACAAGCAGAATAATTCTACGTTACTCTCAGCTCTTAATAGATAGATGCCTAACATAGGTATGCCTCAGTTTGCCCATATTTACAATAGAAAGTTTCCCTTTCACCCATATGATTAGGTTCACTTATAATTATGTACCCTAGGGAAGGGAAGATGTGAGTGATAGAAAATAGTATTTAAGATAATGCCAGTGAAAGGGCTTTGACTGTAAAACACTATAGAGTATTTAAAATGGCACCAAGAATAGATCCTGGCAAATAGTATGTACCCAATAAGTATTTTTTAATAAGTAGATGAGTGAATGTGAATAACTATTTTCAACAAAATGACAGTTTTCAAGTCAACTGAATTTAAGTTAGGCCCCAGCTCTATCAGCGTAGTTGTTATGTGATCTGTGAGCCTCAGTTTCCTACATAGAAAAACTTAAAGCAGGAATACATGCCCTATTGATGTCACAGGATAACGGGAGCTTTACTTGATGAAGGACCTAAATGAGGTTTGTGAAGCAATGTTAACTGGTTAAGGCAAGAAGGTAAAGCTAGTTGGCTTTGGAATATAGGTTGTTGCCCTGGAACTTCTCCTTGGCCGAGTTCAGTGCTAAATTAGAGTTCTCTTCCGATCTGCCCCAAAAGGATATAGATTGGACAATTTTAAGTATTAAAATAAAATCAAACCTTTCTTGTACCTATAAAGAAAAAAAGGTGAAACTGCTTTTAGGGAGAAGCATATGAAGTAATGAATATAAAAATCCCCTAACTTTATGTAAGTTATACTGTTTAGCTTTCCAACTATACCCAACACTCACTCAAACAGTTCCAGACACTTCAACCCCTTTATTAGTATGAATTCCCCCAAAGTGCCTAGCCGCAGCACATACCCAAACCATTTCTTAGAGACTAAATGAATCTCAATCTAAAGGTCTATGTAGGTAGGACTGGGGATCCTTGAACGACTTTCAGTATCTCAAAGTGCTCAGAGAAGGAGATTCTGGGGAGAGGGGAGCTTAAACCTCAGACCTGGAAGACTGCACTGGAAAGGTGAATTGTTTAGGAGAGGACTGTTCCCTCTCCCCTGCTTGTACCTTGAGAGGCCTAAGAACAGAGAGACCTGCCATACCTACCCCACCCAACTCCAGGGGAGAAAATGTGGTTTGTGGCAGGGTTTCCACCTGCCATTATAATCAATACGCTTACTGCGTCTTCCCCTTTCTGTAGGTTTTCCAGTGCCAGATAGCTCTCACAGCTTAACTCCGATGGGGGTTAGGGAGACCTCGCCCATGAGCAGGTAAATTAAAAAAGAAATCACGGGCTTCCCTAGTGGCGCAGTGGTTGAGAGTCTGCCTGCCGATGCAGGGGACACGGATTCGTGCCCCGGTCTGGGAAGATCCCACATCCCGCGGAGCAGCTGGGCCGCTCAGCCTGCGCGTCTGGAGCCTGTGCTCCGCAACGGGAGAGGCCCACGTACCGCAAAAAAAAAAAAAAAAAAAAAAAAAATCACAATCCTCCAATGGTAGTGAGGGAGCAAAACAAAGTTGAACAAGTAGAGGATTTGACTCTTATTGAGGTCAGAACCAATGAAAAAAGGAGGACTGTAATAAAAACATAATGAAAGGTATTAAATTAAGGCACCATAAAAGGCACCATAAAACCTTTGTGGACCCAATAATCATAGTTTCTGAGTGCAAATTTTAATAGAAGAATTGAAAATGGAAAAATAAAACAACAAAAGCAGAATAAGTAATATATGGGAAAATATTCATGTTCGCTTAGGGGTAGGAGACCTTCTTAAGCAAGACTGTAAACCCAGGTACCATAAAGGAAAAATCTGACAGATTCAACTACATAAAAGTTCAAAAATCTCTGTATGGAAAAAGACATCATCAACAAGGAGCAAAGACAAACGGTAGATTGACAGAAAACGTTTGCAACACACAGAACACACAGAGGATTCATATCCTAAGACAAGGTGCTCCTACAAATGTGTGAGAAAAGATAAACAACTCAATAGGAAAAAAAGTGAGCAACAGAAGGAAAAAGTAATTTCCAGAAGAGGAAATGAAAATACATAAATCAATACACTATTAGACAAGGAAACACAAATTAAAATGAGATACCTTTTATCTGCCCTTCAAATTGACAAAAATTAAAAAGATGATATCATTTTGGGCTGACAAAAGTTTGGGAAAGTAGTTTTATATTCATGTTTGGTGGAGTAAAAAATTATGATATACCAAAGTAATATGGTATAAGTTATTAAAATTAAAAAATATACAAGCCCTCATCAATAATTTTACTTCTGGAAACTTATCTGACAGAATATAAGGTCCATAATATGAACACACACACTGCAGCACTGTTTGTAACAGGAATAAAACCTGAAAACAATTTGAGTGTTCATCAACAGGGATCTGGCTGAATAAATATTAAATTCTGGTTTACACACTCAGACTCATGCATGTCTATACCTATTTATCTATCTGATACAAAATACACAACTATTAAAAAGATCAATGTATACTGATACACATTGACTTGTAAGGATATCTGCAATAGAATGTTAAGTACACAACAACAAGAAAAGTTACAGAATGATATTTGTTACATGATTCTAGTTTTAAAAAAATAGATGCACATACATCTGTATTTATGTACATCCTCAAGGGAAAATTATGAAAGATAAACACCAAATTACATCAGAAGGTAAGTTTGGGAATGGAGACAATTTTACCTTAGATGCCTCAGTATTTTTGAAATGTAACAATTAGCATGCATTTACTCTTCTACTCAAATAAGCGAAACACAAATTTTTAAATCTCCTAAGTAGCAAGTGTAACTAAATAAATGGGGACTGTGAGACATAAAAAGGAAATACTGAAAGATAAATCATGCATCTACCAGCTGTCAATTGTGACAGATTATTACATCATATTGTTTTGGTTGTTTTTAGCTGTATTATTTTAATTCCTTGTAGGATCCCTGGTTGTCTCATATAGAGAAGAAACCCTGATTAAAACTGGTTACTTCAGTTCATCAGAAGTTCTGATTAGGAGTTACAGGTTACTGATCAACAAAAAGAGTAAAGTGAATTTTCACTCCATTATGGCATCATGGTAGCCACGGAGGGAAAAATATCAAAAAAATAAAAAGGTATCTTTTTTGAGGTATCTGAATGCAGAAAGATTGGAAACCCTGGTTTACAGCTTGACGCTTTCTTCCCACCTCCTCTGAGATCACAGTGGTGTTGGGGCAGGAAGTCTGATGGAATTCAGCCCAATGACAGTTAACTCACCATTGTAACAAGCCCAGTGCAGCGGTGTGTAGCCCTGGTTATCTTTGAAAGAACAGTCCTCCTCGGAAAGTGCTATCTGCAGCAGCTCACTCAGCCACGTGGCGTGGCCACGAGCAGCCGCATAGTGCAAGGGGGTCCTCCCTCTGGAGTCTTTACACAGAATCGACACTTCTTGTTCCAGCAGCATTTGCACACATTCCTCATGTCCCGTCATAATCTGATGCATCGCAATGAAAAACACAACACAAATCTGAGAAGACTCAGGAAGCGAAGCAGGTGGCTAAGGGAGGCTGGGCTCAGAGTGAGTGGACATACGCCGGGGTCTTAAGGGAAACAGACTCTATGCTACTTGGGAGGAGAGAGGCAGGACAACCTAGCAGGGTTCATAACAGAAAGGTCTGTGTGAACACCAGCATTTTAGAAACGTCTCTTGACTCTCCCAACATAACCATGAAAGGGAATCGTGATAGAGTGGAAAGCATCAGCTTTAAAATCAGGAAGATGTCAGTTAAATTCTGGCTCCCTCTTATAAAACTTGGACAAGTCAATTTGTCTCTCTATGCCTCACTTTACCCACCTGTAAATGGGGAGAGTAATAAGGACCTCACAGCCTGTTTTGAGGACTCGTGAGATATGTAAAGGCTCTCAGCCTGCTGTGTGGCCCGCAGGAAGTACCCAAGAAATAAGATCCATGGTTATGGGGTTAACCGCTCATAGTTCCTCTTCTTTTCATTGATCGTGGTGGTCAGCACCAGCTTCAAATAGCAATTTTCTGATTTCTACTTTTGTTTCATTGGGATTATTTGACATGCTTTAAAAAACAGTTCAGCAGGTGTGTATGAAGAATTACCCACAGGATACATATTTCAGCAGGATACATATTTCAGGTGGGGAATGGGCCTACACTGTATAAAGAACAATTAAAAACAGCATGGCTACTCAAAACTAGGTAACCGTTGGAATAAATGATGACATCTGTACACAGTGGAGGATGAAAAATGATAGGGCAGGAAAACATTTAGTGATATGGTAAAAGGTACTTGATATACTAAGAGAAAAAATGCAGGTTCCAAATAGCATCTTCAGTATTCTCTCTTTTTAAAATTTAAAACAGATCTATATTTAGAAAAAAAGATTGGTGATATATACACCAAAAAGTGGTTACCTCTAGGAGGTGGGATTACTAGAGATTATGATTTTCGTATTTGTGCTTTAAAAAAATTTTTGCAAATCTCCTATGATGTGCATGCAATCAGAAAGAACCAATTCTACCAACAGTAGGTGTTCATGTATCTATTATCACAATCAAATGCGATAACTCAAGAGCAGGACCTAAGAGTACCTGCCATTATTTTACCTTTGCAAAAGATCTTGTAATTTCTTTTTGGCTGACTGAGGTTAATTGGTTATCTCAGGAAACAATTTTCTTACTAAAAATTCATATGGGCAGGGGGAGAAGAAACAAGCTCACTATGAAATTGCTTGACTGAAGCTGGGGAAAATACACATACCCCTCTGTGTAAAGCTGTGCAGCCCATGATGTCCACAGCATCCACATTTGCTTCCTTTTCAAGTAACAACGAAACAGCATCAATGTGTCCATATGCTACTGCAAGCATCAGTGGGGTTCTAGGAAAACAGGGAAATTAGGCTTTTAAAAAGATTAAAAAAATACTCACCACTTCCAGTGGGAGGATCTCCCTCTCTCCATCTCTCTGTCTCTCTCTTTCTCAGTCTCTCTCCCCTCTTGACAATTGCTTGATATTTTCTGAGGGTCCCCAACTTGCTATCTGTCACTTGGAACAAGCTATCTGCCTCTGGTCTCTAATGGCCACATGGAATGGCGGCAGTGGACTGATCAATACGGGTGGGGCACAGGAAGATTCCACCTCAAAATGTTCATTTGAATTCCATCATTTTCAGAACTATGTAGCACTGACCAAATATCAATTGAGTAAGGAGTGTGTATATGTAAGAGATGCTCTTGCTTCTATCAGGGCAGCTCTACTTTCGTGGTTTTCTACGTCGGACTTTGGCTCAAGATTTTATTTGAACAAAGCTTCATTGCCTTAAAGAAAAGTCAGACAAGCCCAGAGACGAAAGATCCAAGTGCTGGGATCCAGAAGGTGAGGTTCCAGCTTTGGCTTTCAACATGAACTCATATATCTGGGGTGAGTCACTAGTGCTTTATTGCTCTGTGTTTCTTACTTGTAAGAGAAGACTGGGTGGGAGAACGGGCTAACAGATGGAAAATACTTGGGAAAAACAAACTCAGGAAGGATAAAAATATGAAGGATTTTTACAGTGGAGATAACTTCTTGAGGTCTGTCCTATTACATTATTAATTTAAAAAATGAGACTGTAGGGCTCCCCTGGTGGCGCAGTGGTTGAGAGTCCGCCTGCCAATGCAGGGGACACGGGTTCGTGCCCCGGTCCAGGAAGACCCCACATGCTGTGGAGCGGCTGGGCCCGTGAGCCATGGCCGCTGAGCCTGCGCATCCGGAGCCTGTGCTCCGCCACGGGAGAGGCCACAACAGTGAGAGGCCCGCGTATCGCAAAAAAAAAAAAAAAAAAAAAAAAAAAAAGAGACTGTAGCAGCTTCAGAAGAGGGTAAAAATGGATAGAAAAGAACAAAGGAGGGAATATTTTAAAAAGGCCAGAGCACATGGCTACAGACATAAAAAGTTGGCTGTTTTTCATCGAGATATACACACACACACATTTTTCTTGGATATACACTCCAGTGCAAAGCCACTGCATTATTCTAGGACCCTCATCCATGAATTTCACCCCAACATATACCCCCAACCTAGAATTCAGCAGTCAGCCCTCCTAGCTATTTAATAAATTAACCAGTCACCTGCAGTGATTTGAAATGTCAACCCCAAGCATATGAACACTTACTGTCCTTTGGCATCTTTCACGTCAACCACTTCTGGGTTGTCTGCAATTTCTAGTAATAGCCGCAAACACAGTGTGTGACCATTAATTACTGAAAAAGAAAATAATGGACATTCTTTTAACAGACCACACATATCCCTCCAAAGTGAACTTTACTGGGACTACAAATGGGGGGTTTTCAATTGTTGCTAACAGACATCTCCAGGTTTCCAGGTCGTGCCAGCTGCTGGGCAAAGCACACAATGTGTATGTTACCAACCCATCTTCCCCTTTCTTCCTATAGGGCACTTTGGTCCTCAACTAACATTTTTCCCTGGTTGCTGTATACAGGCTTTTTTCCCTAAACAGGACAGTCTTATCTCCTCCTGTGGGACTGATCATCTCTCTCCACTTTCCAGTTATCCTTTCTGTTCCTCTAAGAGAGCCTCTCAATTCTGTATAATCATCCTGTGTCTAGCCTGCCTCCAGCCCTTTGTAAAAAGAAGGCAGAAGGGAAGAGGAGTGGGGAGGGGAGCAGAGGAGGGGAAGAAGGGAGACGGGAACAGATCTCACCTCTTTTCCCCATCATTTTACATTCTGAGGTAGACGTTGAAGCAGTTATTCTGCCCCAACTGATTAGTGGTGACTTAAAGCAAAACGTCAAGCCAGCAAGGTGTACACGAGCCATTGGCTCACTGCTCATTGATTGGCACCCCCAGGAGACTCACAGATGGACCCCCAGTAGCTGGAGGACTCCTCCATGTGAGTTCCTCAAATCAAAGCCTTCATTTCTCTGCCTTCTCCCGGTGGCCTCCCACCCCACCCCACCCCCCCATCGCCTCTGTCCCCCACTTCCTTCCCTGCCAAGCTCTGACTGGGGTGTGGCAGGCCCTCACCCTGCCCCTCCATCACCCAGCTGCCCAGGTAGTGACTGGCAAGGGGCAGGAAGTGTGGCCCCAACCTTGGGTTGGCCTTGACCGGCCAGGGCAGAACCCACACAGGGCAGGGCAAGCACAAGGCAAGATGCTTCTTTTAGGAGCTGCAGTGCCCCAGGGCCCGGAAGCAAACCTCCCTCCGGGACAACAATCCTTGAGGTGAGGTACTTTCCTCCAGCTCGCTAAATGGAACCCACAGCCTTACAAAAGGCATGGCTTTCCATTCAGGGAGTAGGATAGGAACAAATGTGTTTAAAATTCCAAACGTGACCTTCTCTCCTCTCTGAACAATGAGAACACCATAAAATACATTGCATTAACCTCGTTATGGATGTGGAGAGAGAAGGGAATAGATGCAGCTATGTTAGGTTGATAGAGGCTCTTCTAAGAGCTGCGTTTTACAGCCCTTTTTATTGCATGCCAGTTACGAGAGAAGGCTAATTTAACAAGGACACATATTTCAGGGACAATGCGTATTAGAATTAGCTCACATTCCTCGACACCACTCAAATTAACTACAGGAATAATACCCGCATTTTGTAGACATTTCATTTAGCGAACGCTCAGCAACATCCCATTTATGTACCTCAGGAGGAAATTTTGTGGAAATATTGTTGCTGCTGTTGTGTTGCTTTTTGTTTTAAAAATTACATTAAATCTGTTACCAATGGTGAAATATGCAAGGGGTTTAATGTATGCTCAAAAGTAAATAATTAGCAGAGGACTGATAGCTAAATACTACAGGTGGTGGTATTTTATAATGCTCGTGAAATGGAGGTACAGCATATTTTGATTGATTCCTCTTTCTAGAGCAATTTGATATTCTTTAAATACTCATAATCATAATGGTTCCAAGGATTTTGATTTCTGCCTAAACAGAAAAAGGGGGGGAAAGTCATCTAAGTTCATATCACTCATCCAGGATGCTGGAGAGCAAACCAATTTCTTCAGTAGTGTGTCTTTTTTTTTGTGGGGGGGAGCAGTGAGGGGGTGGGAGGTGAGGCCGTGTACAGTAGCTTTTTGAACTTAGCTAATAGCCCTCAGTAAATATAATTCCCCCTTATCATAAAAGTGTAGCTACCCTAGGATTCTCGTTGGCTTCCCACAAACTATGCTTTTCCGCAATTGCCTTCCAACAAAAAGATGCTACCATCTCCTTTAGCTGTGCACTGCCAAGTCCAGCTTTGTTTCAGACTAGCTCAGCCTCTCCCTGACTATGAGTGACAGCCATTTCTCATGCTGCTCAAAGACCACAACTGTCATTACAACTATCTGTGCCAAACCCTCTAAAATCCATCCTGGTTCCTCTTCCTCACAGTACTCCCAGGATTTGAAACAAACAAAAATATTGGCATCTCAAATGAGCTGGAAAAGATTCTGGAAAAGCAGATTCTCAAAGCACAGGCTAAAGCTTCTGCACAGCAGACATTTTGTGGAGAACAGAGTCAAATGACAGCCTGCATCTTTTTAATGAATGACACGAGGGAAACCCAAAAGGAGTGAGTCCTCTTGACCACTAGGGGGCTCCATTGGACCGCAACCAATATCACAGTGGCAAATGAGTGACAGTGATTATTCTTCATTGTTTACCTGTCCACAAGGGTGATTTTCCACAATCAAAACAGGCCCTTCGTAATTGTCAGGAAGTACATGGTAACTAAAGCACAATGCTTTCCTTAATAATAGGCAACTACTCTTTAAAAAGGAGAACTACATGTAAACTTTAATACCAAGAAAGCCTAGAATGCCAAACTTTATAATAATACTTATAAATACCAAAAATACCAAAAAGACTAAATGTGATGATGGGAAATAAGAATTTATAACTTAACCATACCAAACATTGCTAAAGTTTTTTCCAGGAACAATCATTTCCAGATAATTAGGCAACACCGTGTTTTTCAATCTCCATATTGTTTTTCTTCAGTGGTTTGGATATTCAGGGATGTGGATGGCAATACTTCCACAAAATCTAACATTCCAAGGACATTTTCCCAAGTACAAGAATCATAAAGACTTTCGAAAACTGCTTTCACTCCTTTTCTTCCTCAATACATCCATTATTTCATGGTTATTTCTCTTTATAAGATGCTATCTGCTTTCCTGATCAAAGGCCATTATCATTGAATTCCTGAGTCCGAAGGAAATTATGCCTTAGCTGAGCTAGAAACTCTTCCACATTACCTTTCCATCTGTGTATATGTCTAGAAGTGTACGGACACAGTTTTTTTTTTTATGTATCTTGAAGAAAAGTCGCAGAAAAGGCAAATTACTTACTTCTTGAAAAATACATGCACTTTTTAACAGTCCCTATTGTTACACCTGATGCATCAAGAATCAGAGCAAAAGTGAAGAAGTACCGTTTAGGCTGCACAATAAGGTCCCGAGTAGATTGCTGTCTGACAGCTCCTTTTATGAAGTAGCTGTGAAATATCATTAATTTTGTGCTTCGAAATGCCGTGTGATTTTACTCTATGTAATTTGTCTGAAGATCATAATACATCTTGCCCTTTTTTCAGAAAGTTTTGTGACTGCCATTGGCCAAAGGTTCAGAACTCTCTTTGGAGTTAAGGGGAAGGCCAGATGCAGCACAGAGCATTTTTAGGGCAGAAGGATGGATACACGCCATCATACATTTGTCCAAATTCACAGAATGTACAACACCGAGAATGGACCCTAATGTAAACCATGGACTTCGGATGATTATGGTGTGTCAATGTAGGTTCATCCATTGTCATAAATGTTCCACTCTGGTGAGGGATGTGGATAATGGGGGAGGCTATGCACATGTGGGAGACAGGGGGTATGTGGAAAATCTCTGTACCTTCTTTTCAATTTTCCTGTGAACCTAAGACTGCTCTAAAGAAAAACTGTCTTTAAAGAAGAAGGCCAGAGGCTCTCTGGCCATAGAATACCAGTTATCACCAAGTGGATAGTAAGCCAAAAGCATTTTGGAAGAGTGTAGGCATGTCTGATGTAGAAAGAAAATAGATATTTTAAGAACTGGGATGAAAGAAAATGCTGCCACCCTTTTACTTGAACTTATAAGTGGGCCACAGAACTAGCGTAACCAGACTCTTGACAAGACCTACCTGAGGCATGAAGTGGGGTTCTTTTGGTTACATTGTCTTTCACAAAGATGGATGCACCCTGATTGATAAGCGCTTCCACACACTCTGTGTGTCCCTTAAAGGCAGCCAGATCCAGAGCAGTGCGGCCTTTCTCATCCCTGATGTCCAGGTCCACCAGCGACTGCAGGAGGACTTCCAAGGCCTGGTGGTGCCCATTGTAGGCCTGCAAGGGAGAAACCAACCGCTCAAATGCTTGCTCACCTTAAATCCCACAACAATCCACGGGAGGGGCTGAGGCTCTCAGATCACACATGGAGACCACTCCAGAGAGCACATCGGAAAGATGCTTGGAGTAATTATGGAAACACAGGCAAAACCAGAGTTAGGTGGAAATAACACACAGACCTCACAGTTACATATGCATTTCTTCATGTTCTTCCTCTTTTGTCAAATAATTTATTCCAAAGGTACTAAATCAATGTATTCTTATATCTATTGATCTAATAATCTAATGCAGACTAATAGCTGAATGAATTAATATATTTTTTCATCTGCTAGTTCAGTCCTAAACCTATTAACACAATCAGAATATTTTTTCAGGAGGCTTTTCTGTTAAACCTCGAGGGAAAAAAACCACTAAAAACACTGTGGACTTTGTAATTCAACAGAGGCATAGTGGTCTTCTGCCACAGTCCAACATTTTAAATTTCAACCTCGTGATCCTAGGTGAGTTTCTTAATTTCACTTAGACTTTGTTTCCTCATCTATAAGTGAGATCAATAAAAGCTGCCTTCCAGAGAAGACGAGAAGAGATAAAATTGCACCGGATTTGCACAGTGTCTTATACATAGTTGATGCTTCCTCTTCTCTCCTTTGTTTCCTCCATTGATTATAACGAAAACATAAAACCAATTATGGAAGTATATTCCATACATCAGTGCCAAGTTCAGACCTATTGTGAAGTCTTATGCTGCATTAAAGTCAGGAGGCTTCGTACTAAAACACAAAACTAAAAGTCCGAAAGGTAATTTTTACTAAGTCTATAAGGTTAAAAAAAAATGTAAATACACATATAAGGCTAAGGACATTGAAATAAAAGAAAGAAAACAGATAAGGATATGGTGGGGGTAGGGATTTGGTGGAGGGAAGTAAAGAAGGAGACAGAGGAAAAGCCTGTCCCCAGTGTCGTCAGCAGCCAAAGTTTCCTCTTATGTCTCCCGCACTTTCTGTTTTTCTACTGCAGCAATTACTCAAGGCACGACTTATTTGAAAAACGGCTTAGCATAGACAAAAGACTAATTTCCTTAATACACAAAGAACTTATACAAACCATTTTAAAAACTAGGAAAATGTGTAAAGGACATTGAAAAGGCAGCTCACAGAAAAAGAAATATAAACGGTCAATACACGTACGAAAAAAACCATGTAAATTTTGAGGGTACTATTTTTCAACTACCAAATGGCAATGATTAAGTTTGGGCATGTCCAGTATTAGATAAGACATGGTGAAAAAAAGCAATCTATGCTCTGGTGGTGGGAGTATACACTGGTGTGACATTTGTGGAGGGTGATTTGACAAAAATCTATCAAAAATTGTAAAAAAGTTGCAAATAGTACATATAACAATTTTATAAAAAGCAAATATATCCAGATAGACACATATCTGTATCTATGTATATTTCTGTATTCATAGAAAATTTTAGAAGGATACAAAGGAAACTGTTAACAGTGGTTACCTCTAGAAATGGGAGGTAAAGTAGTGAACATGTGGACTCATTTCACCTTATCTTTTAAAAAACCATTTGAATGTTTTTCCCAAGTACATGTCAACCACAACAATAACAAAAACTAAATTAAAAGGACCCACAAGATTTAAGAGTGCTGATAGGAACTGTTTTTAAAACTTTCTCATTATATTATTTTTGTAAATGATTATGATATTATGCTACATATTAAACATATATATGTAGTATAATAACTCATATGCTGATGAATCCCAAATTTATATCCCAGTTCTAACTACTTCTTTTACTTTGCAAGACATATATATTCACCTGTCTATTGAAATTTCCACTTGAATACCTAATATGCATCTCAAGCTTAACATGTCCCGAACTGAGCTCCATCTCAGTAAATGGCAATTTTGTTCTTCTAGTTGCTCAGGCCCAATATTTTGGAGTCCTCTTTTGTCTTCCCTCTTAAGCCCAGGGTTGTAGCCCTACACAAGGGCTCTGGGACATTGGGGCAAGGGGGTGCTAACAAGTAGCTTCCCCACCCCTTCCCACTGCCTTGCCATGCCCTGGTACAGGGATGTGTCTGCTGAGAGGAACGGACACTTCTGCTAACCACACAGAGGTGTCATCAGGTTCTCGGGCATCCGGCAGGAAATATCTATCCATATCCCTGTTGTAATTCACACACAGGTGTTGGGTGACTAGTAGCAGCCCTCAATTGCCACGATCATCTCTACTTCCAAGCCATAATCATCTCTACTCTTTCTTTAAAATATATCCAGAATCTATCCAGTTCTCACTATACCACATCCTCTGTTGCCAGGATTATGGCAAAAGCTTCCCTTTCTGTCCTTACCCTCCTGCAAACGATTACTGGGCAGCCACAGGATGAAATCTTTTGAAACTCAAGTTGGATGTAGCACTCCTTGATGAAAACTCATTGATAATTCCCTCACTGATAATAAAACCCCAAACTTCTCATGACCATTCAGGCCCTTAGGATGTGGCCTCCCTCGACCCTGTCCATCAGCATAGCCCCCCACTCACTCTGTTCCAACCACTCTAGCCTGCCCTCTGCACCCCCTATGACTAAGTAATGCCTGTCCTCCTCTGGGCCATCACATCTGTCCTTTCTGTCTCCCCTGCCTGGAAAGCCCTTCCCCCAAAGAGCCACAAGCTTTTTCAGTAATTCTGCTTCAACTGTCCCCTTATCTGGCGGCTTCTCAGAGCCCATATAAAATAGCCCACTACCCTTCTCCTCAACATACCGGATACTCTACACGCCACTTATCCTGCTTTATTTTAGCTTTATAGCTTTATATATCACTTGATATCTGTTACATAGCTATTGATTTGTTTGTTATCTAAGACTGAAGGTACTTTATGTGTACTGCTCACTGCTGTATTCTAGACTCGTGCACGGCACAGACAACAATTATTTGATGAATAAATGAATGAATATAATGACTGCTATTATCATTTATTAGTATTAGTGATAAGAATATATTTTAAAAATAGCAACTATTTGTTGAGGGCACTGTGTTGAGCTCTAATCTTTGCAAACATCCCTTTTATAGATGGAAAAAAACCAAAACAAGCAATGTTAATTAATTCACCCAAGATCACTGAAGCTAGTAAGTGACAAAGTCAGGTTTGAAACCCACAATCTGTGACCAATAGAATCTATGTTTTTAGGCAATGTCTTATAATTTTTCCCAGTAATTCCATTTAATTGACTTTCAAGCAAAATACTTTTGTGCCTATGTGTAATGGCTCAGAGAACTTAATAACAAATATTGAATCAGAAACCTAGGACGGAAAGCCTTTAGTCTATCCTAACTTCTGAAGCAATAGTTAATTTCATTGAGTACTTGCTGTGTGTCAGGCAGGACTAGACACGTAGCACCTTATTTAATTATTACGACAAGCCGTGGTTTGGATGCTATCGTTATCCCCATCTCACCAACAAGGACACAGGAAGGCTGAGATGTTACTCAGCCCTCAGCCTTATGTGGTGGAGCTGGAATTCAAAGGCAGACCAGTCAGATCCCAGAGCCTGAGCTGTGGGCTTCTCATGAGCTCCTACTATGGATAGGATGCAACAAGACCATAAGATATATGCTTAACTTTTTATTACAGGAAGTTTCAAATTTATATAAAGAACAGAGGATAGTGTCACAAATTCCCAAATACCCATCACCTAGTTTCGGCCATCATCAACTCGCCATTGGTGATTTTAAGCGAACTTGGGAGCACCTATCCTCCTATAAAGGGCTGTGGCAACAGGAGCATCTGCATCAGGGTGTAAGTCAGTCTATCTCATTTGACTCTGGGCTTGAGTCTGAGGCTTATTTTTGCATAACACCTCTTCTAATTTTAAATTGTAATGGTAGTGACTGATTCAGCTTATGTAGAAATCCTGACTTTACATCAAAGGGAAATGAGTCCATGTAGATAATAGATTGTTCTAGATGCTATTTGCAAATGCTCGTTCCTTCAGTGGCAGTTACTATGATGACAAAGATAGTAAACGTTTACAATATCTGTCAATTTGACTTAGCCTAGGAAAATAGAATTGGCAACCTATAAACTGCATGCATATCTACAAAGCACCACGGCTCACATATTTAGATTTTAATAAAGAGAAAACCCAGGGCAAAGAGAAACACATTCAGGAAGGAAGGTGATGTAGACAGATCAGCACTGTTCAGGACAGCAGAGCCACATCAAAGGGCACTTAACTTAGGCGCTGACTTAAGAACTTAACTCCTGTGAAAGACCCCTGCAGTTTCTCCTTTAATTCTCACAACAAAAAATAAACCCGTTTGCACGTGTTAAAGTTAAAGAGGCTTAACATTAGAATAAAATGGAGTGAACCCTGCCGAAGGAAAGCTTCAGAATTCCAATCGATATTTTCTTCTATATCAGGCACTTAAAAATTCAAAGACAGGATGATTGAAAGGCCAGATTTATATATAGAATTCCCTTTGTTTCTTCCATTAGTCAAGCCTGCAGCTCTTGAATTTCAGTATCCAAAAGCATTACGATATGGAGTTGAAGACATAAAACTATGTATACTATACTTCCAGGGCAATTTAAGGGAAATCATAAAGGTAATTTTGCTAATACAAGAATTTTCACTTACCTTCACACTTTAGGGCTTAACCCTAGAAACAAACTACCATATAATATGGAATTCTGTTCTGTGGTTAAATGCATGATTCTGTCTTTAGGCAGTTATGTGGTTCTTAGAGTCTATAAGAAAGTATAAAATAAAGCTTTAAACTCTCTGAAAGAGACTCAGGTAGTCAGGAAAGAAGACCTTTCTCATATCAGCAGTGCATGAGGAACACTGTCTTATTTTTCTTTCTATTCCCATCCTAAATCAGGTGTTTAGTGGGTAAGTGGGTCTATTCCCATCCTAAATCAGGTGTTAAGTGGATAAGTCTAAAATATCTCCAGGAAGAAGTAATCACACAAAAGAGCAAATATGCTGGTTTAAAAAGCATGTAGTATTTTGGCTTTCGATAGACAACCCAGTTTAAGCCTTCACTAGAGGTGGCAAACATTTCAAATTTGTTTTACAAAAGACTTTAAAAAATCTCCTTAAGTAACTTAAATACTTCTTAAACATAATTAATTTCTTTGAACTTTTTAGATTGGAACTGAGGGCAGCAAGGAGAAAGAATTTGGGATCTCAACAGAATCCATGAAACAATGGGTCCATCTGGAAATCTCGACAGCTGGAGCCTTTCATTTGCATAGCCGTGTTTCTTGATTTAATTTTTTTCAAGTGGATGAAATGCTTATGAAATTCACTGGGCGGATAACCCTGGAGACTTGACTCATTCAACCAGGAAATAGTAACTCAAGGCCGGTCAGGTTTCTTGGGGTAGTCAAGGTTTGGGGGCATCTGGTTCTCTTTCACTGTAGAATCTTCCACGGAAGAAATAATGTGCCTTGGGTTTTAATCAAGTTAATTGCTACAGGGGGCCCTGGGGAGGGCGATGGGCATACTTGCGGGGTTCTTGGAGCAAATAATAATTTCTTTAAAACGTATTAGCTTTTAGAGGGAAAACATAAAATAGTTTTAGAATTGACCCACTGCTATCACCCTGGTCAAAGTTATCACCATCATCGCTTGCCTGGTTGTCTAGTTTCTGCTTTGTTCCCTGACAATTTAAACTCAATGCAGACGTTAAAGGGATCCTTCTAAGATAAAAGTCGTATCACAACATCTGTCTCCTCAAAACCCTCCAAACGGTTTCCTCTTTTGCTCAGTGAAGAAGTCAAAGTTCCTCCTGGAGTCTGTGGCCCTCCCCCGCCTCCCTGCCCCCTCTACAACACTTGGACCCCTACCACCCTCCCTGCATCACTGTGCTCCAGCCATGGTGGCCTTGCTGTTCTGGGAACATGCCAAGTGTGCTCTCACCCCGGGGACTCTGCACTTCTGCCCAGAGCATTCTTCTGTCCGAGACCAAATGGTTAGCTCGTCGCATCCCCGGTCAAACGTGAGATGCTATGTTGTGGGAAACAGCGCCCAGTCTGCCACCTCGATGCTCTCCGTCTCACTGCTCCCATTTGCAGCAGCACTTCTGACCACCTGCCACGTTGTATATTTACTTGTCTATTGTCTCTCCTAGACTGCACACTCTACAAGGACAGTGGCTGGGTTTTGTTTGTAGCCATGTCTCCAGCTCCCGAAACAGTGTTTGGTACACGCACAGTCAGTATATGTCAAAGGAAAGAATGATAGTGATGTTCCTAATAGCGAGGATGATAGTGCCAGGTGCTGTTCTAACTGCTTTACATGCATTAACCCAGGTCATCCCCCCAGTGGCCCTATGACAGAGGTACTGCTATTCTCCCCGTATCATGAGTGGGAAAACTGAGACACAAGAGGTTAGGTACTTGGCCAAGATCATACAAAAAACAAATAAATTAACAAATTGGAAAGGGTTTGGGGATCCTTAACTGACTCACTCCTTTTAATTTACAGATGGAAAAACCATGTCCAGGCGAGTTGCTAATGAGAAGACTGGTGGCTAGGATCCCCTAGGTGTAGAACTACCAAAGCCCAACTCTCTCCAATGATATTGTACCACCCTGTCTTTACAGGACTGGGAACCCACAACACTTAGCAGAGCACCTGGCACCCAGTAAGCACTCAACAATAATTTTTGAAAGAAAAAAAAAAAAAGAATGAGAGATGATAGAATTGTTTGGAAGCTAGGAAAGTCTCCTCTCATATTACCAGCAGGCTTAGCAATGCAATCAATCCCACCTTCATAGGGCATGAGAATTCTACCTGAGATAACCTTCCAATAGGCCTCTCCCAGCTTTGGGGTAACTTCCCCAGGCACAGCAGATGGCTGGGCAAAGATTCCAGGGTCAACCTTTAGAGCAACCTGTACTAAAAGCCAACTGGTATGAAATTTTATACATGTAAATATCCTGCCCTCCATCCACCTTTTCTACTCTAAGCCCATGTCTGGAAGAAAGACGAATGGACATTTTAGCCTGATTTCACTGGACTCAGTGTGTGCGTGTGTCCGTGTGTATAGTCCTGCGTTGGTAGATGTGGCAGAGGGTGGTGAGTGGGATGTTATCCGGTGTGCTGGTGAGTATGTGGGGAGACTGGCAAAGAAGCGAGGGCTCCATGAGTGTGATCGGTTCATCCCAATCCTTGTGGGATGGCCTCATCCCTTCTTACCTTGCCTGACTGCTTAAGTATGCCATCAGTAAAACGCTCCTCTCTGCTCTCCAAAATCTCCATCTCAATTTTTCATCAGAAGGAAACTGAATAAGTGCTTATGTGTGCGTGGTAGAGTGAAATGTCATAACCATTAAACACAGAGACCCAGCATCCTACTCTTCCCAACATCCAGTCTCTGGGTGCATCCAAACACCTTCTTGATGGCCCTGGACCGAGGCCTCACAGCTCAGCAGAGCCCTGCGTAGGTGAGCTGGCTGTTGCCAGTCTGAGAGGTGCCTAGGGAACAGCTGCTGCTGATCGACGGTTAGCAAGACCTTAACTGAAGTAGAGTGGTAGTGAGCTTCCCAGCTCGGTCACCCTCAGAGAGAGTTTGGGGATCCTCACTCTGAGCTATTGCATTTCTCTTCAATGACTGGGATGTGGAAAGGAAGCTTTACTGGTGGCAGAAAAATTCCTGTTCCCCTCCCTCCCAGATCTCACCCAGTACAACAATCAGCCCCGATACCTCCTCTGAGACCCCGATTCCAAGCCCAGGCAGAAGCAGCAGAGTTGGAATTATGCATATTTTCATCTTGCTCTCACAAGTCTGTATTTAAATATCTCAAGTTTTTAATTGTGGCATTCGATTATCTGTAAGTTCAGTTCTTGCTGTCTCTACTTAAATCTCTAAAACCAAAATAAAACATTTCCTCAGTTTACTGATTTAGCTCCTAGATAATAATAATTGAGAGACTTAAAACTTATAACAACCATTATTCTTAAGGGCACTGTGATACGGCTTCATGCACGTTGTCTCTTTTCCTGTATCCTCACTTCACAGATGGGGAAATCGAGGCTCAGCCAGGGTAAGCCATGTGTCTGAGGTCACCAGTGAGAAGCTGGGATTGGAATTTGAGACATGCTTTCTCGCCGCAGCCTCAGCCTTCACCCATGTACTGTTTCCATTATGAGTTATTATGCATTGCTATGCTTCCCTTTTAAGAGCAGCCTAGTTTTAGAAACATTTAGGTTCTTTCTGTAACGGGGGAAGCTGCCCACAGCATCTCACTTACAGCTAAGTGGAGCGGACTCTTGGTAGCACCAGCATCTGACTCTTCAAAAACACTGTTGGTTCTTTCCAAAAGCTGTGGAGACACAGAGAAAACAACAGTACGTGAGTGCAATTTGCAGAAGGAATCCTACTTTATGGATACAAACGTTGTCATAAATGAGAAAGGAGGCTTCAGAAACTTAAGAAATCATGCAACTTCTCAGAAACATAAGAAATCTGATATAGCATATCTAAAACAAATATGCTAACTGAATATTTCAACTTCTAGGTCATCTTAGCATTTGTTATTCAAAAGAAAGCTTTCATACTTGAAAAGTTGCTCAGCTTCACCAATCTAGGCAAATAATTCATGTTAAATCCACTTCCCACCCAGCAGATCGTCACAACGAGAAAGTTACAATACCCCGGGTCTATTCCATTATCAAACACACATTTATGGAGATAGCGTTGCAAAAGACTTAGGAAGCTCTTGTTCTCATGGAGCTTCCATTCTAGAGCGGGAAAGCACAGACAAACAAATAAACAACATACACGTAAGAAGATATCTGGTAGTGAAATATGCTGTAATGAAAGTAAAGTAGGGTGATGTGAAATGGAGTGACTGGGAGGTTACTCTACAGCTGATGGCCAGGGGAGGCCTCTCCAAGCAAGGAGATGACAGTTCAAGTGAGACCTGAATAAGAAGAAGAGTGAAATCAAGTCAAAATGTGGCAGGAGAGCATTCTGGGAGCAGGAAGGAGTCAGGGCAAATGCATCAAGTGGGGATGAACACGGTGAGTTCAAGGAATGGAACAGATAGTGTGACTAGGGTATGATGTTGGTGAGGGTGTCAGGCAAAAGACATTTCATTGACTCTTGTTGGGAGAACAAATTGTTAAAACCTTCCCGGGCAATTTTGTGCATATCTTTGACCCTAGGAATTAATCCCCAGTAAATAATTAGACAAGTGCACAATGACACATGTATAAAGAAATATATTCATTCAACAAACACTTGATGAATGACTACCAATGTGCCCAGATACTGTTCCATGCACCGATTCAATAATAAAAAATATATTTAAAAATCAATTTTTTCATGGGGGGCAGGGCAGGCAATAGAAAAAGGAAGTTATATAATTAATTAGAAGGCCGTAGGTGCGATGGAGAAAGATAAAACAGAGAAGGAGGGTTCGGAAGGCTGGAGGAGAGGTCCATTTGCAACTTTAAATACAGAGATCAGGAAAGGCCTTACTGAGCAGGTGATGGCTGAACAACATCTGGGGGCGATGAGAGAGCCTTGTGGATATCTGGGGGAAGAGCATTCCAAGCAGAGGGGCCAGCAATTGCCAAGTCCTTTAGCGACAGAGATGCTTAAGATCATCAGTGAGACTGGAGCAAGGTGATCAAGGATGAGAATGACAGGAAAGGAAGTCAGAAAGATGGTGGCACTGTGGGTGGTAGTATCACAAGGAGCCTTCTGGGTTGTTGTAAAAAGTCTGTAACTTCTATCCTGAGTGAGACAGAATTTCACTGGAGTGCTTTGAGCAGAGGGGTGACATGTTCTAACTTTTAGACTCTAGGGAGGGCACAGAGACCACTGAAGAGCTGGGGCAAAAGTCCAAGAGAGAAATAACGGTGGCTTGGACCAGCAGGGAGCAAGTGGGGACGGAGAAAAGTGTTGGCCTGTGGATATTTTTGGAGGCAGAGTCAACAGGATTTGCTGATGGATTGAATGTGAATGTGTGAGAGAGAAGTAAAGGATGACACTCAGGATTCTGTTGTAAGCAAACTGAAAGATGGAGGTTCCACGAACTGAAATGGAGAAGTGAGTGGAATATATGTAGTGGGAAAAAGCAGAAGTTCGATTCTGGAAATGATAGGTTTGAGATGTTTTTAAAGCATCAAAAGTACATGTTAGGGCTTCCCTGGTGGTGCAGTGGTTGAGAGTACCCCTGCCGATGCAGGGGACGCGGGTTCGTGCCCCGGTCTTGGAAGATCCCACATGCCGCAGAGCGGCTGGGCCCGTGAGCCACGGCCGCTGAGCCTGCACATCCGGAGCCTGTGCTCCGCAACGGGAGAGGCCACAACAGTGAGAGGCCCGCGTACCGCAAAAAAAAAAAAGTACATGTTAATCGGCAGCTGTAGGATACACGGGTGTGGACTTCAGGGTATTTAAAGCCATAAGGCTGGATGAGATGAGCCAGGGAGTACACAGAGAAGGGAGACTGGATCCTGGGTGCCCAACATTAAGAGCTAGAGAGATGAGAAGGAACCAGCAGGGAGATGCAGATTGAGCAGGTGAGCTAGAAAGAACATCAGGAGAGCAGGAGGTTCTGAAACCAAGTGAAGGAAGAGTTTTAAGGAGAGAATGCACAGCCGTGTCAAAAGTCCTGACAGGTCAAGTAAAATGGGGCCTGAGAATTGCCCATTGGGTTTAGGAACATGGAGGCTATTAGCGACTGCTAAGAGCAGTTTATCAAGACACTGTTTATATGGGAAAAAAACCCAACCAACAGAAAATGAATACATAGCAATAGGGATGGAGTAAATAAATTGTAGTGGTATATATCACCACTTCTGATAAGCTCTCCCTCTTTATGTTGCTGTTAAGTTCTTCTTTGTATAGTGATGCATCCAAAAGGGACAAAAACCCAACACCCAAAGCCTTGATGTGTGGTGAATATGGCAGTATTCAATGTCCACTCCAGCCTCCTGACTGATGGGATTGGGCTGCCCTATACTGCAGAGACTAGACAGCTCCAAACTACATTTCCTAGACTCCCTTGAACTAGGGTTTCAGATCTGATTGAGGTTCTGCCAACTAGATGCAGTCTGAAATTTTAGAGGCAGAAGTGAGCAGATGGCATCTCTGATTTCTGATGGTAAGCAGAGTCATGGAGACTTTAGCTTGTCTTTTAGCTTCCTGTGTGCAGGCTACTATCTTCGTGAGGGTAGAGAAGCAAGACAGGGATACAGGCATCCGTTTTTGGCAGTGTGGATTAAGCAGATGCTGTGTGGCTCTAGGGCCAATAGCAGTGGCAGTGACAAGTCTGTCCCCGTACGTCAGCTGGGGTGGTGTGTCTATGGAGCAGCCATTCCAGGGCTGCTTTCTGATTCCCCAT
The DNA here is from genome assembly GCF_964374135.1 of Grampus griseus. Lineage (NCBI taxonomy): Eukaryota > Metazoa > Chordata > Mammalia > Artiodactyla > Delphinidae > Grampus > Grampus griseus. The sequence goes on along the minus strand of NC_139001.1, from coordinate 38,024,037 downwards.
CTCCCTGATCATGAGGAAGGGGCAGCCACCCTGGCAGTCCAAGTGCAGTTTAGGTTTATTTCTGGAGGATCAGCCTAGGGCACCCTCTTCTAGACCTCCCAACAATATTATAAACACCTTTTTTTTTTTTTGTGGTACGCGGGCCTCTCACTGCTGTGGCCCCTCCCGTTGCGGAGCACAGGCTCCGGACGTGCAGGCCCAGCGGCCATGGCTCACGGGCCCAGCCGCTCCGCGGCATGTGGGATCTTCCCGGACCGGAGCAGGAACCCGTGTCCCCTGCATCAGCAGGCAGACTCTCAACCACTGCACCACCAGAGAAGCCCTATAAACACCTATTTTAAAAAAATCAAATCTTCTTCTGCTTAAAACAGCTAGCATGGCTTCTGTTTCCTTCAAATGCACCCTGACTGATTCAAAAAGTAATACAGATTATTTAAGTTTTGTTAATGGGGATGGTGAAGGGGAAATTACACCACTCAACACACTAGAAAGCAAAACTTTCTAACATGCTCTTTACCCATTTTTTTCTCCCGGAAAGTCCCAAACTTGTCAAGTGGAAAAACACATTTTAAAGCCATATGTGTGGCATGATACCATTTCCATTTAAAAAACTGTATTGATATGACTACACATGCAGAAAAAAAGATGAGAAATATATACCCTAAAATGTTTAACACAGTAACCTAAAAGTGGGAATACAGATGATTTTCATTTTCTTCTTTATCTTTCCGGATTTTTTTTTGGCCATGAATGTGTATTGTTTTTTGTTTTTGTTTTTGTTTTTTTAGTTTTTTTTGCGGTACGTGGGCCTCTCACTGTTGCGGCCTCTCCCGTTGCGGAGCACAGGCTCCGGACGCACAGGCTCAGCGGCCATGGCTCACGGGCCCAGCCGCTCCGCGGCATGTGGGATCTTCCCGGACCGGGGCACGAACCCGCGTCCCCTGCATCGGCAGGCGGACTCTCAACCACTGTCACCAGGGAAGCCCTGTGTATTGTTTTTGTAATAAAAACACTAAAGCTATTTCTGTTTGGAATAAAAGCCATTAACCTTACTTTTCACTTAATAGAATGATGTACACAGACCCCTAGATAGGTCCAGAACTCCTTTCTAGTCAATGCATGTGAAACAAAATGTTTGCATTCTCTGGTAGATCAAGTAACAGTGTAAAACTTACCATCTAAAAGCACACAATTTCAAGTTTTCAAATAATACAATACAAATAATTATATCGCAAGTATGAGACATTTTATGTTTGTTTTTATTAGTGCGAGAATAGAATTTGGAACTTAAGCAATCTAGGATACATTAGAATAATGAGAGCAAATTTAATTTTAACTTCAAAACTAATAATTTTAAAACCATCTGCCATACATAGTTGAAATAAAAGTAGCCTCAACTGCTTGAAAAGGCTAGAAAACAGTTCTTTGCTTTGTTTTGCAACATTATCACCTGTAAGAGTTCCTGGAATTGACAGTGTGTACCAACTCCAAATCCTGTCCTAGGATGAACTTTTAATCAAAGGAACACAGAATCATTTCCACCATTATCACAAACACGATGAACAGAGGCAAGAAGACAATGTACTGTTTACAGTCAAAAATTAGGCATATTCCCAGAAGATTTATTGTGGCAGATTTTTCCACACATGTACTTTGATCATTCTAATAGCATGGGATTTTTACTTCAGTCATTCACTACACGTTTGCTGAATGTCTTCTCTGTCAGGGAGCCTGGGTTAGGCACCAGGATTCAACTGTGCAGCGAACAGATGTGGTCACTGACCTGAGAGAACTTAGAGGCTAGTGGGGAACCCACAGAAGTTAACGGGTAGTGAAAACAGTGAGGCAAGAACTAGGATGCAAGATGCTATGGGAACATGAAGGAAGAGGTACCTGACATAACCCTGGGGGTCAGAGAAGACTCTTCTGTAAAGGAAGGTTTAGCCTGAGACCCGGATGGTAGGAATCTGTGAGGCAAAGAGAGAAGGGAATTTCTAGGCAGAAGGAAGAGCATGTGAGAACACAACAAATACGAAAAGCTTTAAGTTTAATAAGACTAGATAGCATGTAGGGGTAAGGAAAGAATGAGGAGCAATTAGGCTGGAAACGTAAGCAGACGACAGATTAGGTATAGGGTGATCATATCATTATCGCCCAATTCAGGACATTTATGAGATTGACAGTTGCGCCGGGATAACAGCTGTAAGCCAGGACATCAAATCAGGATAATTAGTGAGAGTCATCGCAGTGCTTTCAGCCGGGAAGAGGCATGATCACGATCAGATTCTTGGGTTTCATGAAAACCTCTCTGTGCAGTGTGGTAAATGAGCAGCAGTGGTGCTGGGGGTGAGGACTGCAACCCTAGAAGCAGGGAGATCAGTTAGGATATTTCAACTATGGGATTTCTAAATTATGAATTAAGTTGTTAAGAACGGACGGTGGCCCATACTACAGAAGAGGCAGAGGAAATGGAAGGAAGTGGGGATATTCAGGACTTTCATTCACTCCTTTATTCATTCATTCAATAGTTATTGAGTACTGTGCTAGGCACTGAGATTTCCAGTTCTAAAATGGTCCTTACCCACATGAACCTGAGAGCCTAGGAGGTGTAACAGACATCATTCATCGACTGAACAGTGGAGAAAGGGGAAAGTGTAGAGTCAAGGATGACACCCAATTTCTTGCTTTGGTAACAGGGTGAATTGTGATGCCTTCTTTAAGATAAGAAACAAAGAGAAGGCACAAGGTCAGGGGAGGGAAACTGTGTGGAGCTTTAGTCTGAAGTGCTGCTGGGACATTTAAGGGGACATGTCCAGTGGACAGATGGATATAATGTCTGAAGCTTAGAAGAGCGATCTCGGCTGGAGTAATGGATTTGGGAATCATCAGCAATGGCTGAGACAGGAAGCCCCCACTGTGGATGAGGCTGCCAGGGAGAATGTGTAGTGAGAGAGGACGTAAACCTCAGGAACCCCAGTATTGAGGGTTTGGAAGAGGAAGAGAGCCTGCAAAAGGGGTTGTGAGTAGGGGAGGGTACAGAGGGGTAGAAGGAAAACCAGGTGAGAAGGTGATGGTGATGGTGACTGGTGGCGGTGGAGGCTGTGATGACCATGATAGGAAGGTGCTGGTGGTGATAAGTGATAATGATGAAGACTCTCACTGATGACAACCGGAAGGTACTAAGCATTTACTATGAGCTGAGCATTCCACGGGTCACCTCAATCTATCCTCAAGTAATCCATTAAGTAACTTGCTCAAGTTCACACAGCCTGGAAAATACAGATGAGGAAACTGAACCAGGTCTAATTCAAAACCCATGTTATCTACCCCACAAAACAATGTCTTCCTATCAACTGATAAGCTGAAACTTTTTCCTGATATTAAAAAAAAAAAAAAACCAACAGGGATGAGGGTAGGAGACAAGAAGAGTTTATGTGTGTGTGTGTTTTTAAAGTATGTGGGTCTTTTTTATGCCTCTAACTTCAACAATTCCCTTTGATCTTTGAGATTTTCCTCTTTGTTTCCTAGGAGTGCTAAGTAGTCATTTTAGTTACACAGCAGTCACAGGGGACCTTAATTGGAACTAGCTCCTCTAACATGCCTCTTCCTTTAGCAATTCTTCTTTGTTAGTTAAGAAGGCAATGTGAAAAAAGTGGGGAGAAAAGCAATTTGTAAGTCATTCAAAATTGACGTTTATGTTTAGAATTTTCTTTCTAATTTAAAATTGATTCTAAACATACAGAGTCCAAGGGATGATGCAGATACACAGCACTGCTCAGAGACTCGACTCTGCACAAACGACTCAGGGGAAGAATATGGGGGCCGGAGGGAGACAGAGAGCTCCTACCATGACTCATTATACAAACTCGTACTTCAGCCTGTGGTCGGCAATATTACTGGAAAATAACGTTGCTCTACAGAGATCACCCGCAACCTACCTTGTCAAAATCCGAAATAGAATGGCTCTTTTGAAACACAGTTACAGCTAAGAATACATGCCAAACAAGCAGCATCACAGAAAGGCAATGAGTTCTGCACATAAAGCTTGTAGTTATAAATCAAAGAATATAATTTATACGTAACATTTACACAATCCATGCATTCACATGCTAGTTTTCACGTTGAATTACACTCATAAATCCAATGTACACGTCCAATATGTCACCATCAGTTTCTACTGGCTCAATAAAAAATTTGCACTCATTCCAAGGATCGACTTGGTCCTCTGCCTAAAAAATCTATTAAAATGGCTGCTTTAATAAAGCCTTTATCTGGACTACTTAATCTTATTCCTGTTTATCTCCAAAATCCCAGAATTGCTTCTTTTCTCATTTGATCAATCATTTATGAACCTTGTATGGAGAATCTAGCACTGCTTGACCTCTACCTCTTCTCCCACAGCGTCCTCCTACCACCTTGCATTTGCCAAGACTCTCTTGGCTGAAAAAAACAGAAGGTCTGAGATTCAAGCTACTCCCAACCCCCACTGACAAGTAAAGATGGGCATTTGAAGTGGGAATTGAGAGAAGAAAGCTAAGATGAGAGCAAGCAGGCTTTTCAACCATCTTATTCGTAAAACGTGAACTCTCTGGTTCAGCTCGGGGTGGGGGGTGGCTGGGATGCTCTATAACTTTGGGGGGCCTGAGAAGACGATTGTATTTAAGATTATAACAATTCATAGGACATTTTCTGAATTTGGAAGGCATTTTCACAGGACCGGAGGACTCACACAAAGAACAGCTCAACGTCTTAGATTTTAAAACAGCAGAGGTAATAGAAGGCCAAGTTTAAGCCTCTTTCTCTAAAAAGTGAATCTGTGATAACAAAATCAAGAATAAATATGAACTTGACCATAAGCCAACTGGCTGCTAGGTTAACAAAACAGTGATCTGATCCAAAATTGCAAGGAAACACACAAATATTACCCTCTAGCTGGGAACCCAAGCTTTGTAAGTAGTATAGCTTATGACTAGTTATTTGAAAATATGGCAGGAAAAAATCCAGGGATTTCAAGAGACCTTCAGCTGAACTAAACCAGTTTCTAAATGTGCTATTTAAGAAAGCAGAAACCAAGTATGGTTTGGAATATAAAAACGAAAAGGTGTAGCCAGTGGGTCTGTGAGGTAACCCTTGCTCTTGTCAGTGCTCGTTAGACTTGGACTACATAACTAGTTTCCACAGGTGAGGAGGGAGAAAAGGAGTTAGAAAACCAATCAGAAAATATCCATGGGGACCATGTCAACGAGGTGCTCTGAGGAAAGTTTTAAAAATGGATTTATTTATCTTTTAGCAGTGAGGACATTTATGAGTCTTCAAGTCAAAGGGCTGGAAGCAGACCAAGGTCCCTGGAAAGTTGGCACCTCTGTCAGAAATTCTATTTCACATTCCACTTGTCTGTGCCTGAGAATGAGATGCTGTTTAGGCAACCTCAAGGCCGATCCTGAGTCCACTGTGCTGTGACCTGACTCTGGCTCAGGCCAGAAGAGGGGGCTGAGTCTGCAGAAGTTTCAGACCACCCAGTCTATGTCAACGCTCCATTCAGAGGCTCCCAGGGGCACAGGATAGAGCTCGGGGGATCCCACAGGTCTTCCAGTCTCAGGCTTAATATAATGTTTCAGGCCATACGGGACCTCAGTGGACGCCAGGCTTTTGAGCCTAGCCCAGAATAAACTAGCTCCCTCCATGATGCCACTTCAGTAACAGCAGTGACTGTTTCTCAGTATTCTGCTCGCACCCCTTCACAGCTATTAGAGAAAGCCGTGTTGCTTGAAATTGTTAGTAACAACAATTACTGGAGACTCAGTGGTTCCTAGAAACGCATGAATCTAATCTAATTTCTGCCTTCTCCACTCAATTCCGTAAGTAAGGAACCGTTAACTTTCTATACTTGTGTAAGTCAAGGTCTATGCAACTTCAAAAGGAGATACCACAGTGTGAGGAGGGCACTACCAGAAGCTTAGCTAGATTAAGTTTCCAACTCTTCTTGGGAGCCGGTTTTGATAACTCTGCTTATCTCCTCCCTCCAGTGTATATTCAGTTCCTGGTGATTTCCTTGCCAATTAAAAGGCAGAAGAGCCTGCAGTATGTGTAAGGAAGGCTAATGAAACCTGCTGTGAAGATAAAGGCAAAAGCAAGGTACAAAATGCGTGGTGTTCAAAAACTATCTTGCAAGAGCCTTAAAAATGTTCATGTACTTTGACCCATAAACCTACTTCAGACTCTATCCTGAGAAAGTTTTAAGCCCGAAGCCATCCAACAGTGAAACAGTATAAACAACCTAAATAGAAGAATGTCTAAGTTATGACTGATCCAATAGTTGAACATTATTTAGCTTAAAAAATGTTTACCAAGAGTTTATAATAGCACTGGGAAAGGATCATGTCAGAACAGTTTATGGAAAAATAATCAATGCATAAAATTGCATATTTAATACTATCTCACGTATGTAAAAAATAGAACATGTGAGAAGGAGACTGGAAGGAAATATACCAAAAGAGTTAATAATAACTGCTTTGTAGTGGAGGGACTTTGGGTGTTTGATTTCTTTCCACTTTTCTACATATTCTAAACTTTCTACAACAAATATAGATTAATAAAGAATAACATAAATTTCTATTTAAAAGTGAGATGGTTGAGTCAGATGATTTCCAAGGTCCCTTTAGCATCCTATCCAGTCAAAATTTAGGCAGGGGGAGGTCAATGTTTTCATGACCATGAGTGGTATATCTTTATTAAATCAATAACACCATTCTGGCTAGTATTACTATTGGTTGAGTACATTCCTTCATGGCCCTTAAATTGCAAAGTCCTTAGGGGCAGGGACTACCTATATCTTGTAGGAGGTATTCAATACTGTTTACTGAATTTAATTTAAATCTGATAAGTGAATGAGAGAGCACTAGTGGAATTAATTACAGGTGATAACACATTTGCTGCCTTGACACTGCAGAACTATCAAAAACATTACTGGGATCTTATATTTTGGATGGATTTTTCCCTTTAGAAAAACAATGTGAATACCATATGCATTGCTACATTTAATAAATCGACCAACCAGCAAAACAAATAAACAAACCTGACCTTTCATAGAACATGGTCTTGTAACTGAAAAATGCTCTAGGCTACTAAGTGTGTCTTTCTAAACCAGGATGTCAGTTTGCTGTTGCCAGGTAGTGGTAGAACTCATCCTGAGGTGACACTCTGGCCTTCTGTCATAAGGAAGTAAAGAAGACTAATGTCAAATTAAATTTTGATACGATCGATGTACCAATACTATGAAGAAGGTAAGATACTAGTAAAAGAATTCGAAACACATTTTCTGATTGTAAATACCTAAATCAGTCCAGAGAAAGCCAGATAATATGTTTTTGAAATAAAGAAACAGTAGAATTCTTTTCATCTTGCCATGAGTGAGCCTTCTAGATAAGGAAGAGCATTAAAATTAACTCATAAGAAATGTCACTCTCTTTAGGGAAAAGATAACCATGGTTCCTGAAAACACAAGGACTTATCCAAGGTTGAAGCCAAAACTGATTATGGAGAGAACAAGGGTTTTAACCCACTGAAGGAGTTGCAAAGAATCGCTGCAGAAGCTATCGCAAATGTGAAAAAATCATCAAAGTGCTCCCTATTATTTTCGAGGTTCCCTGGCAGCTTTGGATTTAAATGATTTAACTAATGCTCAGAATTCCTAAATTCACTTTTTCCTAAGCAGGATAAAAAATATGAAATGACTATATCTGGGTTAAATAGAATCAGAGGCATAATTCACCATAATAAAGAAATTATTCTCTTTGGTTCCACAGTTTTCTATAACCGAATTTGGTTTCATTCTTTTGTGTGGGCAGTGAGCCAAAAGAGGGAAGGAATGCTGATGGCTTTGAGACAGGATAGAAAAGAGAGATAGCTGAAAAGGGTCCTTAAGAAAATCTCTGCGGGAATAGGCTGCAGTCACCAGCAAATTCCAGAAGCAGGAATCTCAGATAAAGTGTGCGCCTAGGTTGCTGATACCAGCAAAGTATGCCCTGGGGGTACCCTTAATATATCCACTAGGGATGTGATAGTGAGTATGGCAAGCCCTCTTGGATCTAGCAATAATTACTGCAAGGAATTTTCTGTACAACAAAAAACTTGGCCTATTCCCTTGATATTCATAGTAAAGGAATTAGCCTAGACCATGCCTACAACCTCCTGAATTTTGCAGAATAATTCAAAAGTTAAGTTCACCCTTCTATATCAGCAGTGAGTTCAACACATTGGTATATTCAATTCAATTGGTGTATTCAGTCAGAGCCACCTGACGCTTCTCTTCTGGATCCTGGCATTACATGTGTGTTGTGGTGATGCTGGGATATGTGTGTGTGAGTAAAGGGGCACAGGGGAGGAAGATAAAAGCAAAAAGTCTGTGCTAATCAACCACAATCACACGTGGATAACATGAGTTTAAGGAAAAAGAATAAGAGGGATAAATATCAAGAGGTACTAGACAAGATTCCCTATTGTTCAGAAAAATGGTCCAAAACTTGTAAATAAGGCAAAGAGGCTAATTCCATGTCCTTTTTTTTTTTTTTTTTTTTTTGCGGTTCGCGGGCCTCTCACTATTTGGCCTCTCCCGTTGCTGAGCACAGGCTCCGGACGCGCAGGCTCAGCGGCCATGGCTCACGGGCCTAGCCGCTCCGCAACATGTAGGATCTTCCCGGACCAGGGCACGAACCCGTGTCCCCTGCATCGGCAGGCGGACTCTCAACCACTGCGCCACCAGGGAAGCCCCCATGTCCTTTTAAGAATCATACTGAGGCACTGTTTTAACAGGTCCACCCAAGGATTAATTTTTAGTAAAATGTTAATTAAGGGCGCAGTCTCTGTGAAGTTACATGTTAACTTGTAGATCTGTTTCCTGCAGAAATACACATTATTTCTGTGTGGTAGAAAAGATAACTCTAGAAATTATAGCTTATTGCTGTTTTGGATGGTAACAAGTTTTGTATCTTACCTAGCTTACTCTATTATTATTTTATTAAAGTCTCTATAAATGCTCTGCTCCTCAAATGACCCCTGAATAAACTTTAGCATCTTAGTGGTTCCATCATTACTTAATGAGATTTTTATAAAAATCTTTAACACATGTTCTTTTTCTCCTTTTATGAGAGTCTCATTTTAAATTTTTTGAGAAGTATACTTTGACACCACCCATCGGCTCCAATCTTAATACAAGACCTCAAAAGTCTTAATATCCTTTGGAAATGCCTATAACAATCTCCCCCGTCAATGTCGTTCCACAATGGACTCTCCATGGGAACACTGAGAGAACTTGAAAAGATGCCTTCCTCTCCTTCCAAAGAAACTTGTGCAGATACAGGGCAGACAGAGCTATGATGTCCCACGATCAGAAAATCAGTCCCACTGAATTTCCAATGAACCCTTCTCAGGCTCTGAGACTGAGGAATCATGGGCTCCCCTCCGCTCTTCAAGTGTCTACTTTATCCAGAGAATCATGGTAGTGGCCAGGAACTCTTCATTTGGGCTGAAGGCCTTATGGTCCGCATTTGCTCATTTTTATCCCAGGAACAGACTGGAGTTGCCATATACCAACACTGCCCTCTTCTCACCACCCCCCCCCCAGTCTAAGAGAGGAGGCATAGCCTTGAAGGGCTATGTCCCTTCAGCACACTTTGGGGGTCTCACAGTGGACCACCTCTTCTCTCTTTCTGGCCTCCTTCCTGACTTAGAATTCTCAGCAGAACTGCAGGGAGCCTCACCCCCGGGCAGACGCCTGTAAGACATAAACCTCAGATCACCCACAACCCAAGAGGCAGACCCCTCTCTCCTCCTCCATCTCACCTCTCTTTTAAAATAAATCTCTCTGCAGAAGAAAATGAAATTCACAATAAAGCACAGATCATTTTCGACTGAAAGCAAGAGCACATTAATTTCATTTAAGCGAAATAAGTAAGATAATTCAAAGAATTGTTTCTCTCAAAGCTCATAAAATTTCATTTCATTAAATCCTGTTTTCATTTATGTAAGATGACTGTTCTGCCATGGTTATTTTATTGGTATAGGAATTACAAAAATATAAGAAAATTATGGTTTTAGATTTACAGAAGGTATAACATACACAAAAATCGCCAAGTTCTATTTTCTTTAGTATAATGAAATTATGATGCTCCTCAGCCTGATTTGTTGTCTGTCAGTTTAAAAAATGGTTTCTTCTGTGGGTCTTTCCGCTGTGGACCCCACCTTAGCCACACACTCTACCCTTAATTGAAGGGGTCGCTGGGGGCAGCCTGTAGGCTGGCATTTTGGCAAATCTAGCCTTCCTGGATTCTCCTTCTATGAGGTGTTAGGCCATCTACCCATCTGAGTCTGACTCCTGTTATCTTGTCCTTTGGCTATTATTGGACAGGAGATATTGACCCTTCCTTCCAGAGCAGCCAACATTCTTGGAAGAGAAGGAAAGACCCTGTCCTTAGGGCTTAATTCCTATTCCTTTCAATTTCATCCTCCCATTCCACAGTTTCCCCCTCCACTACAACAAAGAAAACCAAAACCCCTTTCCTGCCTCCGGGACACATATGTAAATAACCACCATTGTCTTGGGGAACACATGCATCTTGCTTCCCATCCACCACCACAATACAAAATATAACTTGCCATCAAAACCCAGAGAGCCCATGGATAACTCATGAATTTTAATGAGTTTTAAAATCAGGTCCTAAACTATTTTATCTGCCTTTTACTTTCACAGACCCAGCAATTCTAAAAATTAGTCATGTTCAGCTGATGGCAAGAATGAAGCATCTTCAGCAAACAGCTAAAACACGCTAAAATTTGTGAATTTGAGCCACCAGGATACAAAGAGAGCCATTTCATCAATTTGGGAGTGTCTATGCCTCCTTTCCCATCTGTTGTCTTTTCTTTCTAGCTGTTAATTAGCTCTTTGAACAGAAGGTGTGAGAGGTGGGGTATTTAATTACGTAAAGTACATGACTATGGTCCTCACAGTTCTAAGAGGGACCATTCTCACTGCTTGCTGTTACCTTCAATAAAGGGATTAAGAAGACAGGTGAAACTATTGATTAAAATTAAGTTTTTGTATCACCCATGCACTTAGCCTAGTACCTCATTCCTATTAATGAAAGAAAACCTTAGAATGTTGTGTAACTTTATGTCACTCAAATGAACAATTTAAAAGAAATCTATACTCTTGTAAAGCTTTTTCCTTGTTGCTCCCAATTATCTATCAGAATGACTTTGCTGTGGTTTTAACAAGGCTTTATTAAAAAAAACTACCTCATATGCATTCTTTAAAAACTATGGAAAACTCTAATTTGGATGCAGTCCTGTTTTAATTTTTTTTTTTAATTTGGAGCTTCAAACACGTCAGTGTACAGCTGAAAGGCAGCTGAAAAAAATTCAGAGTTCCCTTTAAGAAAATAGGCACTGACGCTGTTAGCTCTGCACAGTTTAAACTAACCTACCGTCATTTGCTGTACAAGAGCACAGGTGTCAGATTTAGACCCTTTTGTTTTTCCCTTTGGGTTCTTTAGAGTATGGATGAGTTAGGAACACATCTGAAATAAAAGCGGTAGTTTCACTTCTGATTACCATGTTCATAAATTAGATTGCTGAAAGTTAGATCAGAATGATCTATTTACAAAATCTAGCAGCAAATATAAAAGTGGTTGTAATAGAAGTGTTTTCAGTTTTTGACTTTTTTTCTTCTAAAGTCAAGGGATCAGTGATCAAAAGATTAAAATCAAGAAAGCATATCTTAAAAGAATAAAATCACATCTTGCAGGACATTTTCTTTTTTGTTTACTCACTATATCCTTTGGAGTTTTAATGACTAATACAAATGGCAACTGAACATAACTGCATAAAAATTTGGGAGAGACCTCTGTGTTACCACAGTAAAAAGGTGTTTGTTTTGTTTTGTTTTTTTCAGAATTTCTCTTACATACCGAATTGCTCTGAAATTATCTGAATGGTTGATAAACATGGTGAGTGCTAAATTGCACACCAATTCCTGTAGCTTCTGGTTGCATGTTCCAGTTTTAAAGTCTGGCCCATAATGAATGTTTTCCTCAGGAGGGTGCTTTACATTTATTTATGATGATCAATTTTGAAGTATATGCCTGAAAAGTATGTGACATGATCCTGATAAATGCCCAAACGTGCCAAAGCACAGACTGAGATTTCACCTGGTCCTAAAATATTAAAGTAAGCCATCAATTCATAAATAGCTTATGCAGATTCCTAGCTCTGCCATAAAAGAGGTATAAGAAGGAAGTTTTAGGTCTAAGCAAAACAATTTAAATATACCTTAATTTTAGCATTTATTTGCTGAAACAGCTTTGAAAAAAGTTTCTGAGTTGGTGCTCAGGGAGAGTGCTGGATTGGAAAGATTAACTCAAAAGTATTAAAATTAAATATTAATGGTAGATTTTATTAAAATGCCAAAAGAATGATCAAATTATCTAATAATTTCACAAATAGTCGCACAGCTTGAACCATCACTTGGATGTTTCCTTTCTTTCTTTTTTTTTCTTTTCTGCTCTTCCACTTAGGCAATAGGAAGTCAGAGCAACTCTATCAGTGGGGCTGTAAGCTTGTGCTATGTTGCTTTCACAGCCATCTTCTCTTTATTCTGCTGAATGTACAGGAGCTCTTCTTTTTATGCTTCTACATGCTGATGATTCTGTCTTCATTTTACTTTCCTTCCTCAATTGCAGTAAAGAAGTTGTACTGTTGTGCTTTCTCTGCTACATTAATGAGGTTAGGTTACTGCAATCTACAATGCTCTGAAGGTATTTTATTTTTAACAGGATCCATCCCTTAACAACAGGGACTTAAAATCCTCCTCTATAACTCTGAGATAATCCCACCTGTAGTGTGGTGTTTATCTCCACCCCTGTGTTCACTTTCCCTGGCAGGTAGCCTAAAAGCATCCTCAGGAGGAGGAAGGGTGAGAGAAGGAGTTGGAAGTTCAGGTCTTTGTTATTCTTCCTCTGTCGAGAGACAGGCTTCTAGATACCACTGGTCACTCTGATGAGCTTAATTTTCCTTTAAAGTCAACGTTTAAGTTTTGAAATTTTTTTCCATTGGCTTTTTAAAAATTTTATTTATTTTTTAAATTTTGGCTGCGTTGGGTCTTCGTTGCTGCGCACGGGCTTTCTCTAGTTGTGGCGAGCGGGGGCTACTCTTTGGGGCGGTGCATAGGCTTCTCATTGCGGTGGCTTTGCTTGTTGTGGAGCACAGGCTCTAGGTGCGTGGGCTTCAGTAGTTGTGGCACACGGGCTCAGTAGTTGTGGCCCACGGGCTTCGCTGCTCTGAGGCATGTGGGATCTTCCCAGACCAGGGCTTGAACCCGTGTCCCCTGCATTGGCAGGCGGATTCTTAACCACTGTGCCACCAAGGAAACCCTGCATTGACTTTTAAAATATAATTTTTAAAGAAGAGGTACTCAGGAAGGCATGCATTATTTAACATGGTGCCTAACTCTGGAACAGTATCTTGCCCTGAGGAGGTATTCAATAAATTTGTTTCAATGCATGAATTTAAAAAATGAAAGAACTGTACACTAATCTTTAAAATGTAAGTCAAAAAGCCACACACACACACACACACACACACACCAAAAAACCCCCAAAATGTGGTCCCTAAAAACTGTAATGGCAACAGCCAGAGATAACCAGATAAATTTTGGTATGTGCCCTCTTAGCCATATAACAGCTCATAAACACACATAAATCATGATGTATGTATTATTTTATAACTTTCCTTTTTGTGCTATTTTAACATGTAGTGAATATATTTGCACACATTAAATATTCTTTTGCAATGTCATTTTAATGACTACACAGCATTCAGTAAATCAGTAAAATAATCTCTCAATAATTTACCTTTCTCCCCTATTTTTGAACTTTAAGGTTGTCCCCTTCTTGGTATTATTATTATTATTATTAACAGGTAATGAACATTTGTGTGGCTGAATCTTTATGGATGTTCGTGACGGTTTCCTGATGATAAACTGCAGGAAGCAGAATATTTAAGGTTTTGATTCGTAATTGGCAAAATCTTTCTGGTAATTTAAATCAACTTTTGGTGTAGCTTGAGGTACAGTGCCTGCAGCTTTGCTGGGTCTTAGTTCATCATTTCCAATACTATTTACGCCTATCTCTGATTTTATACTTTCAAGGCTCATCAAAGCAGTCATTCACCAAGGAGCCAGTTACTGAACCCTCAGAGAGGGCAGGAAACTTGTATCTCTTTCATGAAAAACAGCTCCATGGGTATTTCCAGCTGTTCTTTCATGCCCAGCTGGAGTAGTGTACATGTCTTTCAATTCTTTTTCTCATAGCAATTCTAAAATGAATCTTGTACTCTTACAACTTTTCTAATCTTGACTGTGTTCATCCTTAATAAGTGAAGTAAAATGTGAATTCATTCATGTTTAAACTAAAACAAACATAACCTGATAGTTTCCACTCGCTTAATAAAAATAAATTTCAACTTGCAAGAAAAGAATAAAAAGGTAGCCTTTCTTTAAAAATAACAGAATTTATGGCTATCTATGAATAACTGTCTCTAGAAGACTATTAAAATTTTCTTTAAACATTCATCTCCAGTTGGTAAAATATTTAGAATTGCTATTTTAAGATGATAACCAAAATGCAATCCTCTCAAACATGACTGGACACAAAATAATATGGCATCTAACTGGCTACTCGCATTTAAAATTTAGCCTTAACTATTCTTAGAAAATATACACACTGGGCTCAGAGTGGTCACTTGAGTAATTAAATGGCTTGTTCATTTTATTAATAACCACTATAAATTAATGAAAAAAGAATTTATCTTATAGGACTAGTGCCACAATGTTTCTAGTAATGACAGAGATACTCAGTGTGCTTTAGAAGAACTTAGTAGAGAAGGACTTGAAACCTTTTCCAAAAAGTAGAGGGTAGGGTAAGAGGGTAGGAGGTAAGAATTTAAGAGTGATTTCAGTGAATTTTTTGAATGCCTATGACAAAAGCCCTCTGGAACTAAAAATATCTACCTTCAAGAGAGAAAAAAAAAACACTCATGCACAATTTCTTTGTTGAAATACTTCTAGCTACTCCTTTAAGAACTTAAATCTTAAACCTTACTTTTAGCTCTATGAATAAGTATTTTACATGGACTTCCTGTAAGTTATGAAATAATTTATCGTCTACATCGTGCTTTTCTTAATTAATTAATTTGCGTCAGGTCTTAGTTACGGTATGTGGGATCTTCATTGCTGCGTGCAGGATCTTCATTGCAGCATGTGGGATCTTTTCAGTGGTGGCCTGTGGGCTCTTAGTTGTGGCATGCAGGATCTAGTTCCCTGACCAAGGGTGGAACCCGGGCCCCTACATTGGGAGCACAGAGTCTTAACCACTTGACCACCAGGGAAGTCCCTACATTGTGCTTTTCTAAATAGATCTATTTTCAATCAATAGAGATCTTTCATCTATTTTCAATCAATAGAGATCTTTCATCTTCTAAAAATTTAGGTGCAAAGGATTTTTCCATAATCTTTACAAGTTCACAGGACACTACTATGAAGGATAGCTGGATCTTCCAAATACGTGCATGACAGCAAGCAATCCTTGTTTTACCCTCCATAACATCCATACAACCAGACGTTAATATTTAAGTTCTATGCTGTTAAGGAACATTCTCATTGCTTATTTAATTTTTTTTAAATTTTTTTAATTTTATTTTTTTATACAGCAGGTTCTTATTAGTCATCAATTTTATACACATTAGTGTATACATGTCAATCCCAACTGCCCAATTTATCACACCACCATCCCCAACCCCTGTGGCTTTCCCCCCTTGGTGTCCATATGTTTGTTCTCAACACCTGTGTCTCAACTTCTACCTGCAAACCGGTTCATCTGTACCATTTTTCTACGTTCCACATACATGCGTTAATATACGATATTTGTTTTTCTCTTTCTGACTTACTTCACTCTGTATGACAGTCTCTAGATCCATCCACATCTCAACAAATGACCCAATTTCGTTCCTTTTTATGGCTGAGTAATATTCCATTGTATATATGTACCACATCTTCTTTATCCATTTGTCTGTCGATGGGCATTTAGGTTGCTTCCATGACCTGGCTACCATAAATAGTGCTGCAATGAACATTCGGGTGCATGTGTCTTTTTGAATTATGGTTTCCTCTGGGTATATGCCCAGTAGTGGGATTGCTGGATCATATGGTAATTCTATTTTTAGTTTTTAAGGAACCTCCATACTGTTCTCCATAGTGGTTGTATCAATTTATATCCCCACCAACAGTGCAAGAGGGTTCTCTTTTCTCCACACCCTCTCCAGCATTTGTTGTTTGTAGATTTTCTGATGATGCCCATTCTAAATGGTGTGAGGTGATACCTCACTGCAGTTTTGATTTGCATTTCTCGAATAATTAGTGATGTTGAGCAGCTTTTCATGTGCTTCTTGGCCATCTATATGTCTTCTTTGGAGAAATATCTATTTAGGTCTTCTGCCCATTTTTGGAATGGGTTGATTCTTTAATATTGAGCTGCATGAGCTGTTTATATATTTTGGAGATTAATCCTTTGTCCGTTGATTCATTTGCGAATATTTTCTCCCATTCTGAGGGTTGCCTTTTCATCTTGTTTATGGTTTCCTTTGCTGTGCAAAAGCTTTGAAGTTTCATTAGGTCCCATTTGTTTATTTTTGTTTTTACTTCCATTACTCTAAGAGGTGGATCAAAAAAGATCTTGCTGTGATTTATGTCAGAGAGTGTTCTTCCTGTTTTCCTCTAAAAGTTTTATAGCGTCCGGGCTTACATTTAGGTCTCGAATCATCATGAGTTTATTTTTGTGTATGGTGTTAGGGAGTGTTCTAATTTCATTCTTTTACATGTAGCTGTCCAGTTTTCCCAGCACCACTTATTGAAGAGACTGTCTTTTTTCCATTGTATATCCATGCCTCCTTTGTCATAGATTAGTTGACCATAGGTGCATGGGTTTATCTCTGGGCTTTCTATCTTGTTCCATTGATCTATGTTTCTGTTTTTGTGCCAGTACCATATTGTCTTGATTACCATAGCTTTGTAGTATAGTCTGAAGTCAGAGAGTCTGATTCCTCCAGCTCTGTTTTTTTCCCTCAAGACTGCTTTGGCTATTCGGGGTATTTTGTGTCTCCATACAAATTTTAAGATTTTTTGTTCTAGTTCTGTAAAAAATGCCATTGGTAATTTGATAGGGATTGCATTGAATCTGTAGATTGCTTTGTGTAGTAGAGTCATTTTCATAATATTGATTCTTCCAATCCAAGAGCATGGTATATCGTTCCATCTGTTGATATCATCTTTAATTTCTTTCACCCGTGTCTTATAGTTTTCTGAATACAGGTCTGTGGTCTCCCTAGGTAGGTTTATTCCTAGGTATTTTATTCTTTTTGTTGCAATGGTAAATGGGAGTGTTTCCTTAAATTCTCTTTCATATTTTTCATCATTAGTGTATAGGAATGCAAGAGATTTCTGTGCATTAATTTTGTATCCTGCAACTTTACCAAATTCATTGATTAGCTCTAGTAGTTTTATGGTGGCATTTTTAGGATTCTCTATGTATAGTATCATGTCATCTGCAAACAGTACAGTTTTACTTCTTCTTTTCCAATTTGTATTTCTTTTATTTCTTTTGCATCTCTGATTGCCATGGCTAGGACTTCCAAAACTATGCTGAATAACAGTGGTGAGAGTGGACATCCTTGTCTCCTTCCTGATCTCAGAGGAAATGCTTTCAGTTTTTCACCATTTAGAATGATGTTTGCTGTGGGTTTGTCATATATGGCCTTTATTATGTTGACGTACGTTCCCTCTATGCCCACTTTCTGGAGAGTTTTTATCATAAATGGATGTTGAATTTTGTCAAAAGCTTTTTCTGCATCTATTGAGATGATCATGTGGTTTTTACTCTTCAATTTGTTAATATGGTGTATCACATTGATTGATTTGCGTATGTTGAAGAATCCTTGCATCCCTGGGATAATACCCACTTGATCGTGGTGTATGATCCTTTTAATGTGTTGTTGGATTCTGTTTGCTAGTATTTTGTTGAGGATTTTTGCATCTATATTCATCAGTGATATTGGTCTGTAATTTTCTTTTTCTGTAGTATCTTTGTCTGGTTTTGGTATCAGGGTGATTGTGGCCTCACAGAATGAGTTTGGGAGTTTTCCTTCCTCTGCAATTTTTTGGAAGAGTTTGAGAAGGATGGGTATAAGCTCTTCTCTACATGTTTGATAGAATTCACCTGTGAAGCCATCTGGTCCTGGACTTTTGTTTGTTGGAAGAGTTTTAATCACAGTTTCAATTTCATTACTTGTGATTGGTCTGTTCATATTTTCTATTTCTTCCTGGTTCAGACTTGGAAGTTTATACCTTTCTAAGAATTTGTCCATTTCTTCCAGGTTGCCCATTTTATTGGCATAGAGTTGCTTTTAGTAGTCTCTTAGGATGTTTTGTATTTCTGTGGTGTCTACTGTAACTTCTTTTTCATTTCTAATTTAATTGATTTGAGTCCTCTCCCTCTTTTTCTTGATGAGTCTGGCTAATGGTTTATCAATTTTGTTTATCTTCTCAAAGAACAAGCTTTTAGTTTTATTGATCTTTGCTATTGCTTTGTTTCTATTTCATTTATTTCTGCTCAATCTTTATGATTTCTTTCCTTCTGCTAACTTTGGGCTTTGTTCTTCGTTCTCTAGTTTCTTTAGGTGTAAGGTTAGATTGTTTATTTGAGATTTTTCTTGTTTCTTGATGTAGGCTTGTATAGCTATAAACTTCCCTCTTAGAACTGCTTTTGCTGCATCCCATAGTTTTGGATCGTCGTGTTATCACTGTCATTTGTCTCTTCGTATTTTTTGATTTCCTCTTTGATTTCTTCAGTGATCTCTTGGTTATTTAGTAACGTATTGTTTAGGCTCCATGTGTTTGTGCTTTTGATGTTTTCTTTTCCTGTAATTCATTTCTAATCTCATAGTGTTGTGGTCAGAAAAGATGCTTGATATGATTTCAATTTTCTTAAATTTACTGAGGCTTGATTTGTGACCCAAGATGTGATCTATTCTGGAGAATGTTCTGTGCACACTTGAGAAGAAAGTGTAATCTGCTGTTTTTGGATGGAATGTCTTATAAATATCAATTAAATCTATCTGGTCTATTGTGTCATTTAAAGCTTCTGTTTCCTTGTTTATTTTCATTTTGGATGATATGTCCATTGGTGTAAGTGAGGTGTTAAAGTCCCCCACTATTACTGTGTTACTGTCCATTTCCTCTTTTGTAGCTGTTAGCAGTTGCCTTATGTATTGAGGTGCTCCTATTTTGGGTGCATATATATTTATAATTGTTATATCTTCTTCTTGGATTGATCCCCTAATCATTATGTAGTGTCCTTCCTGGTCTCTTGTAACATTCTTTATTTTAAAGTCTATTTTATATGATATGAGTATTGCTACTCCAGCTTTCTTTTGATTTCCATTTGCATGGAATATCTTTTTCCATCCCCTCACTTTCAGTCTGTATGTGTCCCTAGGTGTGAAGTGGGTCTCTTGTAGACAGCATATATATGGGTCTTTTTATATATGGGTTTTTGTATCCATTCAGCATGCCTGTGTCTTTTGGTTGGAGCATTTAATCCATTCACGTTTAAGGTAATTATTGATATATATGTTCCTATGACCATTTTCTTAATTGTTTTGGGTTTGTTTTTGGAGGTCCTTTTCTTCTCTTGTGTTTCCCACTTACAGAAGTGCCTTTAGCATTTGTTGTAGAGCTGGTTTGGTGGTGCTGAATTCTCTTAGCTTTTGCTTGTCTGTAAAGCTTTTGATTTCTCCATCAAATCTGAATGAGATCTTTGCTGGGTAGAGTAATTTGGGTGTAGGTTCTTCCCTTTCATCACTTTAAGTATATCATGCCACTCCCTTCTGGCTTGTAGAATTTCTGCTGAGAAATCAACTGTTAAGCTTATGGGAGTTCCCTTGTGTGTTATTTGTCGTTCTTCCCTTGCTGCTTTCAATAATTTTTCTTTGTCTTTAATTTTTGCCAGTTTGATTAATATGTGTCTTGGCATGTTTCTCCTTGGGTTTATCCTGTATGGGACTCTCTGCACTTCCTGGACTTGGGTGGCTATTTCCTTTCCCATGTTAGGGAAGTTTTCGACTATAATCTCTTCAAACATTTTCTCTGGTCCTTTCTCTCTCTCTTCTCCTTCTGGGACCCCTATAATGTGAATATTGTTTCATTTAATTTTGTCCCAGAGGTCTCTTAGGCTGTCTTCATTTCTTTTCATTCTTTATTCTGTTCCTCAGCAGTGAATTTCACCATTCTGTCTTCCAGGTCACTTATCCGTTCTTCTGCCTCAGTTATTCTGCTATTGATTCCTTCTAATGTAGTTTTCATTTCAGTTATTGTATTGTTCATCTCTGTTTGTTTGTTCTTTAATTCTTCTAGGTCTTTGTTAAACATTTCTTGCATCTTCTCGATCTTTCCCTCCATTCTTTTTCCGAGGTCCTGGATCATCTTCACTATCATTATTCTGAATTGTTTTTCTGGAAGGTTGCCTCTCTCCACTTCATTTCGTTGTTTTTCTGGGGTTTTATCTTGTTCCTTCACCTGGTCCATAGCCCTCTGCCTTTTCATCTTGTCTATCTTTCTGTGAATGTGGTTTTTGTTCCACAGGCTGCAGGATTGTAGTTCTTCTTGCTTCTGCTGTCTGCCCTCTCTAACTTTTATATTTTCTTGTCAGCTATGCTTCAAATGTTCTTGCTTTATATACACCTTAGGATAACCAGATGCTCTTCCGAATTCCTACCTTAAGAATTTGACCTTAGCAGTGATTTTAATCAAGGAAGAAAGAAGATTCCTGGAGCATGTTTTCCTTTTTAACATACATTATTCTCCCTTCTAAACTAATCCAATGGCCTTTCTCTGGATCTTGGCCAGGACACACCTTGACCACCAATAACAAAGCATCCTCTTTCTCCCTCATTCCCAATTCACAATACCCTTTGTTGCAATTAAAACCTTTCTCCACAAATAATTAGTTACTTTGGGCCAATTAAATTTGAGCCTCCTTCTGTTGGCAAACCACCAGGTTATTTTTTGAAAGTTCTTGCCTACAGAAAGTCGTATAAATAAACCACGGTTATTCCTAGCTGTGCTTGGGCTCTGTGAGAGCACAGCCCTCTCAGAAGCAGATCTGAGCCCCTGGGATGAGCACTTCAATGTGTGGAATTATTCATATGCCTCCCTTTTGTATCTGTAAAGTGCTGATGACTCATAAACAGTAGGACCCAAGCTTCTCAAAACTGTAAGCTTCTACCAAATCCAGCTACTAGGAGGTACCAGCTTGTTTAAATCAGAATATGTGTTCAGTCAACTGCTCTCCACATGTGCCTTCTGAATTATTTAACAGTAACTTTGCTGAAGAGATGCATTCATCCCTTCCTAGTACTAGCTTGAAATCCCAGCTATAGCTCATGGATAAATAAAGATCTACTTTAACTTACTGTGACCACTGACACATGAATACTGTTCTGTAGGCCAGATGTTCTCAACAAGGCTGATTATAACCTCTAACAGACATCTAGCGATGTCTGGGGACATTTCTGACTGTCGAAAATTAGAGGGGGCATTGGTTCCTACTGGCGTTGAGTGAGGAGAAGCCAGGGATGCTACAAGGCATCCTACAATGCACAGGATAGGCCACACAACAAACAGTCATCATCCTGTTCAATATGTCAACAGTGCCAAGGTTGAGAAAGCCTGCTGTAAGGGAATGAAATAAAAGCAGGTAAAAGAAAAGTATTCCCATTGAACCTTTGGAAAGTGTTACCATCCAAGAAGTATAGAGATCTGACTTAGAACTTCCTAATAGGAAGACAAGTTTCTAAATAGAAGTCCTATGATGGGAGTGCCCTAGTAGATTCTTATAAAGGAGTTTAGTAAACTTGAATCCACTGGCATATAGACCAAGTTCCAGAGAAAGTGTAATCATTAACTTGATAGTGTTCATAACTAGTGAGAAACCCATCCTTCACATTTAATTTGCACAGAAAATGTGTGAGTTGAATGAAGAAGAAAATAGAAAACAGAGGCTAACTAAACCATCTAAAAGACTTTAGGTATAGCCTTTTAAAAATCCATTTTAAATCTTTTCTCCTTTGGGGCTGTGTTGGGCTTGGAGGATGGAGTACAAATAAATATCTTCAGTTGTGACACAGGAGAAAACCTCCAGCTATTTTCAGACTTTAATCATCTTACCCACATTACAGATAACGGCTGTCTGGCAGATGCTCAGAGGAAAGAGCCTTATCAGCCCTCAGCATCTAATTACTTATCTTAGAGAAAATTAGGCAAGATTCCAAGCCTACGGAAGACTCATGTTCTGTTGGGAGTTATTAATTACAAGCAGACTTAAGAAGCATTCATTTGTTTTGGTAATCATGCCAGAGAGTGTACAGCTCTGCCAAACAACATGGGAAGAGAAGACTGGGGAGAAGGCGAGCTGCTCGTCTCAGCTGGTAAAGGGGGGATTAAAACCAGATGGACCCAATTTGTCTCCTTTAGCCAAGTTCCAAATAAAATATTCCTTTGCCGAAGTTTAAATGAAACTGATGCATGACTGCCCCACTCCTGAGTAAGAATTTAAATCAATTCCTTTTTTAAAATGATTTCCTGTTTTATTGTTATTGTTGTTCTGAAGACCTTGAGAGAGTTAAAACATCACAAACACACACACACACACACACATCTGCATACACATGGGAAAGAAGACTGGAAGAAAACAGACCAAAATTTAAACAGGGGTTATCTCTGGATGGTGGGATTATAGGGGATTTCAAGTTTCTTTTTATATTTCTATGATGTTTCCAAATTTTCTACAATTAAGCACATATTAGTTTTATAATCAGAAAACAACCTGGAATAGGGTAATTATACCCCTCTGCCTTTCTATTCCATTCCCTAACTATAATCCAATTCTACCTCCACTACTATCCTTTAAATATTGACATGAGTACTTATGCTGAAAAAGGGTAAATAACCATTGATACTAGATCAAATCAGACGAAAATCTCACCCAGTATTACCTATTTATAGAGCTGACTGTATAACATGTTGTTTAGTGGGTAACATGTTAACATGTTACTCAAGAACTAGTTTATCAAAGGACCTCTCAAATTCTATCTTCCACAGTACACATACCCTTATATTCTGGCAACGGATAGTGAGAAGGAAAGGATGAAAGAAAATAGAAAAGAGTCACAACCAGGCCAATTATAGGACATACTGAAGATACGAGGCTCAAACCTTGAAAAGGATCTGAAGTATAATTATGTTTTAGCTCAGCGTCCCAAGTTGTATGCAATGTATGCATTCAATGAAATAATTTGATACACTGATGATATAAGGTGTCTGATGGTGGCCTAAGCAAAGCACCAAAAAATTCTGCAATATAGAACACAGATTTACCTAAATTTCACGGTCATTTGAGAATTGAGAGAAAGTATTTGTTTTGCTATCATCCTAAGAAAACTCAAATGACCGAATTTATGCATATCAAAGCAAGAATTGACAATCTGACCTCAAAAAAATAAAGTCAACAACATTTAAGGTTCAAAGGCAGAGCCACATCAAACATTAATAGGTATTACCACTGAAGACAAATACATCCTCTTAAAATTAAAGTCTAGATAGTTAAGCAAAAGATAATGAAATTCCTGTGTAAGTATCAATACAAACTGAAGGAAATACCTGTGCCTACCACTCAGTTAATGAGGCTTTCTTGATATAAGTCAATAAGTGAGCAATAAATTATGCCCACAATGATCCTGGAAGCAGGTAAGCGATCCTGTCCTAACTAGCTATTTCTAGTTCCATGGTGTTAACAATGGGGAATTCTTGGGCATATGCCCAGAGAAAACCATAATTCAAAAAGATACATGTACCCCAATGTTCACTGCACTACTATTTACAATAGCCAGGTCATGGAAGCAACCTAAATGCCCATCAACAGACGAATGGATAAAGGAGATGTGGTACATATATACAATGGAATATTACTCAGCCATAAAAAGGAATGAAATTAGGTCATTTGTAGAGACGTGGTGGGACCCAGAGACTGTCATACAGAGTGAAGTAACTCAGAAAGAGAAAAACAAATATCGTACATTAATGCATATATGTAGAATCTAGAAAAATGGTACAGAAGAACTGGTTTGCAAGGCAGAAACAGAGACACAGATGTAGAGAACAAACATATGGACACAAAAGGGGAAAAGCCACGGGCAGGGGTGGTGGTGGGATGAATTGGGAGATTGGGATTGACATATATACACTAATATTTATAAAATGGATAACTAATAAGAACCTGCTGTATTAAAAAAATAAATAAAATAAAATTCAAAAAGAAAACCCCAAAACAATGGGGAATTCTTGTTTGATTTATAACAATTTCCTCATGACTACAGGGCCATATGGATATTCCCAGAGCTCTTTTAAAATAATAGTCCTAGTAACTTTGTGGTTAAAGCATCACTTACAGAATGCCTTCTGTACAGATACTATGGTGACAGATGTTTTGAGGTCACAGAATATGGAAAAGATATGGGTCCGGGTGACATCAACCTGAGGTAGACATGGAAAAACTGGACTAATACTTTGGACCAGTACTCCCTCATCCTCTCGATGCTCTTACGTTGGCCTCTAGCTGCGCAAGTCTCCCCCACAGAGCAAAATTTATGTCCTTTTTCTCATTCTCTCAAGTTTTTGCTGTCTCGGAGCTCAGATGTCAGCAGGTAGTAATACGTTCCCTTCTAGGACATTAATTTTCAGTTTAACTGAAACATAATACCTTGACCCAGCAGAATCATTCCAGTATCAAGAATTCTATGCAAGCAGCACACAGATCAAGATACACAACATTACTAATGATTCAAAGTCCTTCTCATGCCCCCCCTTGCAATCATTAATCCCTTCCATGAGTAAACACTATCCTGACCTCTAACAACATAGATTAGCTTGGCTCATTTTTGAGCTCTTTTTAAAGGGTATCATAAAGCATGTATTCTTTTGTATCTGGCTTCTTTTGCTCACCATTATGTACGTGAGATTAACCCATGTTGCAATGTGTAGCTGTAAATCACTCATTCTCTGCTTGCTTTATAGTATCTCACTTTAACTACACCACGATATACTTTACCATTCTACTGTGGAAGAGCACTGGGTAATTTCCAGTTTGGGGTTGTTATGAATAGTACTTCCTGAACATTCTTTGCATGTCTTTTGGTAGTCAGATTTAGACATTCTTGTTGGGTGTATACCTATGTGTAGAATTGTTGGGTCAGGGGGCATGCATAGTTTTAGCTTTAATTTACATTGCCAGTTTTCTAAAGGGTTTCATCATTCTGCTTTCACTTAGGATTTTGAAAGCTACAAGAGCACACTGCTCCTACCCTAACAATGAGAAAAAAGATAGTCTACACAATCATCACTTTTCTTGAGCTCATCAGAGAGTTGAGGTCACAAGGCAACTAAGTAAATTAATTCAGAAGAGTAATAAGCCCATCCAAGGAGAAAAGGGACACATGAACTGTCTCACCTATGGCACAGCATGTGTGAAAGTAGTGACGTCCATAAAAAAGCAGGAAAAAAGAAATCAACTCAAATTTCTAATGAATTCTTAAAGGCCAAGCTGTCTTTTAGAATAGCTGGGAATATCAGAAGACACAAGGGGAGTTTGCACTCAACCTGAAATTTCTTTACCATAGGTCTCCCCTGGGTGCTCATTAGCAAGACTGGGGGCAGAATGGGAGACCAAGGAGAACCCTCCTTGGTGGAGGAGGTATGGAGGAGGTAATTGGCTGCCACTGCAAGATAAACAGGAAACGCTGCCTGTTTCCCTGGATTCTTCTCTCATACAGAGTAAAAGTCTTAGGCCAGCAGGATGGGGCGACAACTCTTTCATCCCTAGGACCCAGACAATATTCCACTAGTTCTGGTGGAGGGGTAAAAGCAAAATCAGTCTTCCTCTGAAGAGGGGCAGAAGCAAAAATCCTCTGCCCCTGAGGGCGGCAGAAAATCCTTTTAGGCCTATATGTTATATCTACAAAAAGCAGAGTTCTGCTATCACTCAGGGGGTGGCAGGAACCTCTCTCTTACTCAAGAACCACCACAGATACAGTGCTGTATTTGTCTATCAAAGGGTAGAAGAGTAGGAATGCTGGGAATTCCCTGGTGGTCCAGTGGTTAGGACTCTGTGCTTCCACTTCAGGGGGCCTGGGTTTGATCCCTGGTTGGGGAACTAAGATCCTGCAAGCCGCAGCATGGTCAAAAAAAAAAAAAAAAAAAAAGCAATCTACTGCAGAAGTAACAGCATGGAAAAGGACCACTCCCATGGAACAGGGATGCAGGGACTGCTGAAAGGTGAGAGTGAAGAAGAAATACTGAGAAAAACTTTTTGGCAGCTCAGCTTCCACTTTAAGCTCAAGGTAGCAATGGCTTGTTCCAGAGGAATTTTAGGTCTCTGGTGTACTGAAGATAACCATGCAAACAACAAAACTCAAACCCAGCTCAGTTCCTGAATAGATTGATGCATGCCCACACGAACACTGAGAAGAAGAGGCCTATCCACTTCCAGCTGTGATTATTATTTACCTCAGTCTCTACTGTTCTTCCACACAAAACACTGATCATTCACTCAAAAATTATGAGAGATACAAAAGGCAAGAACACCCCCTCAACCTATTTTTAAGAGATAAAGCAATACAGAACCAGACTCAAAGACGGACGACCCAAATGGGTGAAACTATCATGTATGGACTTTAAAATACCTAAGTTAACTAATGTTAAAGAATTCAGTGGAAGAGGTAGAAAATATGTATGAATAAATGTGGAATTTCAGCAGATAGATGAAAATTATAGAAAGAATTAAATGGAAATACTAGACAAAGAGTCATGATATCAGAGATGAAGAATTCCTTCTACAGGTTCATCAGCAGACTAAATACATACCATGGAAGAAAGAATCAGTGAACTTGAAGATAGGTCAATCTGAATGATCCAAACATTTGAAATAGAGGGGGAAAAAAAAAGAGTGAAAGAGAAAAATAACAAAGTATCAACAGCTATCAAACAGTCTAACATACATGGAACTGGAGTCCCAGAAGATGAAACAAGAATGAGCCAGCAAAATACTTGAAGAATTTTCCAAAACTGAAAAACAAACAATCCCCCAAAAAACCATAGATCAAAACCCCCCAAAAAACCATAGATCAAAAAATGCAGAGAATTCCAGAGAATTTCAAGCAGTTTAAATATCAAAGCAGGGGAAACACACTGCTTTGCTAGTCAAACTGCTGAAACCTATAGATAAGAGAAAATCTTGAAGGCAACCAGAGAAAAAAAGAAAGATTACATCCAGAGAAACAAAGAATTATAGCAGATTTCTCATCAGAAATTTTGTGAGCCCGAACCATGGAGTGACACTAGGAAGGTACTGAAATAAAAAAAGTTGTCAATACAGCATTCTATAACCAGTGAAAATCTCTTTAAAAATGAAGGGTGAACAAAAGGGCTTTTTAAGACAAAGTGGTTTTTCTCTTAACAACTGTATGAGTGTGATACTTGTTCCACATCCTTACCAATACTTGGTATTTTCTTTTTCCTTGGTCATTTTGGTGGGTGTGAAGTTGTAAGCATATTGTAGACAGAAGATGTCCATGTTCTAATTCCCAGAACATGTGACTATACTACCTTACATGACAAAAGAGAATACACAGATGTGATTAACGTTATGGACCTTGAAATTGAGAGACGATTGTGAATTATTTGGGTGAGCCTAACCTAATCATGCAAGTCTTTTAAAGTGGAGAACCTTTTTCAGCTGTGGACACAGACAGATATGACGATGGAAGAAGGGTCAGAGAGATACAACATTGCTGGTTTTAAAAATGGAGGAAGGGGGTAGACCCAAGGAATGAGGGCAGCCTCTAGAAGCTGAAAAGGGAGGGAAGTGAGTTCTTCCCTAGGGCCTCCAGAAGGGAATGCAGTGCTACTGACACTTTTAGTGCAGTCAGGTCTGTGTTGGACTTCTAACCTACAGAACTGTAAAGTAATAAATTTGTGTTGTTTTAAGCCACTAAATTTGTGGTAATTTGTTATATCACACTAATACAATAGAACACTAATTTATGTTTCCCTAATGACTAATAGAGTTGAACAACTTTTAATGTATTTATTGGATATCCTCTTTTCTGAAGTGCCTGTTCACACCTTTTGCCCATTTTTCTATTGGGTTTCCTATTGTTTTCTTAATGGTTTTTAAGGCTTCTTTATATATTCTATAAGAGTTCTGTACACATTCTGAATACAAGACCTTTTTCATATTGCACTCTGAAGGTTGCCTTTACACTCTCTTAGTGGTGTCCTTTAATGAACAAAATTTTAATGTTAATATATTCCAACATATACAATTTTTCCTTGTGGTTTATTAGTTTTGTGTCTTATTTAAGAAATCTTTTCCTCTGAGTCATGAAGAAGTTCTCCTATGTTTTCTTCTAAAAGCTTTATTATTGTAACTTTCACATCTAGATTTGCAATTCATCTTGAATTGTTTTGTAGATGATAAAAAAATTCATTTTCCCCATATGCATATTCAATTAAAATTTAGTGAAAAGACCCTTTTGCCACATTTATCATAAATCAGGATACTATATGTGTGGATCTATTTTTCAACTCTCCATTCTGTCCCCTTGTAAGTTACCTATCTTCACTCCAAAGCCATGCTATTTTCATTACTATAGCTTCATAACAGATTTTGATATCTGAAAGTGTAAGACCCCAGGTTTTTCTTTTTTCAAGACTGCCTTGTATAATCTTTGCCCTTTGCACTTCCATATAAAATTTTAAATCAGCTTTTCAATTTACACACATGTACAAAGCCCTAGAGGGAGTCTGATGAGTCTGTGTCAGTTTGGGGAGAGTTGTTATCTTTACAACATTGAGTCTTAATCAATGGAAAGAATATATTTTTCCATTTACTGAAGTACAGTTAATTTTTTTGAAGTATAGTAAATTTTATGGTATGGGCATTTAATATATTTATGCTACTGAAAATTGTAATTGTTAAAGTAGTATCTTTTTAAAATTTCATTTTCTGTTTGTTGTTACTAGGATATAGAAAAGCAATTGATTTTTAACATATTAACCTTATACATGGTAAGATAAGGGCATTTATTTAGGTCATCTTTAATTTTTCTTAATAATGTTTTATAGTTTTTATAGAAAGATAATTTACATAACATTTTAGATGCTGATGCAAATTAAAATATTTTTGTAAATGATATCTTTAAAAATGTGTATATCCTATTTGTTTTGTTGCTGGTATATAGAAATATAATTGCTTTTTGTATGTTGACCTTATACCCTTATCAATCCATCTTTTTTTGTTGTTGTTTATAAATTTATTTATTTTTATCTTTGGCTGTGTTGGGTTTTTGTTGCTGCACGCAGGCTTTCTCTAGTTGCAGTGAGCAGGGCCTACTCTTCATTGCGGTGCACGGGCTTCTCATTGCGTCGGCTTCTCTTGTTGCAGAACACAGGCTCTAGGCACACAGGCTTCAGTAGTTGTGGCACGTGGGCTCAGTAGTTGTGGTTCGTGGGCTCTAGAGCACTGGCTTAGTAGCTGTGGTGCACGGTCTTAGTTGCTCCACGGCATGTGGGATCTTCCTGGACCAGGGCTCAAACCTGTGTCCCCTGCATTGGCAGGCGGATCCTTAACCACTGTGCCACCACGGAAGTCCTTCAATCCATCTTGAATTGAGTTTTGTATGTGGTGTGAGGTAGAAGAAAAGATTCATTTCTCTCTATAGGCATATGCAATTGACCTGCCACCTATCTTAATATCTGTAACTTAATTACATTTGCAAAGACCCTTTTACCACGTAAGGTAACATATTCAAAGGTATCAAGAATGAGGGCGTGAACATCACTTGAGGGCCATTCTGTCTACCACACTTAATTCCTTTTCTTCCCTTATTTCACCAGCTTGGACTCCCAGTCCAATGTTGAATAGAAGGGGAGACAACAGGCATATTTGTCTGTTTCCCACTGTAAGGAAAAAAACCTTTCAATATTTCACTCTTAAGTATGATGTGTGCCATAGACATTTTGCAGCTAATCTTTATCAGATTAATGAAGTTCCTTTCCATTCCTAGTTTGCTAAGACTTTTAAAAATCATAAATGGACACTGAGTTTTACCAAATATTTTTGCTACATTGATGGAGATGTTTATCTGATATTTTTCTTCTTTTTCTGTTAATGTGGTAAATTGCCTTGATTGATTTTCTAATGCTAAACTACATTTGTATCCCTAGAATACTCCCACTCAATTATCTCAATTACGATGCAGGTCTTCTCTTATTCCGTACATTGTTGCATTTAATTTGCCAACATTTTGTTTAGGATTGTCAGTACTTTTGAATGGACGTTTTCAGTCTAAAAAATATTCAGCCTAAAAAAATCTACCTTAAGCAACATAAGAACTGTAGATAACATTAAAAAAAGAATAGATCTTTAACCCCAAGCCCTTTATATTATTCTGAATCTTGTCTACAGTGATCTAACCACATAACAGTTCTGTTTGCTTTTATCTAAAGTTTTTTGTGATATCTTTATCTAAATGAAATGAAACATGTTGAGGGTTGAGATAAGACAAAGAATCTTATAGAAACCACATACTTCCAACAGAAAAGTTCTTTCATTTATTGCCTGCATTTTTGGCAGTTCACAACATATGCTGAGTCCACTGGGATGGAGCTGGGTCCACTTTATAGTGAGCAGTAGCCGGTATAGTATATGTTCTCAATAAACATGCAGTGAATTGAAAATGAAACCACCAGATGGTGCCACTGCAGGTGATAGTCCAATTTTTCGTTCAACAGTAAAGAATGTTATCTTTTTAAGTACTATCTGGAAAAATGTCTTGGGATTGTAGTTATGCATATACTAATAACTATCTACTCCTTCATCTCATCCTTGACACTGCAGGTCTCCAAAGTCACCAAATATTTAAATCAATGTGGCTTAAAGTTAACAGAAAAAAGCACTAGAGTCGAACTGGGGGATTCAGAGAGATGCTCTCTCTACATTTAGACTGTGAATCTTTTTTTTTTCCCCCAGCATTTAATTGTTTATTGCCGTGTTCTGCAAATTAAAACCTTTTAAACAGAGAAGGGATACCATACAAGATGAAAAGAGATAATCGATAATTTTAATGAAAATTAAAGTAGCCTAGATTTTGTCAGTCTGCTTAATTATTTTACCTCCCAGGGTATTATTAGTTCATTGATAAAATGTGAATGCTTATCTACAAAGGCTTTGATTATTAGAGAGTCTTTATATAACTCTGGGGCTTAATCACCACTATAAGTTGGCATCTAAAACAAAAAGGCAGCAGGTCTCCTGGATTTCATACTATTTAAAATGCATTCAGTCCCCTATCCATTATCCACCTATCTATCAACAAAAATACTCATCTGAGAGCTAATTCAGTTGAAGTTCTGCACTGCAAAACATTTGATTGCATTAAGTGACAGACATATTGAAATGGTGACAAGTAGTCAACCCTGTAAAATATTCAGGGTCATGGGTGTTACATTTGATCAATTCCACTTGCTGAGCACATCCAGTTCTTTGTGTATTACCAGGCAAAACAGTAACATTGCCCTCATGTTTCCATGGTGACTTCTGAGAGCAATTCTTAAGTTTAATTCTCTTCTAGATGATATTCTTAGTTTACCCTAAATTATATTATCATTGTGTTAATTTACTTTCTGCCTCAGCACAAGGTGAAATTTATTTGCCTAGGACAAGGGAGGTTTTATTTGAGAGGCAGGGGTAGGTTGGAGAGGGATGTAAAATCTGAGGGACATGGTAATATGATTAAAAACTGCAGAACAAGAGAAAAAAGGAAATACTAGATTTGAATACACTTTTTTTTTTTAATAATTACAAAAACTATGTGATAGTAAAAGTACCCTGCTTCAGAAATGCATTTTGCTTACCTGGTCTCAGTCCCCACAAAAGCTGTGTAAACCAACATAAATGTATCTTCAGATACCATTTTTAATCTTAAATTACAGTATAAATTACCCACTCTAAGCATCAATTAACATTTTAGTGATTCTAGCTCAGTCATTAAAATATACAGCTTTAAAGAAAATTTCTACTGATTCAATTAAAGCTAATCTTGGTGGGATTCTGAAACTCTAGCTAAACACCACAGACTACCTCTGGCTAATGAACATTAAAAGAATCAACGCAGGGCTTCCCTGGTGGCGCAGTGTTTGACAGTCCGCCTGCCAATGCAGGGGACACGGGTTCGTGCCCTGGTCCGGGAAGATCCCACATGCCGTGGAGCGGCTGGGCCCGTGAGCCATGGCCGCTGAGCCTGCGCATCCGGAGCCTGTGCTCCGCAATGGGAGAGGCCACAGCAGTGAGAGGCCCACGTACCGCAAAAAAAAAAAAAAAAGATCACTTGTCACAGATCACCATAACAAATAAAATAATAATGAAAACATTTGAAATATTACAAGAATTACCAAAAATGTGACACACACATGAAGTGAGCAAATGCTGTTGGAAAAATGGAGCCTGTAGACTTGCTTGACACAGAATTGCCAAAAAAAAAAAAAGAATCAACGCAGATTCAATTAAGTGGGTAAAGAAAGCTGTTATTATTTTAAGCAAAATTAAAACAGATGGGAGAGACTAACACACATATATTCAGATGTGTGCCTGCCTCACGTTTAATCTTTTATGAATGACTGATCCCAGATGGTAATGGGATTCAGGAGCACAATTTGAGATACAGTATCCATTTTCCTTTTACTCCAATGTACAATGTCAGTTACAACTTTTCTATTTAGTGGATGATGCAAATATCATCAAAAGGAAAGAAACCATCATGAAAACTTCTGATATCCTGAAAATGACATGTTGGTCAATTGGTCTAACCAAGTCCAAACATCTACCCACATTCTCCATCATTCAACTCATTTCAGGTTTGGTGCTACTATCCCACATTCACACAAATGGGGGGGGGGTGGCAGTGATGAGACGAGAAATCTAGAGAGACAAACACAGCAAATGCACTGCGTTGACGAGTGTCGGGTAATCTCTCATTAACCACTGAACCCAGAATGGGATGTGCCCTCCCCTGAACTCTCACAGCATAGCACCTGTACTCTTCTGGAAGATCACATTTTATTTTGGATAATGATAAAATAACAAAAATACAAAATCCTAACAGACCAACAATACAGTTGACCCTTGAACAACATGAGTTGGAACTGCACAGGTTCAGTAATACGTGGACTTTTTTCACTAAATGCATACTACAGGACTACCTGACCTGCAGCAGCTGGCTTAATCCTTGAATTGGGGGGAAAAAATGCTATGAAGTTGTCACTCTATACTAAATGGCTTCCCAGTGATCAAGTGAATGTTATTGTTTACCATTAACAAAACTACTTTTCCAAGTACAGAATGGCCCACAGAATTTAAATCCAGTGATGTTATCACTTAGGTTATAGGGATCTGCTCATAAGAGAAAATAAATCTTAGTTATTGCTGAGTGGTTCGCTTTTTCTAAATATTCCTTTCAGCTGTTACAGATGGCTGGGCCTCTACCCTTCTTTGGAATCTCAGAAGGGCTCTTTGTTCTTTGTGAGCATCATCACCCCATGACCTGGAGGCACAGGTGTGTATGTGAGCACTTAGTCTGATTTAAAAATGCTCGGGCCTCTACATTTTCTGTTACTGAATGAGGGTCAAGAAGGGAAGTGATTATCAGAGGGACCCGGTCTAGACCTCACAAGCCAGGAGTCGTTGGCGGCTGCCAAGAATAAAGTGTCTTTGGAGAAACAATCTTGCTGGGAAGTCCCTCCCCCTCACTCCCACCCACTCCACCCCCAGCTGGAAAGGGTCATCCCTGGCAGCTGCTATCATAAGAAGAGTGAGGCCAAGCTGACAGCAGCTGTTACAAACATACTGAACAGAGATTTCAGGAGGAAGGCTGGGCCCAAGGAAGAGTGCTTTTATGAAAATACGTGAGGTCCAGGGGTCAGCACTGCAGATTTCCAATAATGGCACGTACTTCGGAATTGTAGCTAGGGTGCTTCTACCCATCACAGGATAGGGAATGCTATAAGGTAGTTCTGTTCTCCTGACACAAAAGGAAAATGCAGACTGCCTTGCCCAAGGCTTTCCAGAGAAATGGATGACACAGACATAACCGATATTGGTACTGTCTGAGGTCCTCCCGCTTCCCTTTGACAAAGCTGCAACACTGCTCATCTCAGTGATACCTTGTTTGGACATCACTCTCTTGGTTGATGTGAATTCAGATCCTCCGAGACAGCTTTGTCTTTTAAAGTCTGGAGTTTGCCAGTCCTCCAGACAGTAGAGCATATGGTTAAAAGCCTGGAATTTAGAGTTAGATAAACATGGATTTGAGTCCTGCTTCTATATCACACCAACTGTAAGGCCCAGGGCAAGTTACTCCATTTCTTTGTACTTTAGGATACTCACGTGTGAAACATGGATTAAAAACAGGAGTTATTTCACAGTGCTGTTGTGAGAATTAAATGAGATGATGTAGGCACAGGGTCTAGCCCAATATGCTTACAATAAATGTCCATTATTATGACTTTATTAAAAATAGGCATGGTTGTTAAACTTGTCCCCCATGAGAAAAGGCTTTGAAAGAGAATTAGGGCTTTGTTTTGCGTGAGGGATTGATTCTTTCAAGGACCGAGGGTCTGTTGACCTTGTATTTTTGGTCAAAATTCCATGAAATTTGGTGCCATAAAGTTCAGGACCCACTCAGGTTCCAGAAGGACCTCTGGATGGGGGTATCTATAAGGCCATTTGACAGATGAGCCTGGACCTTGGAGAGGATTGAGGTTAGAGATACAGATTTGGAAGTTTCTTCCAGGGGAACTTGAATGTGCAACCGAGTGGGCTGTGCTGTGCAGTGGAGCCATTTTTCTAATGGCTAATGATGTTGAATATCTTTTCAGGTGCTTATCTGACACTTGTTTATCTTCTTCAGTGAAATGTGTGTTAGTGCCTTTTGCTCACTTTCTAATGGGTTTGTTTATCTGTTGACTTTTGAGAATTCTTTGTATATTCTAGATACTAGTCCTTTCTCAGACATGTGGTTTGCAAATATTTTCTTTCAGCCTTCAGCTTGCTTCTTCATTCTCTTAACAGGGTCTTTCACAGAGCAAAAGTTTTTAATTTTGATGGAGTCCAATTTATCAATTTTTAAAAAAATTGGTATTAAGAACTCTTTGCCTATTAAGACTTTTAGTTGGTATTAAGACTCTTAGTCTTAGATCCTGGAGATTTTTTCCTATGTTTTATGTTTTACCTCTACGTCTGTGATCCATTTTGAGTTCACTTTTATATAAGGTGTGAGACTTAGATTAAGGTTCATTGTCGTTTGCCTATGCTGTCCAACTGCTCCAGCACCATTTGTTGCAAACTCTACATTTCCTCTATTGGATGCCTTTTGCACCTTTGTCAAAATTAGTTGGGCATATTTGTGTGTGGCTATGACTGGGTTGTCTATTCTGTTCCACTGATCTATGTATCTTAAGACTGCCAATACCTGACAATCTTGATTACTGTAGCTATAAGTCTTGAAATTGGGTAAACTGATTTCTCCCACTTTTTCTTTCTCAAAATTGTTTTAGCTATTCTAGTTCCTTTGCCATTCCATATAAAGTTTAGAAAAATATTACCTCTATTATAAAAAACCTTGCTGTTATTTTGATAGGAATTTCATTAAGCCTACAGATTAACTGGGGGAGAACTGACATCTTTATTATGCTGAGTCTTCCAATCCATGAACATGGTCTCTCCATTATTTTATATCTTTTTTTATTTCTTTCATCAGCATTTTGTAGTTTTCAGCATATAATCCCATATTTCATTTTTGCAGGGGCAGTTGTAAATAATATTGTGTTTTTAATTTGATGTCCACATGTTCATTTCTAGTATACTGAAATGCAATTGATTTTGGTGTGTTTGTCTTGCATCTTGTGACCTTGCTGAAATCATTTATAATTTCTAGTTGTTTTTTCTTGATTCCTTGGGATTTTCTATGTAGACAGTCGTCAGCTGCAAAGAGGTAAAGTTGTTTTTTTTTTTTCCTTTCTGATCTTTATGCCTTTCACTGCTTTTTCTTGCCCTATTGCCCTGGCTAGAACTTCCAGCACAATGTCAAGTAGGAGCAGTGAAAGCAGAAATCCTTGCCTTCTTCCTGATTTCAGGTGAAAACATTTAGTCTTTTACCATTAAGTACAATGTTAGCTGTTCTTTATTAAGTTGTTAAATGCTCTTTACCAAGTTGAAGTTCCCCTCCTTTCCTTTTTTTCTGAGAGTTTGAAAATTGTTAATGGCTGTTGAATTTTGTCAAACATTTTTTCTACAGCATTTGACACAGTCATGTGATTTTTCTTCTTTATCCTGTTAATATGATGAATTACATTGATTTTCAAATATCAAAATAGGCTTTCCTGGTAATAAATCCCACTCAG
Source organism: Grampus griseus (assembly GCF_964374135.1). Taxonomy (NCBI): domain Eukaryota; kingdom Metazoa; phylum Chordata; class Mammalia; order Artiodactyla; family Delphinidae; genus Grampus; species Grampus griseus. Next base: position 37,987,367 of record NC_139001.1, on the reverse strand, counting down.
TTATGGTATATAATTCTTACTGAATTCTATTTGTTAATATTTAAGGATTTTTTTGCATATATATATATATATATATATATATATATATATATACACATACACTTCTTTTTTTGTACTACCATTGTTTGCTTTTAGTATCAGGGTATTAGCTTCACATATGAATTAAAAAGTGTTCCCTCCTCTTCTATGTTTCAGAAGAGATTGGGTAGAAATGGTGATAATTCCTCCTTAAATATGTGGTAGAATTCTCCAGTGATACCATCTAGACCTAGAGATTTCTTTGGGGAAAGTTTTAAAATTCAACTTTTAAAATAATTATACACTATTCAAACGATCAGTACTTCATATTGGTAAATTGTAGTAGTTTGTGTTGTTTTATAAATTGGTCCATTTCACCTAAGTTGTCAAATTTCTTTGCGTAGAGTTATTCACAATATTCCTTTATTATCTTTTTGATGTCTGCAAGGTCTGTAGTAATATACCCTACTTCATTTGTTGATTTTTCAAAAAACCAGGTCATTGTTTCATTGATTTTCTCCATTGTTTTCTGTTTTATTTATTTATGCTCCTATCTCTATTATTTCCTTTTTCTGCTTATCTTGAGTTTATTTTGCTCTGCTTTCTTCTAGATTCTTGAGGTAGAAACTTACTGAATTGAGACTTTCCCTCTATTCTAATGTAAGCATTTAGTGTTACAATTTTTTTCAGCACTAATATGTGTCCCCAAATTTTGATTTGTTGTATTTTCATTCAGTTCAGTGTAGTTTGGGGGATTTCCCTTGAGATGTCCTCTTTGACCCGTGGATTATTTAGAAGTCTGTTGTTTAATTTCCAAGTACTGGAGATTTTCCTGGTATCTTTCTGTTATCGATTTCTAGTTTTACTTCATTGTGGTGGGAGAACACACTCTATATGATTCCAATTCTTTCAGTTTTGTTGAGGTTTGGTTTATGGTTCAGGATATCACGGGCACTTGAAAAAAATATGCATTCTGTTGCTGGGTGGAACAGTCTATAAATGGTGATTAGGTCATCTTGGCTGACTGTATTGTTGAGTTTTTCTATACGCTTGATGATTTTCTATCTAGTTGTTCTATCAATTGTTAAAAGAGAGGTGCTAAAGTCTCCAACTCTAATTGTGGATTTCTCCATCTTCTCAGTTCTATCAGTTTTTGCTTCATATATACTACAGTCTGTTGTTTAGTGTATATACATTTAGGACACTCTCCCTGAATAAGTTCCAATCTTTATTGGGCTGCTTTCCTGATATCCTTTTCCTTGGGCCTCAGCTGGACTGCCTTCCTACCCTCCTCAGGCCTGCCTAATGGGTCTGTAATTGCGTAGGAGGAAAAGAAGAAAGGAAGGGAGAGAAGGAGGGAGGGATGGAGGGGAAGGAGGAAGGAAGGAAGGAGGGAAGGAAGGAAGGAAGGCCAGATAAACTTCTTTTAGGCTAACGTTTAAGTTATATTCTCTAAGACATCTTCCTTTCTGCTACATCATTGAGTCCTTAAAGCTCCCATATCAGGAGCAATGATTCCTCTTCTTTGAAGCCCTTAGTGCTGACTAGCTATTTATAAGGAATTACAGGAAGTGTGTATACATGTGTATGTGCGTGTAATTTTAATTTTGTAGATGTCTTCATACCAATTTGATGCATCAGTACAGCTTTTTAGATCTTGAAACAAAATAAATAAAGGAGAGGTTGCAATAAAATTTGGAGTTGGTGTTGGGAAGTAATCAAATCTACAGAAAAGGCCAAGCTACAGAACAGTACATTTTCATTTTCTCTCTCACCTGTGGATTCTATGAAATACCTTCCTAACAGGATAGTCACCATAATACTTATAAACTAGCATTTAAGTTTTATCACTAAGTCAGGCTTTATCATTCACAAGTGTGATTCATTTTTTCAACAATTTGGTACCTGATAAGTGCTTGGCATTACTAGAACCTATGTCTTATAAAGTTGATATTTAAATTCGCATGTATTTAAAGGGTAAGTTTGTTTTTTTCTTTAGAGCTGAGTGTTAATCTTTCCTAAAATAATGACTCTAAATGTGTGACTCTGTACTGAACCAGTGAGTCATGGGGTGTAATCAAACAATAACTTTATTCTCCCTTTCCGATACCTGGTATAATCTTTATGAGACTACTTCTTTTCCTGCCACCTCAGATAAAATCTCCAACAAATAACAAAAAGTTCTCCAGGCACTTTAGTCACAAACATAACTTCATGTCAGTAATTACAATGTCTGTTATTGTCTGCTATTACATAACTTCATGTCAGTAATTACAATGTCTGTTAATGTCTGTTATTACATTCAAATCCTGAATGCCTTTTAGCACCGAAGCTCCTCTCCGCCTCCCCCAGTGGGGAAGGAGACAAGGCTGACTTCTCTCTTTCCCAGACTATGGCTTCTCCTCCTCCTTTCCCCTCTTGGCTGCCTCTGCCTCCCTCAGGACTAAAGAGAAGAGGGAAAAGGAGGACACCAAGGGTACAGGGACAATGGTCTTACTGACTGGCACCCTTCCGGCAGTGATCCTCTGACTGGGTCAGATGTTTAAAACTGTCTCTCGGATGCTTATTTAGGTTCTCCAACAACTTCCCAACTTCCCCGGGTGACTGCCCCTCTCTGCTGGTAGCTCACATTCCCCTCTCCCCAACCCCAGGCATCCTACACCTCCCCATACTTCCAGGCAGCCCTCTTGAGTCGCAGCCAGGAGAACTCCAGGGCAGCTCTGGCCCTTGGCTCACACTTGGACATTGGGAAACATACACTCTTGACCTATCATTGGTGGGGGTAGAGTATTTCTCAACCACAGCCCTCTTTTTTATTTAACTTCCCAGCAAGCAAGCTCTAATCAGAGCCATTCAGTCTTTAGATTCATCACATGCCAGTCCACTCAGCCCCCTAAAGTGTGTGGAATTCATATCAGATATCCAAGCGATCTCCTTGAAGCTTCTCTCACTGGGCTTGGGATGAGGATTTCTCCCGCGCTATAAGGGCAGGGGAGTGGTGATGGGACGTGAAGCAGAACTATCTCCAAAGAAATCTGCTCTCTGATCTCTTAAATGGGCAAGGGGGCCATGGGTTGAGAACTAGTACCTGACTTTGAAACGTGGGGGCAATGGCTCCACTGTCCTGAGCACTCAACTGAAGGTGAAACTGAAATTGTTTATTTTAATACAACCTATTGAATGGTTCTTTCATCAATTGCCAAATTCATTCATGGTAAAGCCAAAAAAATTTCTTTTTTGCTCTATTACAAAGAGATAAGTGGAACATTTTGTCATAAAATATTGTCTACTCCAGTGTTCTGAACATAGACTCACATCCAAATTCTGATTCAAAACTTGTGGGCTTATATTTTTACTCACAGCAGTGAGGAGGCTGCCAACAGCATCAAAGTATCTGTGCCCACACCTCTGCTCCCTCCCTTAATGAGAGTTCTCTATAAGATTTTATGTTTCTCTTCAACTGAATTAACTAGAAGAAAAAACAAGACTAGCATTGTTGAAGTTTCCACTGCCCATTGGAAGTCCTACTGGGAGGTCATGTTCACCCCCAGTTCCATCTCTTAGCAGAACCTCTGGGGACAGAGAAAAGCCATCAGAGACTTGTTTGGGGCTGGGGTTCAAGTTCACTGGGTTTTCATCGTGTCCTCAGCTGACTGCTAAGTAGCTCTCCTTTTCTGTTTTTTTTAAACCCCTCTTCTATATTCTACTTTCTCAGTCTTGAGAATCTTAATTAGACACTGCCAACGTGAGTACATCTTATACAAAGCCAGGTGGTAACGGTTTCCTAAAGCCCTATGATAAATACAAGACACATTTAAAAAGCAGCATAATTTCAGTGTTCAGTTGCCCAAGACACAACTGTCTTCAGAGAATCCCAGAAATTCCTAGAATATACACACAGGGGCGTTTGTCACCCCCATAAACTCTCCCAGTTGAAGTTCAAATTATCTCATAACAGTGAAAGGGAGAGAAGGTCCCAAAGAAGCAGCCAAATTCCAAGCGATTTGGCACGGTAGAATCTTGGACTGAATTTAATCAGAGGCCTAGAGTTTTCAAACAATCTCTCTAAATTTCCGTAGATAATTTATGTAATTATACTGGCACATACATTTTTCCATTTCGGTAACAAAGCCACAAAGATATTTCTTTCACAGACAAATTTTTAATGTTGTAAGAGAAAAACAGTGTGCCCATATAAACTCACAAATTCCAAGTAGGGGCACGACTCTGATTTTCCTCTCCAGAGTCGGTAAGAATGCATTCCAGATAAAGGAAAAGGGAGGCACAGAGCTCTCCTTTGCCAACTCCCTTCCTCCACTCAAACATAAGTCTTATTCAGACACAAGATGCTTTATTAGCCAAGTCTCCTCTGTTCCACTTTGATATTTTGATCCCAATTGAATATGACTGATGACAGCTCTCAGCATACACTTGTGGGCAGATTTTTGCTTGCACACATGGTACGTACATCTTTGATCAAGCCCAGCTGAAAACACTGGCCTAAGTAGCCAGACGTGGCAGAATTCTGAACCTGTTCTATCAAGGCTAAGGGGTTCACCCTACTTTCTAGAAGTTTTTTGCTCATTGAATGAATTCAATAGTACTTTATATAAGGGAAATAGAATGAAAACAACTTAAATAATTTCTGTTCCCTTTTGATTATAGCAAAATGGACTGAACACAAAGGATGGTTTACAAATTCTAAGCTTATGATCACAGACAGGAGCCGTAAACCACGAATGCCAAGTAAACACACACTAAGAGTCAAATAAAATATGCATCAAAATTAATGATATGCATAATCACAGTAATTGCTCTCTGGGAAAAGAGGCAAAAGACAAATTTTACCAACCTCACAAATCAGCTGTCTCTGATGCCACCCATCTTTTTTAATCCTACTCCTACTCCAAAGCACAAAGGCCCCGGTCTGCTACGGGAGGCCCAGGGGCCATAAATACTCATTTACTTTCTCCACACCTTCCACAGGCCAGAGACATAGGCTAGGAAATGTGACTTAAAGAAAGGTCTCCCTGGACTCTCCTGGTGGTCCAATGGTTAGGACTCTGTGCTTTCACTGCAGGGGGCACAGGTTTGATCCCTGGTCCTGGTCGGGGAACAAAGATCCTGCATGCCGTGCAGTGTGGCCAAAAAAAAAAAAAAAAAAAGGTCTCCCTGAATAATTCTTGCTCAGAGGCTCAAGTAAGCCATTCAGAGCTACCAGAATCATGTATTTCATTGTCATAATTCTAGCATCTAACACAGAGTCAGGACCAACTTGTAAAACAGATAACCCCCTAGGAGGACTGAGGTGTTTGTGTCATGAGATAAGGGAGAAGATTGGCATGGCGGTAGTGAGTCTTAGGTACGTACCTCCTAGTGCATATTGGTTAAGTGGCTTGCTTTCCTAACACCTAGTCCTCAAAGAAATGGGAGTTTTAAGGAGCATGAGTGCACTGAGGTCCTAGTCGAGAGAGAAAGTTAAAGTTAGAAACGATGCCCTTCAAAAAGCCCTTATTGTTCAAAAGCAGTCCTTATTATCATCACAAGGAAAAAATCTTTTTCTTCCTTTCTCTCTCTCTCTACTTCCTTCCTTCCTTCCTTCCTTCCTTCTCTCTTATCTATATGAAATGATTGATGTTAACTAAATTTATTATGGTACTCATTTCACAATATATGTAAGTCAAGTCACTATGCTGTACACCTTAGAATTATACAGTGCTGTATGTCAAGTATGTACATAATTTCCAAGAATCATTATTGCTTTGTAAATCACAGTGTTGACCTAATCGAGGGGATAATTTCATTATCATATAGCACTTGTGAAACGTTCTGTAGACAGAAAACCTTTTCATTGGATAACAGAAATAATGGCCCTGAAAGGGCTTTCCTGAAAAAGGAAAATAATGTGCCATATATCATTTACATAGAAAAAAAGGTGTTATGGGTAAATCATTATCAGAGTTATTATACCATGGGATTAAAGATAACTCATCAAAGTACTTTAAAACAGCACAAGTTATCAAGACTATAATAATCCTTGAAATAAAAGTTCATATGTCCAACGATGACATATGGTTTTCATAGAGAAAACCAATTAAAGACAGCTGTGTCTTAAGTAAACTTTGGAATGCAGGCTCATACGGGTAGTTACAGTAGTAAACCTTCACTCTGCCACTGATTCACACACACACACACACACACACACACACACACACACCTTTCTTTATGGGATCTAAACACAAATCCTATTTGCTGATAGGTCTAGATCAACTTCCATTGCTGGTGTTAGAAGGAAGAAGTGATTACTGACTTATATCTTAACCAAGTCCTACCAAGATTTTGCCCTATGTTGAAAAGCTTTGGATGGTGGTAGAGCTTTGACCAGCAATGGAAGGCAGCATGATGTGGTAAAAATATATATATATTTTTTTAAATCAGGGATCCTGATTCATGGTACCACTTCCTCTACTGACCAGAGCTATGACTTTGGACAACCTAGTAAATGCCCCTGTGGTTTGGTTTGTTCATCTGTAAGATAAGAGATTGCCCCTTGGCCACTTGTGATTCTACTTTAAATTCAGTTTATAGAAGGCTCTGACGTCACTGGCTTCCTACATCTTCCTATGGAACTGGGTGGTTTAAAAATATGTCCACAAATTCTTTGATACTCCTGCGCTTGGAAGGCGGCATCTACTTCACCCCTCTGGATTTTGTGACTGTGGCAATGAACAGATGCCGCAGAAATGTGAACTTCAAGGCTAAATCGTTGAAAGTAATATGGTCTCTTTCTTTTACTTGCTCACTCTCACTCACACTCTCTCCCAGGGCAGATACCTTTAGCAACCCGAGCCACCAGGTAAGATATCCAGCTATTCTGAAAACACCATGCTAGAGAAAACCGCAAAAAGGAACCACATAGAGACGGAGAGAAAGGCCCAAGGAACGTCAGCAATTCGATTCTTCCTACCCACGTGATTGACAAATGAGAGAAGAAGCCTTTGAGATTATGCCAGCCCCGACACTGTAATCTCATAGGGTATTAACTAGAACTGCTCAGCTAAACCACACCTGAATTCCTGACCAGAAACAAATAAGTGATTAGTGTTGTTTTAAGCCACTAACTTTGAGGGTAATTTGTTATGCAGCCACAGTAACTGGAAGACGAACCATGATGGAATTAAAATGGGAGAGAGAAAAAATGCCACCCCCAAGGTCAAGCAAAGAAATCTTTATCATCCACAAGAACCTCAGGAAATGCAGACTTGGAAGTCCGCAGAAATGATGAAGGTACTTACAATTCACCAATAAATGTCACAAAAATCAATACCAGAATAATCACCTTTTTATTTCCAAACTGGGTGATCTTTATGAACATTTTCCCACATTCATAGTTAAAACAAATACAGTAAGAAAGACCCTAAGTGGAACCATTTGAAAAACCAGCAGCAAGGCCAAAGGTAAAGGGCCTCACTGGGGCATCAGGTCATTTCTATGTAGGCGCTCACACCATCGCTTGCGGGCTCTCTGCCTCATGCCTTTCTCAATAAACTATGCAGTTGATGAAGGGCAAGTGTTTCACCAAACACACCTTCAAATACTCTGAAAAGTAGGGCTTCTCCTTTAAAAGAACAAGGAAAACAGTTGGAGTCCAGTAAGGAAGGTGGCACCTATCATTGGACCAGAGATGGTGAGTTTGGGATACCCCATGTATCCTGGTGAAGCTGAATCAAGGGTGGTGCTCAGAAGACAGCAAATGATGGCCTGCAGTCAGGATTCAGCCACAAACCCACAATTTTTCTTTCTAACCCACCCAGTGTTTTCAAAGCAGGAAATTCCACACAAAAAGTCTAGATTTGTAGCTTCTCTTGAAACAGTGGAATTCTAGCAAACCTGGCTCTGCAGTACCATCTGGTCTCCATCAGCTGCAGCTGACTAGCTGTTTCTCCCCTCAGACAGAACATGTCCTATTTGCCACCGTCCCCACCACTCCCTATTATCCACACCTGGGCTCACTTCGCTTGTTTTTTATATTCCTGTGCCTGTAGACATTTGAGTTTGCATCTGGTAACCTACACCAAGAAAGGAGTTTCAGACTCCAAATCAAGTGTTTCTTGATCACTAATGGGTTTGAAATTTGGGGTGGTTTAGAAATTCCAGTAAATTCTGCTGTTATACCCTTGCCGATTTCTTTTCCTAAACCACAAATGTGGGACTATAACAAACCCATATGCCTAATGGTTCTGTAAGTCATCTGATACTGTTACTGGATATTGGGGCGCTAAGTGGGACTCTGGAAATATATACTAAGCTTATTTGATACATCCAAATTATCTTCAAAATACAAACTGTGTCCACAACAGGGTCTAAAATTCCTAGTCCAAGTTAATGCGGAAAAGAATCAATTGTTAGTCAGCTCTGAGATTAGAATGGGCAGAAATGGAACAAAAAGACCTACATATTGTAAAGGGAAACAATTTAATAGCTTACCACAGAATATCTTTCCAGGTGAGTTCCCGTGGGGACTGAATTAGGCAGTGAGGGCACATTTGTTGAGAGATTAAGACCAGCATTTTCAGGTTTGGGTGTATGTGTGTTTGTGTGAGAGAGAACAAATCAAGACAAAACAGCTCACCAATTCCAGACATTGTCTGTGGCCATAGGCAGCAGCATAATGTATGCTATTGTAGCCTTCCTTGTCCCGGATAGATGCATTTGCATCATGTTGAAGCAGAAACTCTAGACATCTGTAAGTATAAAGATGAGATGTTATTTCAGAAAACATCTCTGGACCAAAAGGGATAATTAATGTAAATATTCTCTGAAAACATCTCTGGACCAAAAGGGATAATTAATGTAAATGTTCTCTTATTATAAGTGTTCCACAAAGCACTTTGTGAGTTGAAGTGTTTCTTTAAAAATCCTACAGCAATGAGGGTTTATGTACTGGATGTTTTTTGTGTGTTTTCTGCAGCTATCTTTATTTCAACTTAAATTTTTTTGGCCAAGCCACACAGCATGTGGGATCTTAGTTCCCTGACCAGGGACTGAACCTGCACCCCCTGCAGTGGAAACGCAGAGTCTTAACCACTGGACCACCAGGGAAGTCCCCTCCTTCAGCTTAAAATAGCCATTCTAGAATTCAGGAAAAGCTTTAGGAACTAGAGGGTAATTAAGTTTTTTTTTCCCTTCTCATCTTAAGGTACAGAACCCGCCTGTCATCAAGATTACTGAATAATAAGTTTTAGAGCTCCACATCCAAAAGACAAGTTCTCAGCATAATAAAGAAGTGGTCAAGATATTGCAATGGGATAAACCTCAAGAGAGGGGTGTTTATTTTTAAACCTTGCTACTGGAGACTCTGAGATCAAAAGGTTGGAAAAATAAATAAAATAATATTAAACTTTATAATAATAAAATTTTAAATAATATTTAAAGTAATAAAAGCCTTTTCTGACACAGTTCTAATTTTTTCTGAAAAAAACACCATCTTTGCAATAGGTAAGAGGAAGGGGAGTGGCGCCACCTCCGCTGAAGAGCCCCAGACTCCAAGACACAGGTACTCGGGGACGTAATGTGTTCTGTTCAGGGCGTGTTGCAAATGGGACCATCCTGCTGGTCAAAGAGGGAAGACCTAGACAGGGAGCAACGTTCCACGATTTCGGTTTTATTTCTGTGACAGTGGGACAAACATGTCCTCTACAAGGCCAGGGTGATTCAATTTCATACTCAAATCAAAACTGTAAGGTCCTAAATATAAGCTTGTATATTAAATAAGACCTCAATGGACAATTTCTATAGTTTACTCAAAAACCTTAAAATTACACTTACCTAAGGCAAAAGGAGTAAATAAAGCACACACATAGAGAGAGATGAAAACAGACATTTTAATTTCTAGAAAATCTGATGAAAGAGGAATTTTTTAAACCAAATACCTACATATCACATGATTCATCCATAAAATTCTCTGTAATAAATCAAACTATTATTGGAGTGCTGATGTATCAGGCTGTCTTTGGTGATTTATACCTTAAAAGGAAGTCTTTTTTTATTTTTGTAATTAAATGTCCATGGACTGAATCCTAGGTGTGACTCATTTTAAACTGAATTTGGCTCCTGAAATAAAATCACTCAGTAGGAATAGCATTCTAGTGAACACACAATTCCCAGCTTCTGAAAGGATTATACTCTAAAAATCAGTTGATAAATTTAATATGTAATTTGGAAAATACTGGGATTACTCCCAAAGAGCTATTTAATGCAGAATACAGCTGAACTATAACTGTCAACAGTACTATTAGAAATAACAACAATACTACAGAACGTGAATATTCTCCACATTGTTCCTAAGGGAAAATGAAATCCAGTCTTAACTGGGAATGCTTGTCTTCTTTACCACCCAGGGCCCTGACTAGTAATTTTGGCACCTAAGCTGCAAAATCAAGAGAGGCGCATTAGGTCAGGGGTGTATTTGGACAAGGGGAGTAGCATTTCATTGCATGAAACAGATCTCCAGCAGGCTGGTCCCTGCCTTCCCCTGCCTCTCCTGCTCCTTCCCTCTCCATCAGATGTAGAGAGGGCTGCTCTGGCCCAGGACAAGCTTGCATTTCACTGGAGAAGGGAGTGTCTGCTGAGGTGGCTTAAAATTCTACAGTATTTGAATACCATTATTTTAATTTTGGACTATTAGGCAAAACCTTTGTTATTCTGATTTACTCACAGCGGTGTTTCCTGTGCTCACCCCAGGAACAGTCAAAGTTATGTCCCCACAACTTGCACTGGGGCCTCACTTGCTAACCACACCTTTCCCCAGTGGTCTGGACATGGGAGGAGAGCCCAGTGGGCAGTGGGAAGACCCCAGAGTGGATATGAGCATTCAAGTCAGAGAGAAACGGGTCCCTCTGACAGCAGGAGAAGAGAATAAGCAAGTTAAGGACTGTGTGTGTGCAGACTCTTAGAGCACTACATCCACTGAGCCTCACAGGGGCAGGACACAAACTGTGGGCACCAGTTATTCAAGTGTTCATTCATTCAACAAACAGTTACTGATCACCAGCTACCTACTGGGCACTGCACTGGGCAGAGCACAACCTTCTCACTGCCACTTCCAGTGCACGAAGGGCTCTCAGAGGAGGAAGCATTAGGGGTTCCCACGTTATCCACAGCCCTGGGTGCTGGCAATCACTCCATCACAGTAATAGCTGAATCTCTGTCAGATACCAGAGCAGGGCAGGTGGGATGAGGGGTGACAGAGCAGCTGTCTGCAGGAAGCAAGGAGCTGTTTGTAAGTTGATGGGTGTTTTCTGGGGAGAAGGGGAGAGTACGACTGGTGCATTTCACACCAAAATCTCAAAACATTTATTCATAGAATCTGCTAAATTGTTATCCTCAGGTCACAAAACGGGAGCCTGAGGCCCTCAGAGGAGGCTTAATATGTCCCCTGAGGCATACTACATGGCAGAGTGAGAAACTGTATTTAACGTACCTAGTCCTAAAAACTGCTGACCAAGCACAGTGATGGTCACGGCAAAGGTTTCAATTTTAGAAAGAGTTCCTTGTGTGAAAACAGCATATTTGAAGGATATATTAAAAGAATAGTTTCTTCTTCAACAAAGGCAAGCCCACATCACTTCTGCAAGAGCCCAAGTGAGACCCCGAAATAGTAAGGCTGGCCCATGCGCAACCCAGAGCAGCAGACAAAGCATCAGTAACTACACCTTGTTCTTAAGCTGAGAAGAAACTTACAATGCAGCTTCCTTTTCTTTCAGCTCTCTGTCTCTTTCAAGTTCTTCGGAATTTTCATGGGCGTTTCCTAAGATAGTCTTACTTCTCAGCATAAGGGAAAGAAAAAAAAATTACAATTAGTGGCAAAGTTGCTGATGATTTTGGTGCAGTTTATATCTTAACAATTTCTCCCCCGACTCAAAAGAAGCAAGTGCTACTGATTTTTCATGGAGGATATACGTGGTTCTCCCCAAGGCCATCCAGTAAGTCTGTTCTCTCCCAAGGAATCCGACTGAGAACATGACTTTCCTAAAACTTCCACCGAGGTATCAGTGATTAAGACAGCAGTTATGCTGCCCACCCTTCCATGAGTATTCTAAACTCCCCACGGAAAGAGGAAGTGACTAGCTTAAACGTCCCTGGCTTCTACAACATTCCTTGCTGCCTCCTTGGCAGTTGAGCATCTCATTTATCCAGGAATAAATGGATTCCTAAGCACCCCTTATGTGCCAGAGCAATTCTTCACTATCTAGGATTCCTCTGCCAGCTCTTAACAGATGAAGTATACTTGTCTCCCATTCTATTCCAAGCGAACAGCATAGAGCTTGGCATATAGTAGATGCTCAATAAATGTTTGTCGAATTAATAACATGCGGCCCTGGGATCCTGAGGCTACAACAGTCTTGCCGGTACTATATGAAGGAAAATAAGCTGCGTTTTCCAAACTGTGGAAATACGGATCATAATCCATTACTGAATTGTGAAATCAATTTAGCGGGTTGAAGTCAGTAGGGTTTTTTTAATGAAATAAAAGTATATCAAAATGCATCCCACACAGCAAAAGTAAATATGGTTTTATGAAATCTTTGTTTCCATTTTCCATACATATGTATAAAACATATATATGTGAGTGTGTGTATTGGGTCATGATGTAAAATGTATTGCTTAGTGTGGGTCATTGTCTAATGCATTTGAACGCCACTGCTCTACAAGAAAAGGAGCTAGTACTGACCCAGAAGCAACTCCATAGCATAGGGCAGCAAATAACTCAGTAGTTCTCCAAACAGGATCACCGAAAAGTATTCCTATGAAGGAAGGCCTGGTCCTCAAGTCTTTGAGAACAGGCTCATAAACTGTGGGTACCTCTTCCACCTTTTCCCCCTGAACTGGTTCACTTGATTCTGCTTTCCATTCCTAGCCACCTAGAATCCACATATGATCAGGGTACCCAACTTTCTGTATTCCGGCTCCTGAAAGAGTATTCATGCCCAGGTTGGAACAACAGTGCCTATTTTAAAATACTGATGCTGCATTTGAAGACTATCAGGATTATGCATAGATGGATATTTTTGACACATGACGTATTTATTAGCAAATGTAAGTCTTACAGCAAATGAAGCGTGTAAGTGGTGATGATGAAAACCGCAGTATATGACAAAACAAATTTTGACAGGTTTTGAATGAATTGAAAACCTGGGCTTGACAGCTCCACTTGGCATTCAACCCAAAGAACAGAGAGGAGAAGTAATTGTGCAGTGACACATATTAATCAAACGTAAAGAGAGCAGAATGGGAAACCCGGGGCTAGGGATGAAGCAATTCTAACTCCTTCAGGTCTGGGTGAGAGGGATTCTTCATTCACACTCTCTGTGAGGCGGTAGGAAGAAAACTTAGCAACCTCCCCCCACCTCCCCCACCCTGAGAGGAAACAGAAGTAAGGCTGTTTTTACTTTCTATCCATGTCTGATGCAGCAGCATAGTGCAAAGCGGTGCGGCCCCAGTCATCGGTTTCATTAACGCTGGCCCCTGTGGTCACTAATGTCTCAATACAGTGGAAATGACAATTTGCAGCTGCATAGTGCAGAGGGGTCCTGAAAAACAAACAGCAGTCTATGACTTCATTCAGTCTGCAAAACAGACGCCCATCACTACACCAGCACAGACAGCAGTATTCCTAGGGGTGTTGGCTCTCAGTGTGGAGGCCAAGACACATGACTTTCTCTGACTTTATGTTACAACGAAGGCTACAAAGATGGTGGCTTCAGACAAGGCCACCCACCTGTAGATCTCTCCTTTCTCTCCATTCCTAGTGCCTATCCTGGTTCAGGTCTACATTACTGCTCCTCTGGACTCTTGCAATACCACCCCTTTTGGCCTCCTCTGCCCTAATGCAACTTCCACGTAACTTTTAGTGGGCATCAATGAAGAACTGGATTTTCTAAGGTCCAATACCTACATATAACAAACCTGTACTAAAACCTTCAGTCCACCCCAGTGAACAATGCCTTGATTTTTTAGTTTGGAATTGAAGACTTTCCCAAGCTAGCCCTGGTCTATCTTTATAAAGTCTCTCTCTCTCCCCTAAATGTGTCTAATGCTGTTTCCAAACTGAATGACCTGAGGTTTTCTTGATCATGTCCTCACTTCCTCCACCTTTCCTCGTGCTGTTTTCTTCCCTGTACCAGCTAGTATTATGGCGTGATTTAGCTATGCATGCAAAGGACAAATAAGGTAAGAAAAGTTCTATGACCCATCCCAATAGCCAAAGGGGCTATAGGTGGCCTGTGTGTGTTTCATGTTTTATTTATTTATTTATTTAAATTGGGGTATAGTTGCTTTACAATGTTGTGTTAGTTTCTGCTGTACAGCGAAGAGAATCATATATACATCCCTCTTTTTTGGTACCTTCCCATTTAGGTCACCACAGAGCATTGAGTAGAGTTCCCTGTGCTATACAGCAGGTTCTCATTAGTTATGATTCATGTTTTAAATGTGTCTAAAGATTTATCCCAAAATGAAATGTTCAATAAATACAATAAAGTGCTCCAGATCTTGTGACCAAATTCTGGGTTGGAAGGGCTGAAGTGTTCTACTCTGCTACAGACAGAATTTTCTAAACTATATCCATGTGGGAAATCACATATTTTACAGATACAAATATATATGCACATATAAAATATGTAATCCTCCACATGGATACAGTTATATATATATATTGGAAGCATCAGAGAAACAACTCGCACTTCTAAACAGAAGCAGGGAGAGGAGATTCTTTCCTCGTGCCTTGTGCCTGCTTTGTTGGTGTAGAAGGGGTTTCCTTCTGAGAATGGAATCTCCCCAGCTAGCTTCGCTGTTTACCATTTCAACGTAACACGATTTCCAGATGGACTGCTCCCCACTCCTTTTATTTAGGCACTTGAAGCAGAGTTCCCTGTTTACATACCTCCCACACTTGTCCTTTTTATGGAAATCTGCTCCGCTGCTCTGCAAGAGTTTTATACATTCCACATTACTAGAAAGACAGGGAAAACATCATTAAGATGGTGGCGGTCAACTGCTGGGCTATCTTCAGAAAGAGCTGTTTTCTGCAGAGCGCACGCCCAGATGAAATGAGAGAACCAGCTTTAAATTCTGCTAACACAAAAATAACCTGAACACATTAGAGTAATGCCATATCGTAAGGATCTAAAGTTCCCACAATTCCTTTTTCAAAGCTAATATATCAATACGTTAGAGAGCTTGATGGAACATTTTCAATTCCATGACTAAAGAATTTAATGATTATTACGTGATGAAACCTTTCAGTGATGGTTTTCATCATTTACCCTAAAATTCTCTTTCAAAACCATCAAGAGTTTATGGAACAACCCCTTAAACCTAGAATAATTTCATGTCACCTTTAAACAATAAGCCAGAATGGATGAGCGTTACCTTTTATCACAGCAGAATGAATTCACTATGATAACCATTTTCGACCCAGACTCTCCTTAATGGAAAATAAAACAGCAGCATTTCCCTGTCTTGGTAATCTAGGTAAATGAACGTGCAGAACCAAGGCCGAAAATGATGTAATGGAGCGTAGTGATCTTCCAAAGCTTCTTTGTCATTTGCAGAAGCAATAAATCATGTTTAGTAGAGAGAAAAGAACCCATTGAAGTGAATTTTCCTATTGAAGGGCATATAGCTAAACACTAATCCTAATAGGGGTTTCAGACATGAATCCAGAATGGTTTGTTGCCACTTTTCTGTACAGGTCTGATATTTTTTACAATGGGGGCATAAAAAGAGACACTCATCCATCATTGTTCTAAACTTAGGATGCTAAGAAGTGGCCTAGGATTTATGACTTTATTATCGTTTAAATAAGAAAAATGATCTCATTAATGATAAGCGTGAGGAGGGCTCTCCCCACCCCACTTCCACCTTTTACAGCCACCTTTCGCAGAGAACTAGCGACTAGTTTAAGTCATAAAATATAAGAACTTTATGAGGTCATTATGTGTTGGTGTAACATGTCAGCTGATGTAAAGCACCTGTCTCTTTGAGCCAAAGGATCAAAGACAGAGACAGATCCAAGTTGCGTGGCTCAGGAAGTTCATACAATTTGAGGAAATGGGGTGAGGAGAAGGAGGTTCACTTTAAAAAAATAATAACAAAATTATGAATATAAAACTAGATACAACGGGCTTCCCTGGTGGCGCAGTGGTTGAGAGTCCGCCTGCCAATGCAGGGAACACGGGTTCGTGCCCCGGTCCGGGAGGATCCCACATGCCGCAGAGCGGCTGGGCCCGTGAGCCATGGCCGCTGAGCCTGCGCGTCCGGAGCCTGTGCTCCGCAACGGGAGAGGCCACAACAGTGAGAGGCCCGAGTACCGGGAAAAAACCCAAAAAACTAGATACAAGACTTTGGAAGGGAGCCATGCAAATAAAGGGCCCTAAAGCTTCACAGTCAATCCACCTCTGTTAAATAGGTAATACCTTTGGTCATATACAGTTGACACATGGAGAAGCACTGCTGTTCCTTAAGACTAGGAAACTGATTAAGAACCAACACCTTATCCAAACGAGGACATCCAAAGGAAACCATGTTTGGCCAATGTGTGGTCATATGTCAACAATATATTGATCAGAGCCTTAATCTAACCACTTATATGAAAAAGAGTATCTGATGAAAAATTCTCTTTACAACTTAAAAAAAAAAGGCAAGGATTAATTCACGTTTTGCCTATCCTTTGGGTTTCTTGACCTTTGTTCACATTTAATCATTATAAGGACTTAAAAATCAGTTTTGAAATAAGGACCAAAATGTCTGTAAATGAACATGAATTAACTCAATCCTGGATTCCCTTGATCATCAACCACCTTCCAGCAACGAAGAGGAAAAACTTAGGAACAAATCTCAAATTATTTTCTTTTGGTGGAAGAGGTACCAAGTAAGTATATATTCTATAGACTAAAGACCTACAATTTAAAATAAGAAAAAAAAAAAAAGAGTGAGAGAAGAGAAAACAAAAGAAAAAATATTTTCTATATGAGATGGGCTAACACTTTTTCTTTGGAAAAACAAACACACGAGTAATCTGGAAATTCAACACAGTGATATTTGGTATTGGTAGAAAGAGTTCTTACCCGTTTTACTAAAGAAGTTGCCTTTGATCCACAGACAACTTAAGTCAGGTAAGATGAATTAGTAATTCGTTCATAAGATAACAACTAAAATTGTTAACTACTCACCCTCCTGCAGCAGCAGCGTGAAGGCACGTTCTTCCAAATTTATCTGGGGTGTCTATTTCAAAGCCTGCAGACAGCACGTGCTCATTACTAAACAAGGATACTATGCTATACTTTTGTCCTAGTTAAACCACAAGAAACATTGCAGAGACAGAAAAATCAGTTAGTAGAAAAACCAGAACGCAAGCCACTGTAGTCAGAAAGAGGTTGTCATGGAAACGATCGGTAACTGCTCAAGCTTGGCAATTTTATAGGAAGAACCGTGAAGTCAAGAAGAATTTATTTTCACATTCAGCCCTGGGTGAACTACAGCCCCACATTTCAATCCCAGGATAGAAATTTATGAAACCAGTTTGAGATAAGTAGGGCAATAGACAGGCAGACAGAACACATAGAGAAAACATGGAGGGCAAAGGAGTAATCGTAGCATGCTAGAAGAGATATTTTCTTAAGTGTATTATTAGCTTTCAGTTGGTTTAAGGTTTGGGAAACGTGCTTTCATGCAGGGGTTATTGTTAAACATGCCAAAAGCAGTGAAAGCAGAATCAATCATAAGTAAAGAACTTAAAGGAAAAACAAAAAAACAAAAAAACCCCTCTGGGATATCTGTTGAATGAATTCTTAAGCAATCTTTGCCTTGCAGACCTCTATCACCTTTGAAAGCCAGGAACTTCTAAATACATGGAGGTTGGCAGAAGCAGTGATAAGAAAGATTAGCAAAGCTCCAAACCAGAAAGAATTTCTTGGTTCCAAATAGACCCGCATTAAAAAAATTAAAATGAAACCTAGTTGGAGGGGTATCAACCACAGCAATTTTTCAGAGCTCAGGGAGTGGGATGGTAATTTGACATTTTCTACCATTAAAACGTAGGGGATTCGGCCTTTTCCCTTTGTTGAACAATATGAAATGTTATGCCACCAATCTAATCCTCAAAGATGTTTTCTCCTTCTATGAGAAGCTTCCTGTAAGCTATGGCCATCCCTGCCTGCCTCTCACTCTGGACCACGCGAGCTTTAACTTGATAAACAGACAAGACTCTCATTCTGGGGCAGGAATGCTGACATTCAAACGGCTTCAACACCATGAGTCGCTGGGAGCTGTCACATGCAGTTAGCTGTGGACACAACTCATCCTGCCACGTCGGGTCACGGATGACATGAAGCACAGGCAGCCGCTCATGCTGACCAGACACCTGAAGCCACACGGCTCATTTGCAGGACATGTTAAGCCTGATCTGCGGTAATGGAGTTACTTACCCGATGACAATAACTTTCTGCAGCAGTCAGAGTGAGCATTGAGGGCAGCTAAATGTAAGGGGAACATGCTATGGACTCCACACCTGAGGAGGAAAAAAACAGAGCAGCTCACGGTAACAGATCTCAAGACATCCGCAGAAGGGGGATGATCTTTCTATAAGTTCTCTGATGAAAATTAAACCCATGAGACCTTGCTTAGGGACTCTTGGCTGAAATAATTAGGCAATCATTTCTATCTTAAAATAATAAAATCCCGGACCTAAACCACAACGAAAAGCCCATAACAATAGAAATAGATCTTTTTAAGAAAACATTTCACATGAACAGTGACTCTAAGCATTTAAAATTAATTTCTTTTTCTTTCAGCTTAGCAATTTTGTCCCATTCATTCACTCATTCATTCATCTGTTTATTCATTCATCACTTTATAAGCATCAGATACCATGCTAAGTGGAGAAAACATGAAACTGACAAACCCTTGACTTTGAAAAGCAACCTGTTCTATTCCTTGAGTTGATAAGCAAATATTTATTATTGACCTATTATGTACCAAGCACTTTGCTAAGAGTTAATAATGGCTGTATTACTGGAAATAAAATTTGGGATGAGAATTAAAACTCATTCTTCATATTCTTCCTCATTCTTTATATACATGTATACACAAATATTTAATATGTATAAATATTCACCTTCGGCAAGTGAAACTTCATTTTCCTAATAGCCTTTTATTTTGCACGTTAACCCACACAAGAATAACAGTCACAAAATAGTTAATAGCTATCTTGCATATATTTCATACATCTAGCATATTTTCCCTAACAGCATTACAGAAAGAATCCACTTCTTAGACTGACCCCTGCAATAACACAGTCCCTGGAACAACGCCCTGAGAGACAGGCAGCTTTCTGATGGCAGTGCTTTGGGCCTTAGAATTAAATCTTCCCTTAGAATTAAATCTTCCTCCTCCTGCCCATCCCCTCTCCCCAAACAAGGACCCAAAGTCAAAGTCGTGAGTTGAATTGTAGTTCAAATCAAACAGCACCATCAGGAGGTTCCTGTGTACTTAGAAGCGTGTTAGTGATCCCTTCTCATAACATCTCATTTTATTCAAATAATATATTTCAGATTTTGTAAATCCTCCACATAACACAAGGAGTATGAGACTATTTATATTTACACCTGCAGCATGAATCATCTAAGTTTCTTCCCTAGCAGAAAGTGGCCCGTTTCCAGATTCTATCCTGAATGAAAAACTACATGTGATTTAATTTGTTAAGCTTGAGACACAAGAATTTTATTTGCTGTCTCAAAAGTTATTACGATGTGCGTGAGTATGTGAAAGTATATACATGTTCACAGATAGTTCATGGTATTCAGTGTTCTGCAAAATTCGAGTCTGCTAGCAATTAACCGCCTCTCTCTTTGCATGAAAACTTCTTTTAATTTGTTGGTGTTTTTGTTCAGTCTTCCCTCTGTTCGTTTTCCTTTCCCTATATGGAGATTTCCAACCCAGTGTATATAATAGCTGGCATCCATCAAGAGATGCAATTTGCCCGTCTTCCGGGTAGTGTCACGGGGAGGAGAACTGCTTGTAATTGCCTCTCTTGTCATTTACAAAAAAAAAAAAAAATTCTGAAAAGCAATCGCATGAGTGACAACCTTGATGCTCGTGAAAAGGAAGAGAGAATTGGGGGATGGGAGAGAAGCTTTTTATTCGTGCTGCTATTTATACTGTTCCCTCCCTATGCCAATGAAACACACTAATTTTTTTTGATGTATAACATGTTTTAAAAGCTCTTTACTAAATGGAACTTTAAGCTAATAGGATTTTACCTAACCATTTTATTTGTTTGGGGGAGTTAAGGCAAAAATCTTTGATTAAATATTTCTGGACATTTGCAAGAAGAAAATGGATAGACTATTTTCTAGGATGATTGTGAGTTCCTGTAAGAACATGCCTAAAACAAGGAGTGGATTTGTCAAGATTTCTTTGAGTCTTCCTCATTCTTTATATACATGTATACACAAATATTTAATATGTATAAAAATATAAATACTTCTAGTATTTTAAATATTTTAATATTTTCTATATACATACACATACTCACACACATATATAGACACAACATTTATGATATAGTTTATATAGGTACATAAAATATACAACTTTATATTAAATAATACAAGCAAATGAATTAGAGAAAAGAGTATCAAACTCTAATAAAACAATCAAGAAAAACATAAAGTATGAGATATTTTAACAGCCTCAGTATAACATATTTCATAAAATTCATATTAACACTTCTAACCAACCTTACCATTTAACACCATTGTCTTTAGGTAATTTGTCACACTCTACATTAGCTAATAATTTCATTTTTTTCTGCTGCTACTTATAAACCTGAGAAGGTAAGGGAGGCAGAACTCTAAAAGGCCTAACAAAAATTCTCTTTGATATATATTTTTTATTCCATAGTTAATAAAAAGTCACTACCTCAATGCAGGTTTTGAAACATATTAATTGAGACTCAAGTGCTATTGGCATTTGAACTTGAATATGATGCTCTGGTTCAAAGAGAAAAACTAAGTATCAGGCCGAGACGGGAAAGAAAGTAAAAGTAGAATTCAGAATCTCTGAATCACTTCAGAAATGATTCATGCGTTTCAAAATAAAATTTCTCCTTTGTTGTTATAAAATAAGACTGCTTATGAAGAAAGGATCTTAAAACCTTTAGCAGGAAACTTAGGATTTGGCTGTCTCAGTCAAATAAGAAGCATCGCTCTGATTTCATCAGGTCTACATCAAGGAAGATCAAGAAATAAAGATGTCAGATAACACTAAACTTAACAATGCATAAATTACAGGAAAGGGAAGACCAATTCCAGTTAATTTGCTACATTTATTTGAGCAGTCATAAAATTAATGGAACGTGTTTGTATTAGCTGTTTCTAATTTAGCTGTTAGCTGGCATCTCCTACCCAGTTATCTCAGAATAAATGAGGTCAGAATAAATTGTAGAGAGCCATCAGAGGTGAGGAACGGGTTTTTGCACCATTAGAATATCAGTTTTTTTAAGTTTTCCCCTTGGCATCGGGGGACATGGCTGTCCCTTTCCATATCCAGGCTTTTCTAGAGCCTTCCCTTAGGCCATATGGTAAAAAACACTGTGGTTAAGGTGATGGGGTCAGAACCTTTGGGTTTCAGTTCTAGCTTTGCCATGTGCTAGCTATTTGATCTTTGGCAAATACATAATGGTTCCCTCACCTGGAAACTAAAGATAATAACAGTGTCAATCTTATAGAACAACTGTAAGGACTAATTGAGATAATGTGCATAAAGTGCTAAATAGAACATGTGACCCACGGTTAAGCCTTCACCATTCATGTTAGTGGTATTTTTGCCCTTGCAATTATTATTAGCTTAGTTGGATAACCAGCAGTCTGAGTTTTGAAGTGGTAATCAGGTTGTACTTCCTTAAAATCAGGTGTGTGACTCCTTAAAACCCAAGAATGAACTGTGATCAACTAGCATTTCTGTTCTCTCTCTATATTTCAAAATGCTTTACAATACTTATCTCTCAACTCTCCCAGGGAAGGTGGGATTGGTTTAGTTTTGCCCACCAAGTGGGCGAGACAAAAAATTTGATGATTTTCGATCATCAGATGATTTTATGATTCTTACTCAACTGATCACACCAAACCCTAAAACAAACTTCTTATTAATTTTATCTATGCCATTCCAAGCATTTATCACACACCCGTAAGTTACAGGCACTTGGGATAACTGACAACAATGAGGCCTGGTCCTTGCTGTTTACGACCTACAGACATTTTCAGTGGTTCCTTCTGTATCAAGTCCAAACACTCTAACGTGGCTTACAAGGCCCTTTCTGGATCTGACTGTTGCTTAATCTCTGTGACCTTCTGTCCATTCCTCCTGGAAGAGCCAGGCTCTGCCCAGCCCTAGGTTTTCACATGCAGGGCCCCCCTGAAACTCTTCCCATTCTCTCCTGCTTCTCCCAGTGTTTCTCAAACTAGTCAGTGCATCTCTGAGGGTTGCTGGAAATATCTTAGGGCTTTTATGAGGTCTCTGTGGCAATTTTTTTTTTTTTTTTTTTTTTTTGCGGTATGCAGGCCTCTCACTGTTGTGGCCTCTCCCGTTGCAGAGCACAGGCTCCGGATGCGCAGGCTCAGCGGCCATGGCTCACGGGCCCAGCCGCTCCGCGGCATGTGGGATCTTCCCGGACCGGGGCACGAACCCGTGTCCCCTGCATCGGCAGGCGGACTCTCAACCACTGCGCCACCAGGGAAGCCTTCTGTGGCAATTTTTAAATTGTCTTTTCCTTTTGATGGTAATCTAAAACAGCTGGCATCAAAGCATATTTCAGCTCATCTGAAGGACCACCATATCATCACACACCTCTGTCAAATTTCAGCGCCCACATTTGTACTTAGG
Source organism: Grampus griseus (assembly GCF_964374135.1). Taxonomy (NCBI): domain Eukaryota; kingdom Metazoa; phylum Chordata; class Mammalia; order Artiodactyla; family Delphinidae; genus Grampus; species Grampus griseus. The sequence continues at coordinate 37,964,405 of NC_139001.1, read as the reverse complement.
ATCACAGCTGTGCTGGTAGTCCGACTTTAATTGCCAGGGGCTAATGAGAAAAGAAGGTGGACTTAATAGAAAATGAAATGTCTGAGTCTAGGGAGGGCCAATGATAATGTAGCACACTGAGCCTCCTGGATGCGCGGAATTTGGCAGTAGTCTGAGTAAAGATCTCTGCGCCATGTGACGGGTCCACTGCCCACCACTTTAAGTCACTGCAAAACCTCCACTCCCATGGTGTGTACTGGATCCTAAAGACTCAGCACCTTAGCCACCAGGACCATAATCCCATGCAAAATGTGAAATATCACATCATCCACTACAAAGAAGGGCAGCAAGCCTCCTGCCCAGGATCCAGACAGCCGAGGATGGAGCCCCATTTCCGCCCACTAGTTCTATGACCTCAGGTAGGTAACTGAACCTCTCTGTGCCTCCTTTGCTTCACCTGTAAGATGGGCATAATCATAGCCCTTACCCCATGGGGTTGTTGTGACAGTTAAATGTAACCTCTCAGAGTGGGGCGTAGCATAGGTAAGCACTCATGAGTGTTTGTTACTATTGTTGTCCCGTGCAGTTAATGTGAACATTGGTGGTTTCTGTTTGCATGTATTTTGTAATTTTTTTGGATTTATTGCTATATTAGAGTCAAAAGCCTAAGGAGTTTCTATCTAGTCTTATATTTGTACATATTCAAACATTATAATAAAAATAATCTAAGTTGATACTTGGGATCTGAAAGACTTTCAATGACATAACTAATCACTCCTTGTCCTACAAGTTAACATCCCTCTTCCTGGAAGCTTTGCTGGCCCTGCTATCTCCCAGATATGTTTTCCTGGATCCCAGGGGCACCTGGCGACTGTTCTGGCATCACACTTAGCATGTGTGATTGTCATTGCCTGTTTACTTCTTTCCCCCACCTCCGTAGGCTATCAATTCCTTGGCAGGGAGCTCTGTGACCCCAGAACCTGACACAGTGGGTGACACTTAACAAGCTATCAACAGATATCTAGCGAATATAAGAATGTCAGAACCAGTTACCTGTAAAACTACAATACTGCTAATTCTGCCGCAATTGAGGCAGAAAAAGCAGTGAGAGCATAATTGGTAAGATGGAAGACAAATTAAAATCATAGAGACAAGCACCCCAAACCTAACAAAGTTAAAGAAGAAAAAACCCAATGGCTCCGATACCACGTGAAGTTGCGTAAGCACTGAGTCATGCTGCAGAAACTTCTCTGACTTAAAGTTCAGAGAAGCAAAAAGAATAACAAAGAACATTCAATCAAGGCCTGAGAATAAGATGCAAATAAGTTCATCAGAAAGTAATGACCATAAAACTTGTCATAAAGAGATCTTTAAAAATACATTGGCCATATTGTTTATGAATGAAAATGGGTTATTTTCATAAATGCTCTTTGTTCACTTATTTACAGAAGGAAAGGCCTGCTTTTCTCCTCTTTAAGGAGCTCCCCTACATAAATCTACAAGGAACCCAGAAAACAGTGACTTTCTGGGGAGTCTAGCAAATTTAATCTTCTCCAACTCTCCTCCCCCTCACTTGGATATTTTTCCTTAGATGACTTCCCTTTCCACACACTATACACACTCAGACACACACACACACACACACACACACACACACACACACACACAATTGCCGCTTTAATGAACCACTGTTACTGAAGGGAGCATGCCTTAACCCCAGATAACGCTGTGACAGAAGAAAGCATGTGTATGTGGCTCTTTGAGTCTGGGACAATGTTTCCCTTGTCATTGTCCCCAGGACACAGCATCATCAATGGAAGGAAAGGCTACTTGAACAACAATGTCATCCCTAAGGCATTTTTGCCACAAAGTTTGTATTCACATAAATTGAAGGGAAAATAATTACGAGGAAACAGACTTTGTGTTTATTGAGTTAAATGTGTTTTTTCAGACATTTTATGTAAGTATTGGGCCCAGTTGATCTCTATCCCTCAAACGAGTTCAAATCTGAAAGAAAATCAGAAATTCGTGGTTCTTTGGCTAAAACTCCCCAAATAACCCAGAGTTGAAAGAAAAACATCACTGAAAATATTAACATACCATAGGTGAAGCTGGTTTGTGCCTAATATTTTATTTCTGCTTAACTGACACTGAGCGTTTAAAATCTCTGGCTTTGGGTAGCCATGGCCTGCTTGGGAACTCCAGAATCTGGTGAAAGCCTCCTGAATCCTAGTACATGGCTCTTTCCAGGAAACTGAGCTGCTTCTCTTTTTTCCAAGGTTTTTTTTTTTCTTTTGAAATGTGGACCATTTTTAAAGTCTTTACTGAATTTGTTACAATACTGCTTCTGTTTTATGTTTTGGGTTTGTGGCCACGAGCCATGTGGGATCTTAGCTCCCCGACCAGGGATCGAACCCGCGCCCCCCGCATTGGAAGGCAAAGTCTTAACCACTGGACCACCAGGGAGGTCCCGAACTGCTTCTTTGGATTTGCAACCTCCCAGTCAAAAAGGTCCATTGGCTTGAAGCAGATTCCTTTCTCTTCTGAGACAACCCACTGTTCTTGCTATTTGTCAGTATGCCCCCTCCTCTCTGTCCACCCTCAGTCTTGTCCTTAGTCCGAGCCCTCATCTTTTCTTCTCTGGACATTTGCAAGAGGCTGCAAAGTGTTTCTAGCCTGGACCACCTCCAATCTGTCTGGACTGCTATGAGAGCGATCTTTCTTACACACAAATGGGAGCATTAGACACAACCTACCCTACACCCACTTATAATTCTTTAACAGCTTCCGAATGCCTCAGAATGCAATCTAACTCCTTAGCAAGACATTCGAGGTCCTCTGAAATGTGGTTCTTCCTACCTTTCCACCTCATTTCTTTCCACTCCCCCTAACATGTTAGATAACCTGGCCTTGGGAATCTGCTTTCAACATATTCACATGTTTGTGCCTTTGTAAATACTGTTCCCTCTTCCTGGAATGTCCTTCTTTGCTTCCCCTTCTATCTTTTTTATCTCACACAATTCTGTCCACCTGGCAAACTTCTACCCATCTTTCTTCTTGATGAAATGTCACCTCTTCTGCAGAACCTAGAGATAGTCAGTGTTGCCCTATCCAAACCTCCATCATGACACATCTCATGATGCTGCAGTCACATTTGCCCTTGATCGTATCTCCACCACTGGACTGGGAGCCCTGAGGGCCAGTGGAACCCACCATGCTCTCCCTGGACCATTTAAACTTTGGCTCATTCTCCACCAAGATTTTCAATCCTGTTGCACAACCCTTGACAAAATAAATTAGAATTCCTAATGTAATACTGCCCTCATATTTTGCCTTTCCTAAAGATTCAGTTATTGCTACCCCCAGTCTCTATAATAAGGCCAAACTATTTAAGCATTTAAGGCCCTCTTTAATTTGGTTCTCCTGCCTATTATGAAGTAATAAAACCATAGTTAGCATTTATTGATCGCTTACTATGTGCCAGGCACTGTTCAAAGAGCCTTCAACGTGGATTATCTTATTGAATAACCTTAGCAGATGTATTTACATAACTCATACTCACACGGATCTTAACATATACCAGAGAGTTTTAATGGTGATTAAGTCCTTTAATCTTCAATAACAAACCTATGGTAGGTACTATTATTACTCCCATTTTTCAAAAGAGGAAACCAAAGCACAGACAGATTGAGCAACAGGCTCAAGGTCACACAGCTCACAAGTGAGGCAGCTTGGACTGGAGCCCAGCTAGTGCCCAAGAAAGCCTGGGTCCCCGGCACTGATATAACAGGCCTGCCAGGCCGAGCTCCTCCTGGAGCTGGGTCTGTTCCTGCTTGCCTCCCTGCTTGGGATGTCTGCCACTCTCTGCTCTACTCACATAATTCTTATCCTTCAAAGCCTACCTAAAATTCACCTTTTCCTTGAAAACTGTGGCCACCTTTGAGCTCTATCCTTCTTGTCTACATCAAACATTTTGCCATTAAAATCCTGTTTCATTTTGAACTTTATTAAATACTATCTTGCATGGTTCTTTGTCTTAAGTGGGCCTTGGGCCTCCAACAAAATTATGAGCTCCTGGAAGGTACCAACCAGTTAACTTACTTCTGAAATTTCCCACAGCACCTAACATTGCAACAGACTCATATAGATGCGTTATATATTCTTGTTGAATTAAAGTACAAAATGAAGCCAGGTCCCCCCTTCCCGGTGTGGCAGATTTACTCAATTGCACCGTATAAACGTATCATTAATATGGGTCATTAATACATGCAAAACAGCACCCTGAATAAATTCTGAGTTTGCCCAATTACGCTTTATTTCTCCTGCTTAACTAACACTGCACATTGGAAAAAACAGAAGAATATTAGAAAGCAGAGTTAGGAACAAAGTCCAAGTTTCCTTAATTAAAACCACTGAAATAGGCCTCTTTCTGACACAGCTGAAAAATAAAACTGGTTCTTCCTGGCAACTGTCATTAAAAGTCACTTAATTTAGTTCAAATTTAATCTGTGTTTAGCACAATGGTGAAGACCTACTTGACCTGGATAGATGGGAACTATCTACGGCATGGCAGAATCCCTTTGGCAGGATTCCCACAGGTGGAAATTATTCCACCATATTTTTGCAGTAACCTACTTGGCTGTGTCAGCTCCACTGGTTATTAAGGTGTTAATCAAAAGTTCATGACCGTATCTTGCAGCCACATGGAGAGGAGTGTTGCCATCCTTATCCACACAGTCAATTTCACCTCCTGAAAAAGACGTTTTAATACAGAATTACATAAGGATTCAGGTTGACGCAGATACTACATTTTATGCTAGTCGCTCACGTTACCAAGTGTTGGTTTCGTTTCTACTCTGTGCGTCTCTGCTCTCAAGGACAAGAATGCTTTTTAAGGGGACAAGTTACCATCTGAGGTAGTAGTATTATTAAATCTGCATGGAGGGAAGTCTATTAGAAATGCTTTTAGCTAGAAACAATAAACGCTAGAAAGGGTGTGGTGAAAAGGGAACCCTCTCCTACACTGTTGGTGGGAATGTAAATTGATACAACCACTCTGGAAAATAGTACGGAGGTTCCTTAAAAAACTAAAAATAGAACTACCATATGACCCAGCGATCCCACTACTGGGAATATACCCTGAGAAAATCATAATTCAAAAAGAGACATGCACCACAATGTTCATTGCAGCACTATTTACAATAGCCAGGACATGGAACTAACCTAAATGTCCATCGACAGATGAATGGATAAAGAAGATGTGGCACGTATAGACAATGGAATATTACTCAGCCATAAAAAGAAACGAATTGAATTATTTGTAGTGAGGTGGATGGACCTAGAGTCTGTCATACAGAATGAAGTAAGTCAGAAAGAGAAAAACAAATATCGTATGCTAACACATATACATGGAATCTAAAAAAAAAAAAATGGTACTGATGAACCTAGTTGCAGGGCAGGAATAAAGAGGTAGACATAGAGAATGGACTTGATGACATGGGGTGGGAGGGCTAAGTGAGAGTAGCATCGACATATATACACTACCGAATGTAAAATAGTTGGCTGGTGGGAAGCAGCTGCATAGCACAGGGAGATCAGCTTCGTGCTTTGTGACCACCTAGAGGAGTGGGATAGGGAGCGTGGGAGGGAGGCTCAAGAGGGAGGAGATATGGGGACATGTGTATGCATATGGCTGATTTGCTTTGCTGTGCAACAGAAACTAACACGGTATTGTGAAGCTATTATACTCCAATAAAGATCTATTAAAAAAAAAGATGCATGCAACAACAACAACAAAAAGAAATGCTTTTAAAAGAGCTTTCCACAAAAAAAAAATTAAAAAACAAAACAACAAAAAAACCTTTTCACATTGTCTTATTTAACGTTCTAAAATCTTACAACTAGATTCCCTCTGAATAAATAATGTAATCAAATGCCACAAAATGTAACTCTGAAGACACAGTCAATTTTAGTTTCACTTGCTTAATTAAAGACCTATGTAAATAAACCTTATGCTAAAACATAAGAACCAGAAGGAATAGAGTGTTCAGGAAAAGATTTTATGTAGTTTGATTATCTAAATGCTGATGAGTAAAAGCATCAACCATAAACCGAAAAATCTGTATTTATTAAAACTATAACATCAACCATCACTTTAGTAACACAGTAAACATCTTATTTTATTTTGCCTTCTTTTTCCCCTAATTTTTATTTTACTACATTTCTTTCTTTCCCTCAACTTTTCATATATATATGAAAAGTTATATATAATATATAATATGAAAGATAAGTAGTCTATTCATTCATTTGAAGAACCATTTAGAAATAAGTCAGACATCATGACATTTCACCCCTAAGAACAAAGACAGTCTCCCGCATAACCATAATTTCATCATCATATCCAAGAAATATAACACTGATACCATAATTTTACATAATATAAGTGCATATTCCAATTTCTCCGATTATTCCCCCAATTGTGCTTTATAACTGTTTTTTTTTAAATCCAGGATCCAATCAAAGATTCTGATAGCATTTGGTTGTCATGTCTCTTTAGTTTCCTTTCATCTAAAACAATCCTCCTGCCTTTTATGTATTTATATATTTATCTCCCATGTCATTGATACTTTTGGAGACCATGCCAGGAGTCATGTAGGATATACTGCATTCTGGAATTGTCTGATTATTTCCTCATTACTAGATTCAGGCTAAACATTTTGGCAAGAATACCCCAGAGTTAAATTGCACTTCCCATCACATCTCCACAGCACACACATAAGGTCAAGTTTTTCCATTACTGGGTGATGCAACTTTTGATTACTTGCAATAGGTACAGAGTGTCAGTTTGGGAACATGAAAAAAAGTAAGTTCTGGAGATGGGTAGTGGTGATGGCTGCACAACAACGTGAACGTACTTACTAGCGCCACTTAAACATAGTTTAAATGGTAAATTTTTTGTACCACAATAAAAAAAAAAAAAAGGCTTGATTATCAGTAAGAAAATATCAGTAAGCTGATATTTCAAAACTAAAATACATAATTTTAAGCTACTAATACTATAATGTTTAGTTTGTATATCTGAACTATACATACACATTTATGTCTTCCAGAATAAGAAATACAAGAGATGCCGGCCAGCACTCTCCACTGTACAAATGTCTTTTCCCCTTTTGTAATTAACAAGGAATTTGTGGGTGATACTTCCAGACTGTGCAAATACTCTATTTCCCAACAAAGTTTCCTATAATGATTTTAGCATATACAGCGAGTACTTCGTTCAAAAGTTATCTGAATTCTTTATTCTGTGTGCTTACATTATCAATTTGATACACAGGTTCATTGGATTTTGTTTTCAAAATGTTTACCAGCTTTGCTTTAATTTTATTAATATGTAACACACGTGTCAAAAGTCAAAAATTCTACACTTTTAAAAAGTCCCACTCTCATTTCTATCCCTTTCACTTCACTCTCAACCACTTCCTATAGTAATTAATCACTTTCTTTAGTTTTGGTTTATGCTTTCTGTGTTTCTCTTTGCAAAAACAAGCACAATAGAATCTTTTATACCATGCTTTTTTTGTTGTTTTTCACTTAACAACATACCCTCGAATTCACTCCTAGAGATCCCTTCTTGGAACTCTTCCTCATTTTAGTACAGCTTAATTATTTTTCATTGCATGGATGTATTAGTTAAGTACACCAGTTGGGTATGGTTGAGCATTTAGGTGGTAAAAATCATTTCGCTAATATCAGGAATGTTGTAGTGAATAACCTCATTCTGCAAGTGTTTTGTATTTGTTGGGTCTATCTTCAGAATAAATTCCTAGAAAGGGGATTTCTAGGTTACAGAAATGAGTATGTGGTTTTGTTAGATTTTGCCACGTTTCCCTCTTTAGGCGCTGTGCAATTTTGCACTCACACAAGCAATGTATGAGAGTGCCTTTTCTCCTCCCCAGCCTTGTCAAGCTTTTGAATATATACCACGTAATGAGTGAGAACTGGTATCTCACTGTAGTCTTTTCATTTCTCTTGTTAAGGAAGTTGAGAATCTTTTAATATATTAAAGGGCCATTTGTTTACCTTTTCCTATGAACCATTTTTTCATGACTTCTGCCCATTTTTCTAAGAGTGTGTGTGTGTGTGTATGTGTGTGTGTGTGTGTGTGTGTGAGAGAGAGAGAGAGAGAGAGAGAGATCTTTTATTCCTTAATTTTTAAAGGTTCTTAAAATATTTGGGAGATTGCCCATTTATCAGTAATACATGTTGCAAATATTTTTGGCCTAGATTTTCATTTGTCTTTGGTGTTCTACCCTGAAAAAAATTCTTTTTCGTAATTTATGTCTTTTATTGTATTTAGATTTTGCATTGTAGTTAAAAAGGCTTTCCCCACATCCTAGCAATAAGGAAACTGACATATGTGAAAATATTTGCTACATGCATTAAGTGATAATTGGGTAAGCTTCCAAGTAGTTTAAGAGTCCTTGAAAATCATGAAATAAGGAGAAATCAAGGAGAGGGAGAAATGGGGAGTGACTGCTAACGGGGATAAACATTTTGAAGGGGTGTGATGAAAATGTTCTGGAATTACATAATGGTGATGGTTGTAAAGCCTTGTGAAAATACTGAAATCCACTGAACTGTACACTTTAAAATGGTGACTTTTATAGTATATGAATTACATCCCAGTCAAAAAGGAAGGGCCTGAAGAAAGTAGGAAAAGGGGAGGGAGTAAAGGACAGGGAAGTACACCAAGGAGAAAAATCACATAGTGTGTACTCTTGCTTATGTAAGCCCACACACACTTATGCTTTTAATAAAAGAAAGCACCTAGGATATTGGGGCACTGAATATAAATTATTCTAAGGTTTTATTTCCTGACTATCCTGTTCATAAACAAATCTCTGCATCATTATGGAAAGCAGTTAAGTTATTGAATTGTCAGCTCATGCTCTTAGATATCAGGTACTTTAGAATAGGTCAAATCTTAAGCTTTACTCCCATCATCAATTATATTGGACTAGAGTAAGCTGATATTTTAAAACTAAAATACATAATTTTAAGATACTAATACTATAATGTTTAGTTTATATATCTAAACTACACATACACATTTATATATTCCAGAATAAGAAATACAAAATCCTGAGAAATGCAAATATTATATAAATGGCTTAGATCAATCTAAAAAGATATTAAGCATTTACTTTAAATAATATTTATTACTGAGAAAGTAATTTTCTCACTGTAGAAAATTTAGAAGATGCAGTAAAATACAAAGAAGAAAACAGAAGTCATCTATAAATTCACTGATTATCCGAGATAATCAGTATTAATACTCTGGATATATTCTTCCAGTTGTTTGTATGTGTGTGTGCACTTGTGTGTGAAGACATTTCCCATGGTTGAGATCATAGGGTAGAAAGAGTTTTGTATCCCCATCTCCCCCTTAATATTATATCACAAACACTTCCCACGTCATTAGTTAGTTTCATTAACACAACTGTAAATGACTACATGATATCAGTATTTAGAGAATTCACTCAACAAGTCCCCAATTACTAGGCATTTAGGCTATGCCCAAATTTTGCCATTAGGAAAAACACAGGAACGAACATAATTATACATAATCTTTATCCACCATTTCAGACGATCTCCTTCAGCAATATTTTTACAAGTAGAACTACTAGATCACAAGTATGAATGTTTTTAAGGCTCTTGATGGACACTGGCAAATTGCTTTTGAGAAAGGCTGTGCCCATTTGCACACCCATCAGAGGTATACTTGAGTACCAAAAGGAAGTCACTGAGAGTCTTTTCAGATCTGAGGAAAAAGCATTAACTTCCAGGCCAAGACACTATTTCTTATAATATGACCATTATAAAATCTTCACGATAATATCTGTATGGTCCTTCATTCTAATGAATCCTAACTATGACCACCAACTCCCTAAGATTTATTTCCAACAAACAATATATTTTCTAGCCAGGTGTACTGGCACAACAGAGTTAATGAACGAGAATCTCTCCTAGAAAGTGAAATAATTACAAATATGTGTGAGCTTTGTAGAAGGGGAAGACGTTAAGAAAAAAAAACAAACTCCAATTAGTACATATGTTTACACAGGATTTAAGATGCTTCACTCTGCAGCCAAGACTTTGGCAGGTAGAGTTTAGCTGCTGCCAATAGATTTGCACATTTGGAGTTTGCAACTTAATAGCTGTTTACAAAAAGGTGATCCCTTTTTAACTTTGTGACAGAGAAATATAAATGGCCACTTGAATACAAATGCTGATCTTTCCTCATATCTTTGTGTCTGTGGCACAGTAGTGATTTTTAAAATCAGTTGTTCAAATAAATGGACTATAATCATTTCTGTAAAAGTAATAATTATGTATCTTTATATATACATTCTTAAGTACATAGGAAAATCTGGAAGTTTCACCAAACTGTCAATAGAAATTCTTGGGATGGGGTTACGGAGACACATTGATGGGGGTCATGGGGGAATCTCTTTAATAATTTTATTCTACAGTGAGCATGTACTAATTTTATAATCAAGAAAAATTAAAATAAAATTAGTTATTAAAAACTTCTAGGGACTCAAGAACTAGTTCACAGTAATCTAAATTTAGAAGTATCCAATTTAGATCATTTTTATGCCTTGGGGAAAGGCAGCCACCTGGTCTCCACGGATACCTCAGAGCAATCCAGGGTACATGTATCCATGTGAGAGCTGCCCACAGTGGTCAGCCTGAAAGGTCCACCCACGGAGCTGATGCGGGGAACTGTGGGAGACAGATCCCCAGACTTCAAAGAAGTCTTTCAAACACTACATTGCTCATGTCCTTCCCAGCCAAGAGTAGGGGCTCCATGTTTACCAGCCTCAAACATGCCAAAAATTGGATAGGAAAAGAGAAGAGTGAAAAATACTGGAAACGATGGAATAGAGGGTCTGAGCTGATAAAGTCTCCTGTTGTTACTGTCATTTCATAAGTCAATTTAAAACTGTAAAAATATGGGTAATTATCTTGGTCATTTAAGATATACTTCTAGAAAACATCATAACTTAGTAGAAAAATAAAAGAGAATATTTGTTATTTAGAAATATGTTTTATATTAAAGTAGGACCGCTAGATGAATGAATTTCTATCTTATAGTCACTCCTGAAGCCTTTCCATTTTCATTTGCTTGGAATGCAAATTACATATCTTTTTAAAAAATTTTATTGGAGTATAGTTGATTTACTATATTGTGTTAGTTTCAGGTGTACAGCAAAATGAATCAGTTCTACATATACATATACCTACTCTTTAGTTTAGATTCTTTTCTCATATAAGCCATTACAGAGTAATGTAATACAGCAACCTGTGCTATACAGCAGGTCCTTATTAGTTATCTTTTTTTTTAGCAAATTAAATATCTTTACTATTCATTTGAAGGTTGCAAGTTAAATGTTGTTATCGATCATTGATTATTAGTGAGGAAAATAAATATCATGAGTTTAGACATACGCAGAGCACGTCAGAAGGGATGATTTATGTAGCATTATCTAGGCATTCATCTGAAATTCGTTTTTCATTGCACAAACAAGAATAGTTATCTTATTAAGTTGCCTCAGAAAGTCTGTGAGCCCAGAGGTCAAAAACCTCACAATGAATCATCCTATCACTTCACTCTTCCTTCTCAAACTTTTATTTTTAAAGCTTCTGTGAAAATAAAAACATCATTTTGAACTTCTGTAACCTGCTGGACAGCATCTGAGGCAGCCGCCTGTGCAAAAGGCCAGATCAAATGCCTTCTGATATCAGATTGTGTTTTCGTTTACTTCTTTCCCTCTCTGGCTCTTACAACACAGCTTCAGACAACAAACAACGTGATTGAACCGCAGAGGTAGTCTTTGCTTATTAACTTAAAAAAGAAAAGAGTCTTTTGGGTTTTTGTCTTAAACGATCACCTTACCAAAGCTGAATGCTTCTGAAAAAAAAAGTTATTATGAAGAATTAATAACCCTGACTAGAGATCAGTCAGAGAAGCAGAAAAATACTGCACAAAGTCCAAACATCAGAGCCATTTAACAAAACAAATAAATAAACATCAAGAATGTTCCTAAGCAGGTCTTAAGAGTCAAGTGATGTCCCCATGGGGGACAGGCATTCCAGGTCCTGTCGTGTGGTTACCCACTCTGGAGGACAGACGCCAGGCCCTGGGGGTGTGAGCCTCTGGGCTTTTCCCAGAAAGAAACCAACAAACAGGAGGAAAGAAAAGAGCTTCCTATTCTTGTCCCTAAGGGCATTTTTTTTTTTTTTTTTTTTTTTTTTTTCCCCGGTACGTGGGCCTCTCACTGTTGTGGCCTCTCCCGTTGCGGAGCACAGGCTCCGGACGCGCAGGCTCAGCGGCCATGGCTCAAGGGCCCAGCCGCTCCGCGGCATGTGGGATCCTCCCGGAACGGGGCACGAACCCGTGTCCCCCGCATCGGCAGGCGGACTCTCAACCACTGCACCACCAGGGAAGCCCCAGGGCATTTTTTTAAAAAAGTCAAATGGAAGAACTCCCAGTTCTCACATCTGCAATGAATGCAAAGAACTGTCGGCTGAGAGAAGAGAATGCCAAATCATCCTTTTACAGGGATAAATAACTCTGCCAAATGCAAGCAACTCTTAGGGTAAATAGAATTCAAGTTAAAAACCATTTTAACCTGTCATTGTTCATACAGAGAAGAGTGGTTGAGAGTTCAGTCTCCAGCGTTAGACTTCCTGGGTTCTAGTCTCTGTTCCTCAACATACATGCCATGTATCCCAGCAGAAGTGACAACCTCTCTGCCTCAGTTTCCCTATCTTGGAAATGGAGATAATAATAGCACCTCTTTCTCATGGGGTGGTTGGAAGGATTTATGTGGTGTGCTTAGCCAAGTGCCTGGCACAATGTGAAGAACACTCAACCAATGTTAGCTTTATCGTTATACATAAGTTATGTATTATAGCCAGTATATCCTCAGCATTATAGGACCCAGGATCCCACTCAACCCACAAGCAAGATGCCAGGCCAGCCAAGAATGAGATAGGCTCTGAGACCAGCTCCTTGATCACAGAGGACAAGACATCAGGTCTCTTTCAGGGGTCATCCCAACTCAAAAGTCTAGCAAGAATGTCCAGAGAGGGCATGGAAGTCTTCAAGTCCACAGGGATGGTTTTTAGAGAGGTCAAAGCAGCCAGCAGCACCCCCAAGACTGTTGTAAGCACACTAGCATGACACGGGTCTGGCCCGCGGGGATGGACCTGTAGGAAGGCAGTGCTTACAAGGTGAAAAACTGCTCTTTCTCTGATCTGGTCACTAGTGCTTGAAATTATTCTAACAGGGAACAATGCTTTTTAATGCCACAGAGCTAAGCCCTGGTGATGATGTTCACATTAAATTTTTAAAAATGGATACCAAATAACTCCCTAGTTTTGTTTAGTTTTAAGGCAGTGGACACTGTTTCTGAAAAACAGTTGAGAAATACAGTGGGATGAGGAAAGCGTGCAGAGGAGAGATGCTAGGGTCCCTCCCCACCTCCCCTTTACTTCAAGCAAAACAAAACAATTAAAGTGGCCTTTCAATAAAGTAAATGACAAAGGCATATCATATATTTCAAACTAGAATTAATGGGTGTTGTGCAGTTCATTTTCATTTACCTGCATTTGTTCACTGGAAATTTGTTGCGATTTCTTTTCTTCTACAGTTTCACTGAAGTGCTTATAAATTTCCTGTGCTTTGCTGCAGGTATTTTGCTTCCTCAGCATAATTTCCCTGGCTGGTCTTCCATCCAAATGTCAAATGACTTTTTAGTTTTACGACTTCAGTGCCTAAGACATAACTTAGTACCACTGACAATTCAAGTGTATGTCATCCAGTATTCTTACAGATGAGAAAAAGATAGGTCTAAAAAAACTGACTAATGCCAGAATTTTGAGAACTAGAAATGTGGGTCAACTAAAGATAGTTTAGGAACTGCTGGCTTCACCTGGAATGTCAGCATAAAATCTGAACTAAACCTGTTTTTTTAAAATTGTCTTTAACATTTGCTAAAAGAATAGAAGTTGCGTTGTCAGAGTCAATCCACTCACAGATTCTGGCCATGACCCTCTAATAGTAACGTGAACCATGCTGTGAAGTGACACTCCCTAGTACTTTGGTTGCAGAGACAACTCAATGGTTCAAACACACCTTTATTGTAAGCCTGGGAAATTACTAGATTATGTGATTTTCCAAGGTCTCTATCAAGCCGTGATTTTATGATCCTTTATATCATGTACGTACCCGTTTTTCCTCTGAGTCACTCATTTTTCTTACCTTTTGCCCAAGTAGCTTAACGAGTTTTAACTTATGGAACTATGGCGAATTCAAAAATTTTTAAATAATTCAGATTTGCTGCTAGAAAATGTCTGATACTTATTTTTATTAGTTTCAGAGGGAAAAATGCAGGATCTTGAGCCTATATAAGTAGATCATTTCCAGTTTCAAAACTCACATGTTCTTTGACTGACTGGGAATTGACTGTGAAACTTAGTGGCTCTACGTCCTCACTCTTATTTATTTATTGATTTTTTTATGTGCTCACTCTTAAGTGAATTGGTGATGACGTGTCTAAGAGCTTTTAGCAAAGTTCATCAAAGGACAGTATAAATCCAAGCTTAATAAACTCTAAAACGGAGCATCATATTTCACATTCAAATGACGGACAACCAAACTCAGTCACATCAGGAAACTGTTCCAGTAATGACACTGCAGAAGAATCTCACATACCATTCTGAATGAGGGTTTGTGACCGTGTGAACCTTCCGTGGACAGCTGTCATGTGCAGAGGACTTTTACCATCTTTACTCTAAAAAATGAGAGAGAGAGAAACAATGGGCCAGTGACATCAATCTGAAACATTCCTATGGACATTGCCAGCAATGCTCAATAAAGTGTATGTGATATCGCAAGTTATTGCCTAACTTCACATTTTTTTTATTGAAGTATTTACAATGTTGTGTTAGTTTCAGGTATTCAGCAAAGTGATTCAATTATACATATATATATTCTTTTTCAGATTCATTTCCATTATAGGTTATTGCAAAATACTGAATATAGTTCCCTGTGCTATACAGTAGGTCCTGTTATTTATCTATAACATCACATTTTAAAGAAGCTTCGAGACGTGGAAATTATTCTAGAGAAGAAATGGGAAATTTTTAGTTACACGGACAATTTTTAAACTACCCTGGTTTAAACTGAGGAAATCATCCAAAACATTTTTTCATCTCCTGTGATCTACTGGTGAAGGTTTCCTTCAAGGAGTTTTCTTTTTCAACTTTTAAAAAAAATTGAAGTATAGTTAATTTACAATGTTGCGTTAGTTTCTAGTGTATAGCAAAGTGACTCAGTTATACATATATAGTATATACTATTTTTCATATTCTTTTCCATTATACAGTATAATGGATAGTATATGTATGGTTTATTACAGTTTTTTTTCACCTTTTGTCTATAGTACATGAAAAAAAGACAAATGATGTATTAACTTGTTTGGCCCTGTTTGACCTGAAGATGACTAAATTGCTATAAATCACTGCAACTCTCAAAATTGACCTGAAATCCTCCACCATTCTCTACATTCTAATTCTACAGAGAAACACCACTTTCGATTATTCCAAAAGAGAAACATTTGCTTCACTTAACTCATTAGAAATCATAGGATTAAGATATGTAAATTGCCATGTTAATGATTATCTGGAAATATGTGCTGAATTTATACATCTCTTTATTATTCAAGATATAAATGATGGCATTCTCTCTCACAGATTAAGCCAAAGATGAAAAATGTACAGAATCCATACATTAGTCATCATTACACCAAAGTCCTACACATTTGATTAAGAAATAATCATTTACAGAATTTCTTCTAAAAATAGTGATATCCAAACAAAAATATTACTGTTATTTTAGACCCAAAGTATCCCCAACTGAGAGACTATATTATGTATTCTTTCATTCAGATATTATTTAAAAAAGAAAAGAAAATAAAGAAATTTATGGAACTATTCTTTTTCTAAGTCTCAGAAGAAACGTTTCCCTAAGCCTGAGGTTAAAATATGAGATTTCAAAAACACAAGTTCATTTTTGTGATGAAATTCAAATACGTGTGCTTTAAAATGATTCTTTCAAAAACTCTACAATGGAAAACAAATAATCACTTAAATATTTCTCAGAGTGAACCACAGACTCCTGCATCTGAATCACCCAGGATTCTTGTTAGAGATGTGAATTCTGTGCCCTAACCCAGACCTAAACTGAATCAGAATTGATTTCATTTCTAACTTTCACAGCACATTAAAGTTTAGGAGCCACTGGAATGGCTTATGAAACCGCAAGGTTTAACAGAAGAATATTTATTATATCCTATAAGTCTATTCCTTAGACTTAAGAAAGGAACTATGCACAATCTGTGCCAAGGGAAGAGTTAGTCAGAGTGGTAACTGCATGTTGAGTGAAGTAAATAATCATTATAGTGAAAGGTTCTCAGGCTGATGGAGAAAAAAATAGGATTTTTTCTCCATCTTAATCTTGTATGATTATAACCTGAATTAGAAAAGATTGAGAAAGGAAAGGAAGATGGAAGTAAGCTTGAAGCTTTACTGAAATTACGTCTTTAGGGAAAAGGAGAATTAGTCAAGAAAATGAGGATATGATGCCATCACCAATCATAAGACATGATGGAGAAGAGCTCCTAAAAGCTTTCTGATTCCAGGGCCTGGGTCTTAGCTGGGATAAATGCAGACAATTCAAAAGACTAAAAAGTCTGGGAACCACTTAGGAATAAGGAGTTAAGACATACTCCCTCCAACAAAAAAGTGATGACAGCCCAAGGCTCTTAAGGAGAGAGAAAACAGAAATTGCAGAGCTGACATTCATTTGTCCCTAGATGGTGCTATTTCTTTAAATTTTGCTCCAGTATTTTCTCTTAAATTTAAGATGAAAACATAACTTACTAGCATTTAGTTAAATATATATAAAGCTGTAAATATTTCAGCATTTAGATAATATCTTTATAAATACTTAACCAAGCACTTTTCCATGCCTGGAAAAGAGCTTAAAGGCTAGGAGTAACCACCAACCTGGTGGTCACTAACTAAATTGCAGCCAGAGAGCCAAAGCAGACGTCACCAGTTTCTACAGTATATAGTTTACAAAGCTGGTCCCATTTCAAGGACAGTAAACACCATACCCTTTTCCTCCCTTGGAGTGCTTGTGCTTTTGGTAAAGGGACAAACAGACATGACCAAAGTTAGGTTAAATGAAAAGGATGGCAATATGGTCAATGGTGATGCCTGCTTCAGATCTGCCCTTGCAGATCTTTGCCTGAGTTCACATGTCACTGAAGACAGACCTTAGCTGGCTTTTTTTTTTCTCACTGGGATACGGGTGGCAGGAGGTCGGGAATTGGGGACAGGAAGCATTAAGGGTATCATAGCAGTCATTTTTGGGCAGCTTTGTTTATATGGTATAGGTGTAAAGGGAACTCATTTCAAAAAACCATTGAAAACCAATGAAGGTCAAAAGACTAGTACTTTTTATTTAGCCTTTACAAGTTAGAACTCAGAATATTCAGGTTGAGACTGAGGATCCTACTGAGTTTCATTGTCTGCCTGAGAAATTTTTCACATGGGGGTGGGGTCGGGTGGCAGGGAACTTGCCATTGCTGCTGCTGGCCCTAGAACTTCAGATACCAAACATCCCCTGAATGCTCAAAGGAGAAGAAATGATCAGTTCTCCCACTTATTCAAAGCTTTGCTTTTAGAAGAACTTCTTCATTTCTAGCCTCCTCCCAATTTCTAGGTGCATTCTCCCAGAGCAGATTCAGGGCTTGGAAAATTTTGTGACCTTGAGAACTTGCTTAATAGCTCTCCTATTGACTTACGGTTCAGCCATAGTCATGAAAGAAAACCAGTGAGGACGAAGAATATTTTATGACAAATATTAGTATTCTTTCAGGGCAGAATTCACCATCATCCAAGGAAGATTAATCCTTGAATTAATGAAGCGTTTCCATTCTCAGAAATCCATTCATTCTTTTCTTCCACTTCTAATGCTTTCTTTCCTCCTCCTCCCATAAACCTTCTCTAAACTTAAATACACAGTTACTCCCCAGGAAGGTGAAGGCACTGTGTTCTCTGTGGCACAGTGCCCCCTGGCGCCACAAAGCTCAGTGGCTCTGGTGGAGGGCAATAAAGTCTCTATAAAATAAATATAGCCAGAAACCCCAAAGGGCTTCCTAATTCAATGGAAAAGCAATCTAATACCCTGGTGTGCAAAAAGCCACATACAGTCTAATTTTTTTAATGCTTCTAAAGGCTGGAGATGGCACGTGGTTGGCTCAGACATTCACCCCCCTCCTTTCCTCATTTCCTCTCTTAAGATCCAAGGGCCATGTCGCTATTACTGCTTACTCTTGCCTATTCCAGTTTCATCTTCAACCTCTGCAATGCAATTATAGAATATAACTTGGTCCTGGTACATACAAAGAAGGGAGCTGGTCCACTTCAGTAAATGTGTGATGGGCTTCAGTTCCAGTCTCTTAGGGTTAAGTGATCTAAAGGGCCCGTGCACAGAAAAGAACTGAGACCACAGGCAGGCGGAATGTTAGGTAGGCAATGGTAATTTCTGAATCTATCTTTCTAAGTCATATCCAGCATGGCCACGTGTTTACTGTCTTCTTTAATGCTTAGTTTGAGTGCTTCCAAAAAGAGCCTTGAGATGCTACAAAAATTACAACGTGGTCTCTGATGGAGAAGGGAAATTATTTCATATTTGCAAAAAAAGAGTAAACTTTCAACAGATTATTGTATTAAGTATTGTGTCTCTATTATTTTATAATAACTAAACTTTGTGATATCACAATATTCGAAATCAAGGACAGGGCCATGGTCAATCTAAGCAAAATGAGGGACTGTAAAATGCATGCAGGACACATAACCTTCCTCCCCTCTCCATCATCTTGCAATTTCTCATGAAGATGTCACTTTCTGTGTTTTGTGAGGACAGAGGAAAACAAAGTGAACACGTGAGTAGGTATTGGCTACATTTCAATCTGCTATTTTCTTCTAACTTTGGAAAATCTAAACAAATACAAATTGTCTTGCAATCTACAAACACTTTCAAAATCCAAGGGCAATGTGGTGCAGAGAGATAACAACCTCCAGTCAGACCGAATGGCTCCACGGAAATGTTAGATGATCCATGCATCCAGAGTTAACTCATAAAGATTCAAGAGAATTAGGATGTAGATAGAGTAGATGGGGAGACTGAGGGAGAAGGCTAGATTGGATTCAAAATCCCATTTACACAGATTAGGTAATACGTAAACCCAAGTCTCAGACTTTTTTTTAATGGTGCTTCTTATACTCTATTGATGATTAGCAGTCTACAGGAAAAAATTAACTATTAAAATTAAGTAGCTATGCTTTCCATGTCCATTTTGTGGGGGAGAAGAGAAGGCTGCCATAAACCAAGGCACCATACCTAGTTGAAGCCTCTTATCCGATCTGAACTGGCTGCTAGTCAGTTACCTGGGAGAAGTAGGTAGGTATGCCAGAAAGTGGCCTTCTAACCTCAGTATCGGGCACACTGAAAGCATCAGTTGGCATGTTTTACAGAGGAAATGGAAAGCATCTGATAACCCCGTGAATTAATTAAGGTTGGTAAATAGAGATACTTTATCTAACTTCAATAATGTTCCTTCCTTTAGAGGATCCACAGGATGTCCCTCAGACATTAGGATGGCAAGAGAAGTGTCACAAGTCTTGGGGACACTGACGGTTAAGCCACCTGTTTGCCTCCTGTCCTCTACCACCCTCCTCTTAGACTCTAACCCCACATGTTGGCTCTTTCCCCACCTCGGTTGCTTTGTTGCCCCTAAAGACCTTCATCCTACCTCCACGTAGGACCTTGGATGGGGTCCCCTTACAAGATCTGGAACTCTGAAATTCTCTTCAGCTAGTTTACTTTTTCATTTCTGCCTGCTTTCTACCTTCATGAAGACACTCCATCCCCTTCGTTTCCTTCCTATCTTCCCTAACTCGTTTTTTTTTTTTTTTGGTTTTTTTTTTTGCGGTACGCAGGCCTCTCACTGTTGTGGCCTCTCCCGTTGCGGAGCACAGGCTCCGGACGCACAGGCTCAGCGGCCATGGCTCACGGGCCCAGCCGCTCCGCTGCATGTGGGATCTTCCCGGACCGGGGCATGAACCCATGTCCCCTGCATCAGCAGGCGGACTCTCAACCACTGTGCCACCAGGGAAGCCCAGATTTCAATTCTTATACTCATCTTTATCTCCTCCATCTCTTGTCCAACGATATCCCAGAGATTTCCTTTCTGCAAAGCCTCTCCCTCCGTTGGCTGTCCCCATCCCCCTGTCCTCATTACCTCTTATCCAGACCCATTTCATTGACTTCCAGTTATCTTTTACTTGTCCCCTCCCTAGGTCCACTATATCTGAAATTTTTTTTTTAATAAAAATGAAAATAGCTTTTCTTTTTCTTTTGGATATAAAAGTAACACATACTTCTGGCATCACAATAAGAAGATTAAAACAAATATATTGAAAAGCAACTAAAAATCCAAATCATAATTTTGCCTCGCTGGAGTGATAACTGTTGCTAGGATACTGATGTAGATTCCAGATATTTTTCTCTTTCTATGCACATACATAGACACATACTTTTTGAAATTATAAAACTGGATCATATTTACTTATTGCATTTTAATTTTTCATTGATTACACTGGGCATTGCTAGTTTTTTTGATACTTGCCAATTTTAAAGGCAAATATTAATGTATTAGTATTATAAACGTATTAGTTTGCATTTCTCTAATGACTAGTAATACTGAATATCTTTTCATAAGTTTAATGGATATTGTATTCTCTCTCTTGTGATCTGCATTTGCCCATATTTTCTAGTAGACTATCATACTTTTTCTTATTGATTTTTACGAGCTCTTACATATTAAATATGTTAACTCCTTGCTTATATGTATATTGCAGAAAAATTTCCAAGTTGCTCCCCTTTCAATTTTATGTTAAGGTTTTTGTTTTTGTCTTTTTTGTTGTTTTGTTTTGTTATATAAAAGTTTAAAAATTTTATGTAGTCATATATACATTTTTTTCTTTATGTTTTCTGTCTCTGGTTTTCTGTGGCCAGATTACCGTTTCTAATGCTCAGTTCTGATCATGTGGCCTCTATAATGATTAGCGGACCCACACCCTATAGAGGCCCCAACTCCTTGGGCAGTAGATAAGTGCTCATTCTTGGTCAGGTCACATTTCAGCTTGCTCCTGGCTCCTTTCTTTCATATGATTTGTACTCCAATCACAATAAATCGCTATTCTGAGAGTTTGTCTCATATTTCCCCACTATTATAAATTAAATGAAAAAATATAGAAGGACTTTAATAGTGAATAGAGGAGATCATTAAAATAGACTGCTCCAATATTCTTGAAATTAAACCTTGGAAATAACAATTTTTCAAAAGCAGAGACAGAATACACTGGGACCTTGCTTTACAATTCCTGTGTGCTTGGGAGAAGGGAAGCTGAGGATGCGAACAAGGTCACTTGGTATAAATCAGGATATTGTGCTACAATCTAAATGCATCCAAGTGATGTAACCTGGATCATGAAGGCTACCTGCAAAAGTTCCTCTTGGTTATCTGTTACAGTGAGCAGACTGGTTACCTAAAGTTTACCTGTCGAGACCTCTCAACTCCTTTGCTTGCCATTCTATGGATCTGGAATGTCCTCTCTCAAATTCTCTCTATCCCTCCTCATCTCAACTGATATCAATCTTCAGCTCAGAAGCAATCTCTAGTTTTGATGCCCAAGCAAAAAGCAAGTCAATACTTACTTCTTATAATCTGCAGCACTTTATTAATTTCTCACGCCACTCATGACACTCTCTCTTGTCCCATGATTATCTGAGTATATCATCTCCTTGCCATATCGTAAGTCCCTTGAGGGCACCTTGGAGTATACACCCAGTACCAAACAGAGGGCACTAGGTAGTCCTCAGTAAGTTTGCTGAGTACAGGAATTACCATTAAAACCAGATTAATATCATATACTTGAAGTCACTATCTGGGGTTTACTCCAGGAAACCATTTGAGAAACTCCTTGGAGGGCTTTGCGGGTTGGAAACAGACCTGAGATCATTAGGTTAGGCTTCCTTTTCATGCTCAGCATCTCTGCCCCATCAGCTCAACATTCACCTCAGTATTAGAATCTCGGCCAAGTCCACATCCCTGAGACCCAGTATTTGCTCCCATATATTCACTAAGCTACCGAGGGCACGTGGCTAGAACCTCAGTGTCATCCACTGGTACCACCACTGCTGCAGAAGTTTCCACATCACGACAATATAGGATAAGTCCGCAAGAATCAGGACGCTTAGAGTTACAATTCACTAATTGTAATTTACAGCAGGTGAGTTTGCTCAAACAGAGGCTCAATGCAAAGGTACTTCACACTGAGAGAGGGAGACTGAGAGAGAGTCATACCTGAATGTTAACATCCGCCCCGTTGTTTACTAATAGTTCAAGACACAAAGCACCGTGTGTGGAGGCAGCAGCAAAATGCAACGGGGTGAACCCGCTGGTATTGGGCTGGTTCACATTAGCACCGTAGTCGGTCAGCTCGTTGACTACAGCATCCTGCCCGTTGTAGCAGGCCAGGTGGAGGGCCGTGTTTCCATACACGTTGATTTCATCAATCTGCAAATGAGTCCAAAATGGGCGATTAAAAGCACTGAAGCCAATTTACTCCATTTCCCACCAAAAGCCTACCGGCCGTGCTGGAGAAAGGAAATACCCATCTGTCAGTGTGATCATTCAGAGCTTACTCTTGCCCCAGCGTGGTCATCCTGGGAAGGCTTCTCACGCAGAGGTAAAGCTCAGCAAAACATGAAAGTGACAATAAGTGAGCTGGGAGGAAGAGTGAGAGGTTTCCACTTGTGGCAAGATATCTTTCAGCTAGGGAAGGGACAAAAAGGGAGAGGCAAAGCTGCCTCAAAACGCCAGAGGAGAACTGAATCGGGGGAGCAAGAAACGAGCCCGGATCTCAACAGCGAACAGAAGAGGAAAGGGTGGGAGGTGCTCAGGGAGTTGCTGGGGGGCCTGAACTCAGAACCCGCTCTGCTGACACCTCAAGAGGCCACATTCTGGTGGCTGGGCTGTGGAGCTGCCCTGGTCATTTAGCTCCCAGCTCCCTCTTGCTCTCCCAGACCTGCCCTGACTGCTGTTATCACCATCTCACTATCGCAGCTCGCTTTTCCTTTCCTCCGGGACAGCCTCACTACTGCTCCCACCCTGCTACCTAAGAAGAAGGGGGTGAGGTCTACTTCTCCAGCTCAGCATGTTTGTCATTCATTTCTGCTTGGAAGCCACGATTTAGAAGGCTAGGTTCTACAGGTGGGATGATGAAACCTCGCCAGTCTTTTAAAAATGACTGGTGGATATGTATCCCAGATGTTAAAATATTTCTCTATGTTGATACAGAAAGTTAGTCTGTTTCTGGCTTTCTACGACTTAGCATATGCCCCATTGCCCTTCATCAGTTGCCCATGTAAACTCAAAAAAGACAGGATGGTAAGAAATGAGGGTTGTTTTTTTTTTTCCCTCTTGAATTAAAATGCAAACAGGATTTAATTTCAGAAAACCCACAAAGACACAGGATTTAATTTCCGAACAACAGAAAACCCACAAATGCACCATGGGGTGATGCCTGAATCATAGCTCACCTCCACCCCCAGATTCAGGAGATGCTTGACAACGCTGATCTGCCCATTGGAGGCCGCGGCATGCAGGGGCGTGTAGCCCTTCTTATCCTTACACGTCACTTCCGCGCCGTGGTTAACGAGCAAAGCCACAACGTCCAGGTGGCCTGTAGAAACAAAGCAGCAGAAAACATCGTTAACCTTTATAGGACACTTTGACAATTCATTCCACCTGAATTATCACCACCAGCTTTTATTGCCGCCAGCATCTTGCTAAGCTGTTTATAAAAAGCTGCTTCATGGCAAATATCCAACAAATATTTAGGGAGTACGTACTATGTGTCAGGCATCATGTAAGTGCTGTGGGAAGAAAGAAGATGATTCACATGTGAGGCTTCTCTTTAAGGAGATCGATGCCTGTTTACAAATAAATAATGTGGAGGTCCTGCCAATATGTCAGAACCAGAGACTAAAAAAAACTTCACGTCAAATGAAAGCAATGCTTTTGAAACCAATTGCCATTCTTCACTGAAAAGTCTAACAATGACAATTTGGTTTGGAAAAACTAATGAAAGAAAAAAAGATCAATTAATCAGAACAACTCCAGATTATTGTTAAATCATATGCAACTGCTGCTGTCTGACCCTTTTCTGGGCCCACAAAAATGGCAACTTCATATGGTTCAACTTCAAGTTCTCATGAGTTGCTGGCTAAACTGAACACCCTTCTAGTTTCAACTCCTGTTGGCATATTTTCTAGAATATCTTCCTTTGTTCTCTATCTTGCTACATATACAACAATAAATGTATCTGACCTTTATTTCCTGACTAAAGATTGTTCGATGCTTAGAACAATGCTTAGAACAATGCTTAGATCACTGCTCTAAACATTGTTGATAACTGAAGGGTAGAAGATGAGTACTGGCTCCAGGGCCTAAAGTGTGTGTGCGTGTGTGTGTGTGCGTGCGTGCGTGTGTGTGTGTGTGTGTGTGTGTGTGTGTGTGTGTGTACAAAAGAGACAGAGTTTTGTCTTGGCTAGTTTTATGAAGACTTATGTACAGAAAAAAACTATTTTGAATTACTGGTGCTGCTATCTTAAGTTCTTTGCCCTGGTTTTGTCCATTAGTCCCTAAAGATAGTCATCTGTATATGTTTTCCTACATGTATCCCGATGACACACAAAAATGTAACTTTACTGCTTTAAAGCAATTCTACACATATGTTTTAGCCATGTATCAGCAAAGAACAAACGTGAAACTCCAGGTTCTTTGTGTCCCACGTCACACTAGCTTAGTGTGTGCTCTGCCTAAACATCATGGGGCAAACGCTCACTGGCTCCAGTCCCGCAGGGACCATGCAGACATCTAACCTGCTTCAAACAACTCGAAAGTCCATGTCGCCTTGTAAAAAAGGATAATGCGTGCAAAATCTTAAGATTCTGTTTTTTTAAGTCCAATAATTCATTCAGGCCTATCTATAGCCACAGAATTTATTTCATCCCTGCCCGAACCCATTCTCTTTTTTCTCCCCACAATTAACATTATTATTTTTTATGATAATAAAAGGTCCGTAGGCTTATTAAAAAGGATTCAGAAAAGGCAAAAAGGTGTTAAAAGGAAACCAAAATCATCCACAATCCCTTGAGATACTCAGTTAATAACTTCAGTGTTTAATACAACCCAGGTTGTTTTCATTTTATAGATATTTTTAACAAAAATGAGGACTGTATTATTCATACTGTATTATGATCTGTTTTCACTTAACATATCACAGAATCTTTCT
This sequence comes from Grampus griseus, assembly GCF_964374135.1. Lineage (NCBI taxonomy): Eukaryota > Metazoa > Chordata > Mammalia > Artiodactyla > Delphinidae > Grampus > Grampus griseus. The sequence continues at coordinate 37,938,863 of NC_139001.1, read as the reverse complement.
ATGTTAAGAAAATACTAATGATATCATCACTGTAGTTACTGCATAGTGTCCCACTGTGTAGATCTTTCACAATCTCCTGTGTTGTGATGGGCAGTCAGGGTGTTTATAACTTGGTGCTGATAGAATCCTGCTTTTCTGCTTTTCCAACTGCAGGATGTTCTCCAATTAGAAACACAAAGGAAGGATCTTAGTTCTTTTAGTTCTTCATTTCCCAAGAGTCAACACTGAGAATAAACTCTATGAGGGCTCTCATTTGTCAGTGGTACTAGTGCCAACAAAAGTGAAGAGGAAAAGCATAGAAATGTAATGTCTTCCTTTGTCTTCCGCACCCGAGCTGGCAGGAACAGGGAGCAAGCCCCAGCTCTGTCGGCAGTGCAGTAGCAAAGTCACCCACAGTGACTCTGGGCACCTCCACCTACACGATAGTCAGGGTGTTGTCCTTTATTCCTTCCTTTTTGTTTCTTTCAGGAATATTTATAAATAAAAAGACAAATGAAATTTACATCCTTGCTTTGCTAGCCCGTCCTTCTTTCTCTTTAAACACCTTATTTTGCTGCCATAACAAGTTAAAATAAGCACAATTTGTGCCGCTTTCCAATCCAGATTGAAACACATTCAATGAAGGCCATGCCATGATTCATCCCTCCTGCTCTTTGTAGGATAAATAAATCTCTGACAAAGCAACTGCCCAATTAGAGTGCTCTGTGCATGCCAGTACAAGGACCGAATCTTAATTCAACTGAATCCCAAGCTTGAAAAGAAGTCAGGCTCGCCCAAGAGAAAACCTGCGTGGTCAGTGAGAAACCCGGGGCTTTTTTAGTTCAAGTTATCTGCACTTTGCTCTCTATTCATGGAATCCTTACCCATATAAGCTGCCCAGTGCAGAGCACGCCGGTCCTTCTTGTCAAACGCATTGATGTTTGCCCCTTTGGCCAAGAGTAAATTAACCATCTGAAAGATAACCGACAGTGAAATCAAGCGTATACTCTGTAATGGTGAGGGGTCCTCACCCTCAGCAGGTGATGTGAGCCAAATTAATGTCCAATCTAAAGGCAGGTCAGAGATCTGAAGTTCAAAGTAGGAAGACACCACGGCCAACCTGCGGCATGTGTGTCAGAGGGAAAGACTGAGGTGTCGGCTACTTTTTCAATTCATTGTGGCTCTAAATTTAAGAACAGGTACAGTTGCCTAAGGTTTGGTGTACAAATATTATTGTCACATTATCTAAAAGCCTCAGCAATGAGATTAGGTTCCCCATGGGGCTAAGAGGGTCTGTGGGGAGGATTCTTGCTCTCAATGATGAGGACATTGACCTCCACATGGCCATTCAGAGCGGCGTGGTGCAAGGCTGTGCGTCCCCCTCGGTCAGAGACATTGACGCTGCTCAGCAGGGGAATGATGACTTCTGCACACTTGACAGCCTTATTGGCTGCTGCCACGTGGAGCGGGGTCTGCCAGTTCTTGTCCCTCGCATTGACGTCAGCCGAGTGCTTAATCAACACTTGCACTGCTTCCTACAACAAAAGCAGAATTTGCAGGGGTCACTGACACACACTCAGTCAATCCTTATTGCGTATAAGATGCTTCACCAGACCCTGGAACTACAGAAAGGGAAAGGCTCCCTTTCTGGCTCATGACAGGCTGGCTCATGACATATATTCTTCTGAGACAAGCAAGGTCATACGGGATGAAGATGAAAAGAGTGGCACAGATTAAAACAGATTCACTCTCCCTTTCTCTGTTAGGCCAAGAGCCCTGGCAAAACTCCAAAACCAAATAAACTTCCAAGGGTAAGGTTTCCTTACGAAATATAAGGTATCTTTAGGCCAAACGAGAGCACTCATGTGCAAGTGTGCACAGCAGGTTACAACAGCCATAGACCAAAGGGCCCCCAAAGATCCCTCAAGGTTAGCCATATTGGTCAGTAAGCCTCCATCTTCCAAAGCCAAAGGCCCCAAAGCTCTCCAGACATTCTTGGATCAATTTATAAATCTTTGGTTCTCTTGGTCAAATCTCAACCCTCCCTGTGTGATCAATAAGCGGTCAAGGGTAGAGGATGTCTATTACCACCATCAACTTGAAGTTACGAAATTGTTCCTTCTTTCCCCAATCTTTTCTATGTTAAAATGAGACTGTTTTTCGCTATTGAGTCCCTTCACCCTTCCTGAGCCTCCCGCTTTTGATTTTCCTTCTATTGACCTAATCATCTTATTAGCCTCTTGAACTATAACTCTCCACCTTGGCTGTGCAATGGAATCACCTGGGGAGCTCTTAAAAATACGCATGACGGTTCTGTATTGATTCTAATTGGCCTCAGAATGTCTGTAAAGCTCCCTGGGGACTCTGTTATGCAGCCAGGATTGAGGACACTCTTCTCTTTAGTCAAGTAAAGGACATAGCTTCTCTCGAGAGAAGGGAACGCTGTCGGTTGTTTCTCTTTACGTCTAGAGACATCCCTGAGACCAGTTGGATGTCCCTGGCTCCTTTATGGACACCTTGTCAATGTGGCATCAACAGACCAATGAAAGGCATTAGTACCACATTCCTGCCACCCTTCAAGGACAAAGAACTTACCTGTGTCCACCTTAATCCCCAAAGACCTGGGCTGTCTATCAACTTTATCATGCAGGTATATGAAGAATCGCAAAAAAGTAGATGATTTGAACTCTCAGAATTAACATTTTAACCAGGGACATAAAGGATGAAATAAAAAAAATGTTCCGGGCTTCCCTGGTGGCGCAGTGGTTGAGAGTCCGCCTGCCGATGCAGGGGACACGGGTTCGTGCCCCGGTCCGGGAAGATCCCACATGCCGCGGAGCGGCTGGGCCCGTGAGCCATGGCCGCTGAGCCTGCGCGTCCGGAGCCTGTGCTCCGCAACGGGAGAGGCCACAGCAGTGAGAGGCCCGCGTACCGCAAAAAAAAAAAAAAAAAAAAAAATGTTCCATGAATCAGTAGTGGCAACATATTGAGATGAATGGCTAACTTGAACAGTAGAATGAGAGCAAAAAGAAGTTAACTTTGCAAATTAGAGAATACACTTTAAGAAAACAATGGGGCTCCATTTAGATGCTATAAATAAAGGGCAATAAACTGACAGGATCCAAGCAAACAATCAATTTGTTAAGATTACCAAAAAGGAAAAAAAAAAGATATATGCCACCCATCCTCAGCACAACTGATGATAATGACTATTAAATAGTCCTTGAGCCCATTTTAGAGTGAAACATGTGTACACGTATTATTAATGCTCGCTTACTATGTAAAAAACACTGTTAGAACTATGGAAGATTGAAGGAAACATTAGTCAGGCTCTATACTAAAAACTAGGTGGGTGAACAAAAAAGAAAAGAAAAGAAAATCTAGATCACAATATAAGCATTAAGATTTAAATAAGAGAAAAATAATATTTTTATCAACTTTCATATCATAAATTATGCAGTTTATGTAGATGTGCAGTCAATTGTGATACGGGAAGAAAATATTGGAACCTCCATTTATATTTTATTTCTTTAAAAAGGAAAGCATTTAAGCTGGTATTTAACTTCTGGATTGGCGTCCTGCCCTCAGTCAGCTCCATGGAAGATCCTGCCTCAGTGTTGGAGATGCCCTCAGGGAGGGGTGGGGCTTCCACAGTGCTGGGGGGGCGGGGCTTGCCCTCTCCATTCATTCACTTTGAGTGCACTGAAATACAGAATGATGGCCTGCCGAGTCCATTTACAGATTGTAATACATACCCTTAACCTAAAAACACGCTAAAATGGACAAGATTTATGCAAGGAACCCACAGATTAAAGATAATAATAATACTAATGCAAGCATAAATGATGTGAAAGTCACAGAGCTGACACCTCTACTCCTCGTAAAAGCTTTCTATCACCTACATTACAAGGTAAAAGTAATGACAAATTTAATCAGCTCTGACAAGAGCTTGGCAAAAACAGAGAAATCATCAAAAGTCTATTATCTAGGGCTCCCCTGGTGGTACAGTGGTTAAGAATCCGCCTGCCAGTGCAGGGAACACAGGTTCGAGCCCTGGTCTGGGAAGACCCCACATGCCATGGAGCAACTAAACCCGTGCGCCACAACTACTGAGCCTGCACTCTAGAGCCCATGAGCTACAACTACTGAGCCCACGTACTGCAATTACCGAAGCCCATGCGCCTAGAGCCCATACACCCCAACAAGGGAAGCCACTGCAATGAGAAGCCCACGCATGGCAAGGAAGAGTAGCCCCTGCTCGCCGCAACTAGAGAAAGCCCGTGTGCAGCAACGAAGGCCCAACGCAGCCAAAAATAAACAAATAAATTTATATATAAAACAAAAGTCTATTATCTATATGGTTATTTAAGACTAGGACAAATGAAAAGCCTCACTTTAACATTTCACCTGTGCCTTGAAATATTATCTAATGATAGTAGTTCTTACATATAATTTATAAATAAATGAGACGCATATTCTGGAGATGCATGCTGAAAACATTTTGCAGATACGTGGCCAAAAGATGGAGATAACCATCTCAAAAGCAGTACTATAAAAAACGGTATATATCCTTTTCACACATTCACAGCAAAATAACAATACATACTGTCTCTTTAATACCTTTGCTTTGTATATTATTTTACTGTACTTGTACAGATTCTTGCTTTGCATTAAATATTATGTAAATTCAGGATAGACTAACAAAACAGAAAATGTACAGGAACATTTCACAACTTTATACTATAAGACCAATTCATGAGAAATTTGTTTTTTAAAGGTAACAAAATGTGATTGCTCTTAGAGTACCTGCGACTAGGTGAATGAGATATTACCTAGGAGAGGCCCTACTTTTAAACGAATATTTAGGAATGATTTACATTGTACACACAGCAATACTTTAAGCAAAGAAAATATACATTCATATGCCAGTTATGGTTTATATATAAATAAGTGCTTTTGGAGTTTGTGGGGAAAAAAATGTATTCTTAAGTAGACAATACTTCTAAAAATATATTTTTTTTAATAAATTTATTTATTTATTTTTGGCTGTGTTGGGTCTTCGTTTCTGTGCGAGGGCTTTCTCTATTTGTGGCAAGCGGGGGCCACTCTTCATCGCGGTGCACGGGCCTCTCACTGTCGCGGCCTCTCCCGTTGCGGAGCACAGGCTCCAGACGCACAGGCTCAGTAGTTGTGGCTCACGGGCCCAGTTGCTCCGTGGCATGTGGGATCCTCCCAGACCAGGGCTCGAACCCGCATCCCCTGCACTGGCAGGCAGATTCTCAACCACTGCGCCACCTGGGAAGCCCCTAAAAATATTTTAATCAGATAAATTTTGGTTTGGTTTTGTAAATAAAATTTTATTGGAACACAGCCTCATTCATTTGTTTACATATTATCTATGGTCGCTTTCAAATTATAACAGCAGAGTTGAGTATTTGTGACAGAGACCACATGCAGCCATCAGAGCTTAAAATATTTACTATCTCACCCTTCACGGAAAAAGTTTGCGGACCCCCTGGACTAGCTCCCTGTTTGAATTACCACAAACTATAAATGATCAAATCTGGTTAAAATAAAATTTTGTTATTTACCAGTATGAAAAAATACTATTTTTAAGTCCAAATAGTCTTTTAAGGAGGGCAGGTCCTATGCAAAGAGTCAGAGGCCTCTGAGTTCAGCTCTTGCTCTGTGATGATGGGTCTACAGTGAATTTTGGGAGGGGGCCAAACAGAGTTGCCTTGCTCTGCATAATAGAGTGGGAAGCGTTTAGAGCTTGGCAGGAAGGAAAGGATGAGGACAGAGAGATTGGAGAGAGGACGTGGCCCTGCGCTCTAGGGAGGAGGTATACATCTGGGTGGGAACAGAGTCAACAGGCCAAGAGGGAAGAGGAGAAAGCTGAAGCATAAACCCAATGAACGCAGCAAGAGCAGGCTTGTGGAGCCAGGCAACCAAAACTTAAATCTCCAGGAATTCTCTGGAATTGTTGGGAGAATATCAGACTTTGAACAAGTGGTTTCCGGTCAGTCATATCCATTTAGAAGGCTAGATGCCCCTGACCAACATCTGGGTTATACCTAAAAAATTAGAAAAGGAAAAGGTTCAAGTTCATTGATCAGATAGGAAAAAAAGAAGTGGGTAGGGTCTCTAATAAATTTCTTTTCATGTGAACTTTACATAATTCCCACGTGAGTGCCCATTTCACCACGTGTCTTTTCTGCGGTACGCGGGCCTCTCACTGTTGTGGCCTCTCCTGTTGCGGAGCACAGGCTCTGGACGCGCAGGCTCAGCGGCCATGGCTCACGGGCACAGCTGCTCCGCGGCATGTGGGATCTTCCCAGACCGGGGCACGAACCCGTGTCCCCTGCATCGGCAGGCAGATTCTCAACCACTGTGCCACCAGGGAAGTCCACACCATGTGTCTTTTGTACCAACACTCACTTTCACAGTTCAAGGACACCTAGAATAACCGTTACTTTTATTTCTCCAATTTTATAAAATGTTTTAACTTTGCCATTCTCCATTTTTACTCTTATATCTGCTTATATAGTGAATTGAACAGTTTTCATCTTACTTGACAAGAAAGGACTCTATCAAGGAATATTTAGTATACAAAGGAGGGGTTCTTATTCAATTTCCAAGGATTAACCTTTTTAAAAAAAATGAAAATGCAAGTATAAAATGATTATGGAATTAAATTCACAGATATACCGGATATTAGAAGCAGAAAAGGCCTCAGGGGTCATCTGGATTGCCCCCTCATTTGATAGGCAGCTTCATTTTATAGGGAAGATGGCTGAAGATGGTTTGCCAGCCTGGGTTTAAGGGCTCATGCACTTTCTACTAGGTCAGAGCTTACTCAGCACACAGTAACAGCCAAGCACCCTGACATAAATACTTTGAAATGTTAATTCTCCTTAGTTATTTACATTTTTAAACTCTGAAGTTTTAGCCTGACAAACTGGCTTCCTACATTTAATAGAAATGTAATACAATATTTTCACAAAAACGAAGCTTTGATTTAAAAAGACTACAATTTCCTTTTTCAAAGTTGCATTTCTCTTTCAAAAATTTTAATCTTGTAAGCATTTTAACTTGGTTTTAAGAGGAAGTAATTCTATGGCTATTTAGGGAATTACTGATTTTTTTTTTCATTTTAACATCTTTATTGGAGTATAATTGCTTTACAATGGTATGTTAGTTTCAGCTTCACAACAAAATAAATCAGTTATACATATACATATGTTCCCATATCTCTTCCCGCTGGCGTCTCCCTCCCTCCCACCCTCCCTATCCCACCCCTCCAGGCGGTCACAAAGCACCGAGCTGATCTCCCTGTGCTATGCAGCTGCTTCCCACTAGCTTTCTACCTTACTGTATATATGTCCATGCCTCTCTCTCTCGCTTTGTCACAGTTTACCCTTCCCCCTCCCCATAGCCTCAAGTCCATTCTCTAGTAAGTCTGTGTCTTTATTCCTGTTTCACCCCTAGGTTTTCATGACATTTTTTCCTTAAATTCCATATATATGTGTTAGCATACGGTATTTGTCTCTCTCTTTCTGACTTACTTCACTCTGTATGACAGACTCTAGGTCTATCCACCTCATTACAAATAGCTCAATTTCGTTTCTTTTTATGGCTGAGTAATATTCCATTGTATATATGTGCCACATCTTCTTTATCCATTCATCCGATGATGGACATTTAGGTTGTTTCCATCTCTGGGCTATTGTAAATAGAGCTGCAATGAACATTTTGGTACATGACTCTTTTTGAATTATGGTTTTCTCAGGGTATATGCCCAGTAGTGGGATTGCTGGGTCATATGGTAGTTCTATTTGTAGTTTTTTAAGGAAACTCCATACTGTTCTCCACAGTGGCTGTATCAATTTACATTCCACCAACAGTGTAAGAGGGTTCCCTTTTCTCCACACCCTCTCCAGCATTTATTGTTTCTAGATTTTTTGATGATGGCCATTCTGACTGGTGTGAGATGATATCTCATTGTAGATTTGATTTGCATTTCTCTAATGATTAGTGATGTTGAGCATTCTTTCATGTGTTTGTTGGCAGCCTGTATATCTTCTTTGGAGAAATGTCTATTTAGGTCTTCTGCCCATTTTTGGATTGGGTTGTTTGTTTTTTTGTTATTAAGCTGCATGAGCAGCTTATAAATTTTGGAGATTAATCCTTTGTCAGTTGCTTCATTTGCAAATATTTTCTCCCATTCTGAGGGTTGTCTTTTGGTCTTGTTTATGGTTTCCTTTGCTGCACAAAAGCTTTTAAGTTTCATTAGGTCCCATTTGTTTATTTTTGTTTTTATTTCCATTTCTCTAGGAGGTGGGTCAAAAAGGACCTTGCTGTGATTTATGTCATAGAGTGTCCTGCCAATGTTTTCCTCTAAGAGTTTGATAGTTTCTGGCCTTATATTTAGGTCTTTAATCCATTTTGAGCTTATTTTTGTGTATGGTGTTAGGGAGCGATCTAATCTCATACTTTAACATGTAGCTGGAATTACTGATTTTTGTAATCAAAAGAAGTCTCTCTTTTCCTGTATCCCACCTTGGCTAAAAAATTAACAGCTAGGAGTTTGCGCTGACAGAAACTTACAAGGTTAAAAAGAAACTAATGTGGGGGAAGGGAAGCTGAACAATTTCTGAATCAAGAAAGGATACTAAAACAGTACTTTTCAAACTATCTGTGGTGAAGGGACAGTTTTTTTTGAATTATTATTATTTCAAATTCATCATGAGTAATTAGAAGAAGAATAAAATGAAAAAAAGACAAAGAAATTATAAACTCAATTATTTTATCATTTAATTTAGCAGGCATGAAATTACTCTATCAAATTTCTCTAAAAGTTGCTAAATGCTCACTCATGTCACAAAAGGAAAGACAAAAAGACTCAGACTAGTCACAAGCTGCACTGTGAGCAATGCTGCTTCAAAGCCTTGATTTCTTTTTTAATGAACAAGCATGTGTGAGGATTCCGGCATTTCTCCTGAGTGGAGGGATCAGCCTAGTTAGCATTCACCCTTAGGACTGTAGGCCTTGTTGGATTACACTCCACAGTAGGCTGTCCTATATGAGACACAGAAATAACAGGCAGAGGGAGGAACTGTCACGGGATGTGACACAGGAGGGAACTAGAGATGGCATCTGCAGTCATTTTATTTCTACTTTTTATGACTTTCTCCTTTTATAAAAGGTCACTCCAACCCTGTATAAGAAGTAGAAACATACACTGTGGCACATGGAAAAGATGAGAAGAAATAGGATACATGTGCCTTAAAAACTGTTGCCTCCAATATTTGTTTTTCTTACTCTCAAATGTGCATTGCATTTAAGTGATCATAAATTACTCATGGAAAAGTAATGCTTTATGACTATACAGAGGCCTTGTAGGCATAAACAATGTCAAATTTTATAAACTGTAAGTTGCTTTAGACCAGGGTCTGAGTCTCATACAATTTTCTATACTTGCCACAAAGCCTGGCAGGTATCTGGCACCTAATGTATATTCAATAAATTTGGGTAGAATAAATATATTGGTATAATCATTAGCAAACTCTCTAAGTAATAATATGCAAAAACTAACGTGACTTTTTTTTATATACAGCAGGAAAATTAACAAGACATTTACACGGGCTAAGGTCCCTGAGGCTGCGCTCGAGTCCCGAAGGCATTCACTCTATTAATGTAAAATAATAACCAGTTGGGGATTTTACCCTCTACTGATTATAGTAATTTCATATCCTGTAAGAATTGTATAAATTGGTGCCTAATTTGTTCAAATTATTCTTCTAAAAGTACCTATTATTAAACTAAACTTGCACTTTATTATTATAATTATTATTAGAGTACAATTATTCTAAGAACTAGGAGTACAAAGGGAAGACTTGGGGATGTGAAAGAATTCAAACTGTTCAAGAACCACTGGGGGACTTCCCTGGCGGTCCAGTGGTAAATAATCCGCCTTCCAATGCAGGGGATGCGGGCTTGATCCTTGGTCGAGGAACTAACATCCCACATGACGCGGGGCAACTAAGCCCGCGCACTTCAACTACGGAGCTCGCCTGCCTCAACGAGAGAGCCCGCGTGCCGCAAACTACAGAGCCCAGACGCCCTGGAGCCGGCGCGCCACAACTAGAGAGAAGACTGCGTGCCGCAAGGAAGGGCCCACACACCGCAGCAAAAACGATCCGGGACGCCTCAACGAAGATCCCGCATGCCGCAACTAAGACCAGACGCAGCCAAAAAATAAAGAAAATAAATAATAAAATAAAATAAATAAGTATTAAAAAAAAAAAAGAACCACTGGCTTTAAACATTGGGAAGGCCAGATACTAAAGTATTTCCAATCTTTAATCTCTGGTCTCAAAGTGTGGTATGTAGACCACATGCATCAGAATCTTCTTTTTGAAATACAGATTTCCAGGCTCAATTACAGGCTTCATCAAAATCACTGGGGGGTGAGGTTCTAGAACAGGTACTTTGTGTGTGTGCATAATTTTATTTATTTATTAATTGAAGTATAGTTGATTTACAATGTTGTGTTAGTTTCAAGTGTACAGCAAAGTGATTCAGCTATATATATACATGAAATTACAAAATATTGAGTATAGTTCCCTGTGCTATACAGTAGGTCCTTGTTGTTTATCTATTTTATATATAGCAGTGTTAGAACAGGTACTTAACAAGCACTGCAGATGATCTCAATGCACACTAAATCTGAATACTACTCATCTACCTTCTAATAGGTTATAAGATGCTTACTTTCTTCCCATTCCAGGTACGATATATGTTCTATATGTGATCATCATTTTATAATCATAAAGATAATTTATGGAAAGCAATAACATTCAAGTCTCCCATATAATTTTTCCAATTCTCCTATTAGCATTTAGCCCACCATAATGACACCGTTTGTGAGAGGGAAGGGGAAAATGTGATGTTTAAAATTTAAGCTATAAAATAAAATGCTTCTCCTGATCAGATCTGGGAAACATTTTTATACCTGTCAGACTTTTGTCTGCACAGACGCAAAAATAGATGCATCTTATTAGTTGGACCAGTATCCCTAGGGGTGCCCATGTGATGTGAGGGCAGCAGTGGAGCACGGCAGTTAGGAGAGCAGGTTTTCGGGTTACACCCTCCTCCACTTGCTGGCTGTGGTGTCTTAGGTTTGTTCCTTAACTTCTCTGAGATCATGTTTCCTAAATTAGGATTAATAACGGTGTCAATCTCAGAGAGTGATTCAGAGGCTAAAATGGAATAATGTGCAGAAAGCGCTTAGCACACTGCCTAGCACACAGTAAGCCTAGCACACAGTAAGTGCTCAATAAATGTTCACCGTGACAATACATATTTGAACACAATATCCTCAATTCTACACCCCAAAGACAGGATACAACTATTTTCAACATTTCTAACCACAAAATAGCCTCCAGAACAGAAAAGTGACAAGTTCAGCAAATCCTTTGGTGCTACTCTCAGTTCACTGGAGAAGAAAATGCATGTGTGAAAGGTCAAACACATTTGGACACAAGCCACAGTAGGCTCTATGGTTGTGTACTGGTGGTGTACTGGTTGTCTGCCCTCCACACAGCGTCCAAGAAGGGACACTTTGTACCCCCTTAAGGTCCACATTTAACACTGCGCCTTCCACAGAGTGGGCTTCCATAAACATGTGTCAAACCCCCCAGGTTGGTGTGCATTTCATTCCTTTCCCCTACAGCTGTTCTTTTCCACGGGAAACAAAAAAGCAACAAGAATAAGCTAAACAGGGGAAACGATATGAAATAATTCACAGTAGCACTTCAGATAATTTTCCCTGGCAGCCCCAAATCTTACTCGTGTATGTTATCTAGCATTGCAAAATAAGTTTCCCTAGTATTTTCACATGAGACTCTCTTCATTTCTTCACAGCTGTGGGAGCTGTCAGAGAAAGAGGGGGATGAATGGTGACCTGGGCGGGTCAGTGAGAACACAGCACTGGTGGGCTCCGATTATCTGTTTGATGTTTCCTCCCTGGGAATCCCAGGCATGGGGAGCAGGTGGTGGCGGGAGGAGGAGGGGACTGGGCCTAGAAGGGAGCACACAATGCAGCCTGGTCAGGGCCAAGTTAAGTCTTAAAGGTTCATCTCCACAACCCAATCTATTTTGGACAGTTTTTAAGGGATATGACCATTTCTTGATCTACTTTCTTGTCTGCAGAGGAGCTTTTATAATGTCAAGCATGGGTGGATGTTTAATCAGTATTATGACCTGACACTCCTATTGCTATAACAGGCTCAGGAAATGAATTTAGCAAATGAACATTATTTTTCCAGGCATAGAAATCCAAACATGAAATTTGCCTGATGGAAAGAAGGCTCAGAAATGTTGACGTATACTGATAACTTTGACTTAACCTGATATCTTGTTGCACACTATTTTTGAAACTTGTTCTGATTTTGCAGGATCCGGTGGCTTAACTTGCTTTTAGTGCCATGCTCCCATAAACAAACTTCAAGTTAGTTTACCTCGCATGCATGAAAGATGATTACCACCAGCGTTCTCTGTGCTGTATACTAGCTCCACGTTAGCAGTTTTACAGAGAACCAGGTGAACACAGCTTAAGTGGAAAACCCAGTCTTTAAGGAATCACTCAAAAAACAATTGTTTCCTGTGCAGGCTAGATGCTAAACATACAATGACAAGCAATAGGCATGCCACTCATTGCAAAGAACTTACTGCCCAGAAGATCTTTTTAATTAAAACAGAAAAACAATTTCAATGGTAGTTTTATATTGTGCTAAGTTAGCCAAGCTGAGCGACGTTTTGCAGAGTTCCCTCCGCTGTACTGTTCCATTTAGGGTTGGTGCTGGAGAAATCTGCATGAGTTTTGAAAGGCATACGTGAAACCACAGACTGACTGGCATGTTGGGTGCCAGGTTTGAGGCAGCTTGTGCACGGTGTCACTGACCAGCTGCATCACTGTGTTGGCAAAGGGCAGTACCAGGTTGATGCGTCTTCAGATCCTGCCATATCTTCTTCAGTTTCTCCCATTCCTGGGCCAGGTGCATGCGAGCTCAGAGGTGAAGCACACAGCTTCTTCTACAAGGCACTCACATCCACGATGCAGAGGCAGTGAGAGACAGACAGGGGTTCCAGTTTATCCCTGTTTTCCCCCATTTCATGTTTAGCTTTTCTTTTCAACTGCAGACCCTGCTGGCCTACAGTGACTTTAGGACCACACAGAAACCAAGGGGATAGCCTTACATAAACTTCTTCAGCAGCTCACACAATTGTGTAAGCTCTAGTTCCTATAGTAAATGTCTTATCTATATTTCTCATTGTGGTTCTGCTTCCCTGATTGAACCCGGAACATTGAAGCCCTGAGAGAGATCAATTACCCACATTTTAGAAGCACAGGGGTTTTGAAGACAACATAGAGTTTATAAGCCTTTCAATGAAGAAATGGCTTTTAAAACATATTTGTGTAAGGAATATCACTGTTTGCCCCGTCTAAGCAATAGACAGATGTGCCAGCTCTCTTACTGAACACACGTATCTTCTTTGGCAAGTGTTAGTAGCAAAACTCCAAAAGACCAGCCCAAACCTTCTCTGTTCTTCCCCTCTCAAGCAAGCTTCCCTTTCCCCAGCTATTTTTTAGGGGAGGCATAAAGTAATGGCTATAGGATAGAATTCACAAAAGGAAGGATGGGATGTAGCCAAGATGGCAGAGTGGGAAGACCCTGAACTCACCTTCTCCCAAAGGCACAACAAAATTGCAACTACTTACAGAGCAACTATCTATGAGAATGACCTGAAGACAGCAGAAAAGATTTCCCACAACTAGATATAAAGAAGGAGCAACTATTTATGAGAATGATCTGAAGACAGCAGAAAAGATTTCCCACAACTAGATATAAAGAAGGAACTACAATGAGATGGATGGGAGGGGCTAAGATGCAGTATACTCAGGACCCATACACCTGGGTCAGCAAACCGGAAGTGGGAAGAATATCACAATGGCAGAGGTCCTCCCCAAGGAGCAAGGGGTCCAAGCCACACATTGGGCTCCCCAGCCCAGGATCCTGCATCAGGAAGATGGGCTCCCAGAAGTTCTGCTTTGGAAACCAGTGGGGCTTGTGTTCAGGAGAGCCAGAGAGCTTAGGAACCAGACTGCTCCTAAAGGGCATGTAGAAAATCTCACATACTCCAAGTCCCAGTGCAGAGGCAGTAGTTCAAAAGGAGCCTGGGTCAGACCTACTTGCTATTCTTGGAGAGCCTCTCAGAGAGGCAGAAGGCAACCGGGACTCCATCTGAGGATAAAGACACTGGTGGCAGCCATTTGGGGGAGTTCATTCTACAATGATGTCAGCACTGGCCAAGTGCCATTTTGGAATCCTCCTGATAGCCTATTAGTGCTGGGGGACTTACCTGCCCATCAGCACCAGCCCGACACCCCCAAGGCTGCACAGCTAACTGCTTGGGGAAACTACCCATCCTCCAGTGGGCCCATAGCTACTCCATGAGGCAGAACCTCACAGCCTACCGAGTGGGAGCCAGCCCCGCCTCCCAGCAAACCCACAATAATTGGACCCGCTCCAACAGAGGGGGGCCCACAGCCCAGATGGGGGCACCCCTAGAGCATATAGCTCTGGTGACCAGAGGGAAGCATGCTGTTGGACCCCATAGGGCATCTCCTACATAAGGCCACTTCTCTAAGATCAGGAAATGTAACTGACCTCCTACCACATAGAAATAAACACAGAGAATTAGGCAAAATGAGGAGATAGAGGAGTATGTTCCAAATGAAGAAACAAGACAAAACCTCAGAAAGAGAACTAAATGAAGTAGAGATAAGCAATCAATCCAATAAATAGGTCAAGGTAATGATCATAAAGATGCCCAATGAACTCAGGAGAAGGATGGATGGACACAACGAGCATTTTAACAAAGAGTTAGAAGATATAAAGAAGAACCAAACAAAGCTGAAGAATACAATAACTGAAATGAAAAATATACTAGAAGGAATCAACAGTAGGTTAGATGACACAGAGGAATCTGGAAGACAGAGTAGTGGAAATCACCCAAGCTGAACAGAAAAGAGAAAAAAAGAATTTTAAAAAATGAGGATAGTTTAAGAGACCTCTGGGACAATAGCAAGTGTACTAACATTTCCAATATAGGAGTCCCAGAAGGAGAAGAGAAAGAGAAAGGGGCAGAGAAGTAATAGCTAAAAACTCCCTTAACCTGGGGAAGGAAACAGATATGCAGGTCCAGGAATCCCAGAGAATCCCAAACAAAGCAAACCCAAAGAGGTCCACACCAAGACACAATGTAATTAAAATGACAAAAATTAAAGAAAAAAAGAGAATCTTAAAAACAGCAATAGCGGGCTTCCCTGGTGGCGCAGTGGTTGAGAGTCCGCCTGCCGATGCAGGGGACACGGGTTCGTGCCCCTATCTGGGAAGATCCCACATGCCGCGGAGTGGCTGGGCCTGTGAGCCATGCCCGCTGAGCCTGCGCGTCCGGAGCCTGTGCTCCGCAACAGGAGAGGCCACAACAGTGAGAGGCCTGCGTACCGAAAAAAAAAAAAACAGCAATAGCTTGCTGGGGGAGGGGGGGGAGTGGGTGGGGAGGGATGGATTGGGAATTTGGGATTAGCAAATGCAAACTATTATATAGAGAATGGATAAACAACAAGGTCCTACTGTATAGCACAGGGAACTATATTCAATATCCTGTGATAAACCATAATGGAAAAGAATATGAAAAAGAACGTATATATATATACATATATGTATAACTGAATCACTTTGCTATACAGCAAAAAGTAGCATAACATTGTAAATCAACTATACTTCAATAAAATAAATTTCTAAAAATATATTAAAAAATTTTAAATAATAATAAAAAATAAAAGCAGCAAGAGAAAAGCAGCTAGTTATGTACAAGGGATATGATAATCAGCTGACTTTCAGCAGAAACTTGGCAGGCCAGAAGGGAGTAGCACTTTATATTCAAAGCAATGAAAGGAAAAAATGTACAACTGAGAATACTCTACCTGGCAAGGTTATCATTCAGATTTGAAGGACAGACAAAGAGTTTTACAGAGAAGCAAAAGCTAAAAGAATTCAGCACCACTAATCTAGCTTTACAAGAAATGTTCACAGGACTTCTCTTAGTGGAAAAGAAAAGGCTACAAGTAGAAATATGAAAATTATGAAAGGAAAAATCTCATTGGTAAAGGCAAACATAAACTAAAGGTAGTAGATCAACCACTTATAAAGCTAGTAGAAAGGCTAAAAGACAAAAGTAGCAAAATCATCTATATCCACAATAAGTAGTTAAGGGATACACAAAACAAAAAGATGTAAAATATGATATCAAAAACATTAAATATAGCAGGGGGAGTAAAAATTCCGAGTTGTTAGAATATGTTTGAAATTAAGAGATCATCAACATATACATATATGGTAACCACAAGCCAAAAACCTACAACAGATACACGTAGAAAAATAGAAAAGAATCTAAACATAACACTCAACAAAGTCATCAAATCACAATGAAAGACAGCAAAAGAAGAAAAAAAACAAAAAAGAATTACAAAAACAACCAGAAAACAATTAATGAAATGGCATTAAGTACATACCTATCAATAATTACTTTAAATGTAAATGGACAAAATGTTCCAATTAAAAGACATATTTGCCATCCTCACCCAAATTTCCAGCATTCAAAATAAATTCTTTCTTGAACACCTACAATGTACCAGGCTTGGGTTACATCAGGAAACAAAACAAAATCCCTGCCATCATGGTGCTTATATTCCAGTGACATGTTTGCCAAACTCAGCATGTTCAAACAGAAATGATTAACTTCCCCAACCCTTGCTCCTTTGCCTCTGCCTTCCATTGGGTTACCAATGGTAATGGTGTTACCATTCACCCAATGGCTTCTTTTCCATCTCACCCTCACAAGTTCCAAATCCTGTCAGGTTCACAACTTATCTCTGCTGTCAACACTCCCCGCTGCTCAGAGGACACCCAGCCCTCTGCTGTTGGACCCAGCCTCTACTATCAGACTTATCTTCTACTACACCCTGTGTTCCAGCTACATCCAACTGAACCCACCATTCAATCACTTCCATGACCCTTGTCCTACAGCATGTTTCTCCTCCTGCCTCAGCCCTCTCTCCTTTTCCTGGCCTGGTAAGTCCCTATCATCCTCTAAGGACTAGCTCAATTGATATGTCTTCTTGGAAGACTTCATCTATTCAAGAAGACAGTTATTTGCTTCCTCCTCCAATTCAGTTATGATACTGTACAGATCTGCTTACCTGTTTGCACCCCCTTCAGACTGAGAACTCACTGAAGTCAAGGATCACACCGTCCATCTTGGACCACCCCAGTCAGCCCCTAGCACCATGCCTGGCACACAGGAGGTGCTTAAACAAACAGCTGTTCAATTTGGTAACCCTCTTGCATTAGAAGTAAAAGCCTCTTGCTCACCAGTGAGGATCCCTAATTCAGCACAAAGCATTTTTCTCTTTCTAGGAACTGGAGTTGCTAGATTAAATAAGATAATCACTCACTTCACTTCTGGAGGCAACAGCCCGGTGCAGCGGGGTCAGCCACATGTTGTCCTTGGCATTCACACGAGCTCCTGGAACCAAACAGCACAGGTTAGAAGCATAATGCAATTCTGCTGATGTGAAGTCTGATGCTATATCTTGTGCTCTCGTTTGCCGGGTACAACCAACACATTTTGTTTTGTTTTTTCCTTTCTGTTAGTCATGTGCTTTCTAGCCACCAAACAAGGAGAAGACATTGAATGCAGTAGAAGGAGCAAGGTCAGGAGCTGAGGATGTCACAAGAATCAGGCCAAGACCAGATGAGAAATAACAGTGTCTCACTGGGTAGGAGATACAGTTGTAAGAAAGCTGAGATTCTCCAGAACTATAGAAATGTAGGTTCTGAAGAATGAAGAACTTTTCAGGGGTGTGTATGCGTGTGTGTGTGTGTGTGTGTGTGTGTGTGTGTGTGTGTGTTCGTGTTCCTGAATGTTATATTCCTGAATATAAAATATAGAATCATATACATTATTTTATTTTTAGTCATTAAGCGTATTTATCTCACAGGGCACACAACATCCTTCTTGGAAAACTGTTAGCGATGAGCAGCCTTCCAACAAGTGTATATTAGAGGCCAGTGAAGTTGAGTTCCGATGAGATTTGATCTGGGCTAAAGGGATTAGCATAAATCCGTTTTATCCAAGAATCCCAATTATTTCTCTGGAACTAGCAAAATACTTTGGTAGGAAGAAGCCAGGTTTCATGGAGCTTTTGGACAGACACAACATGAAGCCTATGTAGGCTGCTCACGGCTCGCTCATACTATGGAGTGGGCATACAGGCTGACACAAGAGCCAGAGCCCGGTCATACTCAGGGAGGTGCCCGTGCTCAGCTCCCCGGGAGCCACATCACAATCACGGAGCAGAAGCTCCACAGGAACACATTCCCGGAAAGTAGAGTATGCCCTCCGCCCATGACACCTGCACAGTTCTCCATGCGTACACGTCCACCAAGCTACAACTGAACCACTACAACACCCAATATGAGCTTCCTTTTTTTGGAATCTGGATTTTGATCAGTCTTCTGGTCAGAGATGGAAAGTTTTATAAAAGGACTGCAAAAGGAGAGGAGGAGAAAATATCTATGATATCTTTGCAGATGTAATGAGAGGAGCCTGTTTCAGCCTTAGGACAACAAGGAAGGAAGCTCAAAGAAACTAGAAAGTAAGGCAGAGGAGGGGAAGTGCAAAGGAGGTGGCTCTGAGACAAGGGCCGAGAAAGTGAGTCAAGTGTAAGCAGAGGCTGACCAATCTCTGTGAGGCCAAGGCCAGCTGACAGCTAAAAAACAGGAACCGTGTTCAGAAAAGACAAAAAGGCAGCAGGAGACTTTCATGGATAAATGTGTGCTAGAAATTTAATTTAATCATAGAACTTACACTGTTTTTTCTCTTTAACTGAAGAAGAAATATCATCAACCATACTAGTGATAGAAAACAAGAACATAATAATCCCTAAAACAAAGAGAGAGAGAATGTCTCTTCTCCCCTCATTCTGATTTCATTAGTTGGAGGTGGGACCAGGCACAGGTATTTTTAAAAAACTCCCCAGGACCCACGGTTATTGTAATAGGCTATTAAGATTGAGAGCCACCGGTAAATTGTTGCTTAGTTTATCAAACTTAAAATTAGTTGAATCCTAATTCTACTAACTTCATCCAGGCAGCTTACCTGAAAAGGTTCAAGCCCCTTACATCAGTAAGAACCAAACAAAATCAGTTTGGTGGTGCTAAGACGCCAAGGCAGCAGACATCTCACTCCCCAGTAGCAGGATGTCCTGGGCTAAATGCTCTGGAGTGAAATGAATGAGGTCTGGGAAGGACAGTGGGATTCATGGTCAGAAGACCCAGATTTGATTCTGATTTCAGCACCTACTGGCCCAGCTACCAAAAGCCACTACTCTGTAAAATGAGGCTAACAACAACAACATAATAATACTTCTCTACCCACCTTATGAGGTGATTGGGAGAATCAAGTGAATTTGAAGGTGCTTTGTAAATTGCAAAGCACTAGAAAAATATTAGCAGTTCTTATTTCCAAATCCCCTCTAATGTCATATTTACTTCTAAATCTATGACTCAGGTCTTCAAGGAAGTGAGAGGCATAGTCTTTGCCCAGGAAAGTAGCGGGAAGTCAAACATATAGATTTAAGAATGCAGGGCTTCCCTGGTGGTGCAGTGGTTGAGAGCCCGCCTGCCAATGCAGGGGACACGGGTTCGTGCCCTGGTCCGGGAAGATCCCACATGCTGCGGAGCGGCTGGGCCCGTGAGCCATGGCCGCTGGGCCTGTGCGTCTGGAGCCTGTGCTCCGCAACGGGAGAGGCCACAACAGTGAGAGGCCCGCGTACCACAAAAAAAAAAAAAAAAAAAAAAAAAAGAATGCAAAGAACCATCACCTAGAGATTGCACAAACAGGTATCTTTTGAAGATTAAGAGAGACTCAGATGCTAGAGAACGCCAAGGAGGAGGAAACCCAGATGTAATTGAGAGCAGAAAATATTGTGAATTTTAAAACAAAATTTTCCCTACCAAAAAACAAATTTTAGCTTTCCTCTCCTAAGTCTTAGTTCCAAGGGAGCACCAGATGATTGTTACAAAGCCTACCTTTCTGGTGTAGAAACAAACAGTATTTATCCCTCAGGTCCTAGTATTTCTTCTTCCAACATTCAGCTATTCAACCCTTCTAAAATTACCCATCTTTTTGTCAGGCCTTTACCCGGGTCATAAATATGTCTATTTTACCATATTGTGCTTATACCTGCATATCAGAAGACGGACCTTTTATTCTCTCTCATAACTCAAACGCATATTTGTTACTTAATCCTAGGCTGTTTCTTTGACACGTCACAAACATCACCCAGATTTCACGAAGACCTGGATTCAAGCCTCATTCCCTACCAGTAGAGATGGCTGTATCAGGGTGTCCCTTCAGATTCCCTGTCCACATTTAAGGGACTTCCGTGTCACGAAGTCAAATCAGTCACCTGAGATGAAGAACATCTGGCCATAAGTTCCCTCTGTTTCTGGGTTTGAATTTTCACCTGGCTGTCTGCATGATGTTCTTATCAACACTTTAGTACGTTTGTAGGAAGGAATGCTACATGGGACAGATTGATACCCACTATGGGTAGCATATCAGTTCTGCCTCAGAGCCTCTAAATCAGTGCTGCCCAATGGAAATATAATGTGAACCAAGTAACTGAAAATTTCCTAGTAACCACACTAAAAATGGTATAAAAAACAAGTAAACTAACTTCAGTAATATATTTTACTTACTTAACTCAATATATCCAAAATATTATCGTGTAATTGAATTTTTTAATTATTGAGATAATTTGCATTCTTTTTTTTATGCTAAAGCTTCAAAATCCCATGTGTATTTCACACTCACAACACATCTCCATTCAATCAGGCCACACTTCAAGTGTTCAACAGCCACAGCTGGAGTGTGGCTACCATACTGAACAGCGCAGCTCTAAATGCTAGGTGGCAGAGCCCAGGCTTGGCTACTCGTTTGCTTGAGTAGCTCTCTTCAGTTCTAAGGAGCTATGATTCTACCATTAGAGCTGTGAAACTGCTAAGAGCCGTGTTAAGAATGGCTAACGTGATCTGAACGCTGACTCTCTATACTAACGTACGTGTAATCCATTTAATAGGGAGATACTCTTATTATGCCAGTTTTATAGATGAGGGAACCAAGGCCATGAGAAATAACATGCTCCAGGTCCCCAGCTAGGAAATGGTAGATTTGAACCCAGGTAGTCTGACTTCAAAGCCAAGCTCTAGGGCAGTGTGCCTCACTTCAAAACTAGCAACATTCACACAGCATTCAACTAACACTGATTGCATTTCCCTTCCATTTTCCCCATCTTTCTCTCCGGTCCTTAGAGTCACTCTTCTCTCCCTCTTTCTCCACTTTCATGTATATATTTTTCATACATATGTATATATTCCCCCGTGATTTCATTCCTCCTTTCTCATATTTTTCCTTCTAGTTCCAAACACCGGTTATAATAATATGGAACAGAAATATATATTTTGTTATTCATGGTCTTTCACAGAGTAAATATTGTGTATAAACTTAAAAAGCTAATGCAAGAAGAAGAAACCCAAATGGTAAGACACATGTGAAAAGATACTTCTCAAAATTCATCAGGGAGAAGCCAATGAAAGCAACATTAACAAAGCATATTGCACACATCAAACTGGGGAAAATTTTGAAGTGTGAAATGCCAAGAGTTAGCAAGGATATGGAGCAACAGGGAAACATAGATACAGATGGTGAGAGTGTGAATTGGTACAACCCCCTTTGGAAACAGGGTGGTGCTACCTAATAAAACTGATGATGTGTGTGCCCTAGCACCCAGCAATTCCACCCAATCATATACCCTAGAGAAACTCTCATACATGTACAAGAATATTCACTGAAGCATGTTTGTAACAGCAAGATATTGGGATCCCAAATGGTGATCAAGAGGAAAATGGAAAAATACACTGTGGTATATTTGTACAATGGAATGCTACACTGTCATGGAAAGGAACAGACTGAAGTTACATATATAAACATATGCACTTCAAAAACACAACATTGAATGAACAAATGAAGTTGCAGATTAATACCAACGGCTTAATACCAGTTACATAAAGTTTTTAAATTTACAAAAACAAAGCAATATGTTGTTTATAGATGCACAGATTGAAAAAAAAGTAATAAATATGGCTAAAGAAAACAACTACCAATTCTGGCTAGTGGTTGCCTCTAGGGAGGGAGGGTGTGAAAGGATAAGGAAAGGATACAATGGGCTTCAACTGTGTCTTCAATGCTTTACTTCCTTTTCAAAAAGATATAATGCAAGTATAGAAAAATCTTAAGATTTCTTAAAGCTTATATACATGGGTATTAATTACCTTATTCTCCATACTTTTCTATACATTTGAAATATTTTCTAATAAAATACTTTTTTTTTTAGATGTTGGGGGTAGGAGTTTTAGTAATTTATTTATTTATTTTTGCTGTGTTGGGTCTTCGTTTCAGTGTGAGGGCTTTCTCTAGTTGTGGCAAGCGGGGGCCACTCTTTATCGCGGTGCGCGGGCCTCTCACTATCGTGGCCTCTCTTGTTGCGGAGCACAAGCTCCGGACGCGCAGGCTCAGCGGCCATGGCTCACGGGCCTAGTTGCTCCGCGGCATGTGGGATCTTCCCAAACCAGGGCTCGAACCCATGTCCTCTGCATTAGCAGGCAGATTCTCAACCACTGTGCCACCAGGGAAGCCCTAAAATACTTTTAAGAAAGCTAGTACGCTTAAAGTTTTATGTCTCTTAATGAAAATGGTTCAGGGGGGATTAAGTTGCTTTTTCTTACACTACTGTTTTCTTGGTTAGTCGCCCTTCTTGTTAGAAAAATGACACTTTCATACAAAATGGCCCATTCATAGTCTCTTCCAGGACTTTCCTAAGGCTCACCCAAGGTGAGTAAGGAAAGACGAGTAAGAGCTGCTGTTGGATTTGCAGATGACCTCATTTGTACAGTCCATTTTGATAAGAAAATTTCAAGTTAACAACGTGTTATTTGCTGTCTTATTGTCATTTTTTTCTCATGCTGTCCTCTCCCCACAATCACTATCGCTGATCTCCCCAGCTGTTGAACAGAGGCAAGTCAGCACATGCAGGAAAGGCAGGACCTCAGAAATTTGTGCCTCTTGGGATGAAGATGGCGGAGTAGAAGGACGTGCACTCACTCCCTCTTGTGAGAGCACTGGAATCACAACTAACTGCTGAACAATCATAGACAGAAGACACTGGAACTCACCAAAAAAGATACCTCACATCCAAAGACAAAGGAGAAGCCGCAATGACACAACAGGAAAGGTGCAATCACAATAAAATCAAATCCCATAACTGCTGGGTGGGTGACTCATAAACTGGAGAACAATTATACCACAGAAGTCCACCCACTACAGTGAGGGTTCTGAACCCCACGTCAGGCTTCCCAACCTGGCGATCCGGCAACAGGAGGAGGAATTCCCAGAGAATCAGACTTTGAAGGCTAGCAGGATTTGACTGCAAGACTTCGACAGGACTCGAGGAAACAGAGACTCTACTTTTGAAGGGCACACACAAAGCATCGGGACCCAGGGGAAGGAGCAGTGACCCCATAGGAGACTGAATCAGACCTACCTGCTAGTGTTGGAGGGTCTCCTACAGAGGCAGCGGGCGGCTGTGGCTCACTGCAGGGACAAGGACACCAACTGCACAAGTTCTGGGAAGCACTCCTTGGTGTGAGCCCTCCCGGAGTCTGCCATTAGCCCCACCAAAGAGCCTGTGGCCTCCAGTGCTGGGTTGCCTCAGGCCAAACAACCAACAGGGAGGGAACTCAGCCCCACCCATCAGCAGACAAGTGGATTAAAGTTTTACTGAGCTCTGCCCACCAGAGCAACACCCAGCTCTACCAACCACCAGTCCCTCCCATCAGGAAGCTTGCAAAAGTCTCTTAGATAGCCTCATCCACTAGAGGGCAGACAGCAGAAGCAAGAAGAACTACAATTCTGCAGCCTGTGGAACGAAAATCACATTCACAGAAAGAGAGACAAAATGAAAAGGCAGAGGACTATGTACCAGATGAAGGAACAAGATAAAACCCCAGAAAAACAACTAAATGAAGTGGAGAGAGGCAACCTTCCAGAAAAAGAATTCGGAATAATGACAGTGAAGATGATCCAGGACCTTGGAAAAAGAATGGAGGCAAAAATTGAAAAGATGCAAGAAATGTTTAACAAAGACCTAAAAGATTAAAGAACAAACACCTAGAAGAATTAAAGAACAAACAAACAGAGATGAACAATACAATAACTGAAATGAAAAATACACTAGAAGGAATCAATAGCAGAATAACTGAGGCAGAAGAACGGATAAGTGACCTGGAAGACAGAATGGTGGAATTCACTGCCGCAGAACAGAATAAAGAAAAAAGAAATGAAGACAGCCTAAGAGACCTCTGGGACAATATTAAATGCACCAACATCTGCATTATAGGGGTCCCAGCAGGAGAAGAGAGAGAGAGAGAAAGGACCCGAGAAAATATTTGAAGGGATTATAGTTGAAAACTTCCCTCACACGGGAAAGGAAATAGCCACCCAAGTCCATGAAGTGCAGAGAGTCCCAAGGAGGATAAACCCAAGGAGAAACATGCCAAGACACACAGTGATCAAACTGACAAAATTTAAAGACAAAGAAAAAGTATTAAAAGCAACAAGGGAAAAACGACAAATAACATAAAAGGGAACTCCCATAAGGTTAACAGCTGATTTCTCAGCAGAAACTCTACAAGCCAGAAAGGAGTGGCACGATATATTTAAAGTGATGAAAGGGAAAAAACTACAACCAAGATTACTCTACACAGCAAGGATCTCATTCAGATTCGAGGGAGAAATCAAAAGCTTTACAGACAACCAAAAGCTAAGAGAATTCAGCACCAGTGCTACAACAAATGCTAAAGGAACTTCTGTAAGTGGGAAACACAAGAGAAGAAAAGAACCTATAAAAACAAACCCAAAACAATTAAGAAAATGGTCATAGGAACATACATATCGATAATTACCTTAAATGTGAATGGATTAAATGCTCCAACCAAAAGACACAGGCTCATTGGATGGATACAAAAACAAGACCCATCTATATGCTGTATACAAGGGACCCACTTCAGACCTAGGGACACATACAGACTGAAAGTGACGGGATAGAAAAAGATATTTCATGCAAGTGGAAGTCAAAAGAAAGCTGGAGTAGCAATACTCATATCAGATAAAATAGACTTTAAAATAAGAATTTTCTAAGGGACAAGGAAGGACACTACATAATGATCAAGGGACCAACCCAAGAAGAAGATGTAACGATTATAAATATATATACACCCAACATAGGAGCAACTCAATACATAAGGCAAATACATAACAGCTATAAAAGAGGAAGTCGACGGTAACACAATAATAATGGGGGACTTTAACACCTCACTTACACCAATGCACAGATCATCCAGACAGAAAATTAATAAGGAAACACAAGCTTTAAGTGACACAACAGACCAGACAGATTTAATTGATATTTTTAGGACAGTCCATGCAGAAACCGCACATTACACTTTCTTCTCAAGTTCACATGGAACATACTCCAGGACAGATCACATCTTGGGTCACAAATCAAGCCTTGATAAATTTAAGAAAATTGAAATCATATCAAGCATCTTTTCTGACCACAACGCTATGAGATTAGAAATAAATTACAGGGAAAAAAACATAAAAAACACAAACACATGGAGGTTAAACAATACGTTACTAAATAACCAAAAGATCACTGAAGAAATCAAAGAGGAAATCAAAAAATAACTAGAGACAAAAGACAACGAAAACACAATAATCCAAAACCTAAGGTATGCAGCAAAAGCAGTTCTAAGCGGGAAGTTTAGAGCAATATAATCCTACCTCAAGAAACAAGAAACACTTCAAATAGACAATCTAACCTTACACCTAAAGGAACTAGAGAAAGAAGAACAAACAAAACCCAAAGTTAGTAGAAGGAAAGAAATCATAAAGATTAGAGCAGAAATAAATAAAATAGAAACAAAGAAAACAATAAAAAGATCAACAAAACTAGAAGGTGGTTCTTTGAGAAGGCAAACCAAATTGATAAACCTTTAGTCAGACTCATCAAGAAAAAGAGGGAGAGGACTCAAATCAATAAAATTAGAAAAGAAAAAAGAAAAGTTACAATGGACACTGCAGAAATACAAAGCATCATGACAGACTACTACAAGCAACTCTATGCCAATAAAATGGAAAACCTGGAAGAAATGGACAAATGCTTAGAAAGGTATAACCTTCCAAGACTGAACCAGGAAGGAACAGAAAATATGAACAAACCAATCACAAGTAATGAAATTGAAACTGTGATTAAAAATCTTCCAACAGGGCTTCCCTGGTGGCGCAGTGGTTGAGAGTCCGCCTGCTGATGTAGGGGACATGGGTTCGCGCCCCGGTATGGGAAGGTCCCACATGCCGCGGAGCGGCTAGGCCCGTGAGCCATGGCCGCTGAGCCTGCACGTCCGGAGCCTGTGCTCTGCAACGGGAGAAGTCACAACAGTGAGAGGCCCGCATACCACAAAAAAAAAAAAAAAAAAAAAAAGGGCAGAAGACCTAAATAGCCATTTCTCCAAAGAAGACATACAGATGGCCAAGAGGCACATGAAAAGCTGCTCACCATCACTAATTATTAGAGAAATGCAAATCAAAACTGCAATGAGGTATCACCTCACACCGATTAGAATGGGCATCATCAGAAAATCTACAAACAACAAATGCTAGAGAGGGTGTGGAGAAGAGGGAACCCTCTTGCACTGTTGGTGGGAATGTAAATTGATACAGCCACTATGGAGAACAGTATGGGGGTTCCTTAAAAAACTAAAAATAGAATTACTATATGACCCAGCAATCCCACTACTGGGCATATACCCAGAGAAAACCATAATTCAAAAAGAAACATGCACTCCAATGATCATTGCAGCACTATTTACAATAGCCAGGTCATGGAAGCAATCTAAGTGCCCATCGACAGATGAATGGATAAAGAAGTTGTGGTACATATATACAATGGAATATTACTCAGCCATAAAAAGGCACAAAACTGGGTCATTTGTAGAGATGTAGATGGACCTAGAGACTGTCATACAGAGTGAAGTAACTCAGAAAGAGAAAAACAAATATTGTATATTAACACATATATGTGGAATCTAGAAAAATGGTACAGATGAACTGGTTTGCAAGGCAGAAACAGAGACACAGATGTAGAGAACAAATGTATGGACACCAAGGGGGGAAAGTGGGGGCGGGGGTGGTGGTGGGATGAACTGGGAGATTGGGATTGACATGTATAGACTAATATGTATAAAATAGATATAATCGAATAAGAACCTGCTGTATAAAAAAAAATTTAAAAAAAAAAGTTTGTGCCTACCCAAAGGTGCGAGGGCTCTAGAATCTTAGCGCATCTTTTGCTGTCTTTCCACATGTCATTTTATCACCACATTTTGAATCTAAGCATCTCATCTCAGTAGCTCCCTCACCAGCCAAACCGCCAGCATACTGACAAGGGCAGAGGACATGTGTGTAGTACATGCCTGACCTGTGTCTACCTGCTTTCGCCACTGCAGGTTCAAATCTTACCTTCCCAGCTGCACGGCACAGGGAGATCAGCTCGGTGCTTTGTGACCATCTAGAGGGGTGGGATAGGGACGTTGGGAGGGAGGTGCAAGAGGGAGGCGATATGGGGATATACGTATGCATATAGCTGATTCACTTTGTTATACAGCAGAAACTAACACAACACTGTAAAGCAATTATACTCCAATAAAGATGTTAAACAGAAAACCCCAAAAATCTTACCTTCCATCCTCCTCTCTTTATCCTCCCTCCCTCTGTCTCCCCCTCCTCTCTCCTCCCTCCTCCCTCTCTCTCTCATATACACAACCTATTTTTGTCTTTGTATGTGTGTACTAGAACGCTCTGTTGTAAGGAAATAACTTTAGGTAAATGTTAAGACTAATCTTTAAGGATGATTTAAGAAAGGTTAGTCATAAAAGTAAAATACTAGAAACAACTTTGGCATTAGACAAAGGGTTGGAATTACCATACAGCCACATGATGTAGCTGCGATGCTTTGTAAGAATGCTTAATAATGTGGACAGATGTTCACAAACTATGGTTGTGCGCAAAAAGCAAGTACTAAAACATTATGAATGAATGAACCCATTTTTGTAAAAACATTAAACATTCTAGAAGGATGTATCACAAAAGCCCTGAGATCACTTCCTGGCACATGGTAAACACTGTATACTTGCTTGCTAACTATTATCGAAGTAGAGTCAGGAACTAAGGGATAGAGACCGGGGTATCTACCATTGACACAGTTCTGAGTCGAGCTCAGACCTTAGTTAACAGCTGCCACGTGAAGGATGCTTTCTGGTTAAAATAGAGATCCAGCAATGTCTCCTCAACTGAACTGGCTTGAACCAGAGCTATGAAAATGTGCCTATCACCATGAATAGCAGCAGACCTGTTTTACTTCACGTTTTGATCATATGAGTAATACATGAATGCATTCTTCTTTTCAAAGATAGATTGTTGGGCTTCCCTGGTGGCACAGTGGTTGAGAGTCCGCCTGCCGATGCAGGGGACACGGGTTCGTGCCCCGGTCCGGGAAGATCCCACATGCCGCGGAGCGGCTGGGCCCGTGAGCCGTGGCCGCTGAGCCTGTGCGTCCGGAGCCTGTGTTCCACAACGGGAGAGGGCACAGCAGTGAGAGGCCCGCGTACCGCAAAAAAAAAAAAAAAAGATAGAAAGATTTAGGTAAAGTCCCCTTGAGAATCATCCCCAATGCTGGACTCTCTTCACTCCCTGGAGAAAACTACTACTCTGTTTGGTTGGTGAGCTTCTGGTTTCTTTCATGTCTTCATATACAAATACGTGTACCCATAGAAAATCAGAGAATTAAGCTGAGTGGCCAATACAATAGTCTTCTTGTTTTTTAAAATATTACACAATTTTAAAAAATTTATAGCAGTATTTCATAAGTATATTTTTACATTAATGTGTCATATTGTAATAACACTGAATTTCCTTGTTTCATTCAATAATACATTTTTCATATCTGTTTATGTTGAAACTTAGAGAATGAGTCCATTCTCTTTATTTTCCACATGTATTCCAACATATAAATATACATTTTTTTTAGACATCCTCTCTATTGATGGGTATTTCAATTGTTTCCAGTATTTCACTAGTCAAACAATGCTGCTATGAACATCCAGAAAATGACTCCTTACGCAAATGTGCAAGTATTTGTCTAGGATAGATAATTAGAAACGGACTTTCTGTGTCAACAGTCATGCACACTTTTGGTTTTCATAGTCTGAACCCTCCAAAGTGTATCGGTGTACACAATCACAGTGTATGATTGCTTAATTTCCCCACATTCTCATCAACACTTGATATTATCAGTTATTTAAAATATTGCAGGACTTCCCTGGTGACGCAGTGGTTAAGAATCCGCCTGCCAGTGCAGGGGACACGGGTTCGAGCCCTGGTGGAGGATCCCACATGCCGTGGAGCAACTAAGCCCGTGTATCACAACTACTGAGCCTACGCTCTAGAGGCTGAGTGCCACAACTACTGAAGCCTGCGCACCTAGAGCTCTTGTGCTCTGCAACAAGAGAAGCCACCGCAATGAGAAGCCCACGCACCACAACGAAGAGTAGCCCCGACTCACTGCAACTAGAGAAAGCCCGCACACAGCAATGAAGACCCAATGCAGCCAAAAATAAAGAAATAAAATAAAATCGTGCAAATCTGATTGGAGAAAAATGGTCTCACATTTTTGTGTTTCCTGTTTAACAGGGAGGTTGGGCATCTTCTAATATGTTTGTTTACTGGTCATTTATAATTCATTCTCTGAGAACCATTTATTTATATTCTTTGCCTATTTCTCCTATTTTTCTACTATGTTTTTCTTATAATTTATATGTATACAATCATATTGTATTGTTATTATTTTTTTTATTTTATTTTATTTATTTTTTATATAGCAGGTTCTTATTACTTATCTATTTTATACATATTAGCGTATATATGTCAATCCCCATCTCCTGATTCATCCCTCCACCTTGACCCTGAGCTCGCTGTGCAGCATACAGCAACACACGCCCCGTGTGTAACAAACACCAGCACTGTGTTCGTGCAGCTTTGGGGTCACTTGAGGAATTGAAAGATAATTAGAAATCTAGGAAGTAGATTCTTTCAGTCACTCTTTAAGTCCTCAATTCCTCTACTAATCCTCCTCCAAAAGGCTGAAGAGGCAGCTGCCAAGGAAACCTCTCCCAGAACAACAAAATTATGAGGACAAAAGCAGAGTTATCTGAATGGGGACGCAGTATTTCATCAGTGTCATCCCGTGAGACCGGCTTCCTCATCCTCTTCCTCCGTCTGTCTGAGAGTCTTGTTTATGTGTCAGAGGGAGACATCAGATGGTTTTGAGTTGAATATTTATAACTGATTTTTCTAAAGGAAGCTTCATGTTATTTACCTGCCTGTCGGGCACCATTGTGCACTGAAGGACACAGAGTCTGCATGTCTCATGATTTAAAGGCAAATGCTTTTTCCCCAAGGACATTTTAAAGCTTATCATTTTTTTTTTAAAGCACTAGGCTATGCTGGTTCTGCAGAAACAAAGACACAACTAAAAGTTATCAGGCATAAACTCTAATTACAAATTAAGTACCTTTTTTTTTAATCTTATCCCTATTAACACTTGGTTTTATTTTCATAGATATCAGGAGTAAAGAGAACTCTGGGCATCTTTTCCAGAGGCAGTATTTCTGTTCTCTTAGCCCTGTCATCTAGGAAGAAGTTGAATAAAGAAAAAAGGTAGACCAAATGACTAAAACTCTTACAGGCCAGAGAGAACAACTGACTCTTAAGGAGGGTTTAGCCAATGTTTCGCTTTTAATTATAGAGATAAATATGGGGACTTCCCTGGTGGCGCAGTGGTTAAGAATCCACCTGCCAATGCAGGGGACACGGGTTTGAGCCCTGGTCCAGGAAGATCCCACATGCCGCGGAGCAACTAAGCCTGTGCGCCTCAACTACTGAGCTCGCGTGCCACAGCTACCGAAGACCACGCACCTGGAGCCCATGCTCTGCAACAAAGAGAAGCCACCACAATGAGAAGCCCGCACACCACAAAGAAGAGTAGCCCCGTTCACCACAACTAGAGAAAGCCCACGCACAGCAACGAAGACCCAACACAGCCAAAAAAATAAACAAATTAATTTAAAAGAAAAAGAAATATGAAAGAAAGATCATATGAAGTATGATTATAATACAGTGAGATCAGCTTGTTTATGATTTTTTTTTTTAAACAAACAGACCAAATCTTATTACAGCCCAGGAGCACTGTCCTTCAAAGCAATGACCTTGGAACAGTGTATGATAATTCCATGTATGTAGCATTATCCAAAGCATTTTAAAAACTCCCCTTGGAGCTGCCTTTGGAACCAGTTTAT
The DNA here is from genome assembly GCF_964374135.1 of Grampus griseus. Taxonomy (NCBI): domain Eukaryota; kingdom Metazoa; phylum Chordata; class Mammalia; order Artiodactyla; family Delphinidae; genus Grampus; species Grampus griseus. The sequence goes on along the minus strand of NC_139001.1, from coordinate 37,907,160 downwards.
ATATCCATCAGCAAATGGCCCATTACTTTATAATTGCACTACATTGGAGGCCAAAGTCAGCATTGACTCATTTAATCACCCCTCTTTCTCTAGACCAAAAAAAAAAAAAAATCAAATCCAACCTCAAAGGATGAATATTTGTTATGCATGAGATAATCAAAAGAATGACCTGCTACCAGCTCTGGAGGCAATTTGCATTGGGAATAGTAATCACATTTTGAACAATCACAGGAAATAATTTTACAGGAATACCACTTGTTTGGTGGCCTATGTTCTAATAAATTTACTATTTTTAATTAGTAAATTAAAAACACCCTCACAAACACTCCCATTTTAGAGGGTGGGTACTTCTGGTTTTCTTCCTTCAGCCCAGAACTCTCTAACCCTTGCGTGTCTCCAGAGTTTCTCTACAGGGTCTCGTTACTGTGGCTGTTTCTCTGTGCGCTCTGTTTCCTATATCTCAAGCCTAGGCTCTTAACTCTCGGTCACTGATTGGTTCACATTGATCTCATTCATCCATCTCCAGGCAAACGATTTAGCAAGCTCTTGACCTTGTATTTGCCTTAATCCTGACTCGTCCAGTTCCAAAACAGAAGCTAGAAGCAGGTGGGGAAAACAAAGCCAGAATGTGGACTGACAGTTAGAAGAAGAGGAAATCTGCAAGGCCTGAAATTCCTCGCTGTCTGCTCAGAGGCGTTCAGGGTTCCATCTGCCTGGCTAACAGGAGATAATGTCAGTAGGAATTTAGCGGGCTTGGGTTACACTGTGCTCTGTAAGTTAATACAACAATGCAGAACACAGCTGTAATGGGCAATTCTGGCAAAGCCAAGTGATTTGTCCAACGTGGGAATTGTTAGCACCTCATTCGTTATTAAATTGGAAAACAGTTTGGTTGGATTCCCTAAAGGGTCAGCTGCCAGATGTAAGCTCAGAGATGAAATCATTGCTCTTGCAATGATATTTCTTTAGGAATATATATATATTGAATAAAGGACCTTTTGGGGAAATTAAAACCATGAGAATTCCAAGAATTTGCCTAAGTTTCCACAGCTGAATAAAATTTCTAAAGAACTTTCCCAATGCTCTCCCATGCCCTTAGTCTTCCTAATTTGATGAGGGAAGAAGGAAAAATTCCATAGCATGTGTCACCCAAAATTACACTAGAGACATCAATAGCCAGTGATTCTTCCTAGATGACTGGGCTAAGAGAACAGGTGTACAGATCTAGATATACAGAACAGTTTCTCCCGGCTCTACTGAATAAGCCCCGTTTAAAAGAGGCTGGTGTACTCCATGCCCACGTGAAGGGGAGGTGAAATCAAGTTTCTTGATCACCAGGCCCCAGATGCCTGAAAAAAAAAACAGATGGGTCCTTCATGCTGAAGAATTAAAACCTTCCCCTTCGAATGTGGAGAAACCCAAAAACCAAAAACTAAAAAACCAAAGCTGGGGATCTAAAACAAGGTTTTGAATTTGTACATTCATGAATCAAACATTCCTCTGAGACCCAGATCTGTCTCTTAATACAACACTTAGATGGTGAGTACAGCGGGTCGGGACCATTAGGTGTCATACCACAAAACTCTTTATTTTTCACCCTCACCAATTCTGCCTATAATTTTCCATGGGCCAAATTTCTACTGTTGGGGCGACCAGCCAGGTGTGCGCTGGCTGTTAGCCATAGACTGTGCCAGCCTCAAGCAGCACATGTTCTGCTTGGAACACAGCCCTGAAACATCTTTAGAATCATCAGAATGAAGGCCTGTTCTCAAGAGCACCAGAAGTACTACGTGGAATCTAACTTAAGTTCCACGAGATTGTCAAGAACACGGGGCACAAACATTGTAAGGCACAAAATATTTGTTTCCTGGGAAAACCCACCTCAAGGACACAAACACAACAAAAATAAGGGCAATGTGAGTCTTCTCCGTGTATCACAGCACAATGCTTGCTCCTTTTTCATAATGTTCTCCACATCTGCTCGAATTACCATGTCAGTTCCTACCTTTGCATAGATGACTTTAGAATTCTACAGTTTCCCTACTGCATACAAAGGTAAAACCTTATTATAGGCCTTTTGCATGGTCTGTGGGAAGAGGCATTGCCTCCAGATCCGAATCTCCCCAAACCAAAAGAAGGAGGAAGAAAGCCAGCTGGCCTGCATACAATCCACACTGAGACACGTGCACATGCTCAGATTCATTCTGGGGATTTGTCTAGCAAATACTCAAGGGAGAAAGCACATACTGGTTTTGGAAACCTGTTTGGTGAGATGTACCAAGCATAGAGGTTTCCAAAAATGAAAACACTGACATTTTAAAAATCTGATGAAATATTTAAAATACATCGAAAACTAAAGAGAATAATATCACAAAGACCAGTACACACACAAATCTGATTTAACATGTGTTGGCCATATTTACTCCAATTTTTAAAAAATAAAAAATTTTACAGAGTTATAGTCTCTTTCATACTCTCCCCTGAAGACATCTCTCACTCAGTTGTTCTCCTCAGAGGTAACCACTATCCAGAAATGGATATGTTTCCTTTCCTTCCATATTTTTATTATTTGATTATATCATTACAGTCATGTATCCATAAGCAAAACATAGTATTGTTTTGTAATGCAATTTAAATATATGTAAATACACATACACATTTACATGTGTTCATGTAGACCTTAAGAAAACAGCTTTCTTGTTTGTTCTTTGTTTTTTTACAATGAAAAAAATTAAAAGATATCCAAATGTACTGAATTCATTCACAATACTGGGCCTGGTTAGACAGTCAGGAATCAGACTCTCAAAGCAATATAAAAGTGTCACTAGAGAAGTCATTTTTCAATAAGAAGAAGGTCTTGCATTGTCCCTTGTCTACTGATAAACCCCATGATCAAATAAACTTCCACGAGCACAGTAAAGAAATTTTGTTTGGGTTCATTGTAGTAGTCAGTCCAGTAAATTGGTCATTTAAATTTTTATCTGCAGTTGACTTTTAAGTACAGCTGATATTTACCTGACAGAATCAGGAGTTCAATGATCTCTGCATCTCCCAGAAACGCAGCCACGTGAAGCGGGGTTCGCTTCTCAGAATCCTGAAACAATGGCAAAGATAAACAAGTCAGTGGCAGCCGGAGGTATCTTTTGTAGTTATAGTACGACATGTCACTCACTCTGAGATTAATGCTTGTGACAGAGAGTGAAGGCCAAACACCTACTCAGGTGAGTTCTGGTTACACATTTCTCTCAGCATCTCCCACAGTCACGTGTACGAAAGATCCCGATTTCTGTGTCTGTGTGTCGTATTTGCCTCCCTGCTCCTTTCATTGAAGCCCAGTTCAGGTCAAGGATGGACCATCATGCACTGGATGATGAAATTCAACTTATTTTTAAACCTTCAGTATGGTTAAAAAAAAAAAAAATTCAAATCTTTCTACCTACCTTAACAGCATAGTTCAAAGCTTTCAATGATTTATTTTCTTTCTAAGAGAACCTAGTGGAATTGTTCACAAGGACATTTTCCGTCAACTGTTGCCTAGACCACTGCCCATTCATGTAGTACTTATTGAATGCCTACTAGGTGCCAGAAGCCAGATTCTGGGGACAGGGAGGGTGACCACGACAGGCCCAGTCCCTGGCTTCATGAAACTCACAATCATGTGGGGAGGCCGACAATAGTCATGTAAGCCAATGACACATGAGATCCTTTCAGATGGTGATAAAGGCCATAACAAAATAAAAACAGGATAATGAGATCAAGTGACTGGAGAGATGGGAAAAAGAGTCCTTAGAGTGGTTGAGTAAGGCCCTTCAGAGGATGTTGACCTTGAAGCTGAGAGGCGAGGTAGATATTACTGTTTCATAGATGAGAAACTATGGCTCAAATAAATTAAGAATGTCCTCAAGACCCCATAGGTATATAGCAGAGTCAAGATTAGACCTTCGCCTGTCAGATTCCAGCCTCAGTCCTCGGCAAGGCATTTAACATATTGTGCTGAGAGGCAGCATGCTAACAGGCAGGGGAAGAAATACTGCTTTCCCATTTGTAAACTGGAGATGATAGTCTCTCCCTAGAGAACTGATAAGAACATTCAAGATAACGTAAGTAAATAAGTCCTAGGCAGGCATGAGCCTTGGCGCATGCCCAGCAAGTGCTCCGTAGTAGCCGTTATTGTCACAGCATAGATAGTTGGGCGATCCTGTAACCCAGCAGGACCCTATGGGGCCTTCCCGGGACAGGACCCACATCCCTGTCCTCTACCTGCCTCTTGTTTGTAGAAAAACTTTAGCCTCCTAGGCCTTCCCCGAGTTCCAAAGAATAAATCTAATCAAAGAAGTGAGAAAGAAAGAAACAAAGAAAAGTAAGAGAAAATAATAATAGTTTAGCCATTAAACAAAGTCTAGGACCTTTAGTTCCTCCTCAAGTGCTATAGAAAATATCCTGAGCCACATCCTTGAGTTGTTTTGCAGATACTGAAACCCCCACCAAGAGGAAGAAGTTAACTGCATGCTGACCACAAGCACGTACACCCCAGATAAGTTGGAACCAGAAGGTTGATGACGTTGATTCCCGATTACCTCACCACCAACCAATCAGAAGAATGTCCACAAGCTGGTCACACATCCCAAAACCGTCTCCCTCACCCTGACGTTAAAAACCTTTCCCCGAAAGCCACTGAGGAGTGCACGCATTTTCAGCATCAGCCACCCCTTGCTAAGGCAAGTACCCCTTGCTTGGTCTTGTGATAAACGCTGCACCTTCCTTCACTACAGCCCAGTATCAGTAGATGGTCTTTACTGCACGTAGGCGAGCAGACCCAAGTTTGGTTTGGTTACATCTTCCCTCTAAGACTGAGAACTCTCATAGAGTAAAGAACAGGTCTTACTCCCTTCTCTCCCCACAGTAGCAGCACAGTAGGTGCTCAGCATAAACTGACCAAACTGAACTAGTCTATGTGTGTGGTCTCTTCCACAAACTTCCATCACCTGTCCCATAACAACAGTAACCAAAGCCTATATGCTATCTTAGAGGTTTCTCCTGAAACTAGCATGCATTTTAGTTTCGAGATTTGTGGATTCACTACTGATTTGAATCATCATTCCTATCGTCACTTGATTAGACAATATACCTAACAGTCTTTGTAGCCTAAGGATTCTGTTATTCTGTTTGCGGACAGTTCAGGCCCTCTGCTCTCAGTCTCTTTCAGACCATAGCTTGTAGGCATTTCATGACTCACTAATATCTAAAACAGATGGCAGGCAGGGAACATGACAAGAACTGATCTACAGACCCGTCTATTTGTTAGGAGGTCTGGTAAATAGGTTTTATGAATGGATTAACTAACTTTTCAGTGGATCAAAAGAGGGGGTTTGAGTTAGCTGGGAATTTATGTTGTCTAGGTATGCTGCAGGCAATCACTACAGATAAGAGGAAATAGGGCAGTCATGTTAACTATTCCATATTAAATAATGGTATGCCTTGGAAAATTCAGTAAGATATACAACCATGGTTAACCCCCTTATTGCTATATCATCCTTTCTGTGAAAATAAAGTTTCAATATTTAAAAACATGTTTGCTTCTTTGAGAATCAAGTGTATTAATTTGTGCAATGAACTATACAAATAACTGAGACCAGACTTTCACAAATGTCTTCTATTGATATTTCTACAAGCACTTTCCTTTTTAGCTTCATATTCCCTTTGAATCCTCATTATATCAACTGAAAAGTCTCTCTTGGGTCTTAGGATAAAAGTTATATAATTATATGTTCTTTCGTGAATTGAACTGGTTCCAGAGTTTTGTTCAAAAATTAAACCTCACCTAAGTGATTTAAACAAGGACTAACCCCACGCAAATTATAACTTTAATTTGACCTGAAGCAAAGTCAATGCTCTGTTTGAGAACTTGGCCTCAAATGAAAGCCAAGAAAACACCAATATCCAAATCTGGTTGGTCCATCATCATACAACTGGCTTTGCTCATTCTGCGGCCCCTTTTATGACACGACTTGTTCAAACTGAAGTTTTTATATTATAAAATGGGTGTGTTACATGAGATCATATTGTAAAAACTCCTTGACTGTAAATCCCAGTGTTCCTGTTAATATGCATTTAAAGGTTTCCTATAGCTTCCTGAACATCTATGCCAATTGACACTCTCCTTCAGTGACAAGCCACAGACAGGTAACTGCAGAGAAGATCTGTATTCAGGAAGTAGTTGTTTGGTTAGCTGAAGCAGCAGAATCATATAAATCATTTCATGTGCTATTAAGACCTTATCCAAAATAACAATGCATTACTACTACTGACCAACACCTGCTCTCTAGCAAGGAACCCGAGTGATGTACAGGATCATGAGTTGAGGGGTGAATAACAGAGCCACATTCATCACCATACCCAATAAGGTAAAACCAGCCAGGTTTCACCAACTGCAGTTCATCCTCTGCCTAAGTATAGGGCCACTCTACTTGCCATAAGCTAGACAAATGGAGTAGGAGATGCAATAGTAGAAGAAGGAGGGGGAAGGCTCTGGGGAAAACAGAATACTAGTAATAATACTAGTAAAAATAGGTCCTAGGCCAATGATGCCCCTATGGCATCTAAAAGAAGAAAGAAAACCTATCTGGTGCAGACGTAGAGAATGGACTTGAGGACACGGGGAGGGGGAAGGGTAAGCTGGGACGAAGTAAGAGAGTGGCATGGACATATATACACTACCAAATGTAAAACAGATAGCTAGTGGGAAGCAGCCACATAGCACAGGGAGATCAGCTCGGTGCTCTGTGTCCACCTAGAGGGGTGGGATAGGGAGGGTGGGAGGGAGACACAAGAGGGAGGGGATATGGGGATACATGTATATGTATAGCTGATTCACTTTGTTATAAAGCGGAACCATTGTAAAGCAATTATACTCCAATAAAGATGTTTAAAAAAAAAAAACCTATCTGGTACTTATGCAGGGTTTTTAATTTTTTTTCAAAATGTCTTTTCATGTCTTCTATTACTTAAATCTCATAATATCCCTATCAGAGGAGACACACCTTTCAGAACTGTGTTGTTAAGTCTTGTTACCACTATTTAAAAGATAGGGAATCTGACCCCTAGATTATATGACTTGCCCAACACAGCAAACTGATGTCAAAGAATTAGGTGTGTTGGCTACCAACCTAAAACTGTTTTCTTTATAAAAATGGAAGCAAGAACATCATCTTAGAAGTTGCCTTGAGAGTCTAAAAAACTTTCCATTATAATCCCTAAGAGATTCTGGGGAAAATGTGACACACATATAGTAAACATTCATTTAAATGAGCTTACAGTCAGTTAAAGTAATAGTCTGGGGCCAGAAATGAAGAGTAAAGTGAGAACCAAAGCTGGAAGCACATGAGCTTATTACCCTGCAGGGAAAAGTCATACCCCAGGAGCCTGGGACTGAACACTTGCTCAGGGCTGGGAGGTGAGGTAGAGAACTGGAACTGGAAGACCCATGAAGTGGTCTTGAAGAAAGATCCTTGAAGTGCAATGGTGGGCTCGAGAAAAGGCCAGACACTCCATGGGCAGATGGCAAAGCGATGCCTTGGCCTAGATTCTTGGTGGAAGAACAAAAGTGTCCCCGCTGAGCACCCACGTCCCCAGAGTCTGCCCTCGTGTGGTTTGGGGTTTTGAATTCACAATACCTTTGTAGTCTAGAAACTTTCAAGCTAAAAAATCGGCATAAAAATTGGTTCTAAGCCAAGGATACCCCTAGGGTGCCAAGAAGAAGAAACAAAATCTATCTGGACAGATGTGCCCTCAACCCAAGCAATCCAGGATTCCCGCATATTAAACCCCCGCTGAAGATGAGCTCACCAGCCTAAACCACAGACCCACGTAGAAACAATTAATTTCCCATAAGCCAGGGTTAGCAGGCATAACAACCAGCAAGAGCCTGAGATAATATTATAGAAGAAGCAGACAGAGATACGAGTAATGTCTAAAATCATTTAAACATGAAGGACAAAGCCCAAGGGAGAAAACAAGACCTTCTCTTTTTTTAACTGAACAAAATTTGAGGGAAGAGGTATGAAGGAAGAGTTACAGGAAGCAGTACAAATGATGCTAGAAACCATGTAAGGCTTTGGTCTAAGAGAGATGAAAACAAAAGTTAAAAAAAGAAAACTGGAGAAGGATAAAATAAGTACAGTGACTTTGGGATATATTTTACAACCATTTATTCAGCCATATTTTCTAGGCACAGACATTTATTGAGAAGGTATTATCTCCCAGACATTGTGGTAGATGTTAGGAATGGAAAATTTAAAACATCCAGTCCTCACCCTAAAGACACAGTCCAGTTACCAGCTTCCAAATTTAGGACATCAGAACAGAAACAAAAGCAGGGACACGGTAATTACTGATATTCTTGATGTTAAAACATTTGTGAAAATAAACTGAGACAAATGTTGTAGTAAATATTGCCCCAAAACCTGTCCAATTCTGACCAAGCCTGGGCAGGAAGTCTAAACCGACAAGAAAAAAAGTCTCTCCTGAACTGGGAAGTAAACAAATTTTGCCCAGGACTCTCGAGAGGCCCCACTGGCTCCAGCTTAAATGGGAACTTTGGAAGCCCTGGGTCAGACTTGCAGGTCAGTCACAGAGCCCAGCCTGTATCTTATAGGCTGCCTTAGGGGTAGTTTCTGGATCGAAATCAGAATCTAGGACCAGGCTAGGACCAGAGTAGCCTTCGGGCAGAGTGGCCGAGCTACATGTTCTGCACCATTTGCATTCACTTCTGTTACCCAAGTGGATTCTCTGTGATGACCAATAGCTCATGAATGGTTGTATAGGTCTTTACAACACCCAGGAATACAAGAGGAGAAAACAATTCAAAAGCAAGCACAGATTAGAAATAACTCATCAATGTAGTTTTTAAATAGACTGTTCAAGTACCACAAAAAGAGAGATCTTTTCCCATTCCCCAGGAGCTCCCATTCCAAATAGCCCTTGGCAAACAGATTCGGACCCATGGAAAAAAATCAGGTTTCTTCAGAAGGAAGGAAGGTAAACCCTCCCTTTCTATGAATAGCCAAAGACACACAGCCAGCTGGCGTCTGAGCTAAATTTGCAGTATGTCACAGAAAGATCAGGCAGAGGAAGTTTCTGTCGTCTGTTTACCAAAGAAGCAGATGAAAGAAAATAGGGAACTAGAAGTATGTCCATGTAAAGTGAGCTTGACATGGGCAGAGTCCGTTCTGGCAGCTGAAAATACTGTGTAGGCAGGCCGACTGAGAGGGCACCCGAAGCCTCTCTTTTGAAGATTAAGAACTGTTTATTACATGCTTTGGAAATTCTCAGCTAGAAGTGCATGATCTAATCTTCATTGTAAGTATCTGTCATACACTAAAACAAACATCCCTCCCTACAAAGAAATAGCTTATATACCAAGACGGGCAGATGGAGCAATATTAGAAAACAAACTCTGCAAACCTTTCCTGTCATGAAATACAAAAGTTAAGTTCCAATCGTCAACTCAAACTCCCACCAATACCAAAGAAGCAAAGAAATAACTAACAACTTAGGCCCAACCAGCGTATGTGATATTGAACGGAGATCACTAGAAGCAAGCAGATATCTAAAGAACTCTGGACACAAAATATGTACCTTGGAGATACTTCAAATCATATGAGGAAAAGAGCCAAAGACACATTAAAGATTTAAATCAAACAGTATGCAGAACGGGAAAGATGTTTCGTCTGAAGGTGGGAAATTAAAAGAAATTTGTGAAGAAGAAAAGAAAGCAAAGGAGGGAAACAAAAATCATGTTTCTTTTTAACATCTCACAAATACAGAGGAGTACAGAAAATACCAGATCTATATGTTCCCACCAGCAAAGTCAAACATGTCAAACATGTTAACATTTTTTACATCTGCTTCAGAACTCTGTTTTTAAAAAATAGCTTTAGGGGTAAAATGTCATGAGTATTGTGACTTGCAAATGGTCTTGAAAATAACGTGTGTGTGTGTGTGTGTGTGTGTGTGTGAGAGAGAGAGAGAGAGAGAGAGAGACAGACAGACAGACAGACAGACAGAGACAGAGACAGAGAGAGAGAGAGACAGAGAGAAAGAGACACAGAAACAGAGACATGTTAGGTTAGGCAGTTTTCAGTTCTTCACTACCACAAACGATGTTGCAATGTACATTCTGTACATGTGTCTCTGGGAATATGTATGAGAATTTCCCTAGAGCAGATACCAAGAAATCAAAGGGCTGGATCTTAGGGAATATTCACGTTCAACTTTATTAGGTATTGCCAAATAGCTTTCAAAAAATGGTTCACCAATTTATACTCCCACCAGTCAAATATTAATTAGTTCCTATCCCTGATATCCTTGCCAATATTTGCTGTTATCAACCTTATTACTCTTTGCCAATATGATATACCTAACATGGTATTTCATTGTGGCTTTGATTTATATTTCACTAAATACAAGTGAGGTTAAGATTCTTTTCATATGTTTACTAAAAGTTCTGGCTTCTTCAACTGCAAACTGCCTGTACATATCCTTTATCCATTTCCAAATTCAGTTATTAGTCTTTTTCTTATGATGTGCGGAGGGTTTTTTAAAATATTGCTTAATTCAACTTTCAATGAAAACTCGTTATGCCTTCACCTAGACACAGCAGAGATGGGTCAATGTCTACCCCAAGTCACCATAAGAGAAAAATTCAGATTTACAATCGTCATTCTTCTTCCATGCATGAGTGATCCCATGGAGCTGGATTTTCCTTGGCTGGAATTTTCTATGCCTCAAAAGTGATGGTTAATCTCTGCCCCTATACACCCGCACCATTGAACAACCTCATTCAACTATCACTCTGTTGGTATTTCAACCCATCCATCTGAATGTAACACAGATGTATGGGAAACACTAGTACATTTTGCTATATCAAAAATGTTCAGGGCTTCCCTGGTGGCGCAGTGGTTGAGAGTCCACCTGCCGATGCAGGGGACACGGGTTCGTGCCCTGGTCCGGGAAGATCCCACATGCCGTGGAGCGGCTGGGCCTGTGAGCCATGGCCGCTGAGCCTACGCGTCTGGAGCCTGTGCTCCACAATGGGAGAGGCCACAGCAGTGAGAGGCCTGCGTACCGCAAAAAAAAAAAAAAAAAAGTTCAAATTCAAACCTCAAAACTATACCTAATTATAGAAACTAAACAATAATCACTCAAAAGACTTTAAAATGAGATTTTAAAGTCTTATTAAAAGACTTTAAATAAAATATAGGAACTCCCTGGCGGGAATTGGCCCAGTGGTTATAACTTGGTGCTCTCATTGCCAGGTCCCAGGTTTGATCCCTGGTCGGGGAACTAAGATCTTGCAAGCTGTGTGGCCAAAAAAAAAAAAGATGAAATAAGAGAAATGAGAATGCCAAAGACATTCTGATTATATGTGCCTTAGGTAACTAAATACTATATATTTTATTGCATTAATTTTTTAACTAAATTAATGTATATTAAGCAAAAATTATATCAGAGATTTTTATATTTTCTAATTTGTTCCTTAAAACAATACTGTGAGGTAAATATTATCATCCCTATTTTACAGTGGAGGAGCCTGAACCTTTGAGATGATAAGTAACTTGACCAGAGTCACACAGCTAATTAGTGGCAGAACCAGGATTCAGAACCAGATCTGATTCCATTGTTCATGCTCTTGCTGACTCTCTGAATAGTTATAAGTAAACAAAGTGAAAGTTATTGTTTGTTAGAATTGGTACTCTTGCCCTAATACTCCAGACCTAAGAACAAAATTCTCATAAGTAAAAAGTACTAGTAGGCAAGAAGAATAGAGTTGGAGAATGAATACTACCTGATTTTGAGACTTATCATAAACCTCCAGTAATCAAGACAATTTGGAATTGGTGCAAAGGCACATATATGGACAACACATGATCTTCAAAGAAGGTGCAAGGGCAACTCACTGGTAAAAAGACAGCCTTTTCAACAAATGGCACTGAAACAATTAGATAGCCATAAGCAAAAACAAACAAAAAACCTCCAACCCAAACCCTGCACACTAGACAAAAATTAAATCAAGGTGGAACGTAGAACTAAATGTAAAACTTAAAATTCTAAAGGAAACACTGGAGAAATCCCTTGTGACCTTAGGTTAGACAAAGATTTCTTAGATATAACACCAAAGCGTGACCCATAAAAGTACAAATTGATAAATTGAATTGCATCAAAAATAATAATTTCTGCTCTTTGAAACACACTGTTGAGAGAATGAGAAGACAAGCCACAGAGTGAAAGAAAATATTTTAAAGTATATATCAGATAAAGGACTTCTATCTAAAATATACCCAAAAAATCTCAAAACTCACTAATATGAAAACAATCCAATCAAAAAGTAGGCAAAAGATGTGAACAGATATTTCACCAAAGAAGATATACAGATAGCAAATAAGCACATGAAGTAATGCTCAATGACATTGATCATTCGACCTATATGATCCAGATATTCTACTCTTAGGTATTTACCCAAGAGAAAAGAAAGCATCCGTCCACACAAAGGCCTGTACATGAATGCCTGTAACAGCTTTATTTTTTTAAATTTATTTTATTGAAGTATAGTTGATTTACAATGTTGTATTAGTTTCTGCTGTACAGCAAAGTGATTCACTTATGTATATATATATATATATTTTTTACTTATGTATATATTATATATATTCTTTTTCATATTCTTTTCCATTATAGTTTAGTACAGGATATTGAATATAGTTCCCTGTGCTATACAGTAGGACCTTGTTCTTTATCCATTCTGTATACAACAGTTTGCATCTGCTAATCCCAAACTCCCAATCCATCCCTCCCTCAGCCCCCTCCCCCTTGGTAGCCACAAGTCGTAACAGCTTTGTTTTAATAGTCAAAAATTGGAAACAATCCAAATCTGTATCAACAGATGAATGGATAAACAAACTGTGGTATTTTCATACAATGGAACACTACTCAGCAGTTAAAAGGAATGAGCTATTGCTACATGTTACAACATGGATGAATTAAAGTAATTTTGTTGCATGAAAGGAGCCAGGCAAGAAAGAGTATGTACTGTATGAATCCATTTACATAAAATTCCAGGAAATGCAGACTAATGTACAGTGACAGAAAGCAGATCAGGGTTTGCCTGAGGAGGCTGGAAGGGAGATTGGAAAGGGTGGGAGGAAGGGGTTGCCAAGGGGCACAAGGAAGCTTCTGGGGGTGATGGATGTATTCATTATCTTGATTGTGGTGATGGTTTCATGAGTGTAAACATGTCAAAACTGCAAATTTTTGTTTGCTGTATGTCAATTATATCTCAATAAAGCTGCTTTTAAAATACACAAGCAGGCAAATGAAACATATTCTCTTCTGCATAACCTAAAGAAGTCTAAATTTAAGAGTTAAAAAAATACACCTACGCAACAATTCAGTTACGAGGAAGAAAAGAAATGGCAAAGTCATGAAAGGAAATGAGGCAATTCATGTTATGTCCTGCTCATGTATAGACATAAAAGTGAAGTTCTGGCAAAAGAAGGGGGTGTTGGATTAAAGTCTATATGCTTTAAAAACAGGCACAAGCAAGATTTCTCTGCAAAATCTCTTAGGACATTTACATTTCCTCAATGAAACCTTTGACAAATGTGTATTGGGTAAGGATGTAGAAAAATAAATCTAGAAAACTAAGTACAAGTATGAAAGTGAATGATTTATGCCTAACCTGTGGGTCCACTGCAACATGTCACCAGCAGATGACCAGAGCACCCTTGGGATCTTACCACAGCACTCAGAAATTCCCAAGTGACAGAAGTCCTTTTAGGGCAGACTCTGCCTGGGGAAACTGATGGGGCATCAACTATTTATTCTGTTGCCCTGATTTCATTTGGCCAGAAACATTTCTTGAGAGTCAGTGGAAACAGAACATAGAAAAGGGTTCTAGTCCTCTAGTCCTACAGATTGGAAAACCGGCCAACATGCTTGGGTTTTGTTGCCAGTGAAACAGTAATACACATCCACCCACTGCAAAGGCAATCATCCAGAGCTTCTGATGAAACCAAGGCAGATCTTCCCAGCACTACCTCCCCCTGCATCCTAAAAGCTAATAAAGTTCACAGATGCTCTGTGCAGCATCCCAAGTATAAGAAGAAGCAGTGTCTTTAAACTTAATGCATTGGGTAAATAGTTTCTCATGGAGAAACCATAACTCTTGTATACACGGTGGGAAAGTTTTACTGCTAAGGATATTTAAGGGAGCCCACAGTTTGGAACTGACCTCGGTTCCAATGAGCTAACCAATGACATGAGAAGTCTAGTTTCTGTTAGGGCCCCACCCCAGGCTTCCCGTCTCTTTTAATTAGATCATTAATCAATTTCTTCAACAAACAAAGATGTCTAATAAGAGAGGCAGATAACTAAGAAAATCAGTTCATTACTTGGAAAATTATCTCCTATTGATAAAAGGATGGAGAGAAGGCAGTTGCTAGGTTTTCACATCTTTAAGGGGATAGCAATGGTGAAAGTTTGTCATCAGGTATATGACCACACAGTGTCAGAATCAAAATCTCAGGAGAGGAAGCCTAGAATTATAAAATATCTAAAGTGGAAGGGTATTACAGACATCCAGAGAATTTAACTGATTGGCCCGAAGTCACATAGCTGTTAATGGCAGTGGTGGAACCTTTCATTCATACAAATGACAAAATATCTACTGGAGTCTACTATGTGCTGGGCACAATGCTCAGTCCTGGGATGCAGCAGCATTCAAGAGAGGGTCCCTGCCTTCACAGAACCTCAAAGAATCTCACTTTCTTGGCTCCAGGCTATTTACGACAATGGGCTATTTACCACAGTGGACTAATATTAGATTAATCACACCCATCAGCAAAGAGCAGACACACTTACGGCAGTGTTAGAAAATGGCAAACAGAGAAAGAAGGAGTGTGGCATGAAAGGAGACAATGCTCAAAGGAAGCTACTCTGGACACAACAATAACTCTTAGTTACTGGGTCTGTTTCTTGATATCTCTCTTTTTTATTTGGCGGTGTGGGAGGGGAATTAACCGCAAAAGCTTATAAAAACAGTTTCTGTGGTCCACAAAAAATCATCATAACAAAAAAGAAAAAAAGCATCTTAACTAAAATGATTAGTATCTCTTTACAAGTTTTTTTTTTTCAGCCTCCAGGTGGATATTATAGAAACTGAGTTAATATACAATACCGATTATAAAAATCACCAATGTAGTTATCAGGACCTAAGATATCAGATTGCCTCAATAAACCAGGATGTTAACAATGATAACCTCCGGGTGAAGAATATTATGGGTGTTCTTCACTTTCTTCTTTCTTTGCCTGTATTTCAAGATTTATATTAACACAGTTTAGAAACAGAAAAACCAGAATTCCTTTTGTAAATAAGAAAGACTTTCCTATTTAAAAAACAAAACAGGAACAAAACAAACAAACAAACAAAAAAAACAGGCCTGCTCTAACAAGAGCTAGTTGTAAGTAATTAAATATAAATATCAAAGCACTGGACGTTATCTCCTGTCCAAAACCTTCGTTATCTTGTAGTAAGGTTTTAAATAATTGATATGCAAATGTGTTTCTTTGCAAATGACAAAATATTATGTTTATGAATAAACCTGGAAAAACCGTAATTTGTATAATGCTCCACAGAGTCGCCAAAGCATCATCCTACACAATGCATCACGGGAAAAGTCAGGGAGACTGATCAAGTAGGTATTGTTATCCCCATTTAACAGGACAGCAATCAAGGCCGACCTAGAGAGTTGAATGACTTGCCAAGCGTCACACACCAACTTCTGGTGACTCTGGGTGTCCTGATTCCACATTCTCTGTGTTCTCTCACAATACTACACAGGGCTGTACTAGCTGGTACGAATTCCTCACCAAGGAAGAACCTGCTTCCACCCTCCTCACGGCACTTTGGACCTTTGGTCCTACTCTGACCTTTCCTGTCAAGTGACCTGCAGGATAGGGATGGACGCATGCACACACACACACACACACATACACACACACTTTCATTAGAGGCATCCTCCTGTGGCCTAAAGAACATACACTCTGGAGTCAGAATGACCTGACTTTGAATCCCTCCTCTGCCACTTAGGAGCTGTGTGACTTTGGGCAAATAAATCAGCCTCTCTGAGACCTATTTTCCTTTTCTGTAAAATGAAAACAGGATCACCTCCCTTGCAGTCACAGATCAGATGTCCAATACATATCAGCCACCTTACTATTATTACTGACATCTTTGTGGCTTATCCTAGGTTTTTTAGCTCCCCTTGGTGATTAGACTAAATAAGGAGATTCAGAACAGTTTCTGGGGAAACAGTTTTACTGTTAAGAAATGGTATTTGTTTACCAGAAGAAGGGCTGGCAATGCCTGCTCAAAGTTGGCCCACAGCAGTGCTTTGCCTGCTTCCTCTCCGGCCTAAAGCAGCCAACTCGGTGGGCTTGGCCATTGTTACCTGTCCCACCTCAACCAAAGTAACCAAAGCTTCTCCCAGACTCCAGAGTCGGGCCTCGCATAATTCGTCCTTCATCTCGTGGGACCCACAGTGGAGTCTTTTCCTCTCGTGGAACCACCTAAAACACCTAACCCCCCCCCAGCAGCTCTAAGCCCTTGCTGAGAATGTATCTCTGCTGCCATGAAGGCCTCCTTTCTCATCCAGTCTCGGTAGCTCAGCAGAGTCAGCAACCTAGACAGATGGGAGCTGCCCTTGGGGGTTGGATGCTGTGCCCTTTCTCTCCTCCCCCAAAGCTGAAAACCTTCGAACTAGGCATCGCCAAGCTAGAAAGCTCACTAAACCTTTCTGACACTTGACAGGAGAGTTTTGCTATCCAAGACACCTACGCTATTAATCAAAGTCTCCCTTACTAACTTATTAGAAGTAAAGCCACCACAGAATCATTAAAGGTACTCAGGAAAATAAACAGGGGGCCACTTTCTACAACAAAAAGCAAAGGAGCACTCATCTACGCCCTTCCTAAATTGAGCTAATAGTACGGAAAGCCAAACACACTGCAATGATTCAATACAGAGCATTCTGCTTAGCGAGGGAAGGCTGCAAGATGGCAGGCCTCCCAAGCCCTCTAATTAGAGACTGATGTGAGTGGTCCCAGAACGTGGAGATGGTTACATAACAGCACTTCTTGGAGACAAGGGAAAGAGAAGATGCATCGCTCCACCTTCAGGACAATCTCAAAAAAACCCATACCACTTGAGAACAACCATCAGAGAAAAAGGTCACTGGGGACACAACTGGCCTTAGTAACCGTGGACTATAGGGGATATTTTCCCCCAACTTCAAATTGCTTAGTATTTCCAGACTAACTAGTACTTTTTCACATGAGTTAAGAGCCCCTTAGGATCCTCACTTGAAAATCTGGCTTCTGAGAGTATACAGAAGGCAAGAATGGGGTCTTCCCCCAGAAGATCTCAAATACCCTATTCAACACCACAGGACATGGGGATATGGCATTCCATGGATGAGTTAAACACTAATACATATTTGGTTGGTTTCCTTGCTTGCAAGTGTTATCTTTTCTCTACTGACCTTATGTATTCATGGAAGGGAATGATTTTTAATTTAAATGATCTTGCTTTGCATACCATATGTGTTTCTGAAAGCGGTCTACACGTTAAAATTGTGTAGAATTTATTATTTTTTCCATTGAATTATAAAATAATGACAAAATAGCAAAAGAGGACATGAGGTTGGCTAGTATCAAAAAGACCACAAATAACAAGTGCTGGCAAGGATGTGGAAGTGTGAGGGCGTTGAGACAGTCAACACAAAACATTCCCCCTTGAGAAGAAGCAGGGACAGTTGACGTAACATAAGGCAACATTTATTTTAATATCACAAAACAGGGAGCCCCTGATTTGGGTTTTTGGAGTTGCCTGGGAGAGTCTTTTCACATGCAGCTCAACTGACCTTTCCTCTGAAACCTCTTCTGATTCTGTACCCCACCCCCTCTATTCTACAATTTTCTTTTGTGGCACCATCACAGCTGGTTGTCTGCGCTCCTTTTTTCCTGACTCCTACTAACCAGGCTGTGAGCTCAGGGCAGAGATAGTCTTACTCATTTCTGTATCAGCCTAGTACCACATCTGGCATACAGTAGGTGCTCAATATACATTTCTTGGAGGAATAAGAGAGAGTCATGTCTTGATTTATTTTAGACTCTATCAAAACCTAAACTCCAACAAGAAAAGGGTCTGGATGAGGGTAGCCTGCAGGTTTCTGTGGTGAGGCAGAGAACTGCTGTCTACAGGGGGATAGGGATGCCAAAGAGTCTGGATGGGTGTGTGGCATGGTTGTTTGTGGCTCTCATCCACCTCTAACACTGACTGACGATAGCAACCCCCTCAGTCCATCACAGGTCGGGGTTGGCCTTGTTTCAAAGCTGTCTGACCATTCCAGGACCCCTCAGCCCTTCAGACTTCCTATCCATTCTGTTGCTCTCAAAATAGGGCCTTGACTTTGTACCTCACTCACCCAGTGGATGAGAAGGCTTGCTAAGAAGGTGGAAACAAAAAGCTATGAGGCTCAGCTAGCCTCGTTTCTTATCAATAAAGCTCACCTGTGCCCCCTCCAGTGAGGGCTGCCTGCTGTGCAGTTCTGGTTTCTGTGAGACAATAAGACCTAGAGAGGGACATTCATGTCCACGGCCAGTCCACAAATACCAGTTCCTGGGAACCCAGTGGCTTGTAGAACTAGGGGACCAAAACTGAATTTTTTAAAAATGTGGAACATGTATTTCCTTGTCTCTGGCTAACCCAAACCTGTATATGAAATTATTAGAGGCTCCTATTAAAATGAAACTACTAGTGTGGATAGTTCCAGGCATAGGAAATCTAGTTGTTTGGGACAGGCATAGAAAGGAGAAGGCGTGGGCCGGTCACCTTTTTAATTTATATATTTTTATTATTTATTTGGTTGCACCAGGTCTTAGTTGCGGCAGGCGGGCTCCTTAGTTGCGGCTCGCCAGCTCCACAGTAGCGGCACATGGGCTCCTTAGTTGTGGCATGCGAACTCTTAGTTGCGGCACACGTGTGGGATCTAGTTCCCTGAGCAGAGATCAAACCCGGGCCCCCTGTATTGGGAGTGTGGAGTCTTAACCACTGCGCCACCAGGGAAGTCCTTGGTCACCTTAACAGGCCAGTGCAGGCCCAGTGCTGGGGAGGCATGCTGGTGACAGAGAACACCAACACTGTTTCTTAAAAGGAGACGGCTGAAGAGATTACAGCGGGGCTGCGGGTCCTTCAAAGTGCTTTATGAAGGACAAGTAAAGGAAGTGGGTCACAGGTAGTACCCACCGCTTCTCAATCCCTCAAGAATTTCCCAGAAGGATGGATTTCCCAAAAAGGTTGAGGTGTATTGGGGGACCCACATCCCAGTCCAGCCATGTCCCTCAGCTAGGACCGGAGTTGCTAGGGAAATTTTATTCAGGGGTGAGACCGACTTGATTTCCAACTTGGCTGAGCGGGGACTTTTCCACATTCCTCAGGTCACTGGAGGTCTGGTCTCAGATGCTACCAGCTGTGTCTGGGTATCAGACCCCTCTCTGGCAGCACGAGGTCAAAGGTGTGGGGAAGAGGGAAGGAAGTACAGCTGCTGTGTTCCTGGAGTTCCCAGGCGGCCTGACACGGGAAGCCCTTTCCCTCGGTTCTGGTTCTCCGGAGCCACGCTGTGGGGTCAGGCAGGTCAGGCACTTCCTCCAGCCGAAGAGCAGCTCTCTAGAGAGCCCTTCCCCGCAGCGTGGTCTCTTGGTGGAAGAAGGAAGGGCAGGCTTTGCCTCCACAGTGGGCATGCGCAGTGATGACGTCATCCCTACTCGGAGAGGCAGCTTTCTATGGGAGGGTGACGGTCGCCCTGCCGCAGGATTCTCTCACCTCCTACTGCTCCCCTCCCTGCAGCCCGCCCCTACCCACCCCCCCAACCCCCGCATACCTCTCACCCCCACTCCCTGCCAAGGGACCCTCTCAGCCACAGAGCACTGGCTTTCCTGGCCCCAGACCTCTGCTCAATCAGGCCTGCCTCTTAACCAGAACCGCCTTCCTCCCCCGCGTCTCTCCACCCCTAAGATGTCTTAACTTTAGAAGGCACAGCCCTCAACCTCCTCCAGGCCCTCTCAGCAATGCCTTCCCAGCAACATCTCTCAAAAGCAGTAGTTCCTCCCCTCCCTGGTCCCTGAAATTTGTTTGTACTCAGTTGATTCTGCCTTGGATTTTAGCCATCTCTAAGGATGACAGTGCAACAGTGGGCTCTGGAAGCAGAGGGATCTGGTTCCAATCCCGGCCCTGACACCCAGAGCCATGTGGTCTCAGGCGAATTACTGGAGCCTCCATTTCTTTGTCTGTAAAATGGGAATTTGTGAGATGGAATCAAATGATGCTAATAAAGCACAGCTGCTAGTGTATGGTTAGCACTCAACAAACACTGCCTGTATTATGTAATCCATGTTTTTACTCCTTCCCCCATTCTGGTTGGCTGATGGGAAGAGGGAAAGAAGTCAGGTGGGACAGAGGTGGGGAAGGATAAGGTGTCCCACCCAGTCTCACCTAAATTCCAGGGTAATCAAGATGTCCAAGGGCCAGACAAACATCCTCTCTAGTAGACTCTGCGACTGGAGATGCACAGGATCAGATGAACGAAATCAAACTATGACAACATGGTGGGAGGTGTCACCTGACAGAGGAGCTGACCAGACAAGCTTTCCATCTTTGGTGAACAAAATCTGACTGCTGCCACAGGCACCTATAATTACCAGGGTGCCAGAAAGGTGGACTGAACACCAACCACAGCGAGTGGGTCACAGGCTGCATCTCATTTCCCGTGGGTGAGCACCTGTGAGCCGGGTGAGCACCTGTGAGCCGGGTGAGCACCTGTGAGCCAGGTGAGCTAGGAATAGGAAGTGGTAACCAGGAGGCCATAGGTAAGAAGAGCCCTAAACATTAGAGAAGCTCAGAAAATGCAGTTCTGTGTCTAAAAGACACATAGCTTTCTGATACTTCATATCCTGAGATAAATCACTTTGTCCAAGAATAAAAGCATAACGTGTAACAATGATAGGTCTAGTTTCCCAGCTATTGGAAATTAATAAATTTGGCATTTTGGTTGATAAATCATTCTCTTGTGAGCTTAGTGTGAATCAATTCCCCAAATTCTAATCACTCTTGCACTGAGCTGAGAAAAATCAAGTTTCTCTAGGTGATTTTCATAATAAAGTTTGAAAAGCATTAGCAACAAGGAATAAATGTGATAAAACACGCCTTTAAGCTGTACTCCATCAGCAAAAAACAACTTTTTGAGCACAAAATTATTTTTTAAATTAACCAATCATAAATTTCATACCTGCATTACATATTTAATATTCTATAAGACACACACAAAATATATATTAAATTTTTTTTTTAAGAAATAGAGGTAGGTATTCCATTGCCCTCAATGGATCAACCTGAACACTTCTTGGGAGGCCTATACTCCCCTTTTTGGAATCTACTGCCTTAGACCAAGGATTTTATCTTAGAGTTAGACCATCCAACTCAGACTGGTGTCTTCTAGTCATCAAGGGCTACCCAAGATCTGCATCAAGAACCATTTCTAAGGAAGCATTGTGCCTTGCTACTTCATGGATGAAACTCACCAGAATGGATCTATGAATAGAGGTTTTGAGAAATCTGAATCCACGTAATGTTTTTAAATAATTCCAAACCAGTTCTTCTGTGTCCTAGTTTATAAACATCCTCTTATTATCCGATAAGCATGAACTATGCTTGGTTGCTTCACCCCTGAGAGCTGGGCAAGTAGAAGAGGCTGGAAAAATACTTGTTTATCACATGACTGGCTCACAGCCAAAGCGAGAATATCCTTGTCATCTGTTCTAATGCAAAACAGCCAGCTCTTTCCCTAAAGCAGCCTCTTCTTCCCAAATTATCCCCGAGGCAGCATGCAAGCAAGGCAATCTCTTTCTAATCCAGCATTCTATTAAACAGAACATGAATTCAGCAACCTGTTTCGTATAATTCAAACATTCAAGATCTTTGCAATGATGACTCGCCTTTGGAGCCCTGAGCTGCCATGTCAGAAGTTCAACGATCGTGTAGGGGCCGAGAAGTGAGGAAGCCCAGGCCATGTGGAGAGCCCACGTGGAGGTGCTCAGGCCGACATCCAGCATCACTGCCAGGCACGTGAGTGAAGACATCTCCAGATGATTCCAGCCCCCATCTGTCAAGTCCCCCCGGCTGACAAGTCTTTCCAGCTGAGCCCAGACACCACGGAACAGAGAGAAGCTATCCCGCTGTGCCCTGTCTGAATTCCTAACCCACAAAATCCATGAGCATAATACAATGGCTGTTTTATGCCACTAAGCTGTGAGGTGGTTTGTTACACAGCAATAGTAACAGTCTCTGTGAGGTTCTGAAGTGCTCTCTGAGTTATTAGAGAAAGACAACATTATGCTTAGTGTTAAATGGCCTTATTTGTTTTCTAATTCTGGGCTACCAGGCAACCACTGATACACAACATATAGAGCAACTCTCTCATAAGAGTATTTATTAAACCCCAATATCATTTCTTTTGTGTACCAGCAAACAGCCGATTACTATATTTGCAGAATAATGGGCTGTGGTCACTTCACTGTCACCCTGAAAAGTAACTGTTTAGTTCCCTCCTCGCTCTCTGAAATGAACTGGTTCCTACTCCTGCAGCTCTTCCCCTTCTCTGTTGCTCAGGAGTCATTCCTGGCACCTGTCTGTTCCTTGCCCCTCACAACTTAACCCATCACCAAATCCGGGATGATCTACCTCCGAGATATGCTGGGAAGCAATCTACATCTCTCCACTGCTAACAGCCACGAGTAATCCCTGTCAGTGGCGCCCCCTAGAGCTCATGAGTATGTGGCTGCCTGACCACCACCACTGCCCTACCCCAGGCAAATCATCTCTACCCTGACTCCAGCTATGGTCTTCCTGTTGGTCTCACAGTTTTACTCTTCCCCTTACAATCCTTCCTTCACACAACACCCAGAGTGACTGTTTACAATAGTCACCAGAACCTTTCGCATTTAGAATTAAACCCAAACTGCCTCATTCAGCTCCAGTGACCCGGCCCTTCCTGGTCTCCTCTCCAACCTCTTCTTCTTCCATACTCTCTCTCTCTCTCTCTCTCTCTCACTGTCCTCCAGCCATCCTGGCCTTCTTTCCATTCCCAGAACTTGCTACTCTCTCCCCCCCACCACCACCCCCCAGGGCCTTTGCTCATGGCTTTATCCAGACTGAAACATCATCCCCATCTTCTCATGGCCCCCCGGTTTCTCACGGCCAGTCTCAGCTGCAATGTCCCTGCCACCTCAGAGAGCTCTTTCTCGACCACCTTTTATTCAGGATCATAGCACACACACTGCTGGCTTCCTTCACAGAAGTCTTCTCAATTCACATGGACCTATGACTCATTTCCTTTAGCCATTTACTGTCTATCTCTCCACTATACTGTAAGCTCCTGAAGGCAAGGATCATCTCCAGCACCTAGCACGGTGCCTGACACACAGCAGGTTTGATCAGTATACCTTGCATGAGTACACTAACTCGTATACTGTACAGCAGCACACCTGTGGTACCACCCCCATCCCCCATAACTTTTGTTTCCTTCCAGTTTGAACGTGGATTAGTGGTTCTCAAAGTGTGGCCCCCAACCAGCATCAACAACATTGCCTGGGAACTGATTAGAAAAAGAGATTCTCAAGCCCCACCTTGGACCTCCCAAATCAGAAACTACGGGGGTGAGATCCAGCAACCTGTATTTTAACAAGTCCTCCAGGATTCTAATGCACACTCAAGTTCAAGAACCACTGCCACAGAGACTATTCCAGCGACTCTCATTCTACAACATGATATCCCGAAGTGTAAGTATATCCCATTGGCTCTGAGGGTTGGTTCCAGGTGTTACATTAAAATTAAAAAAAAAAAAAAAAAGTAGGCATTTGAAGCCAAGTGAATTTGAAACACTGTGTCGAAGAAAGTTAAACAGGTTTTTATGGCAGGAATTCCCAGAGCCTTTAATATAGCAATACACATTGTAAATCACTAAAACAAGGAAATTTGCAGTAGAAGTGCTTCCCAATTTTATTTAGCCACAAAATATCTTTCTTCCCCCTTCTAAACACTAGTCAAATTTATTGTGGCCTCTGAGAAACATACTTTGGAAAATGTTGTCATGATGCATTCTTCCCCGGAGAAAATCGTTCTAACACCATTCCAATTCCTTGTGCCCACAGCGATATTAATAACGTCTGAGTCACTGGCGGTAACTGCTTTAAGCTTTTTTCATCTTTATCTTTTATGCTCTTTCCTAGATTTGAAAATAAAAGCGTAATATTAAGCACATCTTCCTACTGATTTGTAAGTATCAGTAAAAGGAAATCTGATCTTTGTTAAAGCCTGAAATGTTTATAAAGGCAAATAAGGAGGGATAGAAATGGTGGCAATTTCAAGTTGAATTAGAAAGAGAGCAGAGTTTGGTGTCTTGTCCTGCACTGGAGTAGGCAGCAATGAGATTCACTACTTCAACTGCAAGAGAAAAAAAAAATGGTTCTGAAGAACCTAGGGGCAGGACAGGAATAAAGACACAGACACAGAGAATGGACGTGAGGACAGGGGGAGGGGGAAGGGTAAGCTGGGACGAAGTGAGAGAGTGGCAGGGACATATATACACTACCAAATGTAAAATAGATAGCTAGTGGGAAGCAGCCGCATAGCACAAGGAGATCAGCTCAGAGCTCTGTGTCCACCTAGAGGGGTGGGATAGGGAGGGTGGGAGGGCGACGCAAGAGGGAGGAGATATGGGGATGTATGTATATGTACAGCTGATTCACTTTGTTATAAAGCAGAAACTAACACATCATTGTAAAGCAATTATATTCCAGTAAAGATGTTAAAAAAAAAAAAGTCCTCTAATGAGCATCAGAGAACCAGCTTCATGTCTGGGACTCTAGGAGAGCCCTGGTTTTCTTCCCCAGTTGAATGGGGGAGGGGAGGAGATTCTCTGATGATGGAGTGGAAAACTGCACAGGTGACTGAAAAATTATCGGTGCCAGCTGACCATCAGTAACCTTGAGAAGGCTAAGCCAGCCTGGAAATAGAAAATTAAAATATTCATGCCAAACATCCACTGTTTACTTAATCAGGGCTAATGATTAGCTTCCTAATGAAATTTTACAAGCTCAGTTGGACACAGAAAACATTTGCTTCCCTAAAAGCAAATAGGTCTGTTTATACTGTAATCAGACATTTGGAGCACAGAAGACCCCCAACCCTCAGCAGTACAAAGGCGATTCTGTTTGGAGACTTCCAACCTTTTTATAAAGACAAGGGTGGTCAAAGTGTGATGGGAAAGGGAGGATGGTGAACAAAAAGTTGACCACGAACACATCTACCACATTCAATGGTTCTGAAACCGCAGAATTTAATGCCACAGACCCTAACATAAACTGTGAGCATTTGCGCTAAACACAGCAGCTCTCACGTAGAGGCGTGGATGACCAAAGGAAGTAACATAGCAGTGACTCCAGAATGTGTTTGGGAGGGCTTTGGTGTGACAGTCTAGTTGGAGCCGCTTTTGCATTTCAGGCCAACTGCTCTTACTTAGGTTATATGTAAAGTTTAATAAAACAGAGACAGGGCGAGATGAATAGGCAGAGCACAGAGGATTTGGGGGATAGTGAAACTGTTCTATATGATACTATAACTGCAGATACATGTCCTTATACATTAGTCAAAACCTACAGAATGTACCACACCAAGAGTAAATATTAAGGTAAACTGTGGACTTTGAGGGGAATGTCAGTGCAGGCTCACAGACTGTAATAAATGTACTACTCTGTCCGGGGATGTTGACAGCAAGAGAGGCTGTGCATATGTGGGGACAGAGGGTATCCTCTGCTCCATTTTGCTGTGAACCTGAAACTGCTATTAAAAATAAAGTCTATTTTTAATTCAATAAAATAAAAGTTTCTATAGATGATTTTAGTCATACTTTATATAAGATTGAGAAAAGATCAATTGCCCAAATCAAAAACTACCGTCATTATTATTATTGGCAGCTTGGAGAAGGAAGTTGATGAAGATGGTGGGTAGGTTTAAAAGCTCTCCTCCCATCACCACCTTCACACCTGCCCATGCACTTCCTGGCACTGTTGCTGAGGGTAGTAATCTATTGCTCTAAGAGTCCTGGCCACACAGGGAGCATGCAGTAACAGGACGATTCTACTTCTATTGTAGCATTGACCATTTCCTTTGATAACTTGGATAAATATCTGTCTCAGCCACCTGATTATGTGGTCCAGGAGGACCAGAACCCTGTTCTATTCATCTTATAGTCCCAGCCCTGGCACAGTGCTGGGAACATGGTAGATGCTCAATAAACATCTGCTGATTGAACTGAAGTGAAACAGCCACAGTTAGATAGTTAGATTTGGCAGTTAGATAACTGCCAAATATGTTTTTAAGTATTCAAGTTTAGTAGGGCTTGGGGAAATATACCAATCAAATTTAAGAAATGTAGTAACAGGACCTGTTTTGAAACTGATAAATAGCTCATTAAATCTGACTGTATCTCTAGAAACAAGACATTCATGGGACAGCCCAGATGGATTTTTATGAGCAAAATGAAAAACAGGGTCAATCTTGTGATCTTTCTAGAACAGTTTCGCATTTAGCCAAGGTCTACTGAGTCATTATTCAAAATTATGGGTGATAAATCTTCCTTAACTTTTCCAATTGTACCTATAATTATATCTGCAAAATGCTTTACAAATAAAGCTTTGTCCTCTAACAAGTCTGCTTTTAATAGGAAGCGTGGAAAGAGAATATTTGAATATGTCTTAAAGAAAACCCAGGCACTCAGTTAATCTGTACCGATGTGTGAAGTCAAGTTGTCATGCTGTTGCAAAAACAGACTTCCCTGAACATTTAAAATCTTGTCAAAAGCCAAGAATTCTGAATATTACTTTAGGGCAACTCAATATATTTGTTCTCAAGTTTTCTCTCCTTAGGAGGAAAGCCATTAAAGGTTCTCTAATATGGGAGAACTATATATTGAAATATGTGATTTATCTCTGAGGGAATTCTATTTTTTTCCAGCTTCATTGAGATATAATTGACAGTAATTTAGATATTTGAAATATACAATGAGATGATCTGATATAGATATACATTGTGAAAAGATTCTCCCATCAAGTTAATTAACACATCTATCACCTCACATATTTACCTTTTTTTTGTATTCCACATGTAAGTGATACCCTGTGGTATTTGTCCTTCTCTGTCTGGTTTATTGCACTTAGCGTAATGTCCTCCAGGTTCATCCATGTTATTGCAAATGACAGGATTTCCTTCTTTTTTAAGGTTGAATAAGATTCCAATGTACATATATACCATGTTTTCTTTATCCATCCACCCATCCACGGATACTAAGTTTGTTTCTACACCTTGGCTACTGTAAATAATGCCGCTATGAACATGGGAGTGCAGAGATCTCTTCAAGACGATGATTTCCTTTCCTCTGGATATACACCCAGAAATGGAATTGCGGGATCATATTGATAGGTCTATTTTTAATTTTTTGAGGAACTCCATACTGTTTTCCATAGCAGCTACACCTGCTTACATTCCCTCCAACAGTATAGAAGGGTTGGTTCCCTGTTCTCCACATCCTTGCCAGCATTTGTTACCTCTGGTCTTTTTGATAATAGCCATTCTAACAGGTGTGAGGTGATATCTCATTGTGGTTTTGATTTTCACTTCCCTGATTAGTAATGTTGACCATCTTTTCATGTACCTGTTGGTCATTTGTATGTCTTCTTTGAGGGAATTCTAGTTTCTAAGGTATAAAGAACAA
Source organism: Grampus griseus (assembly GCF_964374135.1). Lineage (NCBI taxonomy): Eukaryota > Metazoa > Chordata > Mammalia > Artiodactyla > Delphinidae > Grampus > Grampus griseus. Next base: position 37,879,222 of record NC_139001.1, on the reverse strand, counting down.
AATCACAATTCCTTGAAAAAGCTACTGTTATAATTAAATGTATTCAACGGTGAGTAAAATTAAGTCTCTGAAATTACCATTAACAATGATTTTACTTTTACAAAGAATACAAGCCTTATTTGGTGCCCCTTCTAACTTATTTTTTCCTAAATGTATAATTTAATAAGTTTTTAAAAATTTTTAAAAATTATGGTAAAATACACATAACAAAATTTACCATCTTAATTTTTTAGCCCATTTCTAGGATTTGTGCAATTGTTACCACGGATCAGATTCAGAGAGTCCCTGACAAAAGAAGGGTAATATAGCCATTATTAAAAGGCTGTGGACCCACTGTGATAAAATCCTAGAAGGAATATTGTAGGAATATGAAATATATGAAGTAAATTCTTGTGGGCATGTATCCACATAGATAAATCTCGAACACATAATGTCGAACAAGAAAAAGCAAGTTACAGAGGATATAAACAGCTTGCTTAGTTAATGTATTTAAAGATACACAACACCATCTATTGTTCTGGCATCTGTGTACACACATGCACACACACAGATTTAAAGGTATAAATAAAATTAGAGTATATAAAGACAAGGATGGGAAGGGTATTTAAACTTCAGGACAGTGGTTCCCCCTGGGGAGAGAGACATGGAGGGAGATGATGGGTCAGAAGCCTAAAAGAGGCTTCATCTCTGTTCATCTGATCCTAGCTGATGCCAGATGAGGGTGATTCAATGGGAACAAAGCCATGTCCCAGCTCTCACGGAGCAGACATGCTAGGAGGGAGACAGACAGAAGACAGAAAAATGCACTGTACATGTCAGGTGGTGAAAGTGCTAGCAAGAGAGGCTGGAGGCTGATGGAGCGAGGCTCTTTTACAAAGGAAGTTCGGGGACGGTGTCTCAGATAAGGTGGTGCTAATGCAAAGACATGAATGACACAAGGAGCATGTGTTTATATGAGGAAAACTCTACAGCTATAAAATTTCATTTTTAAGTAAATATGGCAAAATGTTAACATTTGTTCCATTTCAGTAGTGGGCTCGTGGTTGTTTTCTGAATGTTTGAAATTTTTCATAATAAAAGAAACAAGAAGATTTAAAAAAAAAAACGCCCACCACTGTCAATTCTTGAAAGATTACAAGGAAAGATGTCAGACATTTCCAGATCCTTTCCAAATGGAGTATCTTGAGCCTGTGACTGCAGATCCTATTTCCTTAGGGATCCTGCACACATCGGGGTCCCCTGAGAACAGTAATAACCCCAGTACTGGACAATGCTGCCTGGCCTTTAGGTTATGCATGCTTACTTGCATACCCATCCACCCACCCGCCCACTACTTGATCTATCTATCCATCCATCCATCCATCTTTGCCTCCCAAATAAAACAAAGGCTTGTTCAAACAGAGTCTTCCCTGTTTGAAAGGGAGAGGGCAGATGATAACGAGACAATCCAGCACATCTGTTTTAAATAGAGGGAAAGGCATAGATACAAAGTAAGTAGGGACACAAGATGTAAAGCAACACGAAGCACTGATGACGAAAGACAGGACCTCTGAGAACTGGAGGGGAAAACACACAGTGTCTGTACTGGTGAGCTAGAAAGCTGCCATTTACAACATGCTCCAATGTCACCCTTCTCCTTCCTTTCTCCCAAATAGAGGAATATGGTATCTTAGTGACGTTATGTTCCCACATGCACAGCAAAGCAGGAAGTAGGGAGGGAATCACAGCTACATGGATCTCTCAAACCCTTTTTTGGAAATAACATAAACTAAGAAAATGTGAGAAAGCATATGGGGTGTCAGCTCTAGTGCTACACAACTAGCAGGTATTTAATAAATATTTGGTGAATGGATGAATGTATATGCGGTTGCCTCACAGTCATATTACATAAATAATGTAGTTCTTTGGACTCAGAGTATTTCCCAGGTCACAAAAGTCTTTCAAAGGTCATGGCAAAGACTGTTGGTTTGCCCCAACATCTCTTTCTTTCATAAAAAACAATTATTTTTAGCCGAGTACATGAACATATGATGAGGTTCTAGACAATACATAAGCAATCGTTTCCTCAGTGGAAGTGTCCTTGGGGTAGGGTGGGGGTGGAATTCCCTTCCTCCACCTTCCTGCTATCTGGAATTTGGATGTGATGGCTGGAGCTCAAGTGAACATTTTTGACAGTGAGATGGAAGCCACCTACCAAGGATGGCAGCACAAAAGGAAACAAAGACTAGCTCCTGCCATCATTGAGTACCGGCAAACCTTGTTTTACTAGGCTTTGCTTTATTGCATTTTTCAGATACTGAGTTTCTTTTTGCTTTTTTTTTTTTTTTTTTTAACAAATTGAAGGTTTGTGGCAACTTTGAGTTGAGCAGGTCTATTGGTGCCATTTTTCCAGCAGCATTTGCCCACTTCATGTCTCTGTGTCACATTTTGGCAATTCTTGCAATATTTTGAAGTTTGCCATTATTATATTTGTCATGGTGATCTGTGATCAGTGATCTTTGATGTTACTACTGCAAAAGATTACGACTCGCTGAAGGCTCAGATGATGGTTAAGCGCTTTTTAGCAATAAAGTATTTTTTATTAAGGTATGTACATTGCTTTTTAGATGCAATGCTATTGCACACTTAACAGACTACATTATAATGTAAACATAACTTTTCTAGGCACTGGGAAACCAAAAAATTTATGTGATTTGCTTTATTGTGAGACTTGGTTTATTGCAGTGATCTGAAACCAAACTCGCAGTATCTCTGAGGTATGCCTGTACCACGCTAGTCTTGGACAGTCTCTGTACTTGCACACAGGAAATAAATAAAGTTCTATTTTATTCAAAACCGCTATATTTTAGTGAAATAAGCTTTTCTTTTACTACAAGCTACCATTTTACTATTATCTATTTTCTCTCTAATGCAGCCAAATCTAATCCTAACAGATATACACATAGCATCTCTCCAACCAAAACCTTATAAAAAGTTTGTTATCATACTCATTTTATAGACAGGGAACTGAGCCCAGAGTAGATTAATTGACTCAAAAACACACAGAACCCAAGGCTTCTGCCTCTGAGCTAAACTTAGTACCCTTTTCCCTACACCACAGTTGCATTTTGGTGTGACTGATAGGGATTATGTACCCACAAATAAAGTATATCAAGCAGGGACATATAAGGGTTGGTTGTGAAGGTGTTACATCAAAAATTCTGATCAGGTGCGTGTTGGAGTAGGAAAGCCAGGAAGGAGCTTAGGAAGGGGCTGAAGGAGAAGGAGAATGTGGCCTGTGTTACACTCAGGGTGACTTCGGAAAGTACATAGCAAGAAACCCATAGCTGCCCTAGACTGACTGCCAGGAACATCTCTTTAAGCAGCAAGTTGGCAACTGACTTGACTACAACAAGCTATGCAACCTCCTGGGGAAAAAATCCCACCCAGCCCCCCAGGCTTCTACCCTAATTAAATAAAACATACATTTAAGCTCTTTGCATTTCTTTTCTTTTCAAGTCAGTTGCAATGATAATACATCTATAAAACTACAAATGGAAAGTCCTCTGGCTGTCATAATTATATAGTTATTTAACATTTGAAACCAAAAGCAATATCTCCTTGGTAAAAATCACAGCTGACACAACTAATTGATCTAAAATATATGTTATATCCTTTTAATTTGCGTATATCTCCTAAGGATGATCTGGGCATGTGGTTATCTCTGCCCAATTCATCTTAAATATGAGTTAGCTCTTTTCAACAAAGCTTTAAATGTTTCTTTCTGATTATAAGTATATTCTAATTATAAAAGAAATTAGAAAATAAAGAAGCCCCAAAAGCACCTGGAAACTTTCACTTGATTTTTTACCCTAATCGAAACTAGCAATCAAAAATTATTTTTCCGTAATTTATGATATGACATGTGGTTCATAAACCTAAGTAAAAAGACATGAAATTATATGATATTGCCCTCTAGAATCTCATTCATACACACTTCGGTCTTAAATGCCGATGAATGGGGTCCTCCCTGAAATTCCTCCAAAGAAGGAAGCATGATGGTAGAAGAAAAGGATTCTACTGAGATGCCAACATCTCCCACCACCAGGAGAAAGGCCCCTGTAACGTAATAAAAGGTGGGAGCACCTCTCTGCTTATCACTATGGGTAGTAAGTACCACACCATTGAAGTATGCTCTATACTTATTCAAACAAATAAAACAAGTGCATTTTAGCAGTCATATACTAAATATGAACAACTTTGGAACCAGGTTTGTTGGCTTTCCTGTGCATGTGGCTTCTTGATATAAATGTATTAGTCTTTATCATTTATCAACACAATACTTGGTCAGTGTAAAAAATCTTAATAACACATAAAGGAATAAAGAAAAAAGTGGAAATCCTACTAGCCAGATTCAACCATAATTAACCTTTTGGACCTCTTCTTAAACTTATATGCACACATGACATATGCTGTTTAGCAACTGGCTGTTTCACTCAAAAATATATCTTGAGGGACTTCCCTGGTGGCGCAGTGGTTAAGAATCTGCCTGCCAACGCAGGGGACACGGGTTCGATCCCAGGTCCGGGAAGATCCCACATGCCGCGGAGCAACTAAGCCCGTGCGCCACAACTACTGAGCCTGTGCTCTAGAGCCCGCAAGCCACAACTACTGAGCCTGCGTGCCACAACTACTTAAGCCTGCACACCTAGAGCCCGTGCTCCACGAGAGAAGCCACCGCAATGAGAAGCCTGTGCACCTCAACGAAGAGTAGCCCCTGTTCGCTGCAATTAGAGAAAAGCCCGTGTACAGCAACGAAGACCCAATACAGCCAAAAAAAATAGACGTTGAAGATCTTACCCATCAATAAATATATGTAATAGGTAAAAATTGATACAAATCACCCTTTTAAAAGATGGTATGATATTACCACATATGGATATACTGTAACATATTTCAGAAATAAACTACTGGTAATTTCTAATCTCCTGTTATTATAAACCACAGAGCAACAAGCATTTTTTGTATATATAGTTGTCCAGTGATTTCCCTTAGGGTAAATTCCCCAGCATGGTACTGCTCTGTCAAAGGATATACTCTGTTGAATGTTGATACAGATGTCAAACTGCCCTCCAAAGGCTAGTACAAATCACACTTTCCCCAAAAAGGCATCAAAGTGTCCCTTTGTCTACACCCTCCTTGAGATCTTATTTTCATCTTTGCTGATTTGACAAGTAAATAATGGCACCGTATGGCTGTCATATGAATTCTTAGATCTCAGGTGAGATTGAGACTGGACACCCTTTCATATACGTGTTGGCTATCTACAGTTTCTTTGGTGAGTGGCCTCTGCATATTCTTTGCCCGTTTCTCTATTTGGGTGTTTATCTTTTCCTAAATAATTTGCAAGAGTTCTTTATATATATTAGGAACATTAACACTTTTCACATATATTGTACATACCTTTAGTTTATCTTTTAACCTTGTTTGTGGAGATTTAATATATAGAAGTTTACAGGTTTTATATATTCAAAGATATCTTTTCCATTATGATGTCTATCTTTGCTATTATGCTTAGAAAGTCCTCCCTCACACCAGGATTAAAAAAGTATTTCCCCCCTTGTATTCCATTACTTTCATCTTTTTACTTTCTACCTCTAGAATTTATCTTGGTATAAGAAATCAGGGAAGGATTCAGCTTTTTACCAGCCAGTTGCCTCAACACCATTTATTAAATAATCCGTTTCATTCTAGTAGTTTCAAATGCTTCCTTTATTTTATACCAAATGACCATATACACTTGAGTCTAATTCTGGACTCACTATATCTGTTTCACTGTTTCTATTCTTATGCCAGTTAACACATTGTTTTAATTTTTATACTTTTGTAACTTGTTTTACTATATTTGGTGAAATTCTCTCCTCACTGATTTTCTTTTTCAAGAGTTTCCTCATATATTTATTCCTCTGGATAAAGTTTAAAATGATCTTGTCAAGTTTCCCCAATCCAAGTCTTACCACCCAAATCAAATGCACTGAATTTATACATTAATTCCTAACAAGTGAGTCTTCTTTCCATCTGAGAATGATGTAGCTCATTTATTCACATTTTCATCCTTTCCCCAAACTTAACAGCTAACGTGGAAAACCATAACCCTTTATCCTAGAGATGTTCACATTTTCAAGCTATTTACAAAGTACATCTTTTAATTCAAGACTTTTTTGTGCTGTAAAAGTGTCTAGCAACTGTAAAATAATACTAATGCCATTATACTTGGAATTTTCCCATAGCTCCAAAATATCCATCTCTACTATCTGGAGGGTGCATGTCGAATACCCTTATAAGATTTCTCTTTCACAGAGGATGGCTGTCTGGCCTCCAAGGCCAGTGCTGGAGAAATGGGGCCTCAGCTGCTAAGCGTCCCGGAGGACAATTAGGAATGATGCTAACCAGACCTGCCTTCACACATCGTAAATGCCCTGAAGCCACATCGCTGCAGCTTGCTCAGAGCCGTCTGGAGTTCATGAATCATTCTCTACAGGACATAGGTCATGGCTTCCAAACCACAGCCCCACATCCTGGGCAGTGGTCCAACAAGGAGCAGGGTGACGGTATTGCCTGGCATACGCTGAGAGATGGGCACCTACCCTCAGGACAAAAAGCACCCCTCCCAGAGCTGTGAAGGGGCTGCCAGCCTACCCATGGGCCAGGGAGCCAGAAGTGCTGTCCATGCTTGCAGAACACGGGTCACTGCTCTCCCCAGAACCCCGGACCCGCTGCCTCAGGACCATGCTTTAGATTTCCAGATGCAGGTGGCCAGAGAAACCTTAACTGCTAAATATTTGCTGATCTCATCCACAGTTAGCAAAACGGTGGCCAGCAAGCTGGATTTGGCCCACAGATGTGTTTTCTTTGGCCTGAATGATGTTGGATCATTTTTTTGGAACCAACATTTAACAATTTAGAGAGTTCCTGTATTTTCTCTTAAAAACTTAAGTCTGGGCCACGCCGCGCCTGCATTCTTGTGCAGGAACATTCAGTGAGAGTTGAGAGGGTCATCACCCCCAGTGACAGTGTGCTTCTATATTTATGGGACTTTGCTTTGGGGGTTGTCCCCCTACCCTTGCTTGCAGCCTCCTTACTCCAAGCAGTTTCTGATTTAGCTCTAATTTAGAGGGTGTACAGGTCTCTAAGCTAACAAAACACCTCAAGTCTTTATTACCATATCAAATTCCTCATTAAAAAAGAAAAAATCAAGTAAGATATATGTAGGTGAGGGAAAATACACAAAAATCTAGACGTGTAAAAGCCCGTGCTCTACAGTTTGTATTTCTCATGTTCTCATGACATGATAGAATGAAGCTGAGAAAAGTTTAGAGAGGACATTGAATTTATCACTCAAAGTTCTTTAGGTAGAGTCAGATTGCAGCCTTCTGGATGGATTCAAAAGATATACTCTATTTTTAAAAGAAATAATGCAAATTTCCAGTTATAAAATAAATAAGTCATGCAGATGTAATGTACAGCATGGTAACCATAGTTAATAATACTGTATTGCACATCTGAAAGTTGCTAAGAAAGTAGTTCTTAAAAGTTCTAATCATAAAAAAATTTTTTTGTAACTATGATGTATTTTTTGTAGGTATAGTAACACACACGAGAACAAATTATAAATTTACTATTGATAATTTGTCTTATTTATTGAAAAAAATCCCCTCATCATACAATGTTGATACAGTTTCTTTTTTCTCACTTGGATCTTGAGACTAGCAGGCCACCATCCCCTGAATTAATGCCCATAGTCTAGAACCACAGCTTTAATGCTTTTCTCCCCTTTTTTCACTTTAAGTACTTTGCTAACATAAGCTTAGCTTTCATCTCAAGATTTATTCTAGCAGATGCACACATCATCCCTTCCTACCCTGGAACTGAAGAGAGTAAGCAAAATGCACCACTATACTTGGGCCAGATCCTATTATGGCAAATAATAAACATTAACTGCTCAGCAAAAGCTTTTTTTTTTTTTGTATAAAATAGATGCATTAAATTAATCAACACAGGGACAACCCAATTGTGAAAAGGCATTCCTGAAACTACTAGGACAAAATAAAATTGAATATGCACTGGATATTAGGTGATACTGAGGAATTATTGCGAATTGTATTTAGTATGACAATGATTTTGTGTGTGTGTATATGTGTGTGTGTGTTCATTATCTGTTAGTGATACTTTAAAAAAGAAATAAACTCCATGGGTTTGCTATCACGTGGGACTTACAAATCTTAGAATTGTAGTTTTTCACAGTTTTAAGAGACTATAAACATCACCTAGTCCAGGCATGGGAAGAAGACTTCAATTTATAGGCCAATTCCAATTTAATAGAGCTATCCTGAGAAGGAATTTAGGCCTTTAAGACTAAGAGGGGAAAAAAAGGTCATGAGCCATTAGCAATGCCAGCCAAGGGCACGAGACAGGAGAGTGGGGCAATGTGTGTTACTACTACTAGCTACCTTTAGAATCTCTGGTCTAGTGGTCTTTCAGGGAACTTAACACTTGTCAAGTCACTCATTACTTCTTCAGACAGCTCTATGAAGTTATTTCTTATATTTTGACCCGAAATCTTATTTTCTGCAGCTTACAGCCACGAGACATATAAGAAGAGCTCCACTTTAACTTGACAGTGCTTGAACTATTTCAGACAGTTCTCCTGTCCTTCCCAAGTCTAAAACATCACCAGTTTCTTCAGCCATTCCTCACTGGGCATGGTTCCTTCCCTGTCTTCACCAGTCGCTATTGACAGGCACCGATTTGTCTCTGTTCTTGTTTCAGTGCGGTGCCTGGTAAAATGGTCTGTTGATGTCATGTTGTCGGGACATGATCCCCAAAATGCCTTTATTGAGTTCAAATTTTGGCTTTCAGACTCTCTGCATTCATTTAGACTTCACATGCTCCACCTCAATTTAATTAGTCTGATGAAGGCTTCTAAATCTTTCTATTATCAGCTACAGCTGGGTCAACTTCAATGGCTTTCTCAGAACATATAACTGTCTTCCCACCTTTCCAGCCCCTGGCATGCCACCGGCCAGAGAAACCACAAAAAAAGACTCAGAGTACCCTTCCCGATCCTTCAGTGGCTCCTCAAATCCATCTACAGATTATCTTTCAATCTTATGAAGAGAACTTTCAGTCTTACAACTGAGAACTGAGAGCCACTAACTAAGCCAGAACTATCTGGCAACTTGTCCTCATTGGCAGAAATGAAAAATAGGCAACCACAAACTGGCTCGACATAAGTAATAAAGCAGGCCTAGTCATTCACTCAACAAGTATTGCAAGGACTGGACTGAGCCACTGAGCAAATCAGAATGAATGACACAGCAATCATGTCATCAAACACATAGTTTCTCAGAAGTAAAATACAGACATAAATAACTCAAGTCAAGTGATCAGTGAGGTGCAAAGAGCTATGGGAGTTGGGAGGTGGCACAGAAGGCAGCAGAAAGGAAGCTGAGAATCAGGCCAACTTACCAGAGGAAGTAGTAGGCCTGGAAGGACAGGTGGGATTGGAACAGTGGAGAAGTGAGAAAAGAATAAAATAGCAGTGGGTTGAGTAATTTGGTTTGGTTGACGCATAGGGTCCATGAATATGACTACTGGGAAGTAAAGTTTGGAAGCACACAGAGAGGCAAAGCTGGATGAGACTCTTCCTCTATCAGGATCAGCTAATCAAAGGGTATTTATACCAAAGAACAGGCAACCCATCCAAAGATACAGAAAGGTGGGGAAGGAAAAAGAAGGCAAAAAAGTCAGAACCTAAGGCAGAAAGGAAAAATTAAGTGAACAAATAGGGGTAAAGAGAGAAAAGCAAAAGGTGAGATGGGAAGACAAATACTGTCTTCCCACTAACAAGAGGCGATTTATTTCCCTTCCTTGACACTGAAATGTACTGCAGCAGCCTCTCTTGTATCCTAAAATGAACCTCTAGGCTTAGATTTCTAATCCTTATTTATCTTCCATCTCCCTATGCCCTTTATTAACAACCACTTCCCCTAAACTGCCTAATCCACCTCCCACAAACAGTCCCTGTGACTGATGCCTACGGAGTGCTGGCAAAGGAAGATCGTGACATGAAGAGGACAGCTCAGTGTCTCCAACATACCTGATAACAGAGTAGGGGAGCAAATGATCCTTATGCTCACCTGAGAGAAGGGAACGGGAGACATGAAGAAGGAGTCTTAAGAGGTGAGAGTGGAGGAAAGGGGCTGTGGACCCAGAAAAGCCACGTGATCAAAATAAGGAACTCAGGCTCCCCTTGTGGGTGTTCATTCACTCATTCAACCACTCATTCATTCATATATTCCTCTCCCTCCCTTTATCCCACCGTTTTCTGCTGCCACACATCCAACAGGCTACAAATAAAAATCAACTTCCTCAGTAGTCTCATTAATCGCTCATGATTAGGCCCCTACATAGTGCCCTGGATTTTCCCTCAGAAATACACCAAGGTATGATTTCTCATTTGTTGCTTCTCTGTCACGATGTAAGCTCACGAGGGAAAGAGCTATCTTCTCACTGCTGTATCCCTAGCACCTAACACAGGGTCCGAACTCAGTAAATAACTGTCGAATGAACAAGACACTGTACAGACAAGTAAGAGGTATTCCCTAGAATTCTCTAAGACCAAAAATTGGTGTGGCCAAAATTGCCAATTGTTCACCCAAGTCCCTGTTCTCTGACTCTTTGAGGCCACAGCTACACTAATTTCCCAACCTCCCTTGTAGGTAAGTTTGGCACGTGACTGAGTTCTGGGCAGTGGGACGTGGGTGGAAGTGATTAAGTCACTGCCAAGCGGACCCATGAAAATCCTCCCATGCTTTGCCTCCACACTCTTTTTTCCCTTCTGGTTGGACTAGAGACAAACCCTTGAGTGACCTTAGAAGCTACATGTTGATACCTGGGACTCTATGTGGAAGAGAGCCACCCCTCTCATCTGTTCATAAGAAAATTGACCTTCTCCTACGTTTGAGCCATCAGACACTTAGGAATCTATGTGTTCAGGAGTAAACCTCTCTAATTCAGTCACACAGTTAGGTGACAACTCAAGTTAGGCTCCCCTAATCTTTACCAGCCAGCGGAGGTTTGTCACTTTCCTAAGGAGAAATAAAGGCCATTCAGAGGACAGTCCAATCTTTCTTGGGATGTATGACTGAACGAAAGTCCTGTTTACTCATGATCCTCAGGAAAAGCCACAAAACAGGCTGGGCAAATTCTGGTGATGTCAGAACCATAGATGATCAGCCTCCTTGCCTCGCCTCCTCTCAGAAGTACAGGGCCCCGCAGGCCCTGCACAAGCGCCCAACCGCCTTCTCAAGTACTCTGGCCCTGGCCTCATCTGTGCTTACCTTGCAAAAATGTCACAGCACATTGCTCCGTTCTTTTCAGTGCCAGCTGGCGAGAAGTGGCCCAAAGCTTTTTCAAAAAGCCACAGCAACCTACACTGCCACAGAACAATGGCTGCACCAATGACTCGCCTTCTGAATAAAGCATTCAGCCAACCGGAGAGTGATGCAACCTCAGACAGAATTCATTTCCCGGTGGCAAAGCTCTTCTTACCCCGATGTGTCTGACTCTGTTGTTCCTACCGAACGCTAGAGACTTCAAAGAAAACTCCTCTCCCCGATGGACTGGAGCATTTAAGTAATTGAGTTACATTAAGAAAATTAGTAGCATGTACTGTACATAATTGCCTGTTTAATCTAGGTCTAGAAAACTATTAACAGGGTAAATGATTGACTAACTCTCTTCACCTTTCTTCATTGCAGGTTTCTTTATTTCAAGAACTTCCAGATCCAGTGGTTCTTAATCTTTGGGGGGGTCATAGACCCGTTTAAGAATTTGATGAAATGCCTTGACCCTTTCACAGAAAAAAATATGTCCACAAGTGCACACACATATTACACACGATTTCAGGGTGCACACAGAATGCCAAGTCTATCCACTGATTCCAGGTTCATGGACCCTCCAGAGCAGAGGGCAGCAAAATTTCCCTCTAAAGGGCCGAAGAGTGAATATTTTTGGCTTTTCAGGCCACATACTGTCTCTGTCACAGCGACTCAACTCTGCTGCTGCAATATGAAGGCTGCGCTGCCCGTACTCCAACCAAACTTTACTTGTAGATATCAGAATTTGAATTTCATAGAGTTTCCCTGTGTCACAAAGTGTTCTTTTTTCATTCTTTTTTCGGCTATTTAAAAAATCAAAACCATTCTTAGCTGGTAGTCTGTACGAAAACAGGTGACACAGCATAGTTTGTCAATCCCTGCTGTAGGGCAAGGGTTCTAGATGTACACATTTTCTGTCTCTATTTTCACTAACTTCTAATGGAAACTCCACGTTTCTTCACATTATGAATGCGGGCAGCAAACCTCAGTAGTGTCAGCAGAAATCACATTCATACCACATTAGAGTGGTAGCAGGTAGCACAAAATATTCATCAGGCTCACCACTATTTTTAAATTATGGTCACTATTAGATCTCCGACTGTATCTTGCCATTTAAATGTGCTGATAAACACATATATTATTATAGGAAAAATCTGATTTGATAACTGAATTTCAATATAATTGATTTCCATTCGAACCCGATATATTTTATGTAGTGCATTTAAAAACAGAATTCTGAGAAGCAGGACAGGGCTTTTACCAGACACCAGAGAGGTCCATGGCACAGAAAGGGTTAAGAGGGTCTGAGCCAGAAAAGCCAGAGCATCTCCTACCAGAGCATTCACATCTTCCGTTTTGTAGATGAGCATCCGTATCTCCTCTGGATCACCGCTGAAGATTGCTTGGACCAATGGTGGCTGTAAACACAGGAGAATTTGAATTAGAACTATAATTAAATAATTGGATTGCATTCAGATGCAGATGGCTAGAAGATATATGTTCCCCAAAAAGTTTATTCAACAATTATCAATTGGCAGACAAAGATGAATATGGCTCAGGCCTACCCTCACTCGAAGTCTAGTAGGGGGTGTATTTGCATAAAGAACTAACTATAATATGATTTGAAAGCCATGACAGACAGTCACATCTAACCTGGGGCTATGAATATAACATGAAAATCACCCCTAGTTGAAGATGTCCTTGCAAGGCCCTTAAATTACCTATCAAGGAAACTACCAAATCTATGCTTTTGTGCATAGAGTCCCCTGTCCTTCCCCCCATCTCTCAGTAGACAATGTTGCCTGGTCCCTTTAAACAATTCTGTTCCTAGAGGATGTTAATGGCCACGTTTCTGGCCTCCTGAATGATTCTTTGTCAATGTTTGGACAACCCTTTAAATCATTCCTGAATGCTTTCCATAGCTTTAGCCAATAAGCACTGAGTGTTTTAGACGTGATTACTTCCCATCTATTTAAAGTAAGTGGCTACTCAACGCTAACATTTCTGTTTGTCATCTGTAGTAGAATACAAAATAAATAAATAAATAAATAAGTAAGTGGTACAATGGCGGGGTGGGGAGCAAAAAGGGAGGCATTACTGAGCAGGTATCATTGAACTCACCTATATTAAACAAGACCCAACATATGGTAGAAGGATTTGTAAAGCTTGATGGAAACCCAGCTGAAAGACAAACTGTCTCTGCTTGGGTGGTAGGGTGAGAAGAGTACCCAGAGAAGCTTCATGGAAGGCACCTTAATGAATGGGTCTGAGTGTGCAGACAGGGAAGGAGGGACATGTAGGCAGAGGGATCGTGGTGTGCAAAGGTGTGGGTATGCAAATCCATGTTACAAATGCTGCCATCAACCTGGTGACCAGGGTGTGGGGTGAAAAGAGGAAAAGGCGTGGGCTCAGAGGTCGGTGTTGGGCTTGCCCACACGAAGGATACTGTTCAGAGCCGGTTCTGCCACTTGCCAGCTACATGTGGAGCACACTTCCCATGTGTAATCTGGGGCCGAACATGATCTTTGTGGCCCAGCCCCTCAAACGGTTGGTATTAGGAACAAATGAGATAATATATGAGAAAACCCTCTGTAACTCTACAACCCTACACAAATAACAGATGTTTTCACTAAGAAATGTTTATAATGCCAATACGGGCTATTTGACTATTTTTTTTCAAACTTTAAAAACCTTGGCAATAACACACACACACACACACACACACACACACACACACACACACACACAACTTCTGGAAATATTTTAGTCCTAGTAGGCAACAGGATGATGGCAGTTTCTCAAACTTGTCCGACGCTAAGAATCCCCTGAGATGCTTGTTAAAACTGTATTCCCAGATCCCTTCCCTGGAGATTCTGGGGTGGGATCTGAGAACCCAGATTTTTAAAAAACACCCACTTAGTTCTTGGGAACTGCAGAGCACTGGCCTAAGGTGACATGATTAGCATTACCTGCCTCAACCTCTCCCCGTGCAATCTATGTGAGGCTCCAAGTCCTGATTTTTCCTACAAACTTTCTTTTCTCTTTTTTACCTGCCTGTTGCCTCTCTTACATGTTTTGAAGGTGTTCCTTGTTATTTGCGGTGACCAATATAAGTACTGTCAGTAGGAATATAGTAAGACTCCCTGAGGAAACATTATATAAAAAATGTTAAATTGCAGATAAATATTTCCATAGGCCAGGAATTTGTCCACAGTTTTCCCTCTGCCATTAAAGTTTCCAGCGAGTGGACATTTGTATCTCTTTTTTGTCCCCAATACGCTCTTAATCCTACCCTCTTGCCAAGGTGTATGATTCAAAGATAGTTTCTCAAATTGCCAACACTTAAGTAGCAGGAAAGAAGTCTTGAAAAGAATGCAAGTTTGACTAGTTTGGTGTCAGCTGGCACTCTGCCCAAGACAAGGACTTCCTCCCCACACTTGCTGACTACCTGCTAACCACGTCTCCAGGCTATCTGCCCCATGGCAAGGACCATATTTCATGTAAAAAAGGCAGTCACACAATGTCAGGATTTCAACAAAAATATTGAACCTTGGATATCTATTTCATAATTCTCTATCTGCTCTGCTTGTGGCCAAATGCTTGTGTATACTTTTCTGCCTTTTTGAACCTTAAGAGAAAGCAAATAACAAACCCCAATAACCATGGGATGACAAGCAGAGGCAGACAAGATTCTAGTGTTGAGTCAACAGTGGTCAATCAACAGTTGAAAAGTTAAGATCCTGAGAAACAAACCCATCCCAGTTTAATGCACCACTAGTCAGTCACTTGAAGGAAACAGAGCTAGGGAAGCAAAGCCTCTCTTCACTCATGAATCTAAGGAATGCGTGAAGATATTCAGTCCTCACACCTCTCGAGAAAGACAAGGGTTCCAAGCTATGGCTGGAATGTTCCCAAGGAGAGCCACCCTGTAATGCTGCCAGACAAAGATGCCAGCACAGTCCTTCTTCAGGGAGTGGCATGTGGAGCTTCCCAGTCCCGGTCTCCGAGACTGCTGGAAGGGTATCACCAGTGCAGAGGATTCCCAGCAGAGAATGGTATGCACACTTCCCCAATGCCTCCCAGCTTCCCTCTGCTAAAAGCTGCTTTGGGAAGCATTGTCAACGCCCAGAATTCCTAGCATCCATTGGGAAGAAGCTGAGCCATTGCTGTAACTCTTCCAAAGCTGCAGTCACATACATACATGAATATACCCACATGTACATGCCTACATTTGTACATGTATGTACACATCTGTATCTACCTTCATGTGCGTATACACAGAGATACATGCTGATTCACTCGCGAATCCCTCACACTCCCTGTGGAATAGAAAAGTGCCGGTTCCTCAAAGCCCGAAGTCTTGCTAAATGGACATCTCCACCCCAGCTGGGCTGTGCGGCCACTGTGACATCTCTGTCTTCACAACTGTTAATCCAGGCATTATGAGATTCCAAACCAGAACTTCACAGATACATGCTTTGCTTGAATGGAAGCCGTGTGTTTGCATGGATGTAGTTCTTGAACTAAATTTCTGTAACTCTTGAGCCAGTGGTATTTAAAAAACAAACAAACAAACAAACAGTACGGGTGTTGCTTTTTTTCTCCACACTCCCAAATAAAACATGCCCATAGAACACTCTGGCATTCCCTTTTGTTGGGATTTTAATCAGATCCTGCTCTTTTATTTTTCCCTAGGTAAACACTTGCCCTGAGAATAAATATTTTGAAAAGTATTTCTAAATACGGTCGCTATTACATGATTTTAAGAAAGGGGGGATATTCTAAATACAATATTCTTGCTCATAAGTACCAAGTACTTATATTCTGTTGACTATTCATTTGGCGATCACTGTATCTTTTACACCTTTTACCTTGACCTTGACAAGGCCTTACTTGCAAAAGAACAGAGTCCTAAGCCTTGGCATGTACAAAATTTTTTTAGAAGTTTCACACATTTCAACGCTAGCATATACAAAATAGGAGCGCTTTGTGTGCAAATTTGAATAAACACAAATTTATTACAAGGGTCAAAGTTGTGAAAAACAAATAGGGGCAGGACAAAGAGATTCTGATGTGGTGAAACCATGGGTTATCATTCCCTAAAGAAACTTCAATTCTTAAGAAGAGATATACAGTAATTTCAGCTTCAATTACTGGAATTTTTTAAGCATGTTTAGCAGCTGTACACTGGAAATGACTGCCACGTGCTGTGGATACTGGCTCAGTCCCTCATGTAGATCGAGAAGGTAGAAGGATACTTCCTGGGCCTACTTTACCAATGGCACAAGTGGGAGTCAACATTCAGATGGGACCAGTCCTCGTCTTTCAATATCACCAACTCTCAGCACTGTACCATCTCTGCCAGGAGTGTTAACAGCTGCCTTCTAGAGGTGACTGTCTTCCAGGCTGATGACATGTGACCCCTCTAAGACAGAAGCGCAGAGCAGAAGCTGCTTGCATTTGGCACCCACTATGAACGAAGTAGCCAACCTTGCTGACACTAGGAACTGAAAATTTATCAGCAAAACGCCAATTTTGCTACCCACATCCCCTATCGGCCCACTTAATGCAATATTTTTCTATTTTATTCTCAGTGTTTGAGAACAAATTAGGAAAATATCCAATTCCCCAAAATAAGATGCTAAATCAAACATGTACTGATAACAGTGTTCTTAAACTTTGAAGTAGAGTTACAATTCCACTAGGGGGAGCAAGACGGTAATTTGTTACCTGGGAGATAAGAGTAAATGTTCAGGTTGCGGAATAAGGTAGCTGGAGGATCCACTTTGTTCAAGACATAAAAGAATTTAAGCTTCTGAGAGAGCACTTAGTAATAAGTAAACACAAACATTATTATACCCAAAAACAAAAATTTTAAAACCTTTCCTATTGATTCCTGAGGGTCCAGGTTTTTAGGAAGTAAGAATAAAGCCATTTAAAACCCAGGTGTTAAAGAATTATTTTCATCATGTGCAAAACCCAATTCAATTATTTCCTCGGGCTTCCCTGGTGGCGCAGTGGTTGAGAGTCCGCCTGCCGATGCAGGGAACACGGGTTCGTGCCCCGGTCTGGGAAGAAAAAAAAAAGGAAAAAAAAAAAACCAAAACTCAATTATTTCCTCAATTTCACTTTTAAAAAGTGCTACTAGTGGCATCAAATATGCCACTGGTTTAGGAATAAAGCCCATCAGGGGTTCTATGAAGAAAGCACAGCTGGTTTGAGGATCCACTCCATCCTGTCCTGCAATGAGGTCGCGGGTCACCCCTCCAAAATCTCCTAATGAAACCAACAATTTGATTTTGGCTAAAACCACTGTATAGTGCCTTTCACTTTCTCTTTGTCAGAGCTGCGTGTTCTTTACTAACACTTTGGCTTTGGAAGATAAACAGAGTGACAAAGGCTGTCACTGAGCATCTGGAAATACAGTCCATGGTAAGAAGCCCAAGAAGATGCTCCCGCATTACATTCCAAATTCTTGGTGTGTTGCCTGTCTTTTTCTAATTAGATTGGGTAATAAAAGACTCCAAGTCTAAAAGAAAACATCTTGCATTCTAATCAGGAGTGGGTGTTGGGAGTCAATCAATAGCCAAGAGGGAAAAATGATATTCCTAAACATCTGTCCACACTTAAGTATTCTGAGTACAGAATGTCATTAAAGCAGGATGGGAGCATGTTATTAGTAGCTAATAGCTGATGCAGCAATAATCTGGCCGTATGAAACTATCAACATATATGAACATGTTGAAATACTTCACTAGGTAACAACTGGTTTTTGTGTAAGGCAGTGCTTACATTTTTACAAAAGGATAATAAAAATTTGTTCAAGTTACTAGATTTAACGGACAGAACTTGTTAGCTCTACTCATGTGGCTCCTGCTGTGTGATCCACTGA
This sequence comes from Grampus griseus, assembly GCF_964374135.1. Taxonomy (NCBI): domain Eukaryota; kingdom Metazoa; phylum Chordata; class Mammalia; order Artiodactyla; family Delphinidae; genus Grampus; species Grampus griseus. The sequence continues at coordinate 37,860,910 of NC_139001.1, read as the reverse complement.
AAGGATGCCATTGAGTGCTTCCTGAATACAGATCACTCTACTTGGGGAGAAGTTCACTCCATCATAGAAAGACAATGATGATAATAAAATCAAAATCTGCTTCCCTTAAGAACTGTACAAAATATACTGAGTCTTCATAAACATTTTTTAATGCAAGACTACATGTCTGAAAATGCCTCCTACAAACTATGCTGCAGAGTGTCTATAATATTTCCGATTATTAAAAACAGAAGCATAAAATTCCAAGTATCAGCAATACCCTCCCTATAGGTAGCTATTTATTAACTTTATACTTAAATACTGTGAAAGAACTATATTTAATCAGAAAGTGGAAAAATTAATTTATCTAACCTTTTCCAAAATGAAAATAACACATAGGCATTGACTATGATATAGTTATTCAAGGACCAATTATTCAGTGTTTGGAAAATTCACATCCTTTGTCGCACCTTCCTTTCCTGAGGTCCTCCTTGGCTATTTCTCTGCTTTTTAAGAGCACTCGTTAGCACCTTCACGAGAGGAGAGCTGGTCCGAGGGAAAATGAAACCCAGGCGTGTCAACTTTTCTACTAGTTACTCACAAAAGGTTAGGTAAAAGGAAATGACGAAACAACAGTATCGGTTAACTTGAAATCTGGAAGCAATGTTGATTTTACATACCTGAGATCTCTCTTTTTTTCTGCCATAGGAGGGAGATTCCTCCTATGTTTGGTATCAGACTGACTTGGGATTAAATCTCAGCCATAGTTTCCTCATCTACAGAATAGGGCTACTGTAGCCATTTTATAAGATGTGTTTTAAGAAATGACATAATATATGCAGTGCCTCCTGTACAGGGCCAATGCTCAATAAAAATAGTGATCAGTGTGGATTTTGAGGTAACAAGCTCAAAAACTTTCATAGACAAGTACATTTATGTCCATCCACCCTACAGTAGGAAAAATAAGGGATCCAGGGAGATTTCCTTAAAAATTACAGAGCATATAAATCAAGTGTGGATGACAACCCACTCAACACCACCAGTAAAGCGGAGGGGCCCATCACGCTGGGGAAAAAAGCGTTTACATACAGGAAGGGGAGTAAAAATCACACCGAGCTTGATTTGACCTTTGTTACCCTGGCCAACCTCAAAAATGGTGCACAACCTCTCTGTACTCAGGGGTCTAATCTATAAAACCAAAAGAACAGCAACTCACCTGAACAATACATCATCTCTCTTGACTAATCCACTGTGCCGCATATTTATGTCCACTGGATGGGACGTGAAATCATAATTTTACTATTTAAGGTTATTGTAAATAAGCACGATTATACTTTTCCTTTATGCTCTCCTGATGGTCATAAAGGAGATTAATCCCGTTTGGAGCTGTGAGGGGGTCGAATGATTTGCCTGTTAGTGGCAAAGTTGAGACCAGGATTTAGTTTTCCAGATTCTCCCACTTCAGTACTTTCTCTCTCTCACATGTCATGTTAATACAATACAATAAATACAATATAATACAATTAATACAGAATATATTATATCTAATTCTTAACCAGTAATTCAGCCTCAATTTCAGTGAACTTTCTATGGAGAAATTTACACCTAACAACTCACTAAGGGAAAATGCTACCATATCTATTCTCTATGTGTGCGTGTATACACCATATAGTGACGACATACATATATGTATTTCTAGATACAGTCACTCCTAACAAAATAACTAACAATAAAACAATCTTGCCAAAAGTTAGAAAACAAATAGCTACGATCTTTCAAACTTGGGGCGGGGGGGCAGTCCGTGTGGATTGAGTTATCAGAAAGGAGACATAGGTATTAAGCTGGATTTTGAATGAGACTGTGGAGAATATCTTTCATGCTGGAGAATAGTAGATGATGAGGTTAGAAAAAAATAAATAAATAAATAACTGGCTTAGGGGAAGCTCCATGCCAGCAGAAGGAGATCTTTGTTTAACATCTTTATTGGAGCATAATTGCTTTACAGTGTTGTGTTAGTGTCTGCTTTATAACAAAGTGAATCAGCTATATGCATACGTATATCCCCATATCCCCTCCCTCTTGCATCTCCCTCCCACCCTCCTTATCCCACCCCTCTAGGTGGTCGCAAAGCACGGAGCTCATCTCCCTGTGTCATGCAGCCAACAGAAGGAGGTTTTGGGTTTTTTGGGGGTTTTCTTGTTTCTTTTTTATCTTTTTTTAACATCTTTACTGGGGTATAATTGCTTTACAATGGTGTGTTAGTTTCTGCTTTATAACAAAGTGAATCAGTTATACATATACGTATGTTTCCATATCTCTTCCCTCTTGCGTCTCCCTCCCTCCCACCCTCCCTATGCCATCCCTCTAGGTGGTCACAAAGCACTGAGCTGATCTCCCTGTGCTATGCGGCTGCTTCCCACTAGCTAGCTATTTTATGTTTGGTAGTGTATATATGTCCACGCCTCTCTCTCGCTTTGTCACAGCTCACCCTTCCCCCTCCCCATATCCTCAAGTCCGTTCTCTAGTAGGTCTGTGTCTTTATTCCTGTCTTACCCCTAGGTTCTTCATGACATTTTTTTTCTTAAATTCCATATATATGTGTTAGCATACGGTATTTGTCTTTCTCTTTCTGACTTACTTCACTCTGTATGACAGACTCTAGGTCTATTGTGGCACATACATACAATGGAATATTACTCAGCCATAATCAGAAGGAGTTTTAACCTAATCTTCTGAGCAAACAGGAACTGGAGGTCTTGAGCAAGAAAATAGCACAGAGTCTTTGCAAACCCTTATCTGGCCAAAGTGTGGGCTGAGCATTGGAGGAGGAGAGTGGAGTTAGAGAACCCAGTAAGAAGACCATCGCCACAATCCAAGGCATCTCAGGAGAGAACTTTCCGATCTCCATTTATCTCGGGCTCCCCGATTACAACTTACAGGGATATAGTGGAAACGACAGATACTGTTTTTAGTTCTTTGATGTTGCTCTGTTCCTGGATTCAAAATTGGCTCAGCAGCTGCGCCACTTTCCTTTATAGCCCAAATCTCCTGCCCCGAGACACTACTGTTTCCAGGTGAAATTGAGGTTACTTCCTTTAGTGCCTGGAACACTTCCACCTTTCCCCCAACAGAACCCCCAGGGAAATAAGTTCTGTTTTGTCAGACTTGTCACTTGGGCACTGAATTTAAATCATAGCATTTCAAAAATAGGCCACAACCATAAAGAGAAAAGCAAAGCAAAACAGCACAGACATAGTTTGCCAAATGCCATATTTGTATTGGGATCTGCTGCCAACTCCCCACATCTTTTTTCACTCCGTCTAGCTCGAAATGGCTTGAGACCAAATCTCAACTTTAGCTAAGTTAATTAAACAGTGTTCAGGAGTTAACCTTTAAAAAAAGTTAATTTAAGCAAGAGCACACTGGATCCAATAGGTTAGTGTGTGCAGCGTATTTAAATCAATGTAATTTTAGTGAAACAAAAAGAACATACTTCTACAACAGTTTCTTGTTTTGAGAAATTTTTATAGCGGTTTTATTTCCTATCTTAGTGTTTTATTTACATTCTTTGTATAACTGTATCTTAGAGTATACTGAATTAATGTGGTTTCAAATATTTTTTTAATGTGGGGTGAGTTAATAATGTTAATCAATAAAAGCCATTTTAGTGATTTTTGTGGGGAAAAAATTATATATGGCCAGAAGATGTTTTTCAGGGTGATAAGTGTATTCAGTGTAATTTCTTTGTTCAGATACAGAAAGCGGTTCTCAGTTTTAGGATGCATTGTACAAACACAACTTTTTATTAATATCTGGTATGTACATCCCTTATCATAAGGGCAATGGTAAAATAGTATTCCTAAAGAAAAAACATGACAGAAGGTTAATTACAGTAATATTCTCTTGCGATCTAGAGTAATAATAACTTTTGAGAATTACTGGAAACTGGAAGCTAAATAAAGCAATCCAAGCAGCCTTTAAAAACAAAATCGATGTGTAGAAATAAAAGGCATTCATCAGGAAGGTGGCAATTTCTTGTTCTATTTGAGGGGGATGGAATGACCACACATGAGATATATGAATTAACTCAATCACATAAAGTTCTTCATGATTCGGGCAAACTCCAAATTGGGTTTGTCTAATTCGTTAGAACCTGGATTCTCTCAAAAGCCACCTTTGGCCCAATCAAGTCTTTCCAAAGCCCATGAGATTTTCCCGTTAAACCTCTCCTTCCTTTCTGTAATCCTTTTTCTTTGAATTCCATACGCATTCCTTGGAAAGGGAGATAGCAGTGAAACTCTCACCACTTCTCCACAGGGAGCCAGGTGAGGGATTATGGAGATGTGCAAAACGGACTCACCTTCCTGGCCTTGGCTGCTCAAACCACTCTCAAATCTACGGCAGTGGGCTGACCAGGACCTCCATTAGTCTCTGCCTGAGATGCCTGAAGGGTCCCCTGCTGCCCACAAAACCAGGAAAGTTACAAGGAATGCAAATCTATAAGGGACCCTGTCAGGGTAGTCTTCTTGGAGGCATCTTTCCAATTTCCCCATCCAGTGTCATGGCAAGGGCACTCTGTGACAGATATCAAAGGGAAATGATAAGACGGCAGGAAGAAAGCAGTCCAAGAGACTGAAAAACATTAGATAACATAAAATGGGAACTTTTGCAAAAAAGGAGAGTCACATGGTGTTTCCTTGCAGGGACACCAACCCAGTTCATATTTCCTTTATTTCTCTGCACAGCACCCTGCCAACAAGAAATGAATGATATGTTTTTTAAAAATTAATCTGGTACATTTCAGATAACAACCACATTCAATTCAAGTCAACAAAGATTGATTAAATGTAGGAAATTTACTAAGGGTAAGAAATTCAGACACTGAGATGTTATAGCCAGTCTCACCCTTGATGAAGTTATTACCAAGGTGCAAGAAGAAGTAGACAACCTGAGTGTAAGGTAAGTACCATAGGACAAGTACATGAAGAAGAAAGAGAAAGAGGTCACACCTGGCTTCCTGAAAGATGTAGCCTTTAAAACGAATATTGAAACTTAGAGAGGATTTAAACAGGTAGAGATGGATGAATGGGAAGGGAGTGCTCCCACCTCAGGAGAACGTGAACAGAAGACTGAACATGCACAGGAACACTTTCATTTGGCCGGAGCCTGAGAGAAGTGGGGTAAGCTGAGAAGTAGACAGGGATCCTATTCTAGAAGGCTTTGAATGTCAGGTTTAGAGATCTGGACTCTCCTCTCTAGAGCTGGGGAGCCATGCATGTTTTTGAGCAAGGGAGTTTACCTAAGAGCTGTGCTTTAGAGCAATCATTCTGGAAATGGATTGTATGATGAACTGGAAGAAAAGACTAGAGTGGTTCAACAAGGTAGGAGACCACAACAACAGTCTGGGTGAGAGGTCCTGGGATGGAGTCCCTTAGTTATTAGGGACTAAAAGGTAAAAGAGCTACCTCCACCTTTAATGTAACAAGGGCAAGCCAGCTCAAGCATGGCCGTCTCCATTCAGAAAGGCTCTCACCAACTTCCTGGGTGACATGCAGGGCTCTCTGGAGCAGAGCTGCCCCGACCATCGGCGGAGGAGCACCGGAAGTTCTGCAGCATTTGCTTCCTTCCCTTTTCCACTTGTGCAAGCATCTCTGGTTGCCTACTCTGTTCTGTTCAGCTCTGGGATAGGAAGTTCCTAGGGCTCTGAAGTCAGTTGGCATCCTACATCGGTACAACCAACCTGCTACTTCTCTCCCCACTCCACCACAGAAACCAGAGCGCCAGGCTTTCGGTGTTGGTGCTACCTTCATAGTTTAGGTTTTGGTGAAAAGAGAACTTATCTTTATGTCATAAGCTCAAAAAGCAAAAAAACAAAAAAAAAAAGACCCAACTTAAGTATAATGCTGTCTTTATTTCCTAATTCTAAAATTTAGTCAAAGAATAAAACTAATTTTTTTAATCATGCAAAGTTTGAAAAGTAGAAGTATTACGGGAAAGGGACTTTCTAATACATAAAAACCTGTATGCATTTTCTCTTTGTCTTATATTTGCTAATTTTTGTTTGTTTGTTTGTTTGTTTTGTTTTTTTGCGGTACGCGGGCCTCTCACTGTTGTGGCCTCTCCCATTGCGGAGCACAGGCTCCAGACGCGCAGGCTCAGCGGCCATGGCTCACGGGCCTATACGCTCCGTGGCATGTGGGATCTTCCCGGACCGGGGCACGAACCCGTGTCCCCTGCATCGGCAGGCGTACTCTCAACCACTGAGCCACCGGGGAAGCCCTATTTGCTAGTTTTTAATCTTAGTAGTTTCCCTGTTGCAAGAATACAAAGACAGGGTAAAGAAAAAAATGTAATAACCTCTTCCGTCACCAGCATTAACAGCCTAATGTGTACCTTCCACATCTTTCCCCAAGTCCTTGCTGATATATCAAAATATAGATACAGATATAGGAGGCTACACTGTTATCTCCAAGGTGAGATATTACTATTTCCCTTTCTTGGTATTTGCAAGGACAATAATATATTGAGGACATCCCCCAGGTCACTAGCTATAGGCTTAACTCATTTCTTTTCATAGCTATGTGATGCTCCACGATATGGATAGATCATAATATACTCCCCTGTGGCTGCGCATTCAGGTTGTTTCTAATTGGTGGCACAGCAAACAGCCTCTATCAGTGTCCATCCTGGCCAGTGCATTTCACAGAAGAGTGCTACCAGAGGGGAAAGCATTTTCTGAGGACCTACTACAGGCTATTTTTATGAAATATGCAGAAGAAATGTGTGACAGTCCCTCCCTCAGAGAATGCCAAATATAGCTGAGGAAGTAAGCCTAGCCCACACAGAACAATTAAACCGTGTAAGACGGGACTGAGCCACGTTCTACAGACTTCACACAAGTGGATGCCAGGTTTTCCTCCAGCACAACGATAGCTCGGTGGTCCCTTTAGCCCTAACATTCTAGGAAGCTTCTCTGATTCAGAAAAGGGGGAAACAGGAAAGGCTAAGAAATCAAGGCGGTATCTGCAGAGGAGGCAGTACTTGGCCAAGGCCTGAGAACAGTTTAGATGGATGGAGAAAAAGCAATTGTATCCCAGAGACAAATGAGCCAGGGTACAGCACTGACTTGAGCCATGTATATGCTCAGGAGAGTGACAGTAAGCAGGCCCTTCTCTAGGTCACTGCATTTCCAAACATGCCCTCTCGTATTGCTCTACGCCCACCCAGCCTCTGCTTAAAGACATAAAAAAATCCCAAGTTTAGCTGCCACAGGGCACTACACTAACATTGATTTAAATGTACTACTTCCAGCCAGCGTAAGCTTGAAAATACTCCCCAGGTCTCTTCTCTCCCCATCCTCTACACACCCCTCCCCAGCCCTGCACATGCACACACACACACCCCACGTTGTTCCGTGCCCTGTAAACAACAGCAGTTGTTTAAACTGTTCCTGTCCATCTGGGAAAGAACATGAGTAACATGGAAGAAAGTAATAATGAAGTTGAAGTGACTGTAGTGTAACCAAAAAACTGAGCTCTTTTGAGAATCAAAAACCCTATTAAAAATGCTGTTATATTGGGCTTCCCTGGTGGCACAGTGGTTGAGAGTCCGCCTGCCGATGCAGGGGACACGGATTCGTGACCCGGTCCGGGAAGATCCCACATGCCGTGGAGCAGCTGGGCCCGTGAGCCATGGCCGCTGAGCCTGCGCGTCCGGAGCCTGTGCTCCGCAACGGGAGAGGCCACAACAGTGAGAGGCCCATGTAGCGAAAAAAAAAAAAAAATGCTGTTATTGATAAACTGACCACTACACTGTCAGTCTTTGACTCTATGCTACACTGCTACGTTTGCAACTTACCAAGTTCATCTAAATATAAAATATATCTAATACCATGTTTTAAATTTTATCATATTGGTAACTAAGATTTGAGAGTTCCATGTGTATGCCAGATAGGTATTATGCCTTGATACTGAATATGAGTGGCTCTGTGACACAATTTTGCAAATGAATTCAGCATACGTAAATTAATGTCCCTTTCATCTCAAAGTCTTGAGATTTAAAAGTTACAAGCAATTTTTAACGGAGGTGGAGCCACAGGGAAATCTACAATTTTCTTTGTTTTCACTACCCTTCCCGGTCTACAATTAGCTTTGAACATATTTTTTTAAACTTTAGGAAAACAAGATTCACTCCCAGGATGTTAACTTGAATGCCAAGTTCAAAGACATAATCTTGACAGCCATAGCACAGAAAATAAGGGTTTTTAACAAGGAGAGGGAATTATTGAGTTTAAATAAAACCTAACTTGCTGTGTGTTTCTATTTAGCAGTAGGAAAAAAAAACAAAAAAAGCCCTTGACCTCCACTGTACCAGCCCATCCACAAAGACAACTGAGTGAGGTCTGAGTCTGGGTACCAGCGAGGCAGCCAGTGTCCTGATGCCTCCTATGGCCCGAATGACGGTAACTGAGGTGGTGTCTTTCTTGGTGCCTCCACACTCCCTTCTCCTCACCAACACTCTCCCTGACATTGGCACTAAATGCTATGGAGACCTCATGAGTGTCTTTGGAGATGAAATCTAGATTTGGGAATCTGCCCTGCACATCTAACATCAAAACTTTTCGCAACCGTTACCCAGTTACCACATTATGCTCCAGTGGTTTAAAAGGCACCATATGATCATGGTTCTTTAGAGATCACAGTCCCGCTGTCCCAGCCGAGGAGGACTTTTGGCTGCCCTTCTTCCTCCCAGGGATAGAACTGGGCTTGGCCAAAGGCAGTAAAACCAGGGTTTCGTGTGACAGACACGGCCTGCCCAGACGTGCTGAAGCCTGTTCCCTCTTTTACAGACTCTGAGTACCTTTGGCATGTGCGACTACATTTGACTTCTTGGATCATGACCAATCAAAAATGTCGAAACGAGGTCACTGAGGGAAGTAGAAAAATTATCTGAGAAGCCAGAGGCCTGGTTTTGCTTTGTCTCTGGCGAGTAGGTGTTATAAAACTAGGCCAAGTCATAAGGCTAACAGAAACCTCTGCTTCCTCACCAGAAACAAATGGGTTCAAAACAATCAACTCCCAAAGAACAAGAAGGGGAAGACCAGATTTTACGAGGCAAAAAATCCACCGAGGGGGTTCAGTTGATGGTAAGCTCACTTTGCCAATGGACCATGTTGCTCACAGCTGGGGAAGTAGCAGGACCAGTCTGCTTGGAACTAACTGGTCAGGGTACTGGGACAGTCAATAGTGTGGAGTTCTCAAGTGCTTCTTCTTTTTTTTTTTTTTAAAGACCTACATCATGGGTGCAGAAGAAATTTGGCTAATGAGTGATAGCTGGGTTGCATATCAGAATCTCCTGGGAAAGTGGGTCACACCCCAATGAGCCTGATGCAGTAAGTCAGAAATGGAAATCCTAGCAAAAGCACTTGAAAAGGCTTTACAGGCAACTTATATGTGCTCCTCAAACACGCAGGACTGAATCTGATCCTTCGTATCAATACCTTAGAAATAGCACACCTTTGACCCCATAATCGCACTTCAAGGAAGCCATCCTACAAAAATAACTAGATATGCACACAATTTTTATATAGAGATATTAATAACACCAATATTCATGAGAGCAAAAGTTCGAAAGGAACCAGTGTAAAAGCTAGGGAAATTATTAAATAAGTTACAAAACATAAGGCCCAAAACGATATACAAATGGGTACCATGCACACAAAAAGAAGCTCAACGTCGTTAGTCATCAGAGAAATACAAAACAAAACCACAGCGGGACACCACTTCAGACACACTAGGATGGCTAGAGCAAAATAAAACAAAAAGTAAGCGTTTGTGAGAATGTGGAGAAACTGGAACATGGCTGATGGGAGTACGAAATGGTGTAACCACCGTGGAAACTAACCTGGAGGCTCCTCAGTAAGGTAAACATAGAACTCCTATATGACCTGGAAGTTCCATTCCGGGATGTATTCTCAAAAGAATTGAAAATGGGCATTCAAATAAAAACGTGTACACAAATGTTCATAGCAGCACTATTCCAATAGCCAAAAGGTGGAAATAATCCAAATCCATCAACTGGTGAATAGATAGGCAAAATGCAGTATAGCCGTAAAATGGAATATTATTCAGCCATAAAAAGGAATGACATATAGTGATAGATCGTACAACATGGACAAACCTTGAAAATATCACGCTAAGTGAAAGGAGCCACAAAGGTCACACGTTGTATGATTCCATTTATATGAAATATCTGGACTAAGCAAATACAAACAGAGAATAAGCAGATCAGTGGTTGTCAGGGACTGGGAAGAAGAGGGAATGAAAGTGACTGCTTGACGGAGACGGGGCTTCCTTTTGGAAATGTTCTGGAATGGGTTGTGGGGTTAGCGGCACACTGCAAATGCCACTGAACTGTACACTTTAAAAAGGTTGCTCCCTGGTGGCCTAGTGGTTAGGATTCAGCCCTTCCCTGCCGTGGCCCAGGTTCAATCCCTGGTCGGGGAGCTGAGATCCCATAAGCCGCATGGCACGGCCACAAAAATAAAAATAAATAAAATAAAATGGTTTAAATGGTACATTTTATTCATGTTATGTGTATTTTACCACCATCAGAAAAAGGCACAATACATAAAACAGCATCTTTTAGTTATTAAAATTGATCTTGTGAGGGAATTTAATGAGATGCGGAAAATATGGAAAAAGCACTCTATGAAACTACTTCTAGTGTGATCCCAGCTTCACAATATAGAAATATGCACAGAAGAACAAGCGCTGGAAGGAACTGGAAGGAACTGGAAGGAACTGGAAGGAACTGGAAGCGCTGGAAGGAACTGTATAAAATTGTCACACAGGGTATGTGGACAGATACATTTTCTGTCTTACATTTTTCCATAATTTCCCAAATTTCCTATTGTTTTTATTATTAAATATCATTCAATTATTATTAAATATTATTCTTATAATCATAAAAATAAATAACTTTTTTAAAAAATGAGACCACTTGACACTCTGGAGCACAGATAGGAAAAGGTAACAGGAGTAACGAAAGGTCTGAAAAACCCATGATGTAATGATTTAATTAGCGGGGGTGAGACAAAACTATGGAGTGTTTGAGAGTGCAACAATCTGGAGACCTTACATCCCACCCAAAGCTGGAAATGCGGCTCCAGATCTTTTGAGTTTTCAAGAGATGCTAGAGCTCCAGACTTTTTGGCAAATGCCCTGATTTTTCAACGTTGGAAACTTATTCAGTATTTTTCAAACACCCCAGGCCAAACAAAACACATCTGTGGACCGGATGTAGCCCACAGGCGCCAGTCAGCAAACTCCAGTTTATAGGAACAGGAATGTTTAGCCTGGAAAAGAAAAACCTTTGAAGGGACATGGTAGTAACTTCAAATATCTGAAGAATGGCTATGGGAAGACGTGTGAACTTAATCCATTTGTCTCTAGGAGGCAGACCCAGAACTAAAGGCTAGGTGTCATTTGGAAGCAGAATTAGGCCCAGTAGATAAGTGAGGGTTTCTAACATTCAAGGAGCTGCCCGACAGCAAACAGAGCTCCAAAATGCACTGAGCTGCCCATCCTCGAGGTGTTCCAGCAAGGGCTATGTAAGTGGGATTCCTGTTATTGGTCACAAGTTGGACTAGGTCAAAGGTTCCCAATCATGGCTGAGTACCAGCAATCTGAAAAAAATACAGATTCCTGGACCCCATCCCAGAACCATGGGGTGAGGCCCCGGAGTGTGTACTTTTAAAAGGTGTCTTAGCCACCTGGCAGATGGTTTAGAACCACCGCCGTGAACCTGACTCTGATGCGGGAATTCTATGACTAATCCATGGCTTGACCTAGCTGGCAAGGAAGGCGGGGAGGGACGGAAGGAAGGAAGAACAACTTACTGGAGCTCATTACAGGACAGGCTCTGTGCTAAATGCTTTCTTATGTCATCTCATGGAATTTTCACAACGATTGCTGGAGGTCAGAAGCGATGTCCTCCATCCCATTTCCCAGAGAGAGAAACCGAGGCTTGGGGAATTTGAGTATGATCCAAGTTAACTGCTAGTTACTGAGAAGATCTTTCCGGCTCTGATTCACATACTAGTTGAACTCCACCACAGTGCCCTCTTCCACCAGCTCAACAAACATCTCTCAGTTGCCCCTGAGGAGCCAGGCAGGGCAATGGCTGAGGGGATTCAGCAATGATTAAGACACAGTCCCCAGCCTCAGGAAGCTTTGGCATCCAGCAAGGCAGAAAAGTAAGCAATTACATCCCAGTGAGAACTAGGGGGTCACACGAGAGGGGTACCCAACCCAGCCTTGAGTTATCAGGGAAGGCTTCCAGGAGGAGGTAACATCAAACCCAGAGTCCTAAGGTGACCAGACAAAAGGGATTCCAGGCTGAGGGTGCAACATCTACAGAGGCCCAGAGGCCAGCGGGAGCCTAGCACGTGTGGGGAAATGCGAGCAGTTCACGGTGGCTAGAGAAAAGGATGCAAGGAAAGGAGTGGCAAGACTTGGGGCTGGCCAAGTGGGCAGGGTAGAGCCCCAAGCACTTGTGTGCCACGCTAAGACTTCATCATTTGTCCTCAGGGAAACAGAAAGGGTTGAGGCTTAACACAAAGGAGTGATATATTCAGAATCACATCTTAACAAAGATCCGACTGGCTGTGGTGTGGAAACAGACTGGCAGAGCAGGACTCAAAAGAGCAAATTGTAGGACAGCTCTTAAAGTATGATCTCTATTATATAACAAAACAGAATAAGAGATTTCTGTATATAAACACATACAGCTATTTGCAGAAAGAAGTCTGGCAGGATGCACACCAGACAGAGCAGGGGGACCACACGGAAGACTGGGGCAATAATTTCAGCTAAGAGGGGATGGTCATCCTTACAAAGATGGTGGCAGGGCAGATGCTGTGAAGCAGAGAGATGACTGTGCCCCTTCCTTCCTCCTGCCCCCTTCCTTCCTTCTTTCTGTAAACAATATTACAGAGCCCTGGCTATGTACTGGCCACTCTGCCAGAGCTAGATGTACAAGGATGGGCAAAAACAAACACAGTCTTGCTGACGTGGAGTTCACCCTCTGCCGGGCAAAAGATGCTTGTGGAAGTATTTTCTAAAGTATTAAATAATATACAAAAAGTAGACTGGTTGAGTATGTTATCAATAATAATATAATAGTTACAGGACATTAGGGGGCTGCCTTCTCCCTCCTCCATCATCAATTCTGAAAGAGTCATTAAGTATAAGAGCCCCGTAAGATAACCCTAAACAGCTATATCCTCAGCAAGCCAGTACTCTTCAGCATTATGTTTCTAATATTCATACGCGAGAATGTAAAGCAGACTGCCTACTCTCGGTGTATTTCATTCATGCGAAGTTAAGAAGAACTTACCCCCATTTTAATACATCGTTCCTTGAACAGAAATGATCGACGAGGAAAAAAATGGGAATGGCATATTAAATCAATAAATCAGAAGCATTATTAACAATTTACTAAATGTGGCCTCATACTAAATTAAATGAACACCCTTCTTGTTGTATTCGGGATAGATGCTAGGTGGTCTGGGAACAAGTTTGGAGTTATCCAAAAACAGACCACGGAACAAGCCACCAGAGAGTCACAACTTGTGTGTATGTGTGTGTGGGGGGGGTTGTCTGAAGGTTCTCCCCACTCAGGGCCTTTCAGTTCTGGAGGGGACTCCCGGTGCTCTGACCCATGGTCTCCAGAAGTCTGCTCAGTCCCAGGTCACTGGTGAGGTCAGGACGCTCCTACCAGAGAGCCCTTGTGGTTTAAGTCACAGCCACGACATTCTGTTCATTCCTTTACTTGATTCCAGTACAAGAATGACCCTCGCTTAAACAGCTGTGCTTGTGGATGGCACATTAAGCTGCTTCTCTTTTAGAGGTGATTTTAATTTCTTTGTGTCTCCTCGGATGTCTCCTCTGATCTTTTAGCATTCTAGCAAGAAAAAAAGTACGTTATCAAATGAATGTGTTCCCTCCCCTCTCCCTTTTTAAATACCAGCTCAGGTAATTCACACCTAAGTCAGGTCACTGAGAAAGCCCTCTTGTAGTTTCTTCTTTTGCCATGATGATCTCTCATGCCTGTCATACATCTTTCCTTGGTCCACCAGCAAAGGAGCTCATATACTACTGGTTGGTAGTACTGAGTCAAAATCTGCTTTCCCAGAAATGTTACAGAAAGAAAGAACTGGTGCCCCATATGGTTGAATAATCCTAACCTTTGCATTTTAGAGGAAAACTAGGCAACATTTAGGCAAATTAGAGGAGAACAGAAATGAGGATGAGGTGTACATTCCCTGGGTACTTATGAGCCTGCCTCCAAGCAGAATCAGCTTATAAAAAATATATCAGACTCCTAAAAGTAAGATGTTAAAGTCCCCCTCCCCCTTTTATACACTATACAGCAAGGAAAGAGGAAGAGGAGATGCCAAATGGTGATGGGAGTTTTGTTGCTATTATTGGATTATCGTTGCACAGTACTCTTGGATAGTATTGATAAACTTTAAAAAATTTGCTTTCTTCAAACGTTCTAAATATATATTTTACTCTGGAGGATGTTCAAAGAGATGCTCAAGATTTGTTAAGTATTTTAGATATTTTCTCAGTAACTCCACAGAAGAGCCTCAAAACCAAAGTATGAACTAAACCTGCCTGCAGTTACCCTAGCGGAGAACACTTGGTACCAGTAACCACCCACAGACACGCCAACAGTGCAGAAAAAAATGGAGGTCAGAGAGAGCTGGCCAGTTTCTCCTAAATTCACGGAAAAACTTATCTGAGTATCCACCCCACCTCTCCTCCCACCCTGGGGAAGAAAAGAGGATAAACAACACTTGGGGGAAGAGCTGTTAGCCCTTCGACTTTCAACATCCAAAGACTGGTTCAGTTTCCCAGTGGGAGAGGTGAGCAGGCAAAGCGAAGCCATGCCACACACCGGGTGCCTATTTTTCAAGAATGGCTTTCATTTTAATGTTTTCAAATGGGTTCTAATGGTAACCTTGGAGAAGAATAACCCGAAACCCCACATAAGTGACCCATCTTCTCCAGGCTGTTTTTCTGCTTCTCTCGGAACATAGTGTGATTCATCCATTAGGCTACCTGGAAAACAGGCATTTAGAATAAAGGCAAAGTGGATACAACAGCCAATACTACTAGAGGCAGCTCTTTGGTTTGCTTTGTGCTGTTCAAGTGATTCATGAATGCAATTCATTTCCTTGCCGATGGTTCACATGCTCACGGCTCTTTAGAGATGAAAAGGCAAGATCTTCTGAGTAGTTTCTCTGAATGAACCAAATCCTGATGCTGTTTATGGACCCCAGGATCCAAAAACCCTGACTTTATAAGAACTCTTAATTATTCATATGAATGGACCTCAAGAATAGGATAATTATGAAATCTACAGAAAATAAGTTTTAGTTGGCATCATGCTTCAGCCAGGCTAAATCATTACCAGAGTAAACCTGGCTTGCAAGTACCTTCTTTGATACCCCAACCGCACTCAACTGGGAGAGCAAATGAAGAGAGAAATGATGAAATGACTAATGTCTAGAGAGCTGGAGAGAGGCATGACAAATAATGTAGTCAGCACTGCACTTCCCTTCCTGTGCCTCTAGCAGACATCACTAATCAAGCATGACATGTTTTTCGATCTCAAATAGACACAACCTCAGAAGCTTTCTCAACACTCAAGTACCCCAGGCAATGATTAACAACCAAGAACAACAGTTGGCCTGTTTGTCACTCTGGTTTAAGAGAAAGCTAGACAATCCACTGGTGATAGACAAAGACAAAAAGTTGACCAGTCTTTTATTTAACTATTTTATTTTCCTCTAAGAAGTGGAATAGTTTATGGAAATCACCATGAAAAGCTAGAAAGAGTTAAACGCTAAAACTGTTACTTCTGATTTCTGTAAGATGAATAGATAAGCAAGCTGCCTCAGCACACAGCCCAAGAGGAGGACTAAGAATCAGGAGAACCAATTATCAGGGCAAGAGTTTTAGTCCAGTGCTTCCCTGGTGGCGCAGTGGTTGAGAATCTGCCTGCTAATGCAGGGGACACGGGTTCGAGCCCTGGTCTGGGAGGATCCCACATGCCGCGGAGCAACTAGGCCCGTGAGCCACAACTACTGAGCCTGCGTGTCTAGAGCCTGTGCTCCGCAACAAAAGAGGCCGCGATAGTGAGAGGCCCACGCACCGTGATGAAGAGTGGCCCCCGCTTGCCACAACTAGAGAAGGCCCTCGCACAGAAATGAAGACCCAACACAGCAAAAATAAATAAATTAATTAATAAGCTCCTACCCACAACATCTTCTTTAAAAAAAAAAAAAAGAGTTTTAGTCCAAGAGGGAGTGAAAACAGGGCTACAGCTACAAGGTGAGGATTGCAGGAGAGAGAGGCACGTTGGGGCCTCACTTGGGGGAACATGGGTAAAGCAGAAAACTGCTCAGAAACCATGGGAACCCACGCCTACTACCTGAAAGACTTCTCTTAGTAACAGAAATTCCCTTGAGTTAAAGTTTCCCCTTTAGGCTGAAATCACCTCTTAGCGAGTCAGATTATCATTTAGCCACATCTTATGGAGAATTATTTAGGTTTTTTTTTTCCCCTTGACTCTGAAATAGAGATCAGCAGTAAGGGGAGGATAAGTGTTTTCAATAGAGACAAGGAAAGAAAATAAATGTGATTTGGAGCCTCCTGAGAAGGGCTGCCCTGTACCCAAGACTGGGCTTGGGGACTGTAGAGCATCCGTGAGGGCACTTTTCAGTTGGCTACTACATGCCAAGCCCTTTGCGTACATCATCTTGCTTCTTCCTCATCACTAACAGTGAGTTATTATTAACATCATCCTTTTACAGATGAGGCAAATGAGGCTCAGAAATTTAAGTAACCTGACCAATGATACAAGGGTAGCAAGGGACTAAGGCTGGACCAGATCCTGATCTGTGCAGTTCCAACACTGGCGCCCTTCCCACTACACTGAGCTGCGTCCTTTGGAATGGCATCAAAGACACACTTGGCACACTCAGAAATTCTCCTTAAGGCTGATGCCTGTCTTACTGCATCGCCTTCTTCCAGAGATTAAGGAAGGAAATTCTCCTCTTATAAGATAGGTCTTAAAAGAGAAGGATTGCCCACCTGTTGGAACATCTTGTCTTGGAGAGATTAGGGTGCCAGGACTATGCGGACTGGAATGGCATGTGTCCTCTTCCTTCGGCTCAAATATCATTCCTCCCGCATGGAGAGATGCAGCTTCAAAGGAGGTCAGAAACAGAAGCTGAGCATGGCCTCAGCTCCACGTAGAGAAGAATGAAAGGGTCAAGGGACAAATGTCTTCCTGCAGCCTCTGATGCAGCAGAAAGCAACCAGGATGGACTCTGCTCTGGTCTGTGTTGTAGCCTATGAGCTAATCCTGGCCTGCTCCATCAGTGGGTTCACCTAGGGACTACAGACACCCCGTCACATGCAGGAGGCTCCACTGCATGCCTGGATGCCAAGAGAGGGTGTCGGGCCAGGGGGACGGTGGCCCCTTCTCTAAAGGAGGCAGATGCCTCCCATTCTGATGTCACGAAGCTGGCCACAGCCGCTCTCCATCCCTCTTCACATGCCTCATTCCCACACTATTCGCGCCCAGGATTCTGATGGGCCACAGGATCTGCCCTTTGAGCAGGTCCAAGGAAACCCGGGATTAATGTCCGCAGCGCTTGTGGACCGGGCAGGCATGCACGAGGGGTGACACAAGGAGCAGAGCACCTCCGGCGCCAGTGATAACACAGGGGGCAGCTGGGGGCAGCAGGGACCAGGGAGGGAGGGCAACCAACATGCACTGCGTGTGCTTCTTACATCTCAAACAACTGCACCAAGGAGCCAGGGTTCAGCCAGGCCTGTTTCAACTCTTCCTCCAAAGTCCTCGTAACAGAAGACAAGAGTGAACGTATCCCTCTGGCTGTCTGCCTCAAAAACAATTTAACTTAAACTTCGTGTAGGGGGCTTCCCTGGTGGCGCAGTGGTTGAGAATCTGCCTGCCAATGCAGGGGACACAGGTTCGAGCCCTGGTCTGGGAAGATCCCACATGCCGCGGAGCAACTAGGTCCATGAGCCACAACAACTGAGCCTGCGCGTCTGGAGCCTGTGCTCTGCAACAAGGGAGGCCGCGACAGTGAGAGGCCCGCGCACCGCGATGAAGAGTGGCCCCCGCCCGCCGCAACTAGAGAAAGCCCTCGCACAGAAACGAAGACCCAGAAATAAATAAATAAAATTTTTAAAAAACTTCGTGTAAATTTTGTAGTCTATACCTTAAGATATCCATGCTTGTTTCAATGTAAAAATAATGTTTTTAGGTGACTGACAAAAACAATTAACTGCCTGGGAAGATAAATCATGTTAATCCTGTGGATTATGTGGACCCTGGCATACCCTGAGGCATCCATCCTGGCGTCCATCTTGAGGGACACAAGAATCTTGGACCAAGTCAGGGCCACACGGTCCTGCTGCCCCACCCCACCATGAGATTCTCCTTCTTTACCAACTTTGGAGGGTCCAGGTGTTCATTTAGAAGGACTGGAGGTTATAAACCATAACTCAGATAAGAAGAATAGTGAGAGACAGCAAGCAGGAGACGACATGGCACAAGGAAGCCCCAAGAAAGGTGAACAGCAAGAGAGCCAAAGGAACACACACAATGGGGACCCAATCACTTTGCCCTCTTCTCCAGGTGTGCAACCGTCACTCTAATGATGAAGGATCAGTAATCACAAGTCAACTCTCATGCACAGGAATGTGCTTCGTTGAGTCTGCTTCTCTATCATATACACACGTACACACGTGCGCACACACACACACACACACACACACACACACAGTCTACCACCACCACTTCGAGAGAAGCAGAGGAGATATGACAGGTATGCAGATCCTGAGAC
Organism: Grampus griseus; assembly: GCF_964374135.1. NCBI lineage: Eukaryota > Metazoa > Chordata > Mammalia > Artiodactyla > Delphinidae > Grampus > Grampus griseus. Next base: position 37,841,982 of record NC_139001.1, on the reverse strand, counting down.
TGAAGAGCTGGACTGAGGAGTTGCTGGTGCCAGTGGACACAGAAGATGCCAGAGATCAGGCGGTACTTGAGCTGAGTTTGAAACCAGGTAGGTAGTGATGCAGTGAGAGCACACCGGCATCAGACAGGAAGGTCAACTGGCCTCTGAGGTTGGTTATTATGTCAGTAGCCGTGTAAGCTTAGGTAACGGATAGCTCTCAAAGAAACCACGTTCATCATACAGTCCCAAATCAAGAACCCCAAATAAGCATTTTCTGCACCAAATATTTAGTCCTTATAGGTGTAACGATTATCTAGTCAGTCCACTGTTGTCTAGGCAAAGGCACACTCTCAAGGACCTACCAAGACCATAAGTTCCAGAAGAGCAGGGATGGTCACCACTGTGTCCCTAAGTCCTAGCACGTAGTAGGCTCTCAATAAATCTCTGCTCACTGAATGTAGGGAAAGGAAAGTTATAGTATTATTATAGGTTAGTTGCAAAGTAACACATTCCTTCCTCCTTCCTCTTCTACTCTGCTTTCATAGTGTGTACTGAACAATAAGGTCACTGGAAGGTGTCACAGAAGAACTTCTCCATGGGTAAAAATTCTGCATCATGGCAACTGCTGTGGTGTCAAGTCACACATGCTTTCTCTCAAAAGAATTCAATAACACCTACCATGAGGGAGGGAGACAGACAGACAGACACACGCACCAGCCAACCCACTCAATGACCTCACGCCCCAGGGTAAGGAAGAGAAGGCAACATCATTCGTCAGCTCCCTCAGTCAGTCTCATCCCAGTGAGTTCCTCCCAGTGTGGACATCTCAGACCTGAGCGGGATCCTGGTGGGAAATATATTCTTCATACAAGTCGGCCCTTACACTCAAGCCAACTGCTTGTCTGGTGCTCAAAGAAACAGCAGTGAATTCCAACTCTGCAGGCAAAACTGGCTGTGTTGGCCTCCAAGGTGGGGCCTTCCAAAGAGACTCTCAAGGGTAATTTTGATTTTACATGACTTCTGCCTCCTATACACACTCACAAATCTAGCCACTTGGTAAGCCCTGATCGATACATCACCCACAACAAGAGTAGGCTGAATACGGAGTACCTTCCACAGGAGAGGACTGGACATCTGCTTCTACGAGTGGTCTATAAAAAGAAGGGCTAATAATATAGACAATTTTTTTTTTTTTTTTTTTTTGGCGGTACACGGGCCTCTCACTGTTGTGGCCTCTCCCGTTGCGGAGCACAGGCTCCGGACGTGCAGGCTCAGCGGCCATGGCTCACGGGCCCAGCCACTCCGCGGCATGTGGGATCCTCCTGGACCGGGGCACGAACCCGCGTCCCCTGCATCGGCAGGCGGACTCTCAACCACTGCGCCACCAGGGAAACCCCTAGACAATATTATTTTTGGCATGGGTTAGGATTCAGTACATTTTCTTCCAACCAGTTTTCTGGTTTTTCTAAGATGAACCAAAATAATATCTGCATGGTGACTACTCCACAGCAAGCCTATTTGGAATTTTTCTGCATTTCTTCTAACTGATTTCAGCACATGTTATTTTAAAACTTCTTTTAAATATATTAAACACATTTAACCTTAGCTAAAATAAATCTGGCTAATTAAATGATATAAAGAACAGCTCATTAGCAGAGCACTGGTAAATATTTCTCTACTCCAGCTAAGCAAGGCTTATTATACACTTGAGCACTATGCAATCTTATGATGCCACAATTATCAGCCGTAGATGCTAAGCCTCAGCATAAAAATCTGTTATTAAGCAAATAATGGAATTGGGCCCGTACATTGCTAAGCTTTTGGCGACTGGTTCATACGATCTTTTAATGGTCAATTGAAATCAACTGTAAGTTTTCATAAACAAGACAATTCCAGCACTTCTAATGATCTGTTTTAATAGACTTTTTGAGTAAACAAACTTAGGACACTTTCATTCCTAAGTAAAGAAACATATCTCAACCACAGCCACTTTAAGAGATTAAATGCTTGTATCTTTGGGAGTACAGAATCTTTCCTAAAGCATATTTTAGGTTTTTTTAATACTATGTAAGTGTTAGGATCACATTAAAGCAATCCACATCACTTTAGGGGACAAAGAATCATAGACTAAGATGGAGGTTACAGCTGAAGGGTTCACTTGAATGCGCTGCACGTATCTTCACATCCTTTATTCCTGTAATTCTTGTGGGAAAATGCCCTAAGGAAACAATCAGGGATGAGCACAAAGATTTATGTTCGACATGTTGATTGGGGCGTTGTTTATTACAGAAAATAATTGGAATCTTCTTAATAATCTTAGGGATATAATGAAATAAAATATGGCACACATCCAAATGGTAGAATACTAGGCAGCTATCAAAAATTATATTTCAAAGAATTTTTAAAGACTTGGAGAAATATCTGTTATATAAGATTGAGAAAAAAGGTAAACAAAACAATATCCAAGCCCTGGCACACGGCATACATGCAAAAAGCATTTTGTCACACTAAGTAGCACATACAATGAAATAGCAAGCCTATATTTTAAAGTACATATACACATAAACAAGTATAAAGAAAACAGGAAAAATATCAACAAGTCGATAGTATTTCTCTTAGTGATTAGATTACAGATGAGTTATTTTCTCCTTTTTTTCTTTTTCTCATGTGTATATTCTAAATTTACAGTTAATATCCATCACTGATATACTTGAGAGAGAAAAGAAACATTATACACCCTAAACATGAAAACAGATGTCTAAATGAAATTGCAATTTAAATGTAATTTTTGAAGAGTGACTAGAACACAGAAGCCCAGTGACATCAACAGCTACAGCAGAAGCAAAGCCTCAGACCAGAGATCAGGGCTGCTTCTCCCTAGATGGATGCTCCAAGTCAGGCCAAACCAGAATTCAGGGACTAGAATAACCAACAGCTATATTTAAAAAGCAAGTTGAGGGGCTTCCCTGGTGGCGCAGTGGTTGGGAGTCCGCAGGGGACGCGGGTTCGTGCCCCGGTCTGGGAAGATCCCACATGCCGCGGAGCGGCTGGGCCCGTGAGCCATGGCCACCGAGCCTGCGCGTCCGGAGCCTGTGCTCCGCAACGGGAGAGGCCACAACAGTGAGAGGCCCGCGTACCGCAAAAAAAAAAAAAAAAAAAAAAAAAAAAGCAAGTTGATACGTCATCATTAGTTTTGCATCAGAACTTTCTATGTTGGGGTGATATATTAAATCTAAGCAAAATGTGATAGCTTATTTCACTCTGTTCACTGAAAAACACTAAGAAGTAAATAGCTCCAGTTTTTCAACTGAAGCTTTTTCTCGCTTTTGAGTGAGAAAAGGCCATTTTGTCTGGCATCAGCTGGACTACAGAAACCTCAGGTTTGGGCAGCACAAGGGTCTCCTGGTGCCGGGGTTAAACTAATACCTCAGTTTAACACTTGAAAGGGGAAAGTGTGAGGCAGTGAATCCACAGTTTCCAATTTAACCCATCCCTAAAAGACACAGATTAGAGAACATCTCCCCAAATAATTATGATGGCCTCACATGGCTTCAATTAATAGAAAGAAACATGTCTATGTACTGTTAATGAGGAAGAAACATACTCCTGGTTGACCAAGTATCTGAAAAAAATATCTGGTACTTTAAAAGATACATATTAAGCCCTGTTACTAAGTAGCCATTTAATTAAAGTAAATGTCTCAACATAAATCCTACTGGCAAGGGGCATGCAGTTTTAGAAATCAACCTGCAATTAGGTCTTTGGTCCTAATTATGTGACAACAAACAGAGAGATCCTAAGAGCCAAGACATATTGAAGGTATTTTAAAAGCCTTAAACTTTTGTGTCAGGATTTATGAGGCTGTTTCCTCCACACTGCGGTCTCAATTTGTATTTAAATTCACAATCTTGATTAATAGTAGCACACACCGGTTCTCTGACAAGCAGCTAGGGTGTAGAGGAAAGAACACAAAAAGTCACGCAGACTTGGGTTCAAGGATTTGTTCAGCCCCCTGCCGCCTCTGAAACTTCACCCCTTGTTGCCTGTTTCTTTATTCCTAAAACCGAGAGGAAATCACCTAGCTCTTCTGGCTGTAACTCACGTGAAGGTACAGAGCACAAAATCATCCTTCAAAATATAGTGTGTCTGGTATCGTTCTCAAAAACTACTGTCCTGATCTGGAAGTAATCTACAAGAATGGTACTTCCACTCAACAGAGAAGATGAGTTGATACTTCACCCTGAAAGTCTCTCACTTGGGCAGAAACACACTATTTCCTTGGCTCATCCTATAAGTGACCCAACAAATTTCTGAGGCTTACCTACTGTGAACTATTCGATGCCCTCCAAAGGATCAGTGTCACTGCAGGGAAAATCCGGGACCTTTTTTAGTCTGTCCTACCTCCCTCCAATTTTAGGAACCGTCCCTCCTAAATCCATGATTCCAATGAAATTTTTCATTAAAACATTTCCCTCAGCTGTCCTCACCACCAGGGCAAGCACATGACGCAGGCTGACCAGTGAGAGTTCTTTTTAGAAATTGATTTGGATCCTGGGAGGAGAACAAGGGTGACCTCTCTCTAAGACACTGAGCAAAGGCACGTTTCACCGTCTTCCTCTTGCCCTTCTCTAACTGGAAGACAGTAGACATCCCATTCTGCCTAACATCGCCTCACACAAAACTATCTTTTCTTGCTTTTTTCCAGCAGAAAAGCATTGCTGTCATCACAAGCATCAACTTCTAGGAAACACTACCTTACTGCCCTGAAATAGCATGAAATCTAAGGCAGCCAGTGTCTAGTGTAAGCAAGCACACTGATAGAAAAACAACCAACCAAAATCACTCTTGACTGAAAAAAAAAAAAAAAAGACACCATCACAAATAAAAAGGCAGAGCTGGCTGATCTGTAAAAACTCCCATGCCTAAGATAAAGAAGTGATGACTATTTTCTCATCACTGCCAAGTGAGCCTGGCTTTGCTGATGAATAGAGATCATTTCATTTTCTTTCCACTTTTTTCGTGGCCCAATTATCTTCCACATTACTAGGTTATCTAGATAATCACCATTACCTCCTGTTTCCTGACTGATCCATATACTTTTCCGTAAAAACCCATAAAGAAGCAGAGAAAAATCCAGGGTGCCAGATATGATGTAAATACCACCAGGACTTCATTCAAAGGCTCTAAAACCATGCAGAGATACAGATTTTCACTAAGGTTGGATGGCTCCCCAAACAGACTTCAATAGGGGAACACATTAGTGTTCTTTAATACAGAAAATATTAGTGTCATTCCAGCCCACCAAACTTCAAGTGACTCAACCAGAGAAAGTCTAGTACTTGCTTAAATGACATAACAGACTCTCCTGCAGAGAGGCAGCAAAAGTATCACACTCGACTCTGTACCTCAGAGATACTTGAAATTGTTGTGTAAAACAATTGAGAAATTAAGCAACAGGAAAACAGGCAGATAACAAGTCCAGAGAGCGTATTTTCCACTTTCGGACAGAGCAATAATGGTTCTGAATCATTCACCTGCTCTTCCTCTAGGTGCACCCTTGAGACTTTTAACCTTTGAGGTAATAAACATATGATAGGGTTATTTAACCACTGTGGGGTCCAGTTTTTTCATCTGTTAAATGAGCAGGTTGGATGGCTTGGGTTTTGGGGTTTTTCTAACATCTTTATTGGAGTATAATCGCTTTACAATGGTGTGTTCGTTTCTGCTGTATAACAAAGTGAATCAGCTATATATATACATATATCCCCATATCCCCTCCCTCTTGCGTTTCCCTCCCACCCTCCCTATCCCACCCCTCTAGGTGGTCACAAAGCACGGAGCTGATCTCCCTGTGCTATGCGGCTGCCTCCCACTAGCTATCTATTTTACATTTGGTTGGCTTAGGGTTTTTTTTTGAGGTTTGTTTTGTTTTGTTTTTTAGGTCTTTTCCACATCTAAAGAGTCTACAGTTCAACTCAAAACACATTTCCCACAGAGTTTCCAGAAAAACATCTGAGTAATTGTCCCCAAAGGAAAAAAATATTTAGCAACAAAGCCCTCCACTCCTAGACTAAAATATTCCCTCTGCTTCCTATGGATGGATAAAATAAGATTAGCAATAGCATGAGGGTTTAGGTTATAAATAAGAAAATTTACAGGCAGAGTTAAAACACAAGAATGAGAAGGAAAGAATCATTCTTGAGATCAGGACACCAGAAGAGGAAGGATTCTTATTTGCTTGGGATACTTTAAAAGAGATCCTGTAAAATGGCAGAGACATAGAAAGATTATCCTATAAATGAAAACATAAAAAAGACATTTGAATAGAAGGAACGAAAAATGTTTACTGAGATGATCCTTCTCCAACACTCCTTCCCCTGAAAAATTCCCCAGAGCAGGAGTCTGCCTTCTTTCTGAGGCCACTATCCCAGTCCTCGTGTCCACCCTCCATCCTCCGGGGGTATCTAAAATACCAGTGGGACTCACTGCTATTCCCGGCCACCTTTCTTGAACTCAGCTATACCACACCCCTTCACTCTGCACACACGGTACAGGGCATTTGAGAGCCAAAGTGGACTATTTTCCTGAATTTTCCCATCTTCACACCCTTGCTCAAGCTGATCAATTTACTTTGAGAACTTTTCTTTTAACTGCTCCCAAGCCAATAACCACAGTTCAGTAGCCAGCTTCTCCATGAAATCACCTGGGACCCATCCCACAGTACACTCCCACCTCCCACATGAATCTGTCACATACGGAAGGAAACTTGTACTTCTGAAACTTAAAAAAGAAATGATGAGAAGTTAAACATTGGGTGTCCAAGGAATAAAATGAAAAAAAAAGTTTCCTGAAGCCCTTTTAGACTTCCCAGTACAGGGGGGCCCATAAAGTCACTTTTTAAAAGTGTACAGTTCTGGGCTTCCCTGGTGGCGCAGTGGCTGAGAGTCCGCCTGCCGATGCAGGGGACACGGGTTCATGCCCCGGTCTGGGAAGATCCCACATGCCGTGGAGCGGCTGGGCCCGTGAGCCATGGCCACTGAGCCTGCGCGTCCGGAGCCTGTGCTTCACAACGGGAGAGGCCACAACAGTGAGAGGCCCACGTACTGCAAAAAATAAATAAAGTGTACAGTTCTGTGGCATTAAGTACATCCACGCTGCTTTACAACCATCACTACCATCCGTCTCCAAAACGTAACATTTTTGCTTAAACTAGTTTGAGAGGGATTTCTGTCACTTGCATCCAACAAAATCCTGACTAATAAATAAATGCAGAGTATAGAGTGATAAATACAAGAAATTCATAAAGGATATGAGGGTTTTTTAAAAAACAATGAATAAAACAAAATTTTCTGGCACTGTGAAAGCAAATGGGACCCTGATTATTCTCGAAAATAATCAGAGTCTGGGAAGACCAGAAGACAATTAACCAAATGGATCATGTAGTGTAAATCGCTAAAAAGAATATTCTTTGCTTTTATATATGTAATAGGAGAAAGCACTAACACAAAAAGGAAGCTTGCATCTCATCTCCCAAGGGAAGATATTCTACAGAGGAAATTAGAATCAGGCCAAACAGACAAATCTCCTAAAGCAGGGAAAAGCCTTAGAGAATATGGAAGGAAGGAACGAAAGAGAGTAAAAGCTTAGCAGAAAAGACTCCCTTTATTTTAACAAGCTTTAGAAAGCTGCCCTGTTTACTGTCCTTACCTACACAAATAATTGTGTAGGTAAGAAACAGGAGGAACCTAAGTGCCCATTATCGGATGAATGGATAAAGAAGATGTGGCACATATATACAATGGAATATTACTCAGCCATGAAAAGAAACGAAATTGAGCTATTTGTATTGAGGTGGATAGACCTAGAGTCTGTCATACAGAGTGAAGTAAGTCAGAAAGAAAAAGACAAATACCGTATGCTAACACATATATATGGAATTTAAGAAAAAAAATGTCATGAAGAACCTAGGGGTAAGGCAGGAATAAAGACGCAGACCTCCTAGAGAATGGACTTGAGGTTATGGGGAGGGGGAAGGGTGAGCAGTGACAGGGCGAGAGAGAGTCATGGACATATACACACTAACAAACGTAGTAAGGTAGATAGCTAGTGGGAAGCAGCCGCATGGCACAAGGATATTGGCTCGGTGCTTTGTGACAGCCTGGAGGGGTGGGATAGGGAGGGTGGGAGGGAGGGAGACGCAAGAGGGAAGACATATGGGAACATATGTTTATGTATGACTGATTCACTTTGTTATAAAGCAGAAACTAACACACCATTGTAGAGCAATTATACCCCAATAAAGATGTTAAAAAAAAAAAAAAAAAAAGAAACAGGAGGAATATTCCAGGAGCACTTTTCTTCATGTCAGCATAAAAGTCAGTGCTGTATAAATTACTTTGAAATTAATGTACTTGTACAAGATACTTGTTTTCTTTACTATTCTTAAACTGTGACATACTTAAAGCATACGAAACAATTTAGATAATTACAGACCTACTAACCAGTTTAAGAAGTGAAACATAACAGATGTTAAGTAAAGCCCCACACCCATCACCCATCTTCCACTCCACAGTAAACCACTACCCTGATATCGGTAGTCATCAATCCCATACACGTTTTAAAATATTTACTGGGTGTGTTTATAACCATGAACAACATAATGTTTTAAAGGTTTATGTGGAGTCACAGTATCCATATACTCCTGAAGCTTGCCTTTTCCGTTCAATATAATGTTTTGGAGATTTACTTATGTTGGTGCTCATAGTTCTACTTAATCCATTTTTACACCTGTATAGTATTCCACTGCATGAAAAATAACCACTCTAGTTCTCCATTTCAGTTAGGTTTGTTTCCAGTTTGTCTGTTTTTCATTACAAACAATGCTGTGGTGAACATTCTTGTACTTGTTTCCTTAAACACAGATCCAAGGGTTTCCTATGGGTATAGACCCAGGAATGGAATCGCTAGGTTGTAGGGTGTACACAGCTTCAACTTGACCATCTCCAAATTACTCTCCAAATGGTTGTAACACTTTACACTCCCAGAAGCAGTATTGTGAGAGTTTCTGTGTACCTACAGCCTCTCCAACGTTTGTTATTTTCAGATTTTAATTCTTGTAAATCTGATGGTTATGTCTACTTGTATGTTTCCACTTATTACTTATACAACAAATGCACGCTTCCCCTTATTACTTATAAAACAAATAAGTTTTTGAATTCCAAAAAAAATTTTTAAAGAAAAAAGTCTGATGAACGAATAAATCTATGACTCTACAAATGTGTAAGCAAGCCCCCCAAAGTGGGGGATGCACCTCCACATGTGTAATAGACTGCATGTAGGAAAAGAATTTTCTATCTGTATTTATGAAATATTGGCTTCTGAGATATTGATTACAACTAGAGAAAGGATCTTGGTCCCTTAAACTGCTCCCTGAGCACATTCTGCATTCTAGAAGGCAACTCATCCTAGGCTTCAACAGGCAGAGTACAAGAAACACCACCACCACCACTGTCATTGCTCTGAGGGAAGTGGTTCTCCATGGCTTAAATCCTGAACATAGTTTAAAGAGAATTAAGGGGGAGAAAAAACTGAATAAATGAAAAAGGAAGGAGAACAAACAGGAAAATCAGTTTCAACACACTGTATGCACAATTGGCATTTTCCTCCTTATAAACATATTAATTTTAATCTGAAACACTATATATATAAAGTTGCATAATCTTTTGGGTATTAAAACCAAAATCTGTAAATCAACTCTAGTCCAATTAAAACAAAACAAAACAAATTCTACTTTTCTGAGCTGATCCCAAAGGGCAGTTCTGGAAAAGGAGCAGAAGGAGATGGTCTTGAGATGAGTTCTTCAGAACCTAAGATAATAATTCACAATTTTCATAGCAGTCTAGCTACTTAGCAAGCATAATGAGAACTTTCTACAGTTTAAGTCCCCAAAATTCTGTGATATACAGCATAGAGAAATGGTTTATGAGTTGGGCCTTGGAAGCCAGGTGACCTGAGTTCAAATCTCAGCCCTGCTGCATATTAACCATGACCTTGGATAAATTATTTAGCATCTTTTCTCATTTGTAAGGTGAGGATAATAATAGTATCTACCTTGTAATAGTTGTTAGGGAATTAGAAGTTAGAATAGGAATTGGCACCTAAGTGGGCAAAAAAAAAAAAAATTAGTTGTTATTATATTCTAGTCTCATTTTTTAAATAAAAAAAAAGTTATCTATTAAGAGTAGATATCTAAGGGCTTCCCTGTTGGCGCAGTGGTTGAGAGTCCGCCTGCCGATGCAGGGTACGCGGGTTCGTGCTCCGGTCCGGGAAGATCCCACATGCCGCGGAGCAGCCGGGCCCGTGAGCCATGGCCGCTGAGCCTGCGCGTCCGGAGCCTGTGCTCCACAACGGGAGAGCCCACAACAGTGAGAGGCCCACGTACCACAAAAAAAAAAAAAAAAAGTATATCTCTAAGAACCAAATCACTTTGCTGTACAGCAGAAATTAACAGAATATTGTAAATCAACTATACTTATTTTTTTTAAAAAAAGTAGATATCTAAGGAGTAGTCTTTTGTGCCCGTTTTGGACATTTGAGTTTCTAATGTTTACAGGATTACCTGGGTGATGAATTTGGGGTCATTTTTCTTTTCTTCATTATGCTTTTCTGTACTTAAAAAACTAACACCTGATTTTTTTTTTTTTAAGCCTCATAGAATTTTCAAATACAAACTCAATTTTCTTTTTAGGAAAAGGAGTCAATGGCTAGTAATAAGTAGAAACGTTGATAGTTGTAAAAGTGCCTCTTATCTAATTATATCTGTTCCTACCCGATGCCACATGAGGTCAGTTATTATCCTTTCCTGGTATAGGACTGTTATAGCTCACAGGCTCTAAATTCAAAACAAATGTGAAGTTTATCATGGCTATAGATGGTGCCTTCCTGTTTGCAAGAAACAACAGTTCTCGATCTTGCCTAGATTCTTCTGACACAAAAGAGGAGTACATAGCCAGAGCTTTTTATGTGTGTGGTGGGGAGGGAGCGAGGGACGGAAGAGAGGTGACCTTGGGCTTTGGATTTACTATGACCGGCTTATGTGCTGGATGATAACCACCTTTGGGGATCCAAGGAACCAAAGGCTTGAACAGAAAGTACTTGTGAGGAAACCTTCAGTATCAAATTTGATGCCACGTCTCTTAATTTTTCTTTTGATATCCAAGTATAAACTATGAAATCATTCAGCCCAATTCCTATACGGTTAATAATTTGAAACTAAGTAAATAAAAGGAATGTTCAATTAATCTTATGTTTTCCAGTGCAATGCCTTTAAAAATAAATCTGGTTTGGGGAAATTTGATTCCCAAGGAAGGGTAATTTGCTTTAGCAAGGACTGGAATTTTGACCCGAAACCAGACCTAATAATCTGGCATTTATAAAAAGATGATTTCTGCCTTGGGATTTAAAAAGAGGTATCAGTTAGAAATTACTGTGCTTACCTTAAAAGTAATTTGCAACCCAAACATTCTCTTCTAGGCCTATGAACCAGTTCTCCCAACATAAACTCTGAGGAAAAATGCTTTCAGTTACCTAAAAACAGCAATTCTTCCTTTCTGGCTATGTTAAACTCTCTTTCTCCTATCTTCCATGCCTCATAGAAGAAAACTTTTATGGCTTCCCCTGCAGAATTAGCTTATTGTACAAATCAATGACATAGCTTCAATGACTCTTTAATAACTTTTCTATGTTTTTCAAGACAAAAATCAGTGTTCTTCATTATAGTAAACCCATTTACAAGCTGTTGTGTAGCTTATAAATCCCTTGGTAAGAGACCAGCTATATATATTTTAGAATAGACTGTTAGGCTAGAGGGTATTTTAGAGTTGATCCAACTGGGCTGCACATTTGAATCCCCTGCAGAACTTTTAGAAATACCGATGCTGGGCGTACCCCACAGCAATTAAATCAGAGTCTCTATGGATGAGGCTGGGGTACTGTATTTTTTTAGGCACTCCTCAGGTGATCCAGATGCATGGTGAGGGTCAGGTACCACAGATGTGATCCAACCACCGCATTCTACAGGTCAGGAAGTTGAGGCCCAGAGCTGTGAAGTGACATTCCTAAAGTCACATAGGTAATTAGCCCATAATAACGTGGGAGTTAGAATCCATGTCTTCAGATTCTTCTCTATTATATTATTTTCTTTCATAACTCTATTTCTCCTTATGAAATTAGATCTCAGAGTCTGATTTTAAAAAGGGATCCCAATTTGGACCCAATTCCCTGAGAGCTTCCAGTGACCAGCTACACAATAGTCAGTCTAACTGTGGCCTGGACGCCCAGCCATTAGCTACTGTTATAACAACCACATCACCATGTGAGCTGGAAAACGCCCACTGCTGCCATCTTCACCAGGAAGCAGCAGCCTAATTCGCAGTCTATTTTAATGGTTTTCTTTATTGCTTCCATCAACCCCTGTCCTGATACTTCTCTTTAAAAGAAATAATAACAACCGCCTCTAAAAAACTTCATTTGGTGGTAAACTGAATTTCTAGGGTAGGGATGAACTAAAAGCTTTCATGTAAAGAAATGGCTTCGGGGCAACTTCTTGAAAAAGAAATTATTTGCTAATGGGTGGTCTGAAGCTTTGCTTTCAGGAAGAGCTGACACGGGACTGCTAGAATGGGCCAAGCTCCTCAAGAGCTGGGTGTCATGTGGCATCGCTGGTCCCTTTCCAGATTCTGGAAAGGGATAAGCACAATGACCCCACCTGGGGTTTCATGAATACCTCCTGATTCACACAACTTAAGGTGTGAAAACCCCTGGAAAGCAGTCTCCTCTGCTTGTCCTGCCTGATCCCATGTGCATGTCCCAATCCTGCTTACCTATTAAAAATAACCAAGAAAGGGATTCCCTGGTGGCGCAGTGGTTGAGAGTCCGCCTGCCGATGCAGGAGACACGGGTTCGTGCCCCGGTCCGCGAAGATCCCACATGCCGCGGAGTGGCTGGGCCCGTGAGCCATGGCCGCTGAACCTGCGCATCCGGAGCCTGTGCTCCGCAACGGGAGAGGCCACAACAGTGAGAGGCCCGCGTACCGCAAAAAAAAAAAACAAGAAAATGTTTTTGTTTTAACCAAAGGTTATCCTCTTGGGGCAGGAAGAAAAAGACAGCTGACCTGTGAGAAAGAGGGGTCAGAATCACAGCAGAGTAGAATGAGAACTAGCCCAGGGGTCCGAAGACCTCAGTTCCAGCCCTGCTCCTGCCACTTACTGGTGGCATATGTTGGGGTAAGTCCATTTCTTTCTTTTCTTTTTGGCTGCATTCGGTCTTCGTTGCTGCATCTGGGCTTTCTCTAGTTGAGGCAAGCGGGGGCTACACTTCATTGCGTTGCACGGGCTTCTCATTGCGGTGGCTTCTCTTGTTGCAGAGCATGGACTCAAGCAATGTGGGCTTCAATAGTTGCAGTGCATGGGCTTAGATGCTCCGCAGCATGTGGGATCTTCCCAGACCAGGGCTCGAACCCATGTCCCCTGCAATGGCAGGCGGATTCTTAATCACTACACCACCAGGGAAGTCCCAGAGCAAGTCCACTTCTAGTAGCTTATTTTACTCGTGGGCAAAGCTGGGATCACACCTGATGGGTTGGTTATGAAGAAGCAGATAATTTAATAGATAATTTATATTCTCAGAAATCCTTATAGAAGAATCTAGCCCAGAGAGGAACCAAGATGGCTGAGTAGAAGGACACGCTTTCACTCCCTTTTGCAAGAACACCAGAATCACAACTAGCTGCTGGACAATCATCGACAGGAAGACACTGGACCTCACCAAAAAAGATACCCGACATCCAAAGACAAAGGAGAAGCCACAATGAGATGGTAGGAGGGGCGAAATCACAAAATCAAATCCCATAACTGGTGGGTGGGTGACTCACAGACTGGAGAACACTTATACCACAGAAGTCCACCCACTGGAGTGAAGGTTCTGAGCCCCACGTCAGGCTTCCCAACCTGGTGGTCCGGCAACGGGAGGAGGAATTCCTAGAGAATCAGACTTTGAAGCCTAGGGAATTGATTGCAGGACTTTGACAGGACTAGGGGAAACAGAGACTTCACTCTTGGAGGGCACACACAAAGTAGTGTGTGCATCAGGACCCAGGGGAAGGAGCAGTGACCACAGGGGAGACTGAACCAGACCTACCTGCTAGTGTTGGAGGGTCTCCTGCAGAGGAAGGGGGTGGCTGTGCCTCACCGTGGGGACAAGGACACTGGCAGCAGAAGTTCTGGGAAGTGCTCCTTGGTGTAAGCCCTCCCAGAGTCTGCCATTAGCCCCAGAAAAGAGCCCAGGTAGGCTCCAGTGTTGGGTTGCCTCAGGCCAAACAACCAACACAGAGGGAACCCAGCCCCACCCATCAGCAGTCAAGTGGATTAAAGTTTCACTGAGCTCTGCCCACCAGAGCAACAGTCAGCTCTACCCACCACCAGTCTCTCCCATCAAGCCTCTTAGATAGCCTCATCCACCGGAGGGCAGAGAGCAGAAGCAAGAAGAACTACAATCCTGCAGCCTGTGGAACAAAAACCACATTCACAGAAGACAGACAAGATGAAAAGGCAGAGGGCTACGTACCAGATGAAGGAACAGGATAAAATCCCAGAAAAACAAATAACTAAAGTGGAGATAGGCAACATTCCAGAAAAAGAATTCAGAATAATGATAGTGAAGATGATCCAGGACCTCGGAAAAAGAATGGAGGCAAAGATCGAGAAGATGCAAGAAATGTTTAACAAAGACCTAGAAGAATTAAAGAACAAAAAAAAGATACGAACAATACAATAACTGAAATGAAAACTACACTAGAAGGAATCAATAGCAGAATAACTGAGGCAGAAGAACGGATAAATGACCTGGAAGACAGAATGGTGGAATTCACTGCTGCGGAACAGAATAAAGAAAAAAGAATGAAAAGAAAGGAAGACAGCCTAAGAGACCTCTGGGACAACATTAAACACAACAATATTCACATTATAGGGGTCCCAGAAGGAGAAGAGAGAGAAAGGACCCGAGAAAATGTCTGAAGAGATTATAGTCGAAAACTT
This sequence comes from Grampus griseus, assembly GCF_964374135.1. Lineage (NCBI taxonomy): Eukaryota > Metazoa > Chordata > Mammalia > Artiodactyla > Delphinidae > Grampus > Grampus griseus. The sequence goes on along the minus strand of NC_139001.1, from coordinate 37,826,911 downwards.
CCCTAACATGGGAAAGGAAATAGCCACCCAAGTCCAGGAGGCGCAGCAAGTCCCATACAGGATAAACCCAAGGAGAAACACGCCAGGACACATAGTAATCAAACTGACAAAAATTAAAGACAAAGAAAAATTAATGAAAGCAGCAAGGGAAAAATGACAAATAACATAAAAGGGAACTCCCATAAGGTTAACAGCTGATTTCTCAGCAGAAACTCTACAAGCCAGAAGGGAGTGGCATGATATACTTAAAGTAATGAAAGGGAAGAACCTACAACCAAAATTACTCTACCTGACAAGGATCTCATTCAGATTCAATGGAAAAATCAAAAGCTTTACAGACAAGCAAAAGCTAAGAGAATTCAGCACCACCAAACCAGCTCTACAACAAATACTAAAGGAACTTCTCTAAGTTGGAAACACAAAAGAAGAAAAGGACCTCCAAAAACAAACCCAAAACAATTAAGAAAATGGTCACAGGAACATACATATCGATAATTACCTTAAACATGAATGGATTAAATGCTCCAACCAAAAGACACAGGTTTGCTGTATGGATACAAAAACAAGACCCATCTATATGCTGTCTACAAGAGACCCACTTCAGACCTAGGAACATACACATACTGAAAGTAAGGGGATGGAAAAAGATATTCCATGCAAATGGAAATCAAAAGAAAGCTGGAGTAGCTATACTCATATCAGATAAAATAGACTTTAAAACAAAGAATGTTACAAGAGACAAGGAAGGACACTACATAATGATCAAGGGATCAATCCAAGAAGAAGATATAACAATTATAAATATATATGCACCCAACATAGGAGCAACTCAATACATAAGGTGACTGCTAACAGCTACAAAAGAGGAAACTGACAGTAACACCATACTAATGGGGGACTTTAACCCCTCACTCACACAACTGGACAGATCAACCAAAATGAAAATAAATAAGGAAGCAGAAGCTTTAAATGACACAACAGACCAGATATTTCTAATTGATATTTATAGGACATTCCATCCAAAAACAGCAGATTACACTTTCTTCTCAGGTGCGCATGGAACCTTCCCCAGGATAGATCACACCTTGGCTCTCAGATCAAGCCTCAGTAAATTTAAGAAAATTGAAGTCATGTCAAGCATCTTTTATGACCACAACACTATGAGATTAGAAATGAATTACAGGGAAAGAAACGTAAGAAACACAAACACATGAAGGCTAAACAATACGTTACTAAATAACGAAGAGATCACTGAAGAAATCAAAGAGGAAGTCAAAAAACACCTAGAGACAAATGACAATGAAAACATGATGATCCAAAACCTATGGGATGCAGCAAAAGCAGTTCTAAGAGGGAAGTTTATAGCTATACAATCCTACCTCAAGAAACAAGAAAAATCTCAAGTAAACAATCTAAACTTACACCTAAAGGAACTAGAGAAAGAAGAATAAACAAAGCCCAAAGTTAGCAGAAGGAAAGAAATCATAAACGTCAGAGCAGAAATAAATGAACTAGAAACAAAGAAAACAGTAGCAAAGATCAATAAAACTAAAAGCTGGTTCTTTGAGAAGATAAACAAAATTTATAAACCATTAGCCAGACTCATCAAGAAAAAGAGGGAGAGGACTCAAATCAATTAAATTAGAAATGAAAAAGGAGAAGTTACAACAGACACTAAAGAAATACAAAGTATCCTAAGAGACTACTACAAGCAACTCTATGCCAATAAAATGGACAACCTGGAAGAAATGGACAAATTCTTAGAAAGGTATAACCTTCCAAGACTGAACCAGGAAGAAACAGAAAATATGAACAGACCAATCACAAGTAATGAAATTGAAACTGTGATTAAAACTCTTCCAACAAACAAAAGTCCAGGACCAGATGGCTTCACAGGTATGAATTCTATCAAACATTTAGAGAAGACCTAACACCCATCCTTCTCAAACTCTTCCAAAAAATTGCAGAGGAAGGAAAACTCCCAAACTCATTCTATGAAGCCCCCATCACCCTGATACCAAAACCAGAAAAAGATACTACAGAAAAAGAAAATTACAGACCAATATCACTGATGAATATATACACAAAAATCCTCAACAAAATAAATACTAGCAAACAGAATCCAACAGCACATTAAAAGGATCATATGGTATGATCAAGTGGGATTTATCCCAGGGATGCACAGATTCTTCAATATATGCAAATCAATCAATGTGATACACCATATAAACAAATTGAAGAAGAAAAACCATATGTTCATCTCAATAGATGCAGAAAAAGCTTTTGACAAAATTCAACACACATTTAGGATAAAAGCTCTCTAGAAAGTGGGCATAGAGGGAACCTACTTCAACATAATAAAGGCCATATACGACAAACCCACAGCAAACATCATTCTCAATGGTGAAAAACTGAAATCATTTCCTCTAAGATCAGGAACAAGACAAGGATGTCCACCCTCACCACTATTATTCAACATAGTTTTGGAAGTCCTAGCCACGGCAGTCAGAGAAGAAAAAGAAATAAAAGGAATACAAATTGGAAAAGAAGAAGTAAAACTGTCACTGTTTGCAGATGACATGATACTATACATAGAGAATCCTAAAAATGCCACCAGAAAACTTATAGAGCTAATCAATGAATTTGGTAAAGTTGCAGGATACAAGATTAATGCACAGAAATCTCTTGCATTCCTATACACTAATGATGAAAAATCTGAAAGAGAAATTATGGAAACACTCTCATTTACCACTGCAACAAAAAGAATAAAATATCTAGGAATAAACCTACCTAGGGAAACAAAAGACCTGCCTGCAGAAAACTATAAGACACTGATGAAAGAAATTATAGATGGTACCAACAGATGGAGAGATATACTATGTTCTTGGATTGGAAGAATCAATATTGTGAAAATGACTCTACTACCCAAAGCAATCTACAGATTCAATTCAATCCCTATCAAATTACCAATGGCATTTTTTACAGAACTAGAACAAATCATCTCAAAATTTGTATGGAGACACAAAAGACCGTGAATAGCCAAAGCAGTCTTGGAGGAAAAAAACGGAGTTGGAGGAATCAGACTCCCTGACTTCAGACTATACTACAAAGCTACAGTAATCAAGACAATATGGTACTGGCACAAAAAGAGAAACATAGATCAATGGAAGAAGATAGAAAGCCAAGAGATAAACCCATGCACCCATGGTCAGCTAATCTATGACAAAGGAGGCAAAGACATACGATAGAGAAAAGACGGTCTCTTCAATAAGTGGTGCTGGGAAAACTGGACAGCTACACGTAAAAGAATGAAATTAGAACACTCCCTAACACCATACACAAAAATAAACTCAAAATGGATTCGAGACCTAAATGTAAGACCGGACACTATAAAACTCTTAGAGGAAAACCTAGGCAGAACACTCTTTGACATAAATCACAGCAAGATCTTTTTTGACCCACCTCCTAGAGAAATGGAAATAAAAACAAAAATAAACAAATGGGACCTAATGAAACTTCAAAGCTTTTGCACAGCCAAGGAAACCATAAACAAGATGAAAAGACAACCCTCAGAATGGGAGAAAATATTTGCAAACGAATCAACGGACAAAGGATTAATCTCCAAAATATATAAACAGCTCATGCAGCTCAATATTATTAAAGAAACAAAGAACCCCATCCAAAACTGGGCAGAAGACCTAAATAGATATTTCTCCAAAAAAGACATACAGATGGCCAAGAAGCACATGAAAAGCTGCTCAACATCACTAATTATTAGAGAAATGCAAATCAAAACTACAATGAGGTTTCACCTCACACCAGTTAGAATAGGCATCATCAGAAATTCTACTAACAACAAATGCTGGAGAGGGTGTGGAGAAGAGGGAACCCTCTTGCACTGTTGGTGGGAATGTAAATTGATACAGCCACTATGGAGAACAGTATGGAGGTTCCTTAAAAAACTACAAATAGAATTACCATATGATCCAGCAATCCCACTGCTGGGCATATACCCAGAGAAAACCATAATTCAAAAAGACACATGCACCCTAATGTTCACTGCAGCACTATTTACAAGAGCCAGGTCATGGAAGCAACCTAAATGCCCACAGACAGACGAACGGAAAAAGAAGTTGTGGTACATATATACAATAGAATATTACTCAGCCATAAAAAGGAACGAAACTGAGTCATTTGTTGAGACATGGATGGATCTAGAGACTGTCACACAGAGTGAAGTAATTTGAAAGAGAAAAACAAATATCGTATATTAACGCATGTATGTGGAACCTCGACAAATGGTACAGATGAACCGGTTTGCAGGGCAAAAGTTGAGACAGAGAGGTAGAGAACAAACGTATGGACACCAAGGGGGAAAAACCGTGGTGGCGTGGGGATGGTTGTGTGATGAATTGGACAATTGGGATTGACATGTATACACTGATGTGTGTAAAATTGATGACTAATAAGAATCTGCAGTATAAAAATACAAACAGAAAAAACCAACTAAACTAAACTTTCTTTGGGTTATTTGCATGGTAATATGTTAATATAAATGTTTCAGACATTACATGAAATTTCTAAAAATCTTATATGTTCTGGTATAATGTCATAAGTCATAATTCTAGTTATTACTTTAAAATGTATATATCATAAATAACTAAATTTCCTTGTCAATTGCATTATTATGAACTTTCATCAAATCTTTAACCGTGGTCATTTTTAAGTCTTTTATCATTTACAGACAGTTCTGGGTGTACTCTGATGCTTTTGCAAACATTTCCTATAAAAGGGTTTCATCTTCAAGGAATTCATGGAAAAGACTCTGACAAGTACAGTTTTCTGGTAACTGACTATACTGCTGAACTGAGTGAATAAGCATTTTCAGAACTCTAATGGAAAACTGATGAATTCATAAAAGTGCTAACAAAAGATCAAGATGAAAAAAAAGTTAATTACATGGCACTGAGTGAACTGATGAGGATGATTATAATTTTTGTGACTTTCTGTTTGAATTAAAAAAAATGTCCCACAAGGACTCAGAGGCAAAAAATATACAAATCAATTTTCACTGCAAAGTAAAGGAGCTATTACAGTGGAGGACTACTGGACTGAATGTCAATATTATGACATAGAAAAAATATATATATATATGTGTGTCATCTTGGGCATGTTACTTAACTTCTTGTCTCATATGTAAAATGGGATAGTAGTAGTATTGTTGGGAAATTATGTGAGATAGTATATGTAATGTAGAGCACTTAGAATGGTACATGGTTCAACCAAAGATTAAAAAAAAAGAAGAAATCCTTATAGAACTGCACATAAGGGCTTCCCTGGTGGCACAGTGGTTGAGAGTCCGCCTGCCGATGCAGGGGATATGGGTTCATGCCCCGGTCTGGGAGGATCTCACATGCCGCGGGGCGGCTGGGCCCCATGAGCCATGGCCGCTGAGCCTGCGCGTCCGGAGCCTGTGCTCCACAACAGGAGAGGCTACAACAGTGAGAGGCTCGCGTAACGCAAAAAAAAAAAAAAAAAAAAAAACTGCACATAAATGTAAAGTAAATGTAAACTGCACATAAATGTAAGTATTACTGGGAAGAGCAAAGGAAATGAAAAGAGACTTACATCAGCAGATAAAAAGATAAAACATTCAGGAGTACTAAATTCCTAAAAAAAGGATTTGACTATAGAACACGAAATGTCAAAAATGTTAGTCCTTCTTCTGTTATAACAAACTCTACAAGTAATATAGGCTCATGTGCAGAGACTAGAAAAATGCACATGAGAAAATTTTCAGTGAATTAAGATTATCCATAATCAAACCTCCCAGAGATGATGCTATGAAATTTTGGAATTCATTTTTTCATACTTCCTCCTGTCTGTGTATATATAAAGATAGAAAATTTTCTCCAAACTGAGCTGTAATAACTCTAGCTAATTAAGTCCTTTAAAAGCATAGAGGAAGTTTCAAGACCTAATGAATTAAATAATAACTAGTTTCTCCTTTTGATTACCATGTAATTAAAATATATGAAAAATACAGAGCACAGAAACACTGAAGGATAACATTTATAAAGCACTTATATTGTGCCAGGCACACACCTAAAGTCCATACACAAATTAACCCTTTTGGTTCTCACAATAGCTCCATGAAGTGGGTACAATTATTGTCCTGAAAGCAAGGCCCAGTGAAGTTAAGCAACTTGCCCCAAGGTCACACAGTAGGTAAAATGCTAAACTGGGATTAGAACCTAGGCAGTAGGGCTCCAGAGTCCACGTTCTTAACCACTTTGCTATGCTGCCTCTCAAATAGAGATACAATATTGTCACTGTAGATACAATATTATCACGATTAGAAAAAAAAAAAACTCCCTTATGCTTATCTATAACTTGGCAGCAAATGATATATAAAATAGGGATTGCTAAGCTAATCATAAAACTGTCCAACATGTTGAAAATCATAACCCAAATAATGTAGCAAATAAATACTGATTAAAGTAAACGGAACTTGCATTTCACAAGCACAGATGGAAGGATGATCTTGGAGGAGGGATACTGTTGACAAATGTAGCCAATACAAGCTTTCTTCAAGGATGCACTGTCTGTGTTTAGGTTTATGACATAAAGGGTTAAACTGCCAAGAATTTTTAAAAAGGTTGATGCATCTGTGGCTGCATTTCCCCAGAGCACCATAACCCGTAGTCTTGCCAAAATTAAATAAAAGAATTGACTGTCCTCTTTCTTCCTCTGCCTTCAGAATGTCACCATTTGAACCGTGTGGGGAATAAAGCTACTATGAACTCAGCATTCAGGAAGAATTTTCTGCTTGGATTGCAACCAAAACTCCTATTCCATGACCGGGTCCCAGGAGTCTCAGAGAGCACTAGAGGCAGATTCAAACACTCATCCCTTCCAAGGAAGATTTTGAAAAGGAAAAGCATGAGAGATAAGAAGGTATACAATTAATTATATCATAGGTACTGCTAAGACAAGGCTATATCCTAGGTTATGACATGTGCATGTCACCAAGTGACCAAAGAGAAGTAACATTAAGTAGTATTTTTATGACATGTGAGAGGTACCCAATAAAGGAGAGGGAGCAAGGGAGAGTATATTAATCAAGAAAGCTAACTACTATGCCAAACATCCCCTAAATGTCAGTACTATTGCACAGTAAGTTTGTTTCTTTCTCGTGTTACAGTCCAATGCAGATTAGGAGAGGGCAGGGATCCACGTGGCCATTCAGGGTCTCAGGCCTCTTCCTCCAGGGCTTCCCTCACTTTCCAGGACCTCAGGGTCCTCTTCTGGATTCTGTGCTTACAGTCAACAAGCCATGAAAGACAAAGTAAAGGAACATGTGGGAGGTTTTATAGGGACGAGGCCAGAAAGTGACCACATTCTACTGGCCAGAGCTCAGTCACCTGGCCCCACCCAACTGAAAGGAAGACTGGAAAATTGGACCCAGAGAGAAAAGAATACAGGGTTTGATGGAATATTTTCTCTGTGGTGAGGAGAAGGAAGGAAATCAATCCAGATTAGGACAAAAATGCCTTTAGCTAAGTCATTGTCAGCAGCCATACTTCTTGCGGGTAAACTGAGCTGAACCTGAATTATCAATCAATTAAGAATGTCCTACCATGAATACCTTTCCCTAGCCCTGCCAAACATGGAATGGTAACCCCATGTTCCTCTAGGCCAGTGGTTCTTAACCAACGGTGATGTTGCCTTGTCAGGGGCATTTGGCAACTCCTGAAGACATTTTTGATAGTCACAGTTGGGTAAGGAGTGCCACAGATATCTAGTAGGTAGAGGCCAGGGATACTGCTAAACATCCTACAGTGCACAAGACAATCCCCCATAAGAGAGAATTATCTGGCCCAAAATGTCAATAGCACCATGGTTAAGAAGCTCTGCTCTAGGCCTTGAATCTAGGGTCTTGTTCATACACCTATTATAATACGTCCATTCATGGGCCATTTCTGTGGACCTAGTATGTGCCCAGTGCTTCACCTAGCACACTGTAATGGAATAGCTATTTCCATGTCTCTTCTTCCCCTTCCCCACTAGATTATGAGTTCAGGGCAAGAACAGAATTGGTTTTTGTATCCATCACCACCCTCCAATGTCCACTAATATTAGGCATATAATACATGCTGAATGAGTAGATGGATGGATGACCCTGAACCACTGTGTCCCACACTCTCACCTTCTGAATAAATGAAGGTATTTGGTTCTCAAGACTTCCCATTTTGAAAACCTAACAAAACAACAACAAGGAGGTGATAATCCAATCTGTCCTTAAGAAATCCAATGCTCAAAGGAGCACAAGGCCTTAGAGGCTGGTAATGAAGCACAAAGCCTCACCGTCATAAGTCAGCTCTTCACAAACCCTCATCCAGACCCAAAGATACAGGAAGTTGCACCCATGTGGCAGCTGTCTGTTGAACTTCATTTGATCTGAGCTCTGTATATGCAACTACCATCCCAGCTCCAATCACAGCACGTGGGGATGGGCACAATGACAAAACTATTTGTCATTCAAAATCTGTCCACACAAGAGAAGAGAAGAGGAGCCCGTAAGGTCTGGAGTAAGGCCCACTTCCTTCTAGAAAGTAGCTGCCTTAATGGCAGTGAGTCCACTGATCCAAACAGAAGTCATCCCATGAGGTTCCTTTCCTGGTTCTCTTCCCTCCTCATCTGTCCCTATCTTCTGCACCAGCTTTTGAATCTAAAAGACAGTAGAGGGCTTCCCTGGTGGCGCAGTGGTCGAGAGTCCGCCTGCCGATGCAGGGAACACAGGTTCATGCCCCGGTCCGGGAGGATCCCACATGCCGCGGAGCGGCTGGGCCCGTGAGCCATGGCCGCTGAGCCTGCACATCCGGAGCCTGTGCTCCACAACGAGAGAGGCCACAACAGTGAGAGGCCCACGTACTGAAAAAAAAAAAAAAAAAAACAGTAGAGCTCTCGGGCACATCTCAAAGCATGCCAAGGACAGATGGAACGTGTTGCTATACCACTCATCACCAAAACACCACCTCACTTTGAAAAACGTTTTCCAAGAAAGTTCTTTCATATTTGTTATCTTATTTGACCCTCATCCTCTTCCTTCAAGCCTAATATTCTCTCACAACACTTTTCAGTGGTTTGAAGCTTTACTGGGACAAAACATGGTCCCAGTATATTTTACCCTGGGCAGCTCTGCTATGGTGCACACCCTCATGCTGGGTGGAGAGAGAACAAAATTTGAAACCAGAGAGCCTGGCTCCATCCAGTTGCTGATGCTCTGTCACTTACCAGCTCTATGGCTCAGTTTATGTCATCATTTTCTCTGGGACCATCTCCTCCTATATGAAGCAGAATCAGTGCCTCCTGTGCTACTTCATCCATTGCTCTTAAAAGGATCCAGGGGGACACACCACGCAAAAGCATTTCGTAATGTGGTGTCCTAGCTTCTTCCCAGAAATGATTAATATGCCTCTCAGCCACTGAATGTCTCTGACTAAGGTTGAACTGCTAGAAAGTACAAATTAGATCACATAAATGATATTACTAAACTAAGGGCTGTACTTTTTTCTTCAACCAATATCTGATGATTTCTAAATTGATTTAACAAAGGGAATAAACAGAAACTGCTTATATTCTCTTTCATATCACAGCTTCTCATTGTTTAGCAATAACTCAAGTGTAACTGCACTCATCTTTGGCCAAGATAACTAATGCAATGAAACAATTCAAAACCATACACTGTTCTTTCAGTTTTCTCTCCTAAGACACCACAAAACTGGAATGACAGAGGAATGTCTTGGGACCACTGGATGTACTTTTTTTCATAACGAATAATATATAAACATATTATCTGTTTAAAAGTCTCACACGATACAAAAATATAGAGTAAACAAAAAAACCCACCCATCTTCACTTCCCAGAGGTAATCAGCCATCAGTCTGTCTGGTGTGCATCCTGCCAGACTTCTTTCTGCAAATAGCTATATGTGTTTATATACAGAAATCTCTTATTCTGTTTTGTTATATAATAGAGATCATACTTTAACAGCTGTCCTACAACTTGCTCTTTTGACTTTTTGTATATTTTCCCATGTCATCCATGCCTATCCACCTCATCTTTTTAATAGCATATGGTTTTCTGTTAGGTAAATACCCCAAACTTGACTTAACCTTAATGGTCCTCGATTTCCAAAATTACAAAACTTTGCTAAACTTTAAAACTTTTAAATCTCCATCTGATTGCCTCTCTCCAAATTTCACCTGAAAACCACTTCCAGTAAGTTCTAATATCTCCTTTCAATAGAGTCATTTTAAGAAAAGGCTGAAGAGAGGGTTAGCAGTCTATACTCAATGCTAAATCTTTCAAACTTCATTCCTTATTCATTGCTAACAGCATTTGTTCAATTAGTCCTACGTTTCACCTTCAGAGAGAATGGGCCTACACCTATGGGCTTTCCATGTTAAGCATTACAAACTTCAGCCTCAACACACACACACACACACACACACACACACACACACACACACACACACACACAATGCTAAGACGAAAGAAGGAAGGCTTGCATGTGAAAATCTTAGTAAGCTATATGGAATTGTTTACCTAGTTAAGCGTGGTCTTGGGTTCTACAAAGGAACTAAATAGAATGATATTGCTAGAATTTTCCACAAGAGAAAAACTATCTTCACTTGGAATTTCCAAATTCAAATATTTGTTGATTCCCTACTATATGCTGAGAGGGGATCAAAAGTAGTCTGAGATTCAACCTCTGCCTTCTAGAAGCTATAAAACAGCTGGGGAGGTGAGGTTTACAGGAATAAAACAAGTAACTAACAACGCAAAGTAGTCCAAAGTCATTCATTTGAGCAAATGAATGGTTCAGGCAATGGTGCTCCAGGCGGAGCTCTCAGGGACAGTAAATCAAGGGAAGTAACACCACACAATTCACTCTGAATAGGGCCCTCAGCACTGCAGTGAGGGCTTGAAACAGAGTCAATTGATGAGGGCTATCCGTTACATGACCATCAAATAGTAATTCTGAGTCTAAGACACTCCTGGACAAATGAATAGAAGTATAAGGGCACATCTGGTAGAAATAGGACATAATAATGCTCCAATAGGTGAAAACCCAAAAGATGCCACCGATGCCACCTAGATGCTCAATACAGACCCAGAGCTATATCCAGAATCTCCCAACCCCTGCCCCTTCTATGGGTCAAAGAGGCTGCAAAGCACTATCTCTGCAAAGCTTTCTTGGCGGGATCAGAATTTAAGTTGTAGGCACTTTTCCTCTCCTGAAGGCTGACTGCATGTAAATACATTCAAAAACCATCACTAAGCATCTACTGTGTGTCTGTTGCCTAAGTTAAGAGCAGATTAAGAAGACACATCGTTCTTACCTTGAAAGCGTTCACAAGTATCTGAACAACTGAACCCACCTCCCCAGCTAATCAATAGTAGAGCCTGAACACATTGAAAAAAAGGAGCAACAGGAGAACATACGCAAAAAATATTTCTGTAGGCCAATAAAAAGAGGATATTACAAAAGATTTCTTGTGTTCGCTGATTCTTACAATGTTGAGCCTTATCAGGCAAAGGGCCTAGTCGTTTCTTTCAACTCTATGGACAGAAGTGTTGTCTATCTATATATCCCTTTAATGGAGCTTTTAAATAAGTTTCAATTTTCTTTCTCCATTCATCACAAAGGTAGCCTCGATCTAAGCCCCAAACTGCCAATATCTCCCCTCAACAAATGACTAAAAAAATAAAGGAGGGAAGGAAGGAAGGAAGGAAGGAAGGAAGGAAGGAAGGAAGGGAAGAAGAAAGAAAGAAAGAAAGAAAGAAAGAAAGAAAGAAAGAAAGAAAGAAAGAAAGAAAGAAAGGAAAGAAAAAGGAAAGAGAGAGAGAAAGAGGGGGAGGAGGGAGGGGGGAGAGAGAGAGAGAAAGAAAGGAAGGAAGGAAGGAGGGAAGGAAGGAAGGAAGGAAGAAATTTTACAGTAGCTATGAGAAAAAGAGAACTGCTGTACCACATCAAGTCCAAGTTTGTACGGAGCACATGGTAAGAAGAAATACACTATACTGTAATTAAAATGACTTACAGAAGCAGCAAAGGCATAGCAGCATTCAGAAATACTAGAGGGAAAATCGAGAGAAGCAAGACATTACTGACTGTCTCTCACTAGAAGCCAAGGAAATAGGCAAAACAAAGTGTTCTTTGATGGCTTGGCAGCAGCAAAGATGGCAACAGTGTAGAACTGAGCTGATGAGAGGCAGCACAGACTCATTTTTGGAGCAAATTCGACTTCTTTAAGTTGCTTGCCATCGATTGTGAGTGTCATATAATAGCTGATTTTTTCCCCTAAGAATAGACCTTTGTTCTCATATAGTACTGCACTCTTGAATGTTTCAGTACTAGTTACGGCGCTTAAGAAAGGCACCAAACACTATATTTGTTCAAAACAAAGAAGGGATCAATTATTAAATCATCTTTTCTAAGAACTCACCAACCTATAAATAAAATGTGTTTGGAAAACAAATATTTTCCTGCCTCTGCTGTTTTTACTTTCAGTAGCATTAACTTAAAAGGTACCATTTCAGGGCTTCCCTGGTGGCGCAGTGTTTGAGAGTCCGCCTGCCGATTCAGGGGACACGGGTTCGTGCCCCGGTCCGGGAAGATACCACATGCCGTGGAGCGGCTGGGCCTGTGAGCCATGGCCACTGGGCCTGCGCATCCAGAGAGGGCCTGCACATCCAGAGAGGGCCTCCGCAACGGGAGAAGCCACAACAGTGAGAGGCCTGCATACCGCAAAAAAAAAAAAAAAAAAGGGTACCATTTCAGCAATATTTTTCTCAAAAAACGAGACTTATCAACTCACTTGCATTCAAGCCACTCTGGTCCTCTCCCTTTTTTTTTTTAGGAATGAAGCTCTATTCAAGGGAGCCTATGCTCATTAAAAATATCTCACAGCATTAATGTTCTCATTAGAAGCATCAATGGGTGTGATGTCTTTAATGCTGGCTCTGTTTGTGCCTACTGTCCACCTGTGCAAATGTCTAAACGACAGTTGATAAACAATATATAAATCACTGCAAAAGAGAATCATGCAGAAAAACCTGGAGCTTAATTACATGTCCCAGAGCATCACCTCCAAAGATACAAAAGGTCTGATTGTTTTATCTATCTTGTGATAGATTTGGAATTAAGTGATCAGATCCTCTACAATAATATTGTAATAAAAGATAATACTTAATTCCTTACAAAAGTGACATCCTTACCAAATAAGCCTAGTTTATTCCCGCCGTTTTCCCTTATTTACTGTGCACCAGTAATGCACGGGAATGCAGTGGCTTCCCTTCCACTCCTGAAATGCATCAGCCCTCTCCCTTCTCACAGCTTCTGCACAATTCCCTCTGTCTAGAACATTCTATACACTCTTCCTCACCTAGTTAAATCCAATTCACCTTCCAGATCTCAATTCAAAAGGCCCTTGTCCAAAACACCCTTCCCTCACCACCCTACCACTGTCCCATCTAGATGAGATTCCCCTGTTACACAGGTTCTTGCAGCTTCCTGTGCTTTTCCCTCAGAGCACTTATCAGTCTGTAGAGTAATTATGTAACTGTGTGTGTTATTTGACTAATATCCGTCTTTCTACACCAGACTCTAAGCCCTGTCAGAACAGAGACTATGGCTGTTTTGCTTTCACTGGATTCTTGGAGCCTAATGCAATGCCTGGAATATAGTAGGCACTCAATTTGCTGAATGAATTTAGTAAGCAAACCCCATCATGTCCTGACACCCTGCCATATAAATGGTCAGGCCAAATAACGATGAAGTGAACAAAATAGTGTTCTGAAAACTGTCTGATCAATCAGCTTGACATAGTGCTAGTAAGTAGATTCTTCTTGGCGAATTTAGTTTATCTTCATCTATGCTATGGTCATGACCCTGACAAAGAACTGGTTTAGTCCTAAGGATAGCATAATATGATAGATTAGGTTCAGCAGTGTAGTTCAGAAAATCCCAAACAGCAGTGGCTTAAACAAGATAGATGCATATTTCTCCCTCACTGTAAACAAGGTCTAAATACGAAGTTACCCAGGACTGCTACAGTGATCTGCAATGAGAAGACCCAGGTTCCATCTATCTTGCTGCAAAACTCTCCTTAGCCTCTACTTCATGCTTCTACTTCATGATCCATCAAGGCTGCTCAAGTCCAGCCATCCCATCCAATTCTAGACATCAGTAAGAAAGAAAGAGGTAAAAAGGCTTCCCCCTTTCTAGAAATCTCACACGTAAGTCCTTTAGTCAGAATGCAGTCATACAGCCATACCTAGAGGCAAGGGAAGCTAGAAAATATAGTCTGTATTCTAGAAGAAGTTTATATTAATAACAAAGAAAGGAAGGCTGGATACTGGGAGACAATCAGTAGTTTCTGCCACAAATTGCAAAAATATTTGAGGGGATCTCGTCTGCTGTTCCTGGTAACAGCAGGTCCCTCCTCAAATGAATGTCATTTAAGCAAGTAAGACCGACCAAACGGGAGAAAGAAACCTGTATGCCCAACAACGGAATGTAATTCGAGCCTTGATATGAACAAACAAGTGCCACCAAAGAGTGGGCCCTGAGGGAGAAGGCAGCGAGAACACAGCAGATGACCCCAGCGCTGCCGACAGGAACATGGAGACCTGGAAGGGTAGGAAGCTCATTAAGAGCTTGGAGGCCGCCCGCAGCAAAGGCACAGGCATGATATCACTGACCATCCCTCCCAAAGACCAGATTTCAAGAGTGGCAAAAATGTTAGCAGAGGAGTTTGGAACTTTAAGTTACTTTAAGTTACCTTAAGTTACTAGCAAACTTTAAGTTACTTTAAGTTACTAGCAAACTTTAAGTTACTTTAAGTTACTAGCAAACCGCCTTTCAGTCCTGGGAGCCATTACATCTGTACAACAAAGACTCAAGTTTTATAACGAAGTACATCCAAATGGCCTGGTAGTTTACCGTGCTACAACTGTAACAGAAGAGGGAAAGGAAAAGAAAGTCAACATTGACTTTGAACCTTTCAAACCAATTGATACGTCACTGTATTTGTGGGACAACCAATTCCATCCAGAGGCTCTTACAGCACTGCTTCCAGAAGACAGCCAGCTGGCATCATTGTAACAGATGGTAGTGGTGACTTTTTGGCACACTCCAAGGAAATACAAGAGAAGTCCTGCACAAATTCACTGTGGCTCTCCCAAAGAAATATGGTGGAGGAGGTCAACCAGCCTGCATCTTGCCCATTTAAGAATGGGAAGTGACCTAACTCTATCTGGAAAGTAGCTCAGACTGCGGGGCAGCTGTTTATTTCTGGGGACAAAGTGAATGTGACTGGTCTCGTTTTAGCTGGATCAGCTGACTAAAACTGAACTAAGTCTATCTGATATGTTTGATCAGAGGTTACAATCAAAAGTTTTTAAATTAGTTGATACATCCTACGGTGGTAAAAGTGGATTCAACCAAGGTATTGAGATATCTACTGAAGTCCTCTCCAACGTGAAGCTCATTCAAGAGAAGAAATTAATAGAGCGATACTTTGATGACGTCAGCCAGAGAGATGTTGCTCATTGGCAAAGCACAGAAGAGGACAAAATTTTCTATCAACTCCAGAGAAAGAGAAGGATAAATCTCATTTTACAGACAGACACGACAAGAACATGAGCATGATGCCCCTGTTGGAATGGTTTGCTGACAACTATAAAAAAAAATTTGGCGCTATGTTGGAAATTGTCACAGATAAGGCACAAGAAGGATCCCAGTTTGTGAAAGGATTTGGTGCAATTGGAGGTATCCTGCAGTACCGAGCAGATTTCCAGGGAATGGAATACCAAGGAGGAGACAATGAACTTTTTGACTTTGATGATTACTAGGTAGTTGACACGGGTCTGGCGAAACGTGCCTCACCCTCCAGCATCCAACCCAAGGAACATACCCATGATGGAATCCAAACAGATCCCTGTCTTACAATTGGAACATTTCTAGAACTTAATCCACGAGCACTGGATACTGAAAAGAAAACCGAAGCAAAACCTGACCCAACCCTATACTTTGGTTTGTCATGGTATCAGCACAGCAGCCTACAGCTAAGTTCCTAAATGCCACTTTGGGCTAATTTTTAAATCCTAGTTTTTATTTTTATTCGACAGTGAAATTGGCTGCTCTTGTATTTTATGAAAAAAAATGTTTTTAAACTTCATACATAGAAGCAAAAATACTTTCACTGCTGTAAACCTTCAAAAGTTAATAGAAATGAGATCGTTCGATTGGAGAAAAATTAAATTGCTGCATTTCACAGTGACCCATTTACATGGCATCCTCAGATTAGACTGCATAAGAGGAAATATATGTGGTGAATATTGGAGAAAAAAATACCAAATACAATCAGTCTAATTCTTCTCAAATGGCTTCAATGTGGGTTTTCAGTCAGAAGAGGGGCTTTTCATTTTTCTGCTAATCTCTCAAACACACTCCCTTATAATATATGCATTTGGGGTCATATGACTTCTGCATTTCCTAAAATACCAATGGTTGAATTGTTAATTATGGAATAAAACTTACATAGAAAAATATAGTCAAGAGGTAAGTCAAACCAGATTGGTACCTTCTTAAAAAAAAAAAAAAAAAGAGGGCTTCCCTGGTGGCACAGTGGTTGAGAGTCCGCCTGCCGATGCAGGGGACACAGGTTCATGCCCCGGTCTGGGAAGATCCCACACGCCGTGGAGCGGCTGGGCCCGTGAGCCACGGCCGCTGAGCCTGCGCGTCCGGAGTCTGTGCTCCGCAGCGGAAGAGGCCACAGCAGTGAGAGGCCTGCGCATTGCAAAAAAAAAGTTGGTCAGACTTCAACTAAACTCGAGGTATTTCAGAAATTAAGAGGAAGAGCTGGGCAAGAAGCAAGATGGGAATCCCCGAAACTGTTCTAAAAACGGCAAGCTGGTGACACCAGTGACAGTTGCTAGAAGCGTAAAGGAAACCTTTACAAAATTGCTAGATTCGACCTCACTTGTTTCCAGCGAGTCCTTCTCTGAGAGAAACAACACTTTGTGCCCAGTTTAGATTTAGTGTGGCTACAGCAGTCTTAAAGTAAGTTTTTTTGATTAACCACAGCAGCATGTGGTAATGTTTTACTGCAGATAAGTCATCTCAGAAAGACAGATCCGAGGACATGGTATACTGCATAATAACCAAACCTCACAATTTTCTGGCCCATTCTCCAGCCCACCCTAACACACACCCATCCTCTCTTAAAAGTAACTGTCTGCTCTTTGCAGTCAGGAAATTCTACAACAAGCCCGCCTGTGATCAAAGGCCTCTCCATCAGCTTTCCCCAGATACATAATCCACAGCTGGCAAAGACTCAGAAACATTCTCTTGACCATGAATAAATTTGATTTTTTGGACTGGAGGTATGCAAAATCATGTTATACAGCCCACAATGGTCATGCATTTGAAGATTACTCCTCCTTTCCAGGACAAATTTTCTCTTTCTGAATCTCGGTCCTGTTTCTGAGGTGTACCAAGACATCAGGTCTGAAAAATTAGAGGAGAATTTCCCATTGCCAGGGAAGTCTGTCAGAAAAGCTCAGGACTTAAAAGGAGAAAAGGAAAATAGAATTAAATCTGTCAATGTGTGAAGATGCCAATAGGCATTACACATGCACCCGCACGCACACAAACACACACAGTGCTAGGAGTCAAATACGCTTAGGAAACACTAACTGAAAGGTTTCTTTCCTGCAGACCTTCTCAGAGCCTTTAATATTGCCAATATGCATTATGGATCTCCAAGAGGGGCACAGTAGACAGATCTTCTACTTCAACTCTTGTTCATCTTATATGGTGGCAACATACTAGAATGGAAAGAAATGTATCAAGATTAAACAGGGCTGTCTCTGGGTAGTAAAGTTTACAGGTAATTTTAATTCTCTGTATCTCTAAATTCTCTATCATGAATTGCTTTTACAATCTGAAAAAAGTTAAGGATGAGAAAGAAAAACTAACATTTGAATCTATATTGTTTTAATATTTTTAAAAATCAGAAGTAACTGAAAGGGAGATTTTTTTTCTTTCTTTTAAGAAACAGAGGTGCTTATTGTTCTTCAAGATTTACTGTATACCTCCAGTATGCCAGGTTCTAATGTAGGAGTAATAAAAAGGAAGAATTTATTTTGATGATTCACTACATAGTTCCAGTAGCCTGAAAGAGGAAAAGAAACTCTTCAAAGGTCTTCCCACTATGAGCTAATAAATAAACTAAAGCCTGCAAACATAGTAAAATCAATATAAAAATATACATTTATGCTACTGTGCTTCCCCCCAATCATTTAAAAGATCTCCTTTAAATATAACCTCTTGATTTATTTTGTAACAGTACCCTATATATAAAAACTTGAATTGGAAATAAAACGTTATCAATAGACCCTTAAACTCTATCATTCATTCTTTCATCAAGTTATTAAATGCTTATTACATACTGGGAAATACGTGATTATTCTTGGAGAATTCCATGAAAGCATGTCCTTCTTCATGATTAGTTATTTTAGCAGGTTATTATCTAAATAAATCTAATACTATTTATAAAATTAGAAAGAGAAAAATTAGCATAGAGAAACTAAAGTTATAACAGACCTACGTAGCAAATATTTTATGATATGATCTGTTGCTTTGTCTTATTTTCAGTTTGATAATCATGGTAACTTGGACTATCCAGAAAAGTAAAACCAAATTCTAATTCTGGCCAAAAGAAAACAATTTCAGTATGCTTGGTCCTAAGGCTTCCTACGTTTCCAGTTATGCCACGTTTAGCAAAAGAGACAGGAGGAGCCAGGCATCAAAGTCCATCTTCAGCAATTCTACAAACCACTTACTTGTTAAGGCGTTTCTGTCCCCAGTTACAACCACAGTGACTAGGTTAAACTAGCAAAGCCACCTCTCCAGGTTCACCATGAAGAAAAGAACTCTTCTTCTAACCCCTCCAGGCTATTCTTCCCATGGAATGTTTTCAGACAGTTTTGGGAATGACCCCCTTCCTCTCAGCTAGGGGGAAGGTCAAGAATGGTCAACAGGACACTTTAATGTAGGCAGACTTTGGGACTTGATTCACCCATCAAGGGAGGCAAAGGACATGCTTCTATTTATGTCATCTCCCACGATGAGACCAGAAAACCTCTGTGTAGTCTCTCTACAACTCAAACGGGAGGAACCCAGGGAAATTATGTCAGCTGGAAGCCCCAGTGTGGAAATTCTCAGTCCACCAGGTTAACCACAAATGGAAGGGCCACAAATAGGTACAAGTTCCTTTGCTTCGAGACCTGAATAAAGAGGCCTAAATTTTGTGACTAGCCAAATAAGCAGCAAACTTATTTGCTCAGGGAAATAATATTGCCCTGCTCTAATTACAGCTCTGCTGGAACAGAGTTTCTAGAAAGTGCTGAGATTTCCTTCAATTTCACTGAGCAAGAATTCCAATGATGAAAGTGGACCCACACCACCATACTAGAAAAGCCATTTAGAGGAATAAATTTCCACAAATCAAACCAAAGCAAAACAAAAATAAACTAAGTCTACCATTTTTGAGTGTTTACTACACACATATATTCACTAAATATGCAATGTGTTTCTAGTTCACACTACTGAATTTGTCTTACGATGTCAACAGCAGCAAGAAAGTCTGTAAGACTAGCGCAAAAGGATTCCTAGAGGGCTTCCCTGGTGGTGCAGTGGTTGAGAGTCCGCCTGCCGATGCAGGGGACGCGGGTTCGTGCCCTGGTCCAGGAAGATCCCACATGCTGCGGAGCGGCTGGGCCCGTGAGCCACGGCCTCTGAGCCTGTGCTGCACAACGGGAGAGGCCACAACAGTGAGAGGCCCGCGTACCACCAAAAAAAAAAAAAAAAAAGGATTCCTAGAGAGCCTAAGAAACAAGGAATCCAGTGCCTCAGAAGTACAACTTCTTTTTAAGACCGAAAAAAAAGAAAAAAAAATTGTTTTATAAGTAAGAGAAACTTGGGCCTGAACTCTAAATTTTGTGTTAATTGAATCAATGTTAATAAGTTCAAGCTATTTGGGGCTTCCTAAAACTCACTTGTTAAAACAAATAAATGAAGGCCAAGAAAACATACAAAGAGGAAATATTTGTGGGCCCAAAACAAGGGAGTTAAGAAATCAAACAGCACTATGAATAGGCACAGAACTATTGTTATGTCACCCACGAACACAGACATGAAATGACCTATGTATAAAAGTTAGCGAACAGTCATTGACATTGTATACTCCAAGGCAAAAATATCAAAATAACCAAATGCTTCTCACACATGGGAGCCACATCTTAAAAATGAAAAGAAATTCAGAACAACTTAGGTGGCTATAAATGACAAAGGAAGCAGCTGCTGTTAAAGTTTCAAGTTTCTTAATAGCTCATGTCAGCAGCCACATTAAAAAACAGGGTAATTGTTTAAATGCTTGGGCACAACTCTCTTAAGCAACTACCCATGGTATAATGGGAAAATTGAGATAAATCTGTACATCAAGGGATACAATGGCATTAGGAGAAAATTGCTTCCCACTCTCTTACTAATTTAGCAGATAAGAAGAATGTGTCAGCCTCAGATTGGTCAGTATCTAAGCAGCGGGCAGTAATTTTTATTTACTCCCATCTTTCTGAAGAATTTAGAACACTTCTAATATTATTTGCTAATAAGCATTTCTATTCATTGCCACCAGGCATATGTCAGGATAGAGGTGGGACAGAATACCGTGTGTGTCTCTTATGTTCATTGAAACGGTTGCTGAGGAGATAGAAAAACAGAAAATGGGAGAAATGACAACATGTACAGAGACTATTTACTATTTGCTTTCTACCCTCAACAAAGTTTTGGCTTGACAATTTTTTAAAGAAAGCCACCTCCACATCTCAAGCAGTGACGCACATTATCTCTTCAGCTAACCCCCTGCTCTATCAAGATGATTGATCACTCCATTCCTGGTAAAAATACATGGATAGGTGGGTAAGTCTGTGGGTAGCCAAGCTTGAAGGCTGGCTACCCACAGGTTGGCTACACACACTGCTTGTTTTAAGAAAATCTATGGAAATGTCCCAATTACAAAACAGATTAACTCAAGGGTGCTCATTTACCTTACAAAATAAAGAGGCTGTTTGCTATAGTTTTTTATCAGGTCAAGGGGAAGAGGAAACTTGAGAGCAAAGTTGTTTGTGGAGTTATTTTTCGTAACAGTGGTAGCAGTTGCTGGGCTGCCCTGTGAGAATCAGCACGACGATTCTGTACTCATCACTCGAGTCAGGAGGCAGCTGGAGCATCACAACTGACTGTGACTCCTAAGGACACGGGAATGTCTTCCCGTTCAGGAATAATTAAAAGCACCGAGGCCATTCAAATCAAAGTTGTACCTAAATTCCTCCAGGAACATTTTAAAAACTAGGAAGGCAAGAGAAATAAAATATATTCCCTAATATGGCACTCAGATTATCATGCAACCTCTTTTATCTCATTGAAATGGAAATAGAAAACACAGGGGAAAAAAATGGGAAAAGGGAGGAGTATTTTGGATTCTCCCCCAATGCTCCATTCCTACTGTTTTGTTCTGTCCCCAAACCAGAAAATGACATCAGGAATGTGAACACAATGCAGCCACATGAGCCCTGATGAAGGCCAGGCTTTGAGGAAGGAAAAGGAAGGAAGAGAACAAGCAAAATATGAAGTCCAGTTATAAGGCCACGAATAACTTTGCCCTGCCGCACAGAAACCATTCCTACATTCTTAAGCCATTCCGCCCAGCCAGCCTACAAAGGGAGCTTGAATTCCTGGGCCCCTGGTGCTGCCAAGTATCCCGCTTTTCCTGTAACAGTCTCCCCATCACCACCCTTGTCAGCCCTTCCCATTGTAGCACCTTACCCTCACGCTGCTGCCAGATTTGCTTCCCGACACATATTTTCTAGAGCTCGAACGCCTACAGCAGCTCCCCAGGGTCAGGCACTATGCTAAGGGCTTTTCGTGCATTATCTCATTTCATCCTCACTACAGTGCTCTGAGCTATATTCTCATTCTTTCCATTTCACAGATGAAGAAATTGAGGCACAGAGTAGTTTCATAATTTACCCAAAATTACACAGCTAGGATACAGCAAAACACTCACAACCCCCATGTTTTAACACCAACAAAATAAAATCCAAACTCTCCGGCCTCGCCATCAAGCATCTCCGTATCTTTCCAGTCTTATTTCCATCTCTTCCCTTTCGTTTCTTCCTTACTACCTGGCACAGCACGATGCAGTCCTCGGGATGAATTCGTGTTGATTGAATGAAATGTCCAAGCTAATGAATGATCAGTCAGTTTTTATTTCATTCAAACATGGTCCTTATTTTCAATGTCACGGGGAAAAAATTGTTTCAGCGTCTTCCCAGGAAATCTAATCTTTGAACATGACACCAGGCAACAAAGAAATTGCACAAGAACGTGTTAGGTTAATTATTCATCTCCTCACTGTCAGCAAGGGCTTCCAAGCAAGGCAGCGGTAACACATCTACACCCAGACGTGTTACAAGTCACACGAGGGTGGGGCATGGTTGTTGAATATGGATCCCCAATCCAGGAAACAAACTCCTTACAATACACCTTTTTTTTCCTTGAAAGAAAATTTATCAAATCTATCATAGGGCAATCATACTGGCAGTAGTCCTGAGTACCTAGAGCAAAATCGATTGCTTTATATAAATTAGGTTTTGCTTGGTGCCAACAAGTAGGATAAACTAAAAACCCAAACTTAATTCATACAGTACTTCACAGGATACAAACCACTTACACATAACCTCTGACATCATCCCCATGGCAACGTTCTGAGGCCTTATTATTCTCCCCATTTGGCAGAGGAGGAAACTTGAGTGCAAAGATGATGAGTAATGTACCCAAAACCACACAAAAGACAAGAAACCAAGTCTTCTCTCTCCAAGTCCAGCCTGAGGGTCCCAGGTGTGAAGAGCAGTTATTTTCTAACAGACCTTTCCCTCTACATACAGCCTCTTCCATGATAAAGAAAGGTTCTGACCAACTTAGTACAAGAGTCCAAGCTGAGGAGCAGAGGCACCCAAGAAGAACCAGGAAACGGCTGGCAACAGGTTTCTGCGGGCTTAAGACATTGGCTCCATCAACTGTACATGCTAAGTAATGGTTCTGGACAGGGTCCCTTCCTCCTCCTTGTCCCCCCTCCTCCTCCCTGCTCCCCAAAATACCTGAACAACCCAGAAGCAGAAAAGAAGAAAGTAGCAACATCCACACTTGTCCCTCCTGGCTTCCTACCCAATGCTGCAGTAAGAGCAGAGAGCAGAGCCTCATTACCTTCAACCTGGGGAGGGGGGTGGTAGGAGAACTGTGATGGTTAATTTTATGTGTCAACTTGGAGGGTGTGTTTGGATGAGATTAATGTTTAAATGGATGAACTCTGGGTAAAGCAGATTGCCCTCCATGATGCTGGTGGGCCGCATCCAATCAGCTGAAGGCCTGAATAGAGCAGAAAGACCAGCCTCCCCAAGCAAGGGGCAATTCTCCAGCAGACTGCCTTGGGACTGGAGCTGCAGCCATTCCAGTGAGAGCTGCATTAGCTCCCCTGGGTATACAGGCTGCTGGCCCACATTGCAGATTTTGGACTTTCCATAATCATGTGAACCAATTCCTTATTAAAAATGCCATATAGATAGACAGATCATATATATATGGATAATTTATATATATATTAAAAAAATAGGGTGTGTGTGTGATATATATATATATATGTATCTCCCATTGGTTCTGTTTCTCTGGAGAACCATGACTAACACAGGGACCAATTGGCAATGGTGGAATATTATGGGAGCAGATCTTTGCTACAGATGAAGAAGGATCTCTGGGATGATGAAAAGGAACTCAAAGCAGAGAGAGCATGTGGTGTCCACTTGGAGGGAAGTATTGATGTATATGTACTTTGAGGAATGACGGGGCGGGTGCTGGAATTGAGAAAATTTTTGCTTAGGGAGAACTAACATTTTTAGTTATACAAGGAGAAAGTTTATTATTCTTGAAAATTACATAATATGTAAGAAAAATGTGGTCTAAAACTCACTTTGATTATAAAAATCCCAATAGAAAACATATTTGACAATTTTTATCAATTTAACCTTCTTAAAAGAGGACAAGATTCACATTATGAAAGAGGAAGAACTTCCCAATTTTGCTCTATGTGTGGAATAATCAAGTGGCCACCAGCATACTTTTATTCAAACAGTATGCTGGGAAACAAAAAAAGTTTTTATGACAGAGCAAAGGGAAAACACAACTTCCTATTTGTTTTAGATATGTAATTTAAGCAAACACAACCATTAAAACACATAATCTCTTCATCAGCTGCACTAAAGTTTATTTTTAAACAGATATTCAAAATATTTAAGCCATAATCCTATCACAGCTGCAGCTGGATCATCAATTGTCGAGTTACAGGTTTACATTCATTCTCACCAAAATGTCTACATCACTACAGTATTTATTTTGAGGATATTTTTCATGTGGATAATTAAAAGCATACAAGTCCACATACATTTCACTTTTATTATCAAAGTAGTTTTCAAAGATGTTTCTAGGCCCAAAATATACGATAGGTATTAACTAAGGTTAAATTCTAAAAGTATTCTTTCCATAATGAAAATCTGCACCTATAATAAAACACTAATAGGAGAATGCTGACTTATTTCAGAAATTTTAATCTACTCATGAAAAACAATTTCTTTTGGTGGCATAATTTTAAAATCACTACACTAGACAATGACAGTTAAACTTATCTATCAGTTGGGATGTTTTCAGCTGCAAACATCAGAAAAAACAACTAAAATTGGCTTAAGCAATCTGGACATTTATATATCTCTTAGCAAAACCTTTTGAGGTAGGTTGTTCTAGCCTGAGTAGGTCAGTGGTTCAGTGATGTCATCCTTTTGCTCTGCATCTTTGGTAGTTGGTGACCACCTCCTTATGATTGCAAAATGGTGGCAAAAGCTCCAAACAACACATCATCACACAAGAATGTCCAAAGTAGGAACACTGGAGGCAGGGAGAGGTAAGGAGTATGTACTCCCTGAACTTCTCTCTTTTTTATAAGGGAGAAATATCTTTCCCAGAAGCCTCCAGTCTTCCAATAAATCTCCTGAACCAGAATGAAGTCACATGACCCCTTCTAAACGAATTTGTGCCAAAATGGGAATAGCATTGCCATGATCTGCTAAGAGGTCTTCATTCATCCCCTGGGGTTGGGCACATTGCAGCCGGATGCCTGAACAAAATTGGGATTCTGTTAACAAAGGAGAAAGCGGGATGGGCAATCAAGAGTCACTTCCAAAGATGGATAAAGAATAGCTTATATTATTGAATGCTTTTAGTACCACTCACCTTATTATGCACTGTTTATACATTATATCATTTAGTTCTCACCAGTTAGAGGCCATTATTATCTCCATTTTCCAGATGAGGAAACCAAAGCACAGAGTGGTCATATAGTTTCTCCAGGTAAGTGATAGAAATAGGACTGAAATCCAGACAGTCTGACCCCACAGTCAGCAAAGGCTTGGTTTGGGTGGCTACAAAAATTTTAAAGCAGAAAAGACAACTGAGGTGGCTATAAAATTCATCTGGGGTGGTAAGCTAGTAAAAGGAGAAGTTTTAGGGGCTTCCCCGGTGGCACAGTGGTTAAGAATCCACCTGCCAGTGCAGGGGACACGGGTTCGATCCCTGGTCCAGGAAGATCCCACATGCTGCGGAGCAACTAAGCCCGTGCGCCACAACTACTGAGCCTGTGCTCTAGAGCCCTCGAGCCACAACTACTGAAGCCCGCACACCCTACAGCCCATGCACCACAACTACTGAGCCCACACGCCACAACTACTGAAGCCTGCATGCTCTAGGGCCCGTGTGCCGCAACTAACGAGCCCGTGTGCTGCAACTACTGAAGCTCTCACGCCTAGAGCCCGTGCTCCACAACAGGAGAAGCCACTGCAACAAGAAGCCCGCACACCACAATGAAGAGTAGCCCCCACTCGCCACAACTAGAGAAAGCCCACGTGCAGCAACGAAGACCCAACGCAGCCAATAAATAAATAAATATTTTTTTAAAAGGAGAAAAGTTTTAAAACCCCTCAAATTTCAAATAAAAGGCATCTTATTTCACCCATTTTTACTGCATTAAGGCAAAGAAGGAAGAAAAATTATTCCAGCGTTCCACTTTAGAACGCTCCTCTTAAAATATCTTTTATTT
This sequence comes from Grampus griseus, assembly GCF_964374135.1. Taxonomy (NCBI): domain Eukaryota; kingdom Metazoa; phylum Chordata; class Mammalia; order Artiodactyla; family Delphinidae; genus Grampus; species Grampus griseus. Next base: position 37,800,578 of record NC_139001.1, on the reverse strand, counting down.
ATTGCTAAAATTTTTTGTTTTAAATTTCACATATATTGCCAACACCATAAAATAAAACTGTTTATTTCTTGATAATCTTTTTACATATTTTATTACAATATATAAACACATACATTTTACTTTGCTTTCTTCCAAATCTTTTTCATTTCCAGTCTTCCTGAATATCATTTGGAATAGCTAAAAGAAAATTCCAGTTTTATCTCTCGACTGTTGGCCACCTACATTCCTTCTAATTTTTCACCATCAGAAATAACAATACAATAAATGGGGTTTTTTTCTTATAGCTTTTTTATTCTTTAGCAGTTTGTCTTTAGAATAGGTTCCAAGAAGTGGAATGGCCAGGTCAAAGGGTCTGACCATTTGTATGACTTTTTACATCCACTGTCGATGGGCTTCAAAAAGAACTGAGCTATTAACATTGCTGCCAGAAATGTAAGAATGTACTCATTTTCTCAGGTCACATTAGCTTTGTTTTATTTATATTTGTATTCATTAAGTAGACATAAAATGGTTTCTCATTACTTTTTTACTTCTATTTCTTTGATTTGGAGTGGAGCATTTCCCTATAGGCGTGTGTGCAAGTATTTCCTCCTGTGAAAAACCTGTTCCTATTCTTTGCCCATTAATCTTTCTGGGTTTTAGTGCTGTTGTGATTCACATATTCCAAAACAAAGTTGGCTTAATTTCATTTCTGCAAACTGCATGCAGACTAAATGACCGGTTTATCTAGACTTACACTTGGGTGAACCCAAATTCCAGCTTGTTTCCCAGAATTCCTAGATTTCAACAACTGAGGCATAACTGTCCATCTTAGTGATAAAAATATGAACAAGAATGTTTCCACTGCTTATTTTTTTCCCCAAGATACATATTAAGACCACTACACTCAAAAATTCTAAGAGTAATATTAACATATATACATCAATCCTTGTTTTCATTGTCAGCTACACTCTGCAGATAAAGAATCATTCTTTCACTATGGGATAATAGCCTTTATAAGATTTCTTTTGTGCTTTTATTCCAAAATTGCTAGGTAGGTGCAAACTCCTAGGGGAAAAAAAAATCAGTATCTTCAGATTTTGTTTTCCTTAAGTATATAAAGAGGAAAAAAAAGCCTCCTCAAAACAACATATACAATAAACTCTTCAATCATCTTTTAGCAAAAAAGAAAAGGCATAAAAAGGGGCAAGAAGGATAAACTAGGAGTTTGGGATTAACGTATAGCACAGGGACCTATATTCAATATCTTGTAATAACCTACGGTAAAGGAAAAGAATATGAAAAAGTATATATATATTATATATAATATATATATATATATGAACCACTTTGCTGTACACCTGAAACTAACACATTGTAAATCAACTATACTTCAATACAAAAAGAAAAAGTAAAAGCATAAGGCACATTGTTATAAACACTTTTTTTAGACTCTACCACTCTGCCTCTTATCTCCTTCTGTTACCTAAATATTTATTCTCAAACCAGAATCACTAAGAGAGCCTTTTAAAAATATAGATTCCCGCCCCATGCCCCAAATTTGCGGGGCTGCAGCCTAATAATCTATACTTTTAAAATATTCCCCAAGTTTCCAAATCTTTTAGCTGCAAAATTCTCATTTTAAACTAACTCTTAACAAGAACCATAAGGCTAATACTTAAATTGATTTTAAATCCTGCTAAGCAAAAGATCTGCATTTACTTCTGTAGTGTTCTGGAAAAAGCTCTTGAAAGATAATTTACACTCTTAATTAATCTTTTACCTAAGAAAGAGCAGAGGCCAGAGACAAACATTTTTGACTCTCAGCCCTTTGCAAGGTAAGGTAAGGATCACGTGGTATCCAGGACCAGCACTGGTACCAATTTACCCTCATAGTGCTTCCTGAAGGAAGTGTTCAGGAATCCTCAGTCCTATTGCAAAGGGCTTGTTATTGTTTTTTCTTTGTTTGCTTGTTTACAAATAACCAAAATCAACTTGTATGAGGGTAGTCAACCATAAGTAATTTTATTTTTTCAAACTTTTCCTTAATGTTATGGGGAAGTTATTTTTTATGTTTCAGGAGAAAATGAAAGGGGATTCGTAAAAAACCTAGGTGGCATTCCCCATTTATTCACTGGCTCCTTTTGAATTCTCTTTGCTGTCAGGCATTATTAGAATCTTATTCTAAGATGTCCCAAAGCACAGTGGATAGTTTATTAATGCCTTCAGTAATGCTGATTTCTGCATTATTCTATGAATATCAGTTATTCTATATGTATGTATTCCACATATGTATATAAAGAGAAACTTGGATGCACTTGAAAACCAGAAGAATGTTAATGCAGAAGCCTTCGTAAGTCAGTGCTTTACTAACTCTCCAGCGTATTTCCACATAGGTATTTAAATCACAGAAAATCACTTCAGCTGCAGCCTCAGCTGGGTGGAGAAAAGGCCCTGTGGTTAGAGTTTTATCTTCTTTCTGTAGCCAAGAAAAAGAAAGTCACACTATGTTAGGTGGACACTCGGCAGACAAGGGCAACACTATGTGGTCCTACAGTCAACAAGCAAAAGGGTTAACCGTGGCCTCCTGCACTGACTCAGTCTTATTATTCAGCCTCATTCCAGAAACAATATTAATAAGCAGAGGTTCCTTGAAAGATTAATGTTTCTGAGCTCAGCCACCCCCAGTGGGAGTATTCTCTATCCAATTCTATAATACGCAGGCTGCAAATCTTCTGGCCTCATTGAACTAAAACAGGTAAAAGCACTCAGTATCTTCCTCCACGGTTTCATGTTAAGCTTTCAACTCCCGCCTGTAATCGGCCAGAAATGTTGGTGCTTCCTGAACTATCCTACTGAAGCATCCTAACAGCAGAGGAGCAGATCCCAAATACAAAATTAAATTACTCTCCCTTGGGGTTATCTTAAGATGTCTTGTGTATGTTCCATCTTAGTCTCTGTTGTATTTATGCATTTGCTTTAACAGCAAATAATGTTTCTTCTAAAACTCTAGGAAAAATGGATACTCCAGAAGGAGGAAGTAGATGTATTACAGCACTTCGTGTACCCAGTGGAGTGCACACCCATCAGATTGTCTGCCTTATTCAAAATGTTCCCCTTCCCAATTACAAACCACCTCCACAAAGCAAGTTCCTGAGAGCCATTTGTGCAATATGCTGCCCCAAGCCCTCACCGTGTTAACCGAACCACAAGGCCCAGGGGGGGACCAGGAGGTTCCCCATCCAGGGAATGTGAGGAGATGGAGAGCAAGACGTCTCTCTCTTTGGCTGGAGCTGTAGCCACGTGTCCCCCTATGTAATCCGAGGAGACAAGAAATGTGGTCTTCAGAAAGGCAGCAAATGAAGAAAATAGAAGCAGAGGCGAGAGGTAGAGTGAAAATGCCACCTGGGTCCCCGAGATGTCCAGTCAGGGGGGCCAACCTTCCTGGAACTGAACTCCATCAATTTGGAAGCTTAGCTCTCTGAGTAGTTCACCTCAGCACACCACAGGGAACTGCACTTTGGGAAACACGAGCTAAAGTGATGGAAAAGGCAACCCAGGGCCTTGTTCATCATAAGGTGAATCACTTTTGCTGTGGGTGCAACCTTTGTTCAAACAGCAATTCTTTTTTTTTTTTTAATGTTTACTTATTTTTTCTTATTAGTCACCCATTTTATACACATCAGCGTATACATGTCAATCCCAACCTTCCAATTCATCACACCACCACCCCCACCACACGCCGCTTTCCCCCCTTGGTATCCATACGTTTGTTCTCTACATCTGTGTCTCAATTTCTGCTCTGCAAACCAGTTCATCTGTACCATTTTCTAGGTTCCACATATGTGTTAATATCCAATATTTGTTTTTCTCTTTCTGATTTACTTCACTCTATATGAAAGTCTCTCGGTCTATCCACGTCTCTAAAATGGCCCAATTTCGTTCCTTTTTATGCCTGAGTAATATTCCACTGTACATATATGTACCACATCTTCATTACTCATTCTTCTGTCGATGGGCATTTAAGTTCCTTCCATGTCCTGGCTATTGTAAATAGAGCTGCAATGAACATTGTGGTACATGACTTTTTTTGAATTATGCTTTTCTCTGGGTATATGCCCAGTAGTGGGATTGCTGAGTCATATGGTAATTCTTTTTTAGGTTCCTTAAGGAACCTCCATACTGTTCCCCACAATGGCTGTATCAATTTACATTGTCACCAACAGTGCAAGAGGGTTCCCTTTTCTCCACACCCTCTCCAGCATTTGTTGTTAGTAGAATTTCTGATGATGCTCATTCTAACTGGTGGGAGGTGATACCTCATTATAGTTTTGATTTGCATTTCTCTAGTAATTAGTGATGTTGAGCAGCTTTTCATGTGATTCTTGGCCATCTGTATGTCTTCTTTGGAGAGATGTCTATTTAGGTCTTCTGCCCATTTTTGGATTGGGTTGTTTGTTTCTTTAATACTGAGCTGCATGAGCTGTTTATATATTTTGGAGATTAATCCTTTGTCCGTTGATTCATTTGCAAATATTTTCTCCCACATTGTCTTTTCGTGTTGTTTATGGTTTCCTTTGCTGTGCAAAAGCTTTGAAGTTTCATTAGGTCCCATTTGTTTATTTTTGTTTTTAAATCCATTACTCTAGGAGGTGGATTGAAAAAGATCTTGCTGTGATTTATGTCAAAGAGTGTTCTGCCTAGGTTTTCCTCTAAGAGTTTTATAGTGTCTGGTCTTACATTTAGGTCTCGAATTCATTTTGAGGTTATTTTTGTGTATGGTGTTAGGGAGTATTCTAGTTTCATTCTTCTACATGTAGCTGTCCAGTTTTCCCAGCACCACTTACCGAAGGACTATCCTTCCTCCATTGTATGTCTTTGCCTCCTTTGTCATAGATTAGTTGACCATAGGTGCGTGGGTTTATCTCTGGGCTTTCTATCTTGTTCCACTGACCTATGTTTTTGTTTTTGTGCCAGTACCATACTGTCTTGATTACTGTAGCTTTGTAGTATAGTCTGAAGTCAGGGAGTCTGATTCCTCCAGCTCCGTTTTTTTCCCTCAAGACTGCTTTGGCTATTCGGGGTCTTTGGTGTCTCCATACAAATTTCAAGATGATTTGTTCTAGTTCTGTAAAAAAAAATGCCATTGGTAATCTGATAGGCATTGCATTGAATCTGTAGATTGCTTTGGGTAGTAGAGTCATTTTCACAATATTGATTCTTCCAATCCAAGAACATGGTGTATATCTCTCCATCTGTTTGTGTCATCTTTAAGTTCTTTCATCAGTGTCTTACACTTTTCTGCATACAGGTCTTTTGTTTCCCTAGGTAGGTTTATTCCTAGGTATTTTATTCTTTTTGTTGCAATGGTAAATGAGAGTGTTTCCATAATTTCTCTTTCAGATTTTTCATCATTAGTGGATAGGAATGCAAGAGATTTCTATGCATTAATTTTGTATCTTGCAACTTTACCAAATTCATTGAATAGCTCTAGAAGTTTTCTGGTGGCATTTTTAGGATTCTCTATGTATAGTATCATGTCATCTGCAAACAGTGACAGTTTTACCTCTTCTTTTCCAATCTGTATTACTTTTACTTCTTTTTCTTCTCTGATTGCTGTGACTAGGACTTCCAAAACTATGTTGAATAATACTGGTGAGAGTGGACATCCTTGTCTTGTTCCTGATCTTAGAAGTAATGCTTTCAGTTTTTCACCATTGAGAATGATGTTTGCTGTGAGTTTCTCTATTATGTTGAGGTAGTTTCCCTCTATGCTCACTTTCTGGAGAATTTTTATCATAAATGGGTGTTGAATTTTGTCAAAAGCTTTCTCTGCATCTATTGAGATGATCATATGGTTTTTCTTCTTCAATTTGTTAATATGGTGTATCACATTGATTGATTTGCATATATTGAAGAATCCTTACATCCCTGGGATAAATCCCACTTGATCATGCTGTATGATCCTTTTAATGTGTTGTTGGATTCTGTTTGCTAGTATTTATTTTGTTGAGGATTTCTGCATCATTGAGGTTTTTTGCATCTATATTCATCAGTGATATTGGTCTGTAATTTTCTTTTTCTATAGTATCTTTGTCTGGTTTTCATATCAGCATGATGGTGGCCTCATAGAATGAGTTTGGGAGTGTTCCTTCTCCTGCAATTTTTTGAAAGAGTTTGAGAAGGATGGGTGTTAGCTCTTCTCTAAATGTTTGATAGAATTCACCTGTGAAGCCATCTGGTCCTCGACTTTTGTTTGTTGGAAGAGTTTTAATCACAGTCTCAATTTCATTATTGTGATTGGTCTGTTCATATTTTCTATTTCTTCCTGCTTCAGTCTTGGAAGTTTACACCTTTCTAAGAATTTGTCCATTTCTTCCAGGTTGTCCATTTTATTGGCATAGAGTTGCTTGTAGTAGTCTCTCAGGATACTTTGTATTTCTGCAGTGTCTGTTGTAAATTCCCCTTTTTCACTTCTAATTTAATTGATTTGAGTCCTCTCCCTCTTTTTCTTGATGAGTCTGGCTAATGGTTTATCAATTTTCTTTATCTCAAAGAACAAGCTTTTAGTTTTTTTGATCTTTGCTATTGTTTTCTTTGTTTCTATTTCATTTATTTCTGCTCTGATGTTTATGATTTCTTTCCTTCTGCTAACTTAGGGTTTTGTTTGTTCTTCTTTCTCTAGTTCCTTTAGGTGTAACGTTAGATTCTTTGAGATTTTTCTTGTTTCTTGAGGTAGGATTGTATTGCTATAAACTTCCCTCTTAGAACTGCTTTTGCTGCATCCCATAGGTTTTGGACCATCATGTTTTCATTGTCATTTGTCTCTAGGTGTTTTTTGACTTCCTCTTTGATTTCTTCAGTGATCTCTTGGTTATTTAGTAACGTATTGTTTAGCCTCCATGTGTTTGTGTTTTTTACGTTTCTTTCCCTGTAATTCATTTCTAATCTCATAGTGTTGTGGTCATAAAAGATGCTTGACATGACTTCAATTTTCTTAAATTTACTGAGGCTTGATTGGTGACCCAAGATGTGATCTATCCTGGAGAATGTTCCATGCGCACTTGAGAAGAAAGTGTAGTCTGCTATTTTTGGATGAATGTCCTATAAATATCAATTAAATCTATCTGGTCTGTTGTATCACTTAAAGCTTGTGTTTCCTTATTAATTTTCTGTCTGGATGATCTGTCCATTGGTGTAAGTGAGGTGTTAAAGTCCCCCACTATTATTGTGTTACTGTCGATTTCCTCTTTTATAGCTGTTCGCATTTGCCTTATGTATTGAGGTGCTCCTGTGTTGGGTGCATATACATTTATAATTGTTATATCTTCTTCTTGGATTGATCCCTTGATCATTACATAGTGTCCTTCCTTGTCTCTTGTAACATTCTTTATTTTAAAGTCTATTTTATCTGATATGAGTCTTGCTACTCCAGCTTTCTTTTGATTTCCATTTGCATGGAATATCTTTTTCCATCCCCTCACTTTCAGTCTGTATGTGTCCCTAGGTCTGAAGTGGGTCTCTTGTAGACAGCATATATATGGGTTTGTTTTTGTATCCATTCAGCAAGCCTGTCTTTTGGTTGGCGTATTTAATCTATTCACGTTTAAGGTAATTATCGATATGTATGTTCCCATGACCATTTTCTTAACTTTGGGCGGTTTCTTTTTGTAGGTCCTTTTCTCCTCTTGTGTTTCCCACTTAGAGAAGTTCCTTTAGCATTTGTTGTAGAGCTGGTTTGGTGGTGCTGAATTCTCTTAGCTTTTGCTTGTCTGTCAACTTTTGATTTCTCCATTGAATCTGAATGAGATCCTTGCTGGGTAGAGTAATCTTGGTTGTAGGTTCTTCCCTTTCATCACTTTAAGTATGTCATGCCACTCCCCTTCTGGCTTGTAGAGTTTCTGCTGAGAAATCAGCTGTTAACCTTATGGGAGTTCCCTTGTATGCTATTTGTCGTTTTTCCCTTGCTGCTTTCAATAATTTTTCTTTGTCTTTAATTTTTGCCAATTTTACTATGTGTCTCGGCCTGTTTGTCCTTGGGTTTATCTTGTATTGGACTCTCTGCACTTCCTGGACTTGGGTGGCTATTTCCTTTCCCATGTTAGGGATGTTTTCTACTATAATCTCTTCAAATATTTTCTCGGGTCCTTTCTCTCTCTCTTCTCCTTCTGGGACCCCTGTAATGTGAATATTGTTGCGTTTAATGTTGTCCCAGAGGTCTCTCAGGCTGTCTTCATTTCTTTTCATTCTTTTTTCTTCATTCTGTTCTGCAGCAGTGAATTCCACCTTTCTGTCTTCCAGGTCACTTATCCATTCTTCTGCCTCAGTTATTCTGCTATTGATTCCTTCTAGTCTATTTTTCATTTCAGTTATTGTATTGTTCATCTCTGTTCTTTTGTTCTCTACTTCTTCTAGATCTTTGTTAAACATTCCTGCATCTTCTCGATCTTTGCCTCCATTCTTTTTCCGAGGTCCAGGATCATCTTCACTATCATTATTCTGAATTCTCTTTCTGGAAGATTTCCTATCTCCATTTTATTTAGTTGTTTTTCTCGGGTTTTATCTTGTTCCTTCATCTGGTACATAGCCCTCTGCCTTTTCATCTTGTCTATCTTTCTGTGATGTGGTTTTTGTTCCACAGGCTGCAGGATTGTAGTTCTTGCTTCTGCTGTCTGCCCTCTAGTCCAACAGCAATTCTTAATTTAAAAAAATTAAAAACGAAGAGACACAAGGGCAGTAAAACTAAATCAGTAACCGGACAGGCTCCTATTTGGATAGAAATTGGGTATTCCTTCTTACCTAGCAAGAAGGAACCAATCTAACCTGCCTTGCCTTACACTGTCATAGTTTTGGAATTGATAATCTATAAATTATAAGTTGGGAGCATAAAAATTTTAAAAAGAGGAAGAAGTGCAGGCCTGTGCTTAGTCTTTAGCAGGACTATGAACTTCCCTTTTCTCCAGGTTGTTATGTGCTCTGCTGTTGTCAGCACCGTCAGTGTGCAAAGAGGCTGCCCCACTACATTCTGCCACATGTCCACCAGCACAAGAAAGCCAGAGAAAGCAGGGCTAGAGCGCTGATGAAGAGTAACAGTGCACCTCCTCCAGTCACATCATGGAAGCCAGAGCAGACACCATGCTTAATGGAAGGACACCTACCAAACAGAGAAATGCTTCATCATGCGTCTGTGGTGTTCATTGCAGGAGACCTTTTAAATGGGTGGTTACTAAGTACAGTTTAAAAATAGTAAGGGGGCTTCCCTGGTGGCACAGTGGTTGAGAGTCCGCCTGCCGATGCAGGGGACACGGGTTCATGCCCCGGTCCGGGAAGATCCCACATGCCACGGAGTGGCTGGGCCCATAAGCCATGGCCACTGAGACTGCGCATCCGGAGCCTGTGCTCCGCAACGGGAGATGCCATAACAGTGAGAGGCCCACGTACCACAAAAAAATAGTAAGGAATCTTAATCCATCTGTTCTAAATCAAGAAAAATGACTGAAGGAAATTCTTATCATATTCTGAATTTATATTTTTGTAATGGGGGCTGTCTTTTGTACACATGGTTTGAGAGAAAATGTATGGATGACCTATAACTTGAACCCATTTTCAAATCTAAAATACAGAGCCTTTGAATTCATACCACTTTCACTTATTGTTCTAAACAGCAGAAAATAAGACAAATGGGGAAAGTAATTTAAAAAAGAGAGATTTCAGATAAAGAACGAGTTTCTAGCAAATGCCCAACAGTGGACCAGGCTGGACCAGGCTGGTTTCTAAATCACTAGGAGTGTGAACTTAAAACAGGACAGTTAGCCCCTGTCAGGAGCACCGGTAGAAGAGATTCCTGTCTTTCTGTGTCTTTAACTGTGTGCCTTTAAAAGACACTTTAACTTTAAAACCAACATTTAGATATTCTCCACATATCAACAGTTTTACAAAAGGTACATGTAGGCACAACAGAGCCAAAGGTAAGACAGTTTGAATACAAGCATCTACGTACAACAAAGTTAACAAAACCAAAGTGCATTATAGTCATTACATCAGGAAATAAATCAGCCTGGGGAAGACAAAGGGGAAATTTTATATGTATATATATATAGATAGATACAGATATATTTATATTTATATATTTATATATTCATATATATATGGTAGATGTTTAACTTTAGGAAATATATATATATATATATATGTGACAAAGTGAGAGAGTGGCATGGACATATATACACTACCAAAGGTAAAATAGATAGCTAGTGGGAAGCAGCTGCATAGCACAGGGAGATCAGCTCGGTGCTTTGTGACCACCTAGAGGGGTGGGATAGGGAGGGTGGGAGGGTGGGATAGGGAGGGTGGGGGAGGGTGGGAGACTCAAGAGGGAAGAGATATGGGAACGTATGTATATGTATAACTGATTCACTTTGTTATAAAGCAGAAACTAACACACCATTGTAAAGCAATTATACTCCAATAAAGATGTTAAAAAATAATGATAATAAATAAATAAATAAATATGGTCTTGTCTCTGGTGGAAAAAAAAGACAAAGACTATACAAAGAGAGGAAGAAAAAAAAAAAAAACTGGACTCATGCTGTGGGTGCCTCAGGAGGTGTAGAAAATAGAGAAGTCAGTAGATGTCTCCAAATCTCAGAGAGCAGCCTGCCTTCATAAAAATGGAGGAGAAAGTGAAAACATGAATCCAGCCCCTAAGAAACAAGCACACCGCTTGCACAGGTTTAGGGTTTAAAACGCAGGTGCCTGAGCTTAAGCAGATTTCGGGACTGGCTGGGAGGCAGCTTCAGTAACTGCAGATTTCTTTACAGTCAAGGTAGTCAGCTTTCTTTTAGGTCACTGTGCAAAGGAAGTCAGTTAGCCAAACATGGGTACCAATGCAGACCCACAGAAAGCTGGATATTTGCCAGTTCAACATGATTTGACAATAGTTTTAAGAAGTATTCTTTTTAAAAAAAAAGTTAAAGCCACACAGAATATTTTTACTTGATAAAACTTAGAATCAACATACAATACTAGTCTGCTTTTTACTGATTATTATAAATCTTTAGGAAAAAACCGTCATGACTTTCTTCAGTTCCATTTTCCTGCTCTTTTTCTTTTAGTATCTTAAAACACATTTTTTGCACAAATATTTTTTATTGAGGTAAAATATACATAACATTAACTTTACCAGTTTAAGCATTTTCAAGTGTACAATTCAGTGGCATTAACAACATTGTTATGCAACCATCACCACTATCTCCAGAATTTTTCCATTATCCTATATGGAAACTCTGTACCTGTTAAACAACAACTTCCCCCTTGCCTCCTACCCCTACCCCTGGTAAGCATTATTCTACTTTCCATTTCTACGAATTTGACTACCATACAAGTGGGATGTTGCAATATTTGTCCTTTTCTGTCTGGCTTATTTCAGTTAGCATAATGTCTTCGAGATTCATCCATGTTGTGGCATGTTTCAGAAATTCATTCCTTTTGAATGCTAACATTCCATTGTATGTATATACACATTTTGTTTATACATTCATCTGTCGATGGACATGTGAGTTGTTTCCATCTTTAGGCTATGTGAATAATACTGCTCTGATCATTGGTATACAACTATCTGTTCAAGTCTCAGCTTTCAATTATTGTGGATATACATGCAGAAGTCAATGTCTTCACTGCTGCGTGCAGGCTTTCTCTAGTTGTGGCAAGCAGGGGCTACTCTTCGTTGCGGTGCCCGGGTTTCTCACTGCGGTGGCTTCTCTTGCTGCGGAGCACGGGCTCTAGGCGCACGGGCTTCAGTAGCTGTGGCACGTGGGCTCAGTAGTTGTGGTTCGGGGACCGGGGATCGAACCCGTGTGCCCTGCACTGGCAGGCGGATTCTTAACCACTGTGCCACCAGGGAAGTCCTCAAATGGTAATTCTATGGTATATTTTTTGAGGAAATGCCATACTGTTTTCCACAGCAGCTGCACCATTTTTACATTCCCACCAGCAATGCACAAGGGCTGCAGTTTCTGTGACCTAACCAACACTTACTGTTTTCTGTTTTCTTTTGATAACAGCCATCTTAATGGGTATGAAGTGATATCTCATGGTGGTTTTGAGTTGCATTTCCCCAGTGATTAGTGACCGTTCCAGTTTCTTTTAAATGGTGTTTCAAAATACGTCTTCTTATTTTGTTTCGGTATCTCTTTCTATATGACAGAAATGTAGTCACTGCTCTAAGTAGATAATCATGAAATGCTCTGGGAGCTCTGAAAAACTTCCAACACACTCAAACTAAGAAGCCAAAGTTTCCATTATCTAGGTCTCAACCAGTGCCAAATCCCTGGGGCCTGGACATAAAGGGTACTTCCAAAAATTCCTTCCAGGTTCTTAAAGACGAGGTAAAACAGCCTTAAGCACAGTCCTCCTATATTGCCAATAATGTCTTTGTTGTCAAGGAGATTAACTAGCTAGCTGAGTGAGAGGAAAGCAGGATGGGCCCAGGGCTCTGGGGTCATGAGGCTGGTGCGCTGAGTCAGGTACTCCTACTCCTACCCGAGGCCTTAGTTGATCAGCTCCTGCTCATGCATGCACACGCGTGTGTTCACGTGTGCACACGTGCATTCTCTGGCACCCCTCCCAAAGCCACAGCCTAACAACACAACCCAGCAATAGAGTCAACCTCCTCATTATAAAAGTAACTTCGTAAACCTGAGACGCGAAGACAAATTCAGGCACTTAAAAGATCTTGGAATTAAAAGTCCTGCTGTGAGATAACTCCTTGAGAAATTCTCTGCATCTGGGTCCCTCTTTGTCTAGCCCGCCATGACTCTGCAAATCCTATAAATAATCTCTCCTTCCCTTCTTCATCTAAGCTAACCTAACTGTCTTTAGGCTGCCTGAGAAAATTTCCCTGTCACATCTTTTCTCTTCCTTTTTCTTTATTAAACTGTCCTCCAATTCACAGTCTTTAATTCCACGGGCAACATGCATACGCTGCAGACCCCTGTGTGCTAGAGGCTGAGCTTGGTGCTGGTGATACCATGACGCGAGCAGCAAGGACTCTCCATGGAGGATGTCTGCCTTCTCTGGGTTCCTACTTTACCTAAAATCCTGAAGTATCTCTGGGGGCTTATAACCACTCTTTGTTCACCTATAAACAGAGGGTCACTTATACTATAACTCATTGAAAAATAATGTGGTGCAATAAAAAGGCCATGCAGCCTTATAGGTCCTTGAGCAAAATCAAGCATCTCGGTGGCCTCCCCAGAAAAATGGTAATAATACCTTTCCTGGAAGCAGAGACCTGAACCAAACAGTCTTTTATAAGGAAATTCATCAAAGCCTTTCTTGGTAAGAACAACAACAATCAAAAAGACATAGACAGTCTTTTCTAAAAACTTTCACCCAAAGTCTCTATGCTAAAGAGGAAACTTTGATGACAGCTGATACCCTGTCTCTTCGGTAGTAGCTGTCATTACCGCTGAGTCTCCTGAAGAAGGTTTAAGGTGGAGTGACAACAGGGGACCCTAGAGACTCTGAAACTTCACGGCCAAACCAAAGACCAGAACAAAGCTGGAGACACAATATATACTACTACTGAGCCAGCAAGAACACTTGCCTCGTATCAAACAAGAGAAAAGGCCTGCTAACTTTTCATAGATGGCCAGAAGAGAGAGCCTGCAAGTCTAGTTCACCCTTACGAGGAAAACAGAATCTGAAGCTCAGATGTCAAAACCACCTTTGCTGTGTGTGATGAAATAAGAGAAAACCCAAGGGCAAAATGCAAACACGCACACCACTAGGAATCTCAACTAAAAATCTGTAACGTATGGTATGTGCCAGGCTTTGCAGTAAGAATTTAGGTATCAGCAACGGCTCACTTCCTACCGACAAGAACAAAATATTCACGTACTTTTATACAAACCAACCTTCCTGACCATACAGTAGTTCCCTCTGATAGAGCATTCTGGGCAGAGAGCAGGAAGCAAAATCCAGACAGGAAGTAGCCAGAAAGAAGAAACGGCAGAGCTTTCTGGCACTATCTTCTTGTAGAAAAAACAAGAAACATCACTCTTATGTTTTAATAAAATTACTTTAGAACCCAGACCCTAAAATTACTTATTAATATGGTTACTCACAGGGGGTGGGGGAGTTATAAATGAGTCTGTAATGTTTTGGCTCCATTCCTAGGATTTGCATAATCAAGTCAGCCCTAATTACAGACCACTAACAACTGCAGAATCAAATTCCCATCCCGAATGAAAAATTTTGACCTATTCCCCAGAGGTTGTCCTTTGAAGGCTTTTCTCACTTTGATGCATATGGATTTGCACTAATGGAAATTCTCTGTGAAAATTCCAACTTGCCAAAATGAGTCCATTCTTTCCACAAAAGAACGTTTAAAGAAAGTACAATGACTTTCAACTTACGAATGACAATACACTCAGAAGGAGAAAGTCTTTCCTTCTACCTGGCACCCATCTCATCCATATAAGATGAATCTCATATTGTCTTCATCATCCCTCCATCGAGAAAGGTAGGAAACACCTGGGGACTTCCTTCACATCTTTTAGAAAATGAGAACCTTATCTTAACTTCTCCCAGACCCCTGAGGGTAAAGAGAAAAATCACCTTTTTATAGTTCAGGAAGTCAAAATCCATGACTCCAGATAACAGGACAAAATACTTAGGATAAAGTTAACAGGTCAGATTTCATAGGTTCTTTAAAAATAAAAATTCATCATAATGTTGATGTAGATTCATCAGTTGTAACAAATGTACCACTCAGTGGGGATGTTGATAATGGGGGTTATGCACGTGTTGGGGGGGCAGGGGGTATGTGGGAAATCTCTGTACCTTCCTCTCAAATTGGCTATGAACCTAAAACTGCTCTTTAAAAAAAAAACTCTCTCTCTCTACACACACACACACACACACACACACACACACACACACACACACACTCTGCTTTAAAAGAAACTAAACTTTCTCAAATTTGTAGTAGTCATTACCACTTACAGAATGAAAATGATAGTTGGCTCAGTGACAAGAAGGGTGAAAGAGTCAGCAGCCAAAAAAAACACTGAGAAAACCCAGTAAGACTCCTGCAGAATTGAGTCCTCATAGAATTGTTCTGTCCTATATCAACCCCTAATCTCCCTCTAGCCAAAAACCCAACTAAGGGCAAACACATCATTAACCCATTCCACACACCAGATAGCTTTTTCTTATTTTAGTCACAGAAATGCAAATGCACTTGCTTAAGTAAAAGCTTTCTTAAAATGAAAGCTTGCGTTGTCTCCTTTTTTTTTTTCTTTACTGCCCCTGCCTTGTCTAATAAAAATGATTGAGTGTTTTGTTCTGTGACTCTTTAACTCCTAAGTGTGGGATATCTCATACGCAGAGAGTACTGCAATTGAGACCATTTATGAACAGAGCACATTAAATGTTGCCATGAGAATACCACAAACCAATAGGTATCACTTTTCTTTAACATTTGAAAGAGCACATGATTCCATGATATTAAAAAAAAAAGACAATATTGTACAACACAGGGAATATAGCCAATATTTTATAATAACTATAAATGGAGCATAACCTTCAAAAAAATTGTGAATCTCTATATTGTACGCCTGTAACATTTAATATTGTACATCTACTACACTTAAATTTTAAAAACAAAATAAATGGTTTTTTAATCCTATTTCAACCCTTTGGCTTTATTAGCAGCATAACAGAAGAGTTCTAATCCGAACCACCTATGTTTTCATAAACTGAACTCCAGTAGTGAAAGTATTTTATCACACCCTCCAAGGGCTAAAATTTAAAACATATTTGGCTTGAGGTAATTAAAAATCCATCTAGAATCTATACTCCATAAAGCATATGACATATCCCTGTATAAAAAAAAAAAATGAACTTTAGTTAAAAAAAAAAAGAAGAAGAAAGAAATCAAATGCTCACTCTCCAAGCAAAAAGTCACAAACTGGACGCAGGCCAGGAAAAAGCTGTACATGAAGGCAGCAAAGTGACTGCTCGGGCAGGTGGAACCTATCTGAGGATATGGTGGCTGCCTGGAGACCAACCAGAGGTGACCATCTAAAAAATTTTCCATCAAACACCACCATTTTCAGTTCTTTCTGATTAAGGATCAAAATAAAAGCTGCGGTAGCTGTTTCATTTTGATCATTTAGAAAGCCCCAAGTAACAGCTAAGAGATTTCTATAACATTGCCAGAGGGAAGGGGGGCAAAAGGAAAATTACACTCGAAATTATATCCTTCAGAGATCCAGTTAAGCCACTAATGTACAAGCCATGGGTGAGGAATTCATTTTAGGACTGATTACATGAACGTTAAATCACTCCATTTTTTTTAACCTTTCATATTTAAAATTTGGACTTTTTTACCCCTTATTCTTTTTTTTTTTTTTAACCCCTTATTCTTTACACAACTGAACAATGGTCCCAACCCAGGAACTTGAACTTGGAAATGGGAAATCTTCCAGTCTGAGCATTGAAGAGTGTCACTAACCCCTGTATAACCTCAGGCAAGTCATTACACCTCTCCATTCTGCCATTTCCCCACCTGCAAAAAAACAAACCACAATTCGTACTTCCTGTTGTGATGAAAAATAACTAGGGTAAGTCAAGCTCCAAAGAGACTTTCAACATGGTATATGACATTCACGCAACCAGTTTTGAAAGTCTTAGAAATAATCTCTTCCATTTAATCTATTTGCAACATAGAAAAACTTCCCATATAATCTATTAAAAATAATAAAGGAAAAGGCTTGACCCTCTCAAGTCATAGAGAATTATTCACTCTGGATAGCCTAGTTTTCTAGATTAATCTCCAAGAGGGCAGGGATTTTGTATTTTGCTTTGTAATATATTTTCAGCACCTAGAACAGTGTCCAGCACATAATAGGTGCTCATTATATATTAGATGAACAAATGAATAAAAGTTTAACCCTCATAAATGTGGGAATGCTTTTTATGTCAGCCATTTCAGGTGGAGATTTCTTTAAAATGTGTACTATAGTAGCACCCTCTCCTACCTTCTTTAAAAGATTATAAAGATAGTAATCGCACACTTTGCCGACAGCAGAAGGTCACCGTTATATACATCCTATACTTCAAAGATGTTCTTAGCATGCTTTAAAATACTAAATCACTCCAGCATTTTTTATGCAATTTCTCAGTTATTTTATGCTTTTGTCATTTTTCCTTACTTTCCCTCTCTGTTGGGTTATCATTTCTCCCTATTGTAAACAGCCTAAAATTGGCTGTTTCTGGGTTACTGCACACTTAAAAGGCAATCAACCACAGCAGTATGTCTCAAGTAAAAGCACAAGGCTCTAAGTGAGAGCCTGGGAGTAAAGAATCCTTAGACCTTGCAATATCTAGGTGTGCCTGATCATAAGCTCTGGTTTTCAGACTACTTCCTGACTCTCCACCTTATTTTGGATAGGTAAGAGGCCAGAAAGCCAAGTTCCAAAAAGGGCATTTTAAATGAACTTATGCTACTTCAGTACGACATTTCCAGGGGCTAAGAGGCGATTGTTCCACTAGGCAGGGTATCTGGAAATTATGGCCCCAGATAACTGGTGGTTATCTGAGTAAGCAACTGGTCTAGGGCTGGAATGGGGGTGTCCAAAACAAAACCCCTGGAGTGCAGGGAAGCCTGTCTGTCAGGAGTGGAAACCCCATTCTCGACACTGGGGTTCTGAGGGAGGAAGTCATTCCAGAAAAGGGAGGAGCTGAGAAAGAGTCATCAGAGTCGGGTGCAAGGTACACATGACAACTTAGGAACAAAACCAAAGCCCAGGGCTTCCCTGGTGGCGCAGTGGTTAAGAATCTGCCTGCCAATGCAGGGGACACGGTTTCAAGCCCTGGTCCGGGAAGATCCCACATGCCGTGGAGCATCTAAGCCCGTGCGCCACAACTACTGAGCCTGCGCTCTAGAACCTGTGAGCCACAACTACTGAAGCCCGCGCGCCTAGAGCCCGTGGTCCGCAACAAGAGAAGCCACCGCAGTGAGAAGCCCGCGCACCGCAACGAAAAGTAGCCCCCGCTCGCCGCAACTAGAGAAAAGCCCGCGCGCAGCAACGAAGACCCAACGCAGCCAAAAATAAAATTAATAAAATAAATAAATTTAGAAAAACGAAACAAAAAAGCCCAATTTTCCAACGTGACACAGCGTCCCCGAGTTCAGCTGAAGCTCCTTAAATCCTCAAAGCCAAATGGGACAGGACCTACAGGTAGGGGTCAAATGTCTCAGGTTGTGGCAAAGCTGAGGAACCCAGCAGATTATGTCAGGAAAACAGGGGCAGGGGGCTGCCAACCACCCCTTTCTCCATGGTCCACAGGCATCACCTTCTCCAGGGCCCCAGGGCAAAGTGGCCTCTGTGTTTGATATGCCCAAATGGGTGACCTATAAGAGGGCATTGCCAGTGGGTGATACAGGGGCAGGAAAACCTAAGGCACACCAAAGGGACAACTGGCTAGCCTGGAGGAAGCTACATATGTCTCCCAAACACCTATATTTGTCTCAAACATACTATATATGTCACTCAAACACTTCTCTACATGCATTACAGTGCAGTAACCTCATTTATTCCCTGAAATAACACAGTTCTCAACATGGCAGTTATGAATGATAAGCCAGAGGCTCTAGGGGCAACTTAGGAAGTCCTTCAAAGCCAGGCTTTAGCATACATACCATGAAAATCTACTGATCTTTTTGAGAAGGGAAGAGCAAAAGTGGAAGTAGGGGTTTGGAAAGATAAATCTGGAGGGACAAGCATTGGAGATGAATTGGGGCAGGGGAAGCAGGAGCAAAGAGATCACATAGGTGACAACAGTTATCCAGGAATAACGTGATGAAAGCTCTGACGATTTTCAACTTTGGGTGAGAAAAGAGAGGGAACTATTGCTTATTTCTGTGAACCAAGCAAAATGCTGG
Organism: Grampus griseus; assembly: GCF_964374135.1. Lineage (NCBI taxonomy): Eukaryota > Metazoa > Chordata > Mammalia > Artiodactyla > Delphinidae > Grampus > Grampus griseus. The sequence goes on along the minus strand of NC_139001.1, from coordinate 37,781,647 downwards.
TGTGTTTCACACTATCTCATTCATTCCTCACATTAAGTCTACAAGAGGAGTATATTATTCCCATTTTACAGATGAGGAAATTGAAAACCAGAGAGGTTGAAAAGAACTGCCACACAGCATGGGTGACAGGTGGGATTTATTCCAGAATGATCTGATTCCTAAATCCCACTCGCACCAAGTGATATACAGGAGACATGACAAGGAAGGAAAGAAGGGAGGGAGGGAGGGAGGAAAGAAGGGAGAAAAATATGGAGGAATGGAGTGAGGAGAGGGCCCTCTATGTCTGTGTGCATCTGTTTCATGTGAATCATCAGCCTGCACTGAGGAAACAGCCTGCACTGAGGCCTTCCTCGCATGCATTGCTTTCAAAGAACAGAGTGAGTCCATCAGACTGAAGCAGCTGATCCACAGGGAACCTCCCTAATGCCAGAGAACTAGCATTTTTAAATAGTATTTTAAATAGGAATGACCTAAAGCTCCCTATGTAACCTGTGGGTTGAATGCCCAGGGGTCTTAAATCAGGCCCCATCTTACAGGGTCTTAGATTAGTATCGGTTTGGGAAAGAAATGTGATTCTTAGATAAAACATCAATAAGAAATGCACATTAGAAAAAAATCCAACAGTTCCATGAAAAATCATTAAGCTTTGAGGTGCTGTTTTATTGATCTGGGTGCTACGTACACAGGTGCGTTCATGGAGATATACACTTATACGTGTTCTCTTCTATATGTATAGTATGCTTCAATAAAAAGTGTTAAAATTGTCAGAGCAGAGTAATAGTTTATCCTTGCCCTATTCGAATGTAAACTGGCCTTTTATAAGCAATAAAGCAGGGTAAGTTTGAATATGGAGATAGAAGCCATTCAGACTCCTCTCTCCGAATGGAGATCCACTAAGAGAAGCACTCTACTCACAACCAGAAGGCTGTTGCCTTGGAAACAGGAGCTGTAACTACTGCAATCACACCTCGGGAGCAAAGATTGCCAAGATCTATTTCAATTCTTAGATGCCTCGAGGAACCGCAGATGACTGTAACTATGGAAGACGGCCGATCTGTAGTAATGAAGAAGCGCATGCCAGAGTTAGAGAGACTGCAATAAAGAAAGGAAAAAACAGAGAGAGGCGGGGACGGAGGAAGGAGAAGATGAAATTCAAGTGCAGCAAGTAAAGCCCATCTAAGGACTGACTGGCTGCCAGGCTCTGGGATTCATTCATTTCAGTCAATCCGCCCTCTTTACCTTATGGTGACCTCACGGTACTACCTGCCAACCCCATGCCAGATGCAGGAAACGCAAAGCTGTATAAGACAGGCCCTTCTAGGGCTTCCCTGGTGGCACAGTGGTTGAGAGTCCGTCTGCCAATGCAGGGGACACGGGTTCGTGCCCCGGTCCGGGAGGATCCCACATGCCGCGGAGCGGCTGGGCCCGTGAGCCATGGCCGCTGAGCCTGCGCGTCCGGAGCCTGTGCTCCGCAGCGGGAGAGGCCACACAGTGAGAGGCCTGCGTACCGCAAAAAAAAAAAAAAAAAAAGACTGGCCCTTCTGCAGGGAAAGGCATGCTCAGAGAAGTGCTCCACTCGAGGTACCAGTGCCTGGAACAAAGCGGGGAACCAACTACCCTCAGCATGAAACGGGTGCTGGAGGCTTCAGAGAGAAAGTGGCATCTTTTTAAAACTAAAATTAAAAGAATATGTGGGAGTTCCCCAGGCTGGGGTCGAGGAGGAGCGTCTCAAGCCAAGGGAATGCAGGTACAAAGGACAGAGGCATGACACAGCCCCATTCTGCTTCTCAACAGGGTGGCTACTGCAGTTCTGGGTGGGACAACTCCCCTTTGAGAGAATGTCCCACACACTGCAGGATATTTGCCATCTCTGACCCTACCCGCTAATCCCAAACGTTACGATAACTAATGTAACGCTCCCTACATTTCTAAAGGTACCAAGGAGTGCGGGTGTGCTACTGCTCGCAGCTGAGAAGCCCAAGAACCTAGGAAAACAGATGCGTGGCTGGAGCAGGGGATGGGATGGGTGGGAGGGTGGGAGCTGAGGGTAAGGCGCAGGTGGGAACCAGAATGAAGGGCCTTGCATCCCTGCCAAGGAGTCAGACTGTCTGCCAGACGTGGAGAAGAGACAACAGATTCAAAGTAGTTACGTAGGAGGCCAAGCCCATAAGACTTGGCAGCTCACGGGCTATGAGGAGGTGGGGAAGAAGGAAGAATGGAAGAATAAAGAATAACCCCCGCAGGTTTAAGCTGGGCCAACTGAGTAAACAGTAGTGGCACTAACCAAAGGGATGACTATAAGAGTCCGAGCAGGGCTGGAGGGGATGGGAAGGCGAGGTGGAAAAGGAGTCTGAGGCACACAAGTGACATCCAGGCGGAAGGTCTAAGAAGTAATAAACAGACGAATGCTGGGGGGAGACATTTGGGCTGGAAGTAAGAGAAACCTTAGCCTTTACTTGCTAAGCCATTCCAAGCCATTCCTCAAGGGGCCCCCAGGAGGAGTGTTCCCCAGGTTGCTAAACAAGCCAGGGAGAGGGGCAACTGCAGGTGAAAAAGCTGAGTGCCTGGAGCCAGGCATAACTACGTGGGCAACACAGCAGAAACCAGGCACAGGCAGGCAGGAGCTAAGGAAGTAGAGCCAGCTGGCCAGGTGGAGGTGAGCAGACTAGAGATGGAATGACTGAATACAGGTGGTTTGGAACCAGCTCCCCGTTGCTGAGTGTCTACAGCCACCCTTACACACGAATCTTGGCACATGTTAGAACGGTGGCTTTCCAACTTATATGCCTGTGACTCACAGTAAGAAAATAATTTGACATCTGAACCCAGGTTAGACACACCACACCAGGGCTGGCTACACGGGCGTGTAAGCTGGGCAGCTGCACAGGGTCCCGCGCTCAGAAGGGCCCCCCTCTTGGTTACGCGCTCTGCTGTTGCCATCTTGAAATCTCCAGTAATTTTTTAACAAAAGGTCCCCCATCTTCATGTTGTACAGGATCCCGCAAATTATGAGGGCAATCTTGACACAAATACCTTTAACCAAAGTTTCATAAAACAGTATCTCCCAACCACATGCGATATAAAACTATATTTTCTATTTTATTAATGCAGTTTTTTTTCCCCAGACCATTACATTCACAACCCACTCATGGGTTGCAAATCACAGTTTTAAAATACTCTCTTGGGGTAAGTCAATACTAAAGGTTTGTTTGTTTTGTTTGTGGTGGTGGAAGGGGTGTGCAGATTCTTTTGAAAATTTATATTCTCTTTCCTCCACAAAGAATTTGAGGCAGTATACAGAAAATAGTGAGGGTAGCTGAAGACAAAGGAATGGCTGAAATTAACCAAGGGAAGCAGAGAGTCAGAGAAGGATTCACTGAGTTGGGAGGTGGGGCACTGAGGAGGAATGGTCAGAAAGGTAAAAGGAAAACTAAGAAAAAATAGGCAAAATCAAGGGAGCCAAAGAGCTTCCAGAAGGGAGTAGTCAATGAGGTCAAGAGCCCCAGAGAATATCAGGCTAAGGTGAGAGCTGCATCCTGAGGCCATTGAGAAGGAACTATATCAGTCCTGGGCCACGTGGGAGAAGCGTGAGTGCAGGATGCCAAGGGACCAGGAAGACAGAAAGCGGAGAAATCAAAGACAGCACACAAAAAGGAGAGATCAAGGAACTTGGAGGAAAAGCAGAACGGGGTAAATGTTTTCTTTTTAAGAATTCTGGGAGATTCAAGGGTGAGTAAAAATCTTCCAAGACCACCAACCATTCTTTCACTTAGAAGCCCTGCTCTCCACCATATTAAACATGTAAAAATATGCCCACCTCCCACATTAAATATACATTACTTTTATCTGCGTTATAACTATATATTGAGTTGAGTTGCAAGTGATTAGTTGACGTAAATGTTACGTTTTATAGGCATTTGATTAAACATGTATTACCTTTTTAATATTTATTTATTTGGTTGCACCGGGTGTTAGTTGCGGCAGGTGGGCTCCCCAGTTGTGGCATGTGAACTGTTAGTTGCGGCATGCATGGGGGATCTAGGTCCCTGACCAGGGATCCAACCCGGGCACCCTGCATTGGGAGCGTGGAGTCCTATCCACTGCGCCACCAGGGAAGTCCCCCAAAATAGATAACTTTTGATTTTAAAGTTTTCTTTCAGTATTCAAGAGGCCGACATAAACTCTTTTTTTTCCTGATTTCAGACATATTTTTAGGCCTTTGAAAAGCTCACAGGACCAAGGCTCATAATTCCTAAGGATTAACGAAGGCTGGATGTCTCTGGGGCTTAAGGAAAGAAGTCTGGAGAGACTGAAGAAAGATGAAGAGAAAAACAAGTCAGGAAATACAAGAGGGAATGGACTGTGATAGACACAGAGCTGCTACAAAATGGTCAGAAGAGGCCGGATAACCCCATTTTTTTTAATGGCAAAGTCAGTGAATAAGCAATCCAAGGAAGAGAAACAGAGAAGGTCAATGAACGTATAAAAAGCTGCCTGCCCTCCTCAGCACTCAGGGAAACTTCCATTTTTCACATATTGGATTGGCAAAATGTTGCAAGACTAAAGACCCCCCTAGAGCTAAGGGGGTTATGGGGAAGCAGGGCCTCCGAGACACTGCTGGGTGGAGTGTGCATTGCTAGAACTTCTGCAGAAGGTCATGGTGGCAGGCTCCAGTAACGGATACCCCCAGGATACGAGTCTAACCTCCTCACATGCACCACTCACTGCAGGTCTGTCTCCCTGGTCCTGTGGTCTTGGCATAAATTACCTCCTGAAAGAGGCCTTTGCTCTAATATGGAATCTTGCTTTATTTTACTCAGAGCCCTTATCTCTGCTATTTCCTACTTTATGAACGGCTTTACCTGTTTATACATAGCTTCCCCACCACCACAATGTAAACGTCTAGAAAGCAGGGAGCACCTCCCTCCCTCCCCCTTCCCCCTACCCTTTCTCTCATTCACCCCCTATTCCCAGCTCTGAGATGCCTGGAGAAGCACTATTTGGACTAACAATTTTCACTGCAGCATTGTTTTAGTAACAAAAACTGGAAACAATCTTGAAAGCCCATCAATAGGGGAAACGGTTGAATAAATCATGACACATCCACACTATGGAATATTATGAAGCTAGATACTGACCTGGGGTGGGAGGGATGTCCGTAATATATTGTTTTGTGGATAAAGCAATTTATAAAATATTTAGAATCATACTTTCATTTAAAAGGAAAGGAAAAACCCATGTGGTCAGTAGAGTTGCACATGTTTGAATAAGCACAGGGAAAGGTAGGAAGGGAAATGTACACAGTGTTAATACTGATAGCCTTAAGGGTATGATGGCATTGGAGTGGACAGGAGATTTCATTGCTAACGTGAGCTTATATTTTGTAATTTTAAAAAATTAAACTATTTTAAAAGAATTCTGGCCTCAAGAATATTAAACTATCGTACTTTGTGTTTATTCCACCTGCTGGGGTTAACAAGGCTGACCACCCTAAGGGTTCACTGGACTTGCCTACGGCCAACCTCGTAGCCTAGTCATCTCCCACTTGATTTGTGAAAAAGCCAAAATTATTCCAACACCCTGTAGCAGAAATGTCTTGCCTTTGATTAAAGACCGTAGTTCCCCCTGGGGGACCTGGAAATAATCTGAAAGTCTTTTCAATGGGCCACTGAGAGTCCAAACCGAAGGTGCCCAGCAAAGAGAGAGGAAGAGAGCAAAGGGTGGAGGACCCGGCCGGCACACCTAGTGGCCAGAGCTTCCTGTGTGCATGTCAGGTTCCCAAGGCAGCTGCCAGCCACCGATTCTCTACCTGGCTGGAGACTGGGAAGTGATACTGTATCTGGAAGGCCCGAGGCACTCTTTTCAAGAGGCCCTAAATCAAAGGTCCTTGTCTCTGCCAAAAACAACCTATAAGGAAAATCTTATCACAAAACAAGCTCTCCAGCACATCAAGGATTTTTCTAATTAATTCCTTAAGCTGATCAAGTGATAAAGCTAGATATTTAAAAGGACTCAGATATTTCTACCTCACTGTGCTAATCTACCTGTACGCTACTCAACCATGAAAGAAACAGTATGAATGGAAGAGGCTTTAGCAGCTCACCTGTCCCACACAGCATGGGGCACGGCACCTCACATCAACCAAATGAATGGGACTGAATAAATGAAAGAATGGAGCTTCCCTGGTGGCGCAGTGGTTGAGAGTTTGCCTGCCGATGCAGGGGACACGGGTTCGTGCCACGGTCCGGGAAGATCCCACATGCCGCAGAGCGGCTGGGCCCGTGAGCCATGGCCGCTGGGCCTGCGCGTCCGGAGCCTGTGCTCCGCAACGGGAGAGGCCACAACAGTGAGAGGCCCGCGTACCACAAAAGAAAAAAAAGAATGAATGAGAATCATCACGCTCACGTGGACATCACTGAGGGGACCTGACATTTAGAAGGCCTAGAATCCAATTGTCACTGAGATACTAGGTAGGTACTTAAACCATGGAAATTAGTGAACATTCTCTCAGCCTCAGTTTCCTCATCTATGAAATGGGAATGATAACTGTGCCTCTCCTAGGGCTACTGTGAGACACAAATGAGGATATACATGAAAGCCTGGGGTAGACGGAGGTGAGCTGCCCAGATCCCCCTTCGGGGAAGGACTTGCCTCCCAACTATGGGTAGTGTGATCGTACAAGGCCTCCAGCCACCCGCTCCTTCAGGGTCTTCCTCACGGGCAGAGAGATGCCTCCCGTGAGATCACGCCCTCCCTGTTGGGCCTGAGACAATCTGCATCTAGTGACTGAGGCCCAGCAGTTCTGGCCCAAAGCAGGACACCATGACTGCAAGTACTCACCCCAGGGTTTCCCACCAAGTTGGCTGAGGCCTTCTCAACCCCTTCCTCTGCCCAATCCTGCTTCTTTCCCTTCCTGGGTACCAGTTTCTAATGAGCATCTTCCACCCCAAATTCCATGCATCTGCTTCCAGAGAACCCAACCTGCAACAAAGCCCTTTGGCTGTCTACAGTACCTCACAGTTTCCATAATGTGACAAAGAGCAAAGGCCAATTCTGGTTTAGGAAGAAAAAAATATATCATGCTCACAAACTTTTTTTTTTTTTTTTTTGCATATGTGCCATTTATTTCAAAGTATTCCAAGTCTGGTAATTCATTCATATTCACCACATGTGTACACAACATCATGTCCCGGGGCCAACCTGCTGGGGGCCACAAGGGCTCTGTAATGATCATAGTTTAGGGCTGATGTCTATCTCCTTGGTGTGGCTCTTGGTGGGGTGTCATGTCCCTAGAGGCTTTGGAATTGGGTAAGCAGCTTTGGGTTGTTACACTGATTGCAGGGCTCTGCTGGCATTTGCGGATGGGGAAGCAGAAATGCTAAATGCCTACAATGCTCCAGAAGGTCCCTCTTGATAATGGATTGTCCCATGTCCCACACGACTTTCAAAACAGAGAACAAAAGTTTGTATCATCATCTGAATCTAGATCTCAACTCTACATTTCATAAAAATGTTTTGTTCAGTTTTAAATACACTGAATTTTCTAAGAATTCAATTATCCTATAAATCGAGGAAAAGGTGTACTTTATTCTATTAAGGACTTTACCAAGAGTTTTTTTTATCATCTCCAAAAGTCATGACAGTTTCAGGAGTGTCACTTACGATTATTGAGTCACCTCTATAACATACCTGTGTTGGTATTTGTAGCTATCTTAGTCTTAGTGATAAACATAAAGATTTATTTAGCCTTTATTTCTAAGGTTTTATATATGATTTCTGATAATATTCAATTGAATTAGTCCTTAAATCCAAACTGATTTATTATAAGAGCAAATATCTCTCTCATTATGTCTTCTAATGTAACTGTGCACATATTGAAATACAAGCTATTTTATTATGAATTATTTTCATGTTACTTCTCTATATTCCAGTTAGAGGCTTATGTTGTTGTTGTTGTTTATACTGTGTGTAAGTGAGGCCTATTATCTGTGAGTTTCATTTCAGGAAGTAAAGAGGATGTTACAAAATATATAAAAGGGGATGTTAGGTTTGATGGCTTATAGAATTGATTCTAAAACTGGGGTGTGAGACCCACCCTCAGCAGAAACATCTGTGGCGTTCATAAAAAAATCAAGGTTCCGGGCTTCCCTGGTGGCACAGTGGTTGAGAATCTGCCTGCTAATGCAGGGGACACAGGTTCGAGCCCTGGTCTGGGAGGATCCCACATGCCGCGGAGCAACTGGGCCCGTGAGCCACAATTACTGAGCCTGCGCATCTGGAGCCTATGCTCCGCAACAAGAGAGGCCGCGACAGTGAGAGGCCCGCACACCGCGATGAAGAGTGGCCCCCGCTTACCACAACTAGAGAAAGCCCTCGCACAGAAACGAAGATCCAACACAGCCAAATATAAATAAATAAATAAATTTATTAAATAAAAAAAAAAATCAAGGTTCCTAGGTTCCAACCCAGATTCACCAGAGTGTCCTCTGGGGCTAGAACCCAGGAATCTGTATCTTTTCAAAGCTCGTCAGGTGATTCTGATGCTCATCCAGGCTGTGTAGCCAGAGCTATGGAGGAGAGTGGGGACACCAAGCCATCACCTAGCCTGGAGGTGTAACCATAACATTAGGCACTTAATCGGCAAATGTGTACTAACAAAGTGCTACGGGAATTCAAGAAAGGGAGATGCTAGCCTGGGGGAGGTGTCTTGAAGAGGGCGCACCGGCGTGGGGATCTGAAAAACAGTGATCCCTGGAGCCTCATCTCTGGGGAGCATCACTGCAGGAGCCCTTTACATAAAATTAGCTCTGTCAATACTCACGGCTACCCTCTGGGTAAATATCATTCCTGTCCAGGTCTTTCAGAAGAAGATACTGAGGCCCAGGGAAGTCAGGTAACTTAAGGTTTCAACTCAGCTCTTGCAGCCCCAGAGGACAGGGCTTAACCATCCAGCTAACACTTGGGACCTGGCCCAGGGGAAAGGAGGTGGGTTTGGGGGAGGGCCCAAGGATTTTCAAGAAGGATGATTTCTATTCAAAAGCTGCATTTCCATCTTGCTATCTGCCTTGTCACCAACATTCAGGATGGCAAAAGGATATCACCGTGATGAGGGATTCTGAACACGTATCATTCACATAAGGCTGGAAACACCCTAGGAGAACAGGCATTCAGCAGTCACCACGCTAATGAGCCATGAAGCACAGAAAAGTAACTTGATTGAGGCAACAGCAAAATGGGAGGAGGCTCAGAATGAGAAGCTCTCTGGTTGCTTCCCTGATCTAGCAACAGCACAAAGCAGCTTCCGCTTAATCAATTCCCACCTAACCAGGGGGCCGTCGTGGCCCCGTCTCCCAGAGCTGCGAATCGGCCTAATAGTGAGTGACTGCAGCAATCAGCAGGGCACTGGTGGGAAGGGCGGGGGTGGAAACATGCTCGGAGGAAAAGCGATTGGCTAGTGCTAAGGGGTTAAGTGGTTTTTAACTATCGCTGTTAAATTGCAAGTGCTAAGCTTCCCCATTCTAACGCAGAAACTGTCAACAATGAATAGAAATGAAGATGAAATGCATCCGGTTGTTCTTATTCTTACATCCTAGGTGTGCATCCAGGTAGATACAAAACTTACTTTTTAACACTTCACAGGGAAAGATCAAGGCTCTTCGTAAGCCAAGCCAAACGTTTCTCAAACTCAGACACTGGGAAGTTCGCATGCGTTTAGAATCACTTAGGGAGCTTGTGAAAACACAGATGGCTGGCCCACCCCCAGAGTTTCCCACTGGGTAGATCCTAGGTAGGGCCCTAAAATTTACCTTTCTTAACAATTTGCAGGGGGTGCTGTTTCTGCTGATCTGGGGACCACACTGTGAGAACCACTGGAAGAGGGGGTGGGAGAACGAAGGAGCAGCTGAAGGGCGGAGAGGGAGCGAGGTGATCTCAGCAAGCGACCGAGGGTACCCTTAATAACACAGGGAAGCTTCCATGTACTCTTTAAACCAATGATTTGTCATTTTGTTTAAGAATAAAGAGGCTATAACCATAAGCAATAGCATAATGGCTGCCACATGTCTGTGGAGAATGAGGACGAAATGGCAAGGAAAACAGTGGAGGCCTGCACTTTTCATAGATGTGAAAAGAGATTGGCTAATCAAAGGGGAAGTCAGAATACGTCACCAGGGACAAGAGGTCCCAGATCCAAGATAGCTGAGTGGCTACTTCTCTGTCTACAGGACTCTAAGGAAAATTCACTGGTTCTACATTGCTCCTTCCCAGTGTTGACCTATGTTCCCACTATGACTGATAACCCTGGGTCCCCAGTTGGAAGAGGACCAGGCTTCTGCAATGAATGAAATCTTGGTCTGACCGAGATTCAGCACCCAGTGGCAAAATCAAACTTCAGGTTCTTTTGGACCAGCCTTCACCAACCTGGCAGAGGCGATGCAGGTAGGGCAGGACCAATTATTCCACGTATCACCATGGGCAATGAGGATTTCTCCTGCTGAGCTGGTGCAAGACTAACACCAATGTACCACACCCCATTCCCACAGCTCCCCAAATTCCAGGTGCATTGTCTGGAGACCAAATGCTTCTGGAGGAAGATTTCCAATCAAAGCACTACTTTGTGGCCCCAGCTTATATTAACCAAAAGACCAAAGGCTCTCTGCCCATCAGCTCTTCCCCTCCATCCTCTTCCCTTCCCTCAGGAAGGGCATGTGGGTCAGCAGCAAGCAAGTGCCTCAAATCTGCGAGGCAGAGACCCTTGGCCTTGGAAACATTCGGAGCAGAAACAGGTGGTGTGCTCTGGAGCCAACATTCAAGAGAACGAATGTACCTCCTCCACAACTCTAAGAATCCCTCCACATGGAATTCTCATTTGCATTGCATGCAGTCAGCGGTTCTCCAGTTCTTCCACATCCCTTCAAAGACTAGGCTCTCATATTGTGTGTCGTGAGTAGATCAGGCTAAGAGGGTTTTTTTATTACGGTTTCAGGTTGGATAATATTTCATGACTGCAGGGCTGAGCTTAGCAGTGATGTATTTAAGAGTCGATTGCATATCCATCATTCAGCCCACACTTCGAGGACTGATATTGCCTCCTTGGATTTATGAGAAGCTGGTAATAAAAACATTTCCCTCTCCTAACAAGATCATGAGGGTCAGTTCCTGATACAATGCCAGGGGGCCCACCTGCATACAATAAAAATGCATTTCTAACTGAGCGATAGCTCAAGAAACACACAGTCAAGGCAGTAAATAAGCCCTTGGTGCTCTACATCGTGGTTAGATTATTTGTCCTAAAACACTACTTTACACACATCACAGCCCTGATCAAGTCTTCCACGGCTCCCCATGGAACCCAAACTCCTCAGCGTTTTTCCTGGGGCGCTGCCCATTCTCTCCAATCCATCTCCCACAGTCACCAATGCAAACGCTTGGCTTCAGCCAACTGATGTCATTGCTCCTGAAAACCCAGCACAGAGCTTCCTTTTTCCTCTTGCTTTGCTGACCTCTGTCCCAAATGACCCCTTCCTCCTTCTTCCCAGTTTGTCAGGCTCCTACCATGAGGCATGTAAAAACCAGCCCAACACTCATATCCTCCACAAAACTGCATTTCAGGAAATGTCCTGCCCTGGATCTCTCTCTCTCCCTGAGTTACCATGACAGTAATCAGCTGGCATTGTACGTGCTGTGCATCGTGGGTTTCTTATTCCCTTATCCCGGAACCCGCCCCAGGTGGATGGTGCAGCTCCTGGGCACAGCTTCCCGCACCGACTTCCCCAGCATCACCTGCTCCCCTCACACAGCGGATGCTCACGAGAGGTCTGCTGCCCTCACTTTTCAGCAATCACCACTATCTGGGTCCTCCCTGGGGCTTACGGTTTATGAGATACTTCTGTCTGTAAATCATCTTACTTCTCTTCCTCGCTGTCCCATCACTGCCCTCTCTTTTGGCCCGAGCATGTGACAGGACTGCCGATTCACTCTGTCCTTAGGGCTGTCAAATAGCTTAATGAGTGTTTAACGAAAGAATCCTAAGAGGCGACTGCCAGGTCGGAAAATCACCCTGGGTCCCACAGGGCCATGTTCGGTCTGCAGACACGAAACAGGCAACACAAGGAAGAGATTAGCATAAAGAAAAAGTAGGCTATGGCTCCTCTCCACCTCCGTCAGCAATCCCTCTAAGTAACAAAAAAGAAAGCAAGCATCTGGACAGTACCTGGGCAAACACTGCTGAGATGGGAAAACTGTACGTGAAACGAAAGCACAAAGGCTTTGTAAGGGGCAGATTTAGCTCCCCGCCTCCAATCACCAAAACTCAAGAAGAAAACTAGCAGTTTTCACTCAGCACATCTGTTTTCAGTTACCTGTGCCTGAACCACAAACTTAACAGAAATGGGGAGATCTCGAGCTGACTCCACCGTTTCAGGTCTGTAGGGGCGGAGTGTGGAGGCTTTGAGCAACAGCTAGACAACATCCATGGTCCTCACTGAAGACAGTGTGGTGGACCAGGAATTGTGCTGTTGATTTGATTGCTGAAAAGGTAACAGCTGCCCAGGGCTATAGCGGCATCACTTGAGAAACACAGCTACCCATGTTAGTCAATCACTAATTAAGAGATTAATCTTACCAATTAACAGTCACATGTTACCAATCGATACCCAACATACTTAGCCTTTCTTTCTCCATTACAGTAATCCCCCTACCCGCTGTTTCGGTTACCCAAGGTCAACAGCAGTCGGAAGACATTATAATGGAAAATTCCAGAAATAGACAATATGTAAGTTTTGAATTTTACATTGAGCGCCATTCTGAGTAGTGCAGTGAAATCTAGCACCATCCGGCTCTGTCCTGCCTGGACATGAATCATCCCTTTGTCTACGTATCCTTCCAGCTAGTCACTTAGTAGGCATCTGGGTTATCAACTGTCACAGTATCGCAGTGCTTGTGTTCAAGTAACCCTTATTTTACTTAATGATGGCCCCAGAGCAAAGAGTAGTGATGCTGGCAATTCAGATATTCTCTTATTGTGCCTAATTTATAAAATAAACTTTATCATAGGTATGTATGTATAGGAAAAAACATAGTCGGTACTACCTGCAGTTTCAGGCATCCACTGGGCGTCTCGGAATGTATTCCCCCCCGTGCATAAGAGGGGACCACTGTATTCTATGTTGCTACTACCTTCCTAAATCTCTCCAGCTAAGATTGTGGTTTTCTTTATATAAAGTCTCTGACTACTAGAATGTTCTTTACCCTAAAGTCTTAAGCCCTGGTTCTATGCACAACACTGTCTCTCTAAGCTCATAAAAATATTTCCAAAATAATATTCCCTTCTTTTCGATGAACTGAGGATACAGAGTACTGTCCACAAGTAGATGCTGAAAAACGGGAAAGGTAATTAATGGGGTTCCTCCTTTGATAAAACCCTTCCACATCTGGTGCCCATTTAAGTATAAGAACACCGATACCACCGAGCTACTCTTTGAAACAGTGCAACACTAGAAATCTCTCCACACCAAAATCTAAACCCCTCCCTTATCAGACAGCGCCCTGACCTACTCCAGCCAGATGCAGTGCCCAAGCCTTACCTTCCCCTGCCTATTGCTGTAAAATGGTTGCAAGAGGGAAATGTAATTTTAAAAATCCACTTTGGTAACAGAAATTCCAATGACTTCACTGTTACATTAAACTTTTTAAAGAAACCATCCCATAAATTGTTAAAATATATTATTAATATATATGATATTATACTAAAATATATGTTGATTTGATAATTATTGTCATCCAGGTACTTAACCTGTCACATTTTCAACAGTTAGATTTCTATTAAGACTACGATTATTTTGGATTTACTACATCACGCTAGCGACAGTTTCACTTAATTTTTACTTGAATTGCTTTATATGCGAACGTGGAGATTAATACTGAAATTTCAGTACAACAGGTATTGAAAGACATATCAAAGTGCTCTGCCCACAGACTGGCGTAAAATTTTATAGGACTCAATAAATATTTACTGGTGGAAAATGAATTGTATTCCATTTTGTTTGTTCCTAGGGTAATTCATCGTAATGGGTTTTTTTAATTTAATAGGCCTCACTGTAAGGAAATCTTAGTTCCTGGAACTAAGAGCCTGCATGCCACGCAGCATGGCCACAAAAAAATTAATAAAATAAAATAAAATAAGCTACCTATATCCAAATGCCAGATTCATCCTCAAACTCTTAAACATACACTGCCACACACCCTGTACCAGCCCAATACTATAAACTGCCAAGTTCGGCATTCAAGATGCACACACACCATCAACAACCGCCCCTCACTGCAGCCTCTTCTCTCTAATGCCTCCAAGTAAAGACTTTCATTGGAAAACATGGTAGAGGGGCTTCCCTGGTGGCGCAGTGGTTGAGAGTCCGCCTGCCGATGCAGGGGACGCGGGTTCGTGCCCCGGTCCGCGAAGATCCCACATGCCGCGGAGCGGCTGGGCCCGTGAGCCATGGCCGCTGAGCCTACGCGTCCGAAGCCTGTGCTCCGCAACTGGAGAGGCCGCAACAGTGAGAGGCCCGCGTACCGCAAAAAAAAAAAAAAAAAAAGGAAAACATGGTAGACACTGCAGTTTCCATATTCGTATCAGAATCATTTTAGAGGGTTTTAGACAGAACACCTTTAGAACTAGCACCTACCAGTAAGTCTCATAGTATAGAATATATTACCTAGGGGCTGGTGCCTTATACGAGGGCTGCCAATGGTTTTCCAGTTTCAATTACGTGAAGTAATTACCAGTTGGTGATGTGGAAGAAAATGAATAGAAAGTCGGACAACTATCTCCCCAAAAGGTCCAGGACATTGTCTCTTTGCTGGATTGAGGGGTGCAGGGAAACTAAAACTGAAGTGCTTTCGTAGAGTTTACAATCTTGAAATATCTACATTTTACTCTGGAGAAAATAAAGCATCAGGCCTTATATGAACAGGCATGTAACATGTTCATTTGGTATGAAATCATCTTCCAAAGTACTTCCAAAGGTGGACAGACATCTATACCTAGTGACATTAAGAGATGGAACTCACTTCAGTGAGATCCATTTGCAAACAATATCAAAGAATTGCACACGCAGAACGAACGGAGGTCTCCCAGGCTTCTGACAGGCTACCAGGATTCCTTGGAGTTTCCCCTGCATTTTGATCTAGCCGTTTCCAACTACTGTCCCTCAGGCTACCCGTGTTCTATGACCAGGTCCAAGTTGCCTCACCATGAAAATCAAACAGTGGAGTCTTTTTCCCAATTCTTAGAAGGAAAAAAAATAATTTTATATAGTGTCATATAGATATATGACATTTATTCTTTTAAAGTTTTCCCATTAATTTCTCTAAAATCTTAGCACCTACCACCACATGATCTCACAAGAAATGAAGGCAACATATACTCAAAAACTACATGTGTGTATTTAAACAAAATTCTAGAAATGATTGTTAAATTTTAACTACTTACAATAGAAATATATTTTCTTCTAGTTGAGCAGCGTCTTTTCCTTACGACAGAAGCGGTGATTTTCCAATTTTGTGGCACTCTGAGCAATGCACACCTCGAAGCCCACCCAGGAGCTTTAACCCCTGAACAAATATATCACTCACTAGTCTCTAGTGAAATCCCTAGGCCCACCTACAAACATTCTGCAGGAAGCGATGAAAAGTTAGGGAGTTTGAGTTGTGCAAGACCTGTAGGCCCTGGTGAGTTCCAGTTGCAAGATGTCCATCAACTAGTTCCACAAATCCTCCTGCTGTAGGAATGCATCTGGAACCATGGAAGCCAAGAGTCAGTCAATGGAGCATGTGTGATTCCATAAAATGCTACCTGTGGCATCAAGCTCCCCTCTGCTCCTCTTCTGGGGAGTGATCCATACACAGTAGCCTGCCTGTGATGGAGCAACTGGAGAAACAGGATCAAAGTGTAGGAAGCCAAGGGTTAAAAGTGACTTGCCAAACTATGGGAAATATTCTAGTTGGATGTTGGAGCTTTAATGCTTGGCTCTAATGAGGTAATGACTCTCACTCCTTCCTCATAAACATGCTAAGTAGATTTTTACTTTCTCAAGAAACTAAATCCTTCTGTGACTTTATGACTTACTTCCATAACGAAGAGCCTCTTAAGCTATTAACAGCCTAGTGTCACAGCCCTAAAGACTTGGCCTGTTTGTTAGTCTCAGATATGCCCCCCATCACAAGTTCCTGCAAAATAAACCCTGGTTAAACAGATTACAGAAAAACAAAAAGGAAAGAAAACACAAAACCCCATTTGTGGCTGACAAAGAACCTGTACAGAGCTTAATGAAATGAATAAAATAATACAGTATCAGATGCTTAAAGAAAAGAAGAGACGTCGATGTGGTCACCTCTTGGACGAAATCAAGGCTGCCAGTTTTATCACTGGGCACTAGTGGAAGTGATTCAACAATACCACCTCCCACACTAAATGCCTGAACCCCAGAGCTAATTCTGGGTGCGTCTGATAGCACTACCACCCCAATTTACAGAGTAAAGGAGCAAGCCGGACAATTATTTGGCACAAGGAAGAGAACTCTTCCATTCGGTCATTGTAGCTGGCTGGCCAACATAGTCGTTTGCTACTCTACAAGAGTTCTCCATGACACTGTCAAAGCACATTATCCTTTCCAAACGTCTTTTGCCTCAATAGAGTCCGTTTCCACCTTGCAATAAAACTGAACATATTTCTATTTAATACTAGTTCTCTCAATCTGAAAGCAATCTCTTTTTATTTAATCAAAGATCTCCCTTAATGCTATCAAAATGGCAACCAAAGTTGGTGTAAGAATTCTTCAAGGAGTTTTTAAGGAAAGAATCTCTTTCTACTTCCTACACCTTGATTTTTTTTTAATGCTTCTCCTTACTTCTCCTAGAAATATTTAACTTGCCTTTAAACAATGTAAAGTATGCTTTTGCTTGCGAAGCTGAACATTTGGTTTTTATCTGAACTGTTAAAAAATATGTAACTTTGGTAAGCATGAAAAGGCCACCGAATGGAAACAGTCTAAGATTCCTTAAAGTTCCCAAATTCTCTTATTCTATTATTTCTTTTTTAAAAAGAATCTATCCAACTATATGACATTCCAGAAAAGGCAAAACTATGGAGACAATATAAAGACCAGTGGTTGCTAGGAGTTAGGGAGGAGGGATTAATGGGCAGAGCACAGAGGATTTTTCGGGTAATGAAACTACTTTGTATGATACTATAATGGTGGACGCCTGTCATTAAATATTCGTCAGAACCCACAGAACACACAACACTGAGCGTGAACCCTAGGGTAAACTATGGACTTTGGGTGATAATGAGGTGTCAGTCCAGGTTTGGGGATTGTAACAAATGTACCACTCTGTCTCCAGATGTTGAGAGTGGGTGAGGTTGTACAGGTAGGGGACTGGGAGTGTAAGTGAACTCTGTACTTTTTGCTCATTTCTGCTGTGAACCCAAAACGGCTCTAAAAAATAAAACCTGTTTTTTGAAAAAGAAATAACAGTACTGAATATCCTAAATAATGTAACAGTATGTATCCTCCAACTGAAAACAATGGGTAGAAGAGTTGAGGAAGAGGTTCAACCTCCTGCAGCCAGAAAAGGAAAAGCCGCTGGGCTGTCGGGCCTGCCGTGGGACATCACAGAATACCTGGCAGAGAGGATGTGTTTCTGTTTGGCCTAGAGATGAGCGAGAGAGGAACCAGCAACACTAGTCATCAGAGATCAGCATTCTCTCTAAAGAACCATGTTTGATGCTGCTGAAACACTGCACAGAAAAGCCAGATGAAGCCATTCGACATATACGTACAACAATACATCATTTTTAATTTTATGTCTAGTTATTTCACCTCATTTCTGGTAAAGTAACTGCCCAGATATAATATCTATTTCCAACTTAGGGAATCAGGGGATTCGATAGCTCATTCCAAAACTGACAAACAAACCAAAGTAGCTGTCAGATGTCCTCCCACAAGCAGCCGGTTTGCCAAAAATCATTTATAAGAGCAGGATCTGGGTCTTTAAATATAAGAAATGAGCTTTCCAAGACACTGAATTCTAATTAATTTTAAAATTTAATGAGAGGGGCTTCCCTGGTGGCACAGTGGTTGAGAGTCCGCCTGCCGATGCAGGGGACGCGGGTTCGTGCCCCGGTCCGGGAAGGTCCCACATGCCGCAGAGCGGCTGGGCCCGTGAGCCATGGCCGCTGAGCCTGCACGTCTAGAGCCTGTGCTCCGCAGGGGGAGAGGCCACGGAGGTGAGAGGCCCGCGTACCGCAAAAAAAAAAAAAAAAATTAATGAGAAACACCATTGCTAACATCCCATGATTATTATGGCACAGAGTGGAATATGAGGAGGGGTACTATACAGACACCAGATTCAACACATCTGAGAGGAAGGCTTCCCAAGCGTCAAATAAAGTTTCACATGTCGGAGGGATAAGTTGTCCAAACATCCATACACATGAAACCGACTTTTCATCAAGGATCTAGTTACTAGAATTATCTTTCAGAAACACAGAAATCATGAAAGAAATGTTATTTGGGTGAATTAGTTTTAAGTATCTTTTAAGTGAGAATTTATCTAAAGCCCTATTACATATCCCTCTACCTTACCTTCAAAAGTTAAAGTTTTAACACATATGAGCCTAGTGTTTCAAAATTGCAAGCACAAGCTTTCAAAGAAGATCTGTATTGCCTATGAGAGTTGACTAATGTGTCTCATTCACACTTGAGGCGACCTGGTGACCCAGCTGGCCCACTGATGGGACTCCAGGGGGGCACAGGAATGCAGGTTGCCCCCCAGGACGACATCAGCTCTTCTAGGGCTGCCTCTCTAGAGCTGTGACTTCACGTAGGGTCCCTGCACCCCCTGGAGCACAGGAAGCCTTTGTGAGGGGTTTGCAGACACAGGCTGTGTGTGGGAATCGCGATCCACAGCCTCAGCTTGCAAATGTCCACCTTCCTAAAAGGCATCGGTTCAGGAGACCTGCTGCTGCTTTTTTCACACATCTCTCCTGGGGAGCTTTCTTCTCCCACGTGACAAAAGGTAGACTTACCTCTCCGCCATTCTGATTCTGACCAAGGGAACTGCCCGCAAGGTGTTAAACGTGCTGGTGCCAAAGAAAGGGCACGTTCAAAATACTACAAGTCAGGAGAACTTCCTTTAAAGAACATCTGTATCGTCCGAGCAGTAAGTTACATTCTCCACAAATACTCAAACTAATTTTTTTTTGCGGTACGCGGGCCTCTCACTGTTGTGGCCTCTCCGGTTGCAGAGCACAGGCTCCGGACGCGCAGGCTCAGCGGCCATGGCTCACGGGCCCAGCCGCTCCGCGGCATGTGGGATCCTCCCGGACAGGGGCATGAACCCGTGTCCCCTGCATCGGCAGGCGGACTCTCAACCACTGCGCCACCAGGGAAGCCCTCAAACTAATTTAAAACAAGAAAGCAAGCCTCATCCAGAGATTAAGAAAGGCATTTCAAACAATGTCTTACTTTGCAGGTTCTGTTAATAATGTATCGAACTTTGTACTATATTGATATTTAAGTTTTGACAAATTGTTAATAATTATTATACAGATAAACTCAATCCAGAAATTTATATAATTCTTGCCACCTTGGGATCATATTTTTATTGCAAAGTATCAGTGGATAATCAGGGTTTTTAACATATTACACTTGGGTAAAATTCTGTGTGAGGAAGTAAAATGAATTCAAGGAGAAAAAAGAACAATAAAAAAGTTCCTTCTATTAAAGAACTGGTTGCTCAGGTATTTTTGATGATGGGACATATCAAATCACAACAGTGTTTAAATTCCATTCAATACATTTTAAACAGTGATATAACATTTTTATTTTAAAAGTCAATATTTACATTATGCCAGGAATCACATCCTTTGTATCTTTCTAACTTTATGATGAAAACCTAAAAAATGTGCAAGGGAATACATAGTTGTAAAAATCTTTCAGAGGCAAAAGTTCAGGATAAAAAATGTTGCAGAGCTGTTCATGAGCATCATTAGATGGCCCAGCTTGGCCCTCCCTTTGGTCCACCCAGGATCAATGGTGGGAATCATATTCTGCCTCATTTGGGCCCATATAAGCTTGGTACCAAGCACCCACATTAACAGTGACTTCCTGTTCAAGTCTTTATTTTATTTTATTTATTTATTTATTTTGGCTGTGTTGGGTCTTTGTTGCTGTGCGCAGGCTTTCTCTAGTTGTAGTGAGTGGGGGCTACTCTTCGTTGCAGGGCGTAGGCTTCTCATTGCGGTGGCTTCTCTTGTTGCGGAGCACAGGCTCTACGTGCACGGGCTTCAGCAGCTGTGGCTCGCGGGCTCTAGAGCGCAGGCTCAGTAGCTGTGGCGCACGGGCTTAGTTGCTCTGCGGCATGTGGGATCTTCCCGGACCCGGGCTCGAACCTGTGTCCCCTGCATTGGCAGGCAGATTCTTAACCACTGCGCCACCAGGGAAGTCCCTGTGCAAGTCTTTAAAGACCTGTCTCAGTTAAAGCACAACTAAAATCTTGTAACTATAAAAAAAATGATAACTGAACATTTCCTCCTGTGCTATTTCCTTGACTGGGGGTGAGGGAGGCTGATTCAGATCTGCTCGTGTCATGACACAATGAGCTATCAGTCACACAATTCTTGATTATACATATTTAACAGAGAACCAAGAAAGAAAATCCACCAAAAAACTTGACAATATTTTCCACCACCAATCCTTTTACTAGGGCTATTTATATAACAAAATATTAATCATGTCCTGACCTTTCTGACTTCATTTTAATGATTTCAGGAAGAGGAAAGAAAGTAAATATTAAGGAACTGGGAAGGATGGTGGGGAAGGAGAAAACATAGCAGCAGAAACTGGCACTGGATCATTCATTCATTCAGTTAGTAGTTACTGATAACCTACTATCAGGTTCACCAGAGCCCTGCATACTAAAAAGTGGGCGTGCAAGCACTTTCCCCCCACCCCCCGAAGTGAAGAGTAAACGAACGGCTTAGCGCCCACCTTCCCAAGCCGCACACTAATCAAGGAGCTAAACATGGCTTGAAACCAGAAGTGAGAGGCTCAACCAAGAAACTCGCCCCTGTCCACGGAAGAAGGAAAATGAAAGTACTCGTTGACTACATCTGCATTTAGACACATCTAGAGATTAAGCAGTTCTGTGACAAACATGCCCTTCAGATGGCAATTTCAGATACTTCTCAGGAAATTCGAAAAAAGAAAACAAAGCACACTGTGGAGGTATTCTGGGGGTCAGAGCGTGGGAAAGCCTTAGTATTTCAGCATTTTTCCCAGTTACGAGTGTTTTCAAACAAGGATGAAGTTCCACGGCCTTCTGTATATCACAAGGTTCTTAACCCAAAGGGGAACCATGAGGCAATATCCTTTCGGCCCTGTACACAAGGGGCTCCCTCTTCTAGACCAACTTAAAACTGGGTGATCCAGTTCTCATCTGGATAACACAGACAACATGCCACTAGAACCACATAACAACTACCAGGCAGCAGACTTCAGTATTCTATCCTGGGGTGTTTATGCAGTGTTTCAAGCTGTATCCTAAATATAACTGTAGAAACAACACATGTTTTTACAAGTGCTGTTTAAGAACAGGACAGGCAAATGAAATGCACCTCAGACTGAGCCAGAGGAAAAACAAGAGCTCTAACCCGACTGAGAGTCTGCAAGCCCAGGAACAGCCTCTGGCCTCGGTTTCTCCCTCTGAAAAATGGGGATTCTAGTGTTCGCCTCCTGTCTCCCCCAGAGGATTTATAATATTGTTCAGAAAATGCTGGAGGTCTTCAGGTACTTTAGGTACGAAGTCACTGTCTATGTTTTCTAAAGTTATACACTACAAGAATTTCTTTTCAAATCTTTATCAGCAAGTCCCTTCAGTCTTAATTCTTTCTCTCTGTAGGCTCAGAAGAGAAGAATGAAGCTCACTTTTAGAAGAAAGATGACGTGTGTTGATTAACTGCCCTTCTGCTCCTCACTAACCACTTCAAGGTACCCATCTTCTCCCAAGATCAAAAGGAACTCCCGGCCTAGGAGGAGTTTTAGAATAACTCAGATGACTCTGGAAGCTCAAGAGTGGGAGGCAAATCCTCGTTACAATTATAATGACATGAATACTGGAAACCACACACACACACACGCACGCACACACTCACCCACACTCATAACTCACACAGAAATTACAAGACTTAGCTTCAGAGAGAACTTCCTAGAATAAGGAGAAACATTAGATAAGTAGATACTATTGATATTTATTTCTTAATTTTATGATTTCCATGTATAATAATTAAGTGTATCTTTTAAATGTATTTGTTTAAATTGGCTTTCCATAAAAATTAAAACCATTTTCATCCCCACATTAATCTGGAATCCCTACTCAAAGAAACTAAAAATAGCATTTTCAGCACACAGTGGGAAATAGAAAATCTTAAGATTTCTGTTTCACTCTCAAATATAAGCAGTAAACATAGCACAGGGAGATCAGCTCGGTGCTTTGTGACCACCTAGAGGGGTGGGGTAGGGAAGGGGGGAGGGAGGGAGACGCAAGAGGGAAGAGATATGGGGATACATGTACATTTATAGCTGATTCACTTTGTTATAAACCAGAAACTAACACACCATTGTAAAGCAATTATACTCCAGTAAAGATGTTAAAAAAAAAAAGAAGAAAAAAATATATATATAAGTGGTAAAGCTCTCCTCTCCCATCTCAGCTCTTTGAGAGCATCAAAAGTACATTTTAACTGTTTCTGAGTCCACATCTGGAGTTTAAAAATCCAGTTTACAAGGCAAATGATTTAAAATATAAACTTACGGCTTCCTTTTCTACAGTGATTCCTAGAGGGAGAAAAAAAAAGTCTCAGTACAAACAAAATATTGTTTTAAAGAGGATTTTTTTTTTAAATTAAAAGCATACCAAGAAAGCTAACTAAGCTTCTACTTTCTCCTGGAGAAAATAATAAAGGCAAGACTCTCCCATCTTAATCTAATTAAGTCTAGATCAAAGTTCAGTTTAGGTAATAGTACGGCTGTAAGAAGGCAGCACTCAATTTCTGAAGAGTACAGTCCCAAGTGTGTGCTCAGGTTAGAGCAGGGGATGGTACACTTTCTGCAAAAAGCCAGATAGTAAATATTTTCAACGTCGCGGGCCATACAGGTTCTGTCACAAGGACTCCTCTCCGCTCTCAGGGCCTGAAAGCAGCCACAGACAGTACATAAACAAATGAGGGAGGCCGTGTTCTGTTTTATTTATGGACACTGAAATTTGAATGTCATATAATTTTTATGTGTCAAAATATTATTCTTTTGATCTCTTTCAACCATTTAAAAATGTAAAAACTATTCTTGGCTCACAGGCCATGTAAACAGGCGGCAGGCTGGATCTGACCTGTGCACAGTGAGTGGTCTGCCAGCCTCTGGGTCAAAGTCATAGAAGAGTAGAGTGGCAGCTGGCTCACCTAAGCCAACATCCTCATCACTTAGAGGAAACTGAGGCCCAGAGAGGTGTGATGACTGCCAGGGTCTCCCTGCCAATTCACGGGAGAAATGGAGTTGAGAATTAGATCTCTGGGAAGGATCATTGAAAAGGTATGGCAGTGATGAAGAAATGTCCTTGAGTTCAATTCACACGGACGGGCCCTGGGTGCTTAACACCAGAGACGTCACAGGAAACTAGCCACCAGTCATAGGAGCCTTCAGTACCTGCCTGCCCACTATGTAAAACAACTTATCACCTGCCGGCCACTGCACCGATTCTGAGGGCTCTATATCAGCAGCAAGGACCAAAGGATGAGCCAGATACCCATCAGCCTGATTCTTTCCACTCTTCCGGGTACATAGCTCTGCTCATTTCTTCTGCAGCCTAAGTAACAACCTCCACTTTGGTTACTCTGATTCTAGAACTCCAAGAAATAAGGGTCAAGGTGGCTGAAGAGCAGAGATCGATGTTAAAAATTATTTCAAAGAACAGAGAGAGCAGGGACGACCACCTCAAGCTACGTTCAACAGCATCTCCAACATTCACCTCAGAAAGCAACATGCTCAGCCTCCCTCCCATTCCTACTTCCTTCCTTCTTTTTTTAAAATACGTTTCTCTCCTATTTTTCTTTTTTTAATCTACTCTTTTTCTTTTTTTTTTTTGGTACCAATTCTTATTTTCATTTTCCCGTGACCCTTTCTATTTTGCCCTACACCTTCACTGGGTATAAACTGAAACTGAAATACACTTTAAAATTAATATACACACGTGTATCCAATGATGTTTAACTTAGCTCCTCTCCTAAATAGCATTCTGCAGTTTTAAGAAAAAAAGGACTCTAAAGTGACTTTTTACACAGGATCTGTCATCTGACTTTTTTTAACCACATTTTTTTTCAGAGAAATTTAGGGTTTCCTATCTTGTTATGTATTCATTCAAGGCTTGAAGTTTTACACTGATGTTTTTCAGAAATTACACCATGATTTTTTTTTTATCGAGATTGCTCTATCAACTATTTTGTTCTTACTTCCTCAAAAAGACACCATTATGTACTTCTGCAAAGAGGAAATGGCGTTCTCGTAAGTAATTTTCAGTTCTTTTTGACAACTTAAATCAAGAATGACTGCAAATGCCTCAGAATTTTTTTTTTTTTTTTTTTTTTTAATTTTGCGGTAAGCGGGCCTCTCACTGCTGTGGCCTCTCCCGTTGCAGAGCACAGGCCCCGGACGCGCAGGCTCAGCGGCCATGGCTCACGGGCCCAGCCGCTCCGCGGCATGTGGGATCTTCCCAGACCGGGGCACGAACCCGCGTCCCCTGCATCAGCAGGCGGACTCTCAACCACTGCGCCACCAGGGAAGCCCATCCTCAGAATTTTTTAAACGCAGTTATTCTCCTATCTAAACATAGGATTCTTCAGTCAAATAAACTAAGTCAATCGATTTGTTTAAAATGAAATGAAAGAAAAATACACCTCCTAAAGTTGTAGGGGGACCAAAATGCTACAATTCAAACCTACCGATGGAAACTTCACACAAAAATAAAACAAACACACACTCTCTACCAATGCTGTTTAAGTTAGAGAGAAGGAAGACCAGACAAATGGGCATAAACTTAAAACATACCTAAAATCATATTCTTTTTTTTTTTTTTTTTTGCGGTACGCGAGTCTCTCACTGTTGTGGCCTCTCCCGTTGCGGAGCACAGGCTCCGGGCGCACAGGTTCAGCGGCCATGGCTCACGGGCCCAGCCGCTCCGCAGCATGTGGGATCCTCCCGGACCGGGGCACGAACCTGTGTCCCCTGCATTGGCAGATGGACTCTCAACCACTGCGCCACCAGGGAAGCCCTAAAATCATATTCTTATAGAGCTGAAATTAATCCTAGAGAGCTAGTCTCTTTAATTAGACAAATGAGGAACCAACTAGAGATTCAAAGACTATTTATTGAGTTCCTACCATGAGCCACTTGCTGGACAAAGACTCTTCCCACTTGATTATCACAACTTTCCCATCAAGCAAGTATTATTATACCCATTCTATAATCGAGAAAAGTTATGTCACAGGAAGAATGACACAGCTAGTTAGGAGAAGAGATGTGCTTATAGGCTAGATCTCCAGACATCAATTCAGTGTTCTCTTAACTACGCCACTCCCACGTAATATTTTTGGAAACTGTTCATTGAGATGCCACAATATTTTTTTTATTATTATTATTTTTAACATCTTTATTGGGGTATAATTGCTTTACAATGGTATGTTAGTTTCTGCTTTATAACAAAGTGAATCAGTTATACATATACATATGTTCCCAAGTCTCTTCCCTCTTGCGTCTCCCTCCCTCCCACCCTCCCTATCCCACCCCTCCAGGCGGTCACAAAGCACCGAGCTGATCTCCCTGTGCTATGCGGCTGCTTCCCACTAGCTATCTACCTTACGTTTGGTAGTGTATATATGTCCATGCCTCTCTCTCGCTTTGTCACAGCTCACCCTTTCCCCTCCCCATATCCTCAAGTCTGTTCTCTAGTAGGTCTGTGTCTTTATTGCTGTCTTACCCCTAGGTTCTTCATGACATTTTTTTCCCTTAAATTCCATATATATGTGTTAGCATACGGTATTTGTCTTTCTCTTTCTGACTTACTTCACTCTGTATGACAGACTCCAGGTATATCCACCTCATTACAAATATCTCAATATCATTTCTTTTTATGGCTGAGTAATATTCCATTGTATATATGTGCCACATCTTCTTTATCCATTCATCTGTTGATGGACACTTAGGTTGCTTCCATGTCCTGGCTATTGTAAATAGACCTGCAATGAATATTTTGGTACATGACTCTTTTTGAATTATGGTTTTCTCAGGGTACATGCCCAGTAGTGGGATTGCTGGGTCATATGGTAGTTCTATTTTTAGTTCTTTAAGGAACCTCCATACTGTCCTCCATAGTGGCTGTACCAATTCACATTCCCACCAGCAGTGCAAGAGTGTTCCCTTTTCTCCACACCCTCTCCAGCATTTATTGTTGAGATGCCACAATATTTTAAAACATTACGAACACAGTAATAGAGTACCCTAGCACCCTGACATAAGACTCTTTGCTAAAGAGCAGAGCTTCTCAAAACAAGATTGTTCCTTCTTGGCTGCTAAGAAATGGAGCATTAGCAACTAAACGTTACACTCGCCTCAGAGGCCCCAAGACATAATTGTTCTGAGGCTCCAAGGCACCTAAAACCCTATTCACTTGGCTTCTAAATAACTCATGACACTATCATTTACTCAAGCTGCAGTTGGCCAATTCTCAAGCTTACAGTCTAGTCTGAAATCTGGACTCCATTAAGAAGGATATGGAAAGATTTTCACACTTGTAGGAATAAACGAAGATATTTCAGCATGCGTAAAGCAACACTGAAATCCCTGGGACAACGACCAACACCCACTTCCTGTTCAGGTAACAAGAGAGGGGAGGAGGCAGGGTCGTTAAAATTGAGACCTTATAACTGCTTGCTGTTTTTAAAAACTAGCCGGGTTAGATAGAAACAGGGTTAAAAAGTTAATATAACAAAATGAGTTCTTGGCAACTCTAATATCTGAATTCCCCTGGAAAAACCTCACCCTGAAATATTTCACAAGGACAGCCAAATCCAGGTCTTCCTTACACACACAAGATGTGATTTTTAAGGCAGACACTCAAATATCTGACTGGAGTCATGAGTGCCGCTTAGACTAAGTCAACAGGCGGGTGAACCTCACAACTAATTCAGAAGCG
Source organism: Grampus griseus (assembly GCF_964374135.1). NCBI lineage: Eukaryota > Metazoa > Chordata > Mammalia > Artiodactyla > Delphinidae > Grampus > Grampus griseus. The sequence continues at coordinate 37,754,353 of NC_139001.1, read as the reverse complement.
TATTTCTTTAGGCAACAGAACTAGCAGAATTGTGTGCTTTTCTGACAATCAATCAGAAAGGACTCTAAAAACTCTATTGAAGATATTCTATCAAGTGAGAGTGAAGGGCTTGGAGGAGAACAAAAGGAGCAGGAAGAAGTAAAAAGAAAGAGAAACAGTTTCCAAAAAAGAGTGAGTCAACTAAAATATTTCAGTGCCCTGGGCAAATGCTAAGGTTTCATGGGGCTTTTTCTTGTTTTGTAAGATAAGGATTCTCTTTTTAAACATAATCACAATACTATATTCATACTTTTAAGTCACCAGCCAGTCAGCACCCAAATTTCTCCAACTGTCTCTCAGAAGCGTGTTTTTTAAGTGTTTGCATCAGAATCCAATTAGTCTTAATTCTCATTTAATCTACATAGTTCCCCTCCATCTTTTTTTTTCTTGCAATTTTTCTTTAAAGAAATGGGATCTTGTTATTGTAGAATCCCCACAGTCTCTATTTCTTTAAGTAATTTTTTTTTAATTTAAAAACTGTGTTAGGTTAAAAACAGGCCATCTCTAGACCTACTACATTTTTCCACCAATGTCCTGCAGCATGATGACCACCCAGCCTCTTTCAATGAAGTCCATGCTACTCCAGGATACATGTTTGTCCACAAAATGTTGCCATGCAAGTAATATATGCAACATTCTATTCAAGCAGAGGGTGTCATGGAGACAGAAGAACCCATAGGTAACACCTTACCTTATGCTTTAGTACTTTTTGGAACAAGGTGGGGTACATGTTAGTTTTTAAAAGTTCATGCCTAAGCAACAAATGGGAATAATGAGTTCTGTCCAGATACAAACTCATTAATTTAGGTCTCCAGGAGAGGACACGTAGTACCCATCAGAAGAACTCAAGTGAGAAAGATTTGTTAATATACAAACACCTCTCCTACCAAGTTTGCATGTTAACTATTTCTTCCTTTTGCTCTTCTGCCTTCCTAGCATGAACCCTATGCTTCAGTAAATTCACAGTCCTCAGGTTACCCCGACAGGTACATGGCACGTCACTCATCTGGGATACCTTCCACTCCCATCTGCTGCCTAAATCATTCCTTTCCTCAACGACCAGTTGGGCTCCCTCCAGCTCCCTGAAGCCTTTCTTAATAACTCTGCCCATCTCTGGACTCCTGTAGTCCCTAATCAGTACCCCAAGATACAGTCTAAACCTGCGCTATGGCTGGTTTGAGAGCTGTTTCATATACCACATGTATTCAACAAAGATTTGAGGTGGGCCTTCCACATACAAGGCATTCACAGTCATCTCTAACAAGACCATGACCTCCACGGGGAAAAGGGTCTCTTGTGATGCTACACCTATGTCAGGAGGCCAGAAGCACAGTGGCTAAGAATGTGCACCTTGGAGTCAAGCTTGCCCAGATGTGAACCCCAGAGCCATGTGACCCTGAGTAATTACTTAATCTCTCAGTTCTCAATTTCATCATCTGTAAAATAGAATAATAGCCACTCCTTCACAGATATGTTGTTAGGATCAAATCACATAAAGCGTGTGTATTATCTTTTCTCCTTATTACCAATTCTCTGTCTGGTCTCTATTGTATTGTACCTAGTCTTACCTGTTCTTATGCTTTGTGGAAAGGGGGAGTAGAGGACTGCAGCTGAGTCACTGCCATGGAGATGGAGTTCATTAAACACTCCTCGATTGCTTGAATGCATAGAAGATCCACTTTGCCATGGGTGTGAGTGTCCCTTCCCAACATATTTAGGGTCCCTTTTCCTAGTGTCACCCTGATACTTCCCCTGTAAAGAAATGGAACTTGCTCAGAACTAAATACAGTGTTAACCCATCTTCATCCCAATTTAAAAAGAGAGGAAACAACCGGGAAAAAAAAAAAAAAGAGACCAAAAGTGATCTTTTATCTTCTGATGGGGCCAAAAATTTACTCTGAATTTTGTTTGAATGGAAACTCAATATCCCAGTGTACAGATAGAAGCTCTGTGTACGGAAGTTTTTCCAAATTTTTTTCTTTGAGTACCTCATAAGTAAAAACATTTGAACACATACAAATCTATACACATACATACATATTTATTTCACTCACTTAACAAATATTTACTGAGCATTCACTATGTGCCTTACACTGCTCTAAGTGCTGAAGATACAGAAGGAAATGAAAAAAATATATATCTTTGCCCTGTTACTTGTGGCTCTCCTACACGTAAGTTTTTATTTAAAAAAATATGTATATAATATATATATATATAACATATGGTATAAAGGATATGTACCATGGAGAAAAGAAAGAAACAGTGGCAAGAAGTGTGTGGAGTGGGCATTTTAACTGGAGCGGCCAGAAAAGAATTCACCAAGAGGGTAATATTCAAGCAAAGATCTGAGAGAGGTGAGGTTGGACCATGCAGATACCTGGGGAAGAGCTTCACAGGAAGCAGGAGGCTCGGGGCCTGAGGCAGGAGCGCACCTGGCACATCCTCTGAATAGAGAGGAGGCCGCTGTGCTGGAGCCAAGGAGCCAGGGAGAGACTGGAAGAGACACGCTGGACAGGTGAGTGGCAGGACTGGGAGGAGAGGGCCCGGGGCACCACTGTAGGATGTCAGCTACATGATCTGAGAGCCACCACCCTGAGAGCTATGTTGGATAGAGTGCGGGGGCCAAGGCTGGATGGGGAGGACCAGTCAGAAGGCCACTGCAGGCATCTAAGCTGTGGTTTGGCCAAGGTGGCCAAAAGCGGAAAGTAGAGCTAAGAGGGTTCTATAGTACTAGCATACAATATACATTAAAAGTACACACAAACAGCATTTTTAAGAATTTTAAAATTCTTTCTCAAAGTCAATAAGGCACCCTGTTCACCCCTGGAGTGGGGGTGCCCCCCGTCCTCTTTAGGAGGCCACTGTTCAACAAAAACTGGTTGGCTGACCTGTATCAGTTGACCTGAATTTCTGCCTGGCCTTCTGCTGTGATACTTGTCCTGTGCTCACTTCCTATCTTCTTCTTCATTCTGCCAGTCTTAGATACCAAAACAAGTTTCCTCCACAGACGGAGTGTATCTACACATGTTGATCTCATGCAAGAAATCCCTCCTTGTGAAAGTTGATGGTCTTTGGGTCAACTGCACCCAATATCTGGGGCCAATGGTTGGGAAACAGACTTCTAAGACCCAGATATTATTGTGGAGTTCAATAAAACAGGATTAAGGAGAGAACCCAGGCTGTTTGCTAAAGCAGCCCCTCTGAGGAAGGCTACAGAGGGCCCCCCAGCTCACCACAGCTCTCAACAGACAAACATGGGGTCTGAAAGTTTGCTCCCCTTGCCCTGCAAGATGCTCAAGGAAGTCTCAAAAGGCCACACTGAGAAAAGCCCCAGGGGCTCTGTGTCCCCAAAACCCAGCTCCTGGAGACACTAGAAGATGGAACTGTGGGGGAAAGGACCCCTGACTCAAGCAGAACTGTGGGTGCTGGAGGGAAAATCAGAAGTTCATGGAAGGCAGATACTTTTTGAAACCAGATTCCAAGAGTTGAGAAGAGGTTGACATTGAAATACCTGGGGTGCTCTCTTAGAACGTTAGAATGCTGCAAGAATTTAGAGGACTCTCCACCCACCCACTCCCATTTCACAAAGAAACTAAGGCCAGGACCTGCCCAAAGCAACACAACTATTAGAAAAAGAACCATGAGTAGAATCCGGATCTTCGGATTCCCAATCAAGTGTTATTTTAAAAATAAGTGAAAGCAAAACTAAAGCAATTTAACATGGAAATCTTTAGAAACAGGTTAGAACTGTGATTAAATGTTGCGTGTCTAGGCCTCAGATGTTTCTGCACACCTCTAATTTTAGGAGTTGGTTGGGGTCAGGGTGGGGGGCTCCCTTGGGGCAAAATGGCCTCTTGGCATTGAAGATACCTTAGAAAGTTACATGGCGGTGCTTATGACTCATGAGGGTGTGTTCGAGGGGATAAGAGACAAATGAAAACCAAGAAATACAAGCAAACATTGGCTTAGTAAAGCCTGAAATGGCCCAAAGATGGATTACATGCTTCTTTTCTTTGCTTGGCCCAATTAATAGAGTACTAGACAAATTTTCAGTTTTCAAAAGGAGAGACAAGTGAAAGGATCCTTAAAAGTTATGAATATCATCATAAAAAATTAGAGTCATGAATCATTCATTTCAACCTCTTGGGCGACCAACTCTTTCAGAAGCATCAAACTGATAAGAGAAAATACCTGCTCTACTAACTTTCCAATGGCAGAGCAGAGGGCGAAGATGATGTTGGCAAAAGGGTAGTAAAGGAATAATCAATAAAATGGATAATCTATAAAATGAAGAATCTTAGATAATCTTGGGTTATCTATAAAATGAAAGCAGGGGACAGGGCAGGAATCAGTTCCTGAATTACTGACGTCGGTTAAAACTCTTTTCTGGAGCCAGAAATTAACTGTTTGACTTCGTTACCTGGGGAGCTCAGTTAGAGCTCATCTGCAAACACACCCTTCTCAGCCACTACACCCATGCAGGGGTGGGTCACAGAGGGAGAGAGTGGAGCCCAGGCACTGGAAAGGCGCCCAGTCCAACCTCTTCATTTTACAAAGAGGAGCCTGAGGCCCACAGAGGGTAATCTGACTGGCCAAGGGTTGGCTAAGGCACAATATATGCTACCTCTCCTTTATCTTATACCCACAGCAAACACGGATTATCAATCATCACATTTTCCCCCATCTCTGGCTGCAAGAGCCACAGTGCTCCTGACACATTGCTCCTGCAACCCCTGACCAACTGGTCAGAGCTGATGTGTGAGAAAGAAGCCAATTTGCAACTCGGGCCTTGCATAAGGTTATAAAACAGTCTTTATCATACCAGCTCCCGTGTAAATCTGACTGGAAAGACAGTGACTAGTCTACTAGCCAAACTAGTTCACTATTACTGTCATTTCAATACTGAAGTGAGCAAACATAGTTTATGTGATGTGACCTTGTGTTGAGGTTTACCTGGGACAGCCCTGACTCACACCTGTTTCCTCAGTGTGATATTTAATGGTACCCCCTATCATCCTCAAAGGTGTCCCAGTTTGGATTAACATGATATGGTCATCCAAATTCGATGTAACTCCTAATCACCTACAAACACTTATAAATGTTTATTTGTTTTCTGAGTACACAGTGTGTCAGGAAAAGAACCACTGACCCAGTCACCAGCAGTTTTGCAAAACACTTTCAAATAATACTAAACCCAAATAATCTTTTAAAGGGCCTCAGGGACCACTACTCTCATCAACCTCTTTTATATATTGAGCTTTAATACGGAATTTTCCTTGGGAAAAAACAAAAAGGAGAGCCATAGCTTATGCAATTTTGGAAACCACAGGATTATAAGATCTCTGTAGCCCCTGCCTATTTTTAAATTTCATGTTATAGTTTCGCCTATAAAAATTCACATTGGACTTCCCTGGTGGCGTAGTGGTTAAGAATCCGCCTGCCAATGCAGGGGACACAGGTTTGAGCCCTGGTCTGGGAAGATCCCACATGCCACGGAGCAACTAAGCCTGTGCGCCACAACTACTGAGTCTGTGCTCTAGAGCCCACAAGCCACAACTGCTGAGCCCGAGTGCCACAACTACTGAAGCCCACACACCTAGAGCCCGTGTTACTGCAACAAAGAGAAGCCACCGCAATGAGAAGCCTGCGCACCGCAACGAAGAGTAGCCCCCGCTCGCCGCAAGTAGAGAAAGCCCGCGCTCAACAAAGACCCAATGCAGCCAAAAGTAAATTTAAATAAATAATTGCTTGTAACACAACACTGTAAATCAACTATACTCCAATAAAAATTTTTTTTTTAATTCACATTATATTGTTGAAATAGAAATCTTTTTAAAGAATGTTTCAGGCTGGGCTCCCCTGGTGGCACAGTGGTTGAGAGTCCACCTGCTGATGCAAGGGACATGGGTTCGTGCCCCGGCCCGAGAGGATCCCACATGCCGCGGAGCGGCTGGGCCCGTGAGCCATGGCCGCTGAGCCTGTGCTCCGCAACGGGAGAGGCCACAACAGTGAGAGGCCCGCGTAACGCAAAAAAAAAAAGAATGTTTTAGGCCTATTTCTGGCACAAACAAGTGTGCCTTTCTGAGTTTATATTTACTCTCTGTTTAGAAGAAAAGAAGAAGTAAAAGTTGAAACCTTAAAAAAATTTTTTCAATCAATCCAGGGCTAGACCTTGTGCACCACTGCTGGATTTACACTAAAGCAGCCAGTTGTTAACTGAGAGGCATAAATTCAGTTTATTTGGAAAACCCATTGGTCTAGACATCATAGGTATCACGTTGATGCTCAAGAGAAAGATACCAATATCATCATGTGGAATGTTTAAAATTCTTACCTGGCTACCTAGACAGAAGCTAGAAGGAAATATATCAAGCTGCCAAGAGTAGCTCTCTCTGAGCACAGAGACTTCAGAGGGTTTTAACTGTTTATGCTTATCTAGCTTTCTGATTTTTCTACAATGACCACAGTTTATTTGTTAATGACCAAGAAAAAAATCACCAAGCTACCAACCAACACATCATTCTCCAGGGTAGGGAGGTGAAAGGCAAATGTGATAAGCCAGGCCCCAGTGTGGCAGGAGCAGAGGCCTCAGAGCAGCTCCTGACTCTGCCAGACCTGGTTCTGGCCCCCGAGCCTGGAGGAATGCGGGAGTGTGGCTCACCCGGAGCCTTCCCGGTAAATAAGAACAGGCATCTGTGAGTCCTACGGTGCACTGCCCTTTCAACTATCGTAAGTATAGCTTTGTGGTCAGAGTCCCACCTGTGCAATCAGACTGCCAGGGTAGGACACTGCACTCCATCACTTACTGGGTGTGTGACCTTCAACAAGTCAATTAGCCTCTTTATTCCTGTTTTCTCATCTGTAAAGTAAGAATCACACAACCACCTACCTCCTAGCATGGCTGTGAGGATTAAGACAGACGATTCATGGCAAGGGCCCAGCATACAATAAGATCACAATAATGTAAGCCATTATTAGGTCTCTGCCATGAAACACCAGTCCTCAAGTGCCCTCCCCAAACCACGTGACTGCATCCCAAGACTACTAGAGAAGGGTCCACAGAATAAAGCCTTTATTTTCCCTTCTTCTCTGCTGAAGTCAGGACTGGACACAGAGTTTGCTGTAAGCCCAGTGCTGCCAGGAGCCCCGGAAGGACAAGGGCAGCCCAGTAAAATATGTAACGTGTCCCAAGACCCCACACTACGGGCTAGAAATGCTTCTTTCAAAGTTACAGGATTTCTAGTTTCTTGCCACTGCCACGGCTGCCAGCCACTGCCTTTGGCAAGGAGGTGGGTGACTCAAGTGTGAGCTATAGGACTTGGCAAGAGGACCCCAAACCAAAAGGCCTCCAGGCAGGAAGCTCCAAAAAGGGCCCCCTGCAGAAAGAGTTTGTCTACAGGCAACCCTCGAGATGGAGATGGCATTCCGCTGTCACTAGCAAATTCAGGAAGAAGAGTGAATATTTCAAAGGTCCAATAGCACTTACCATTCTGCTTCAGAACTTTGAAAAACTTTTCTGGGGGGGCCAGGCTAAAGATATGACCACACTCTTAAAATCATTGCAGTGCCTTCACTACATGACATAAAGAACACCCCCCGTAGCCCTGCAAAGTTCAATATCAAATAAAATTGCAAAGAATTTCACGTCTATCTTCAAACAAAATGTATTACATTTGGATGCAATGAAATTTTCTTTCCCAAACTTAAAATTACCTCACTTTACCAAAGATATAAATAAACCTCCCAACGTCCATCTATGAGGAAATAATTACATTATTAATGTTAATTACATAGGTGAGTGTGTGCTGTGCTGTATAGGGTGATCAACTTGACCTGATTTGCCTAGAATGTCCTGGTTTTAGCACCAAAAGTCCCACATCCTCGAAAACCCCTCAGTCCTTGGCAAACCAGGAAGACTGGTCCCCCTAACGCTGCAAGAAAATTGATGTGTGTTTTGTGAAGGGGAAAACAGAAGAGACAGTTAAAATGCAGAAGTACTCAATGCGAAGTCTGTTTGCAGCAATAGCTCCCAGTTCCTTTTCATAGTAAAAAAGAAAAAAAAAACCACCACACTTGCCTCTCCCTTCCCCCTTTCTTTCTACTCTCCCAAAACAGAGTTAGGAAAAGGCATTTTCCTCCTCTTGCATGATGGAGATGTCAGCACAGGACTGACTGTGGAGGTGTTGACCGTCATCGCCAGCAAGCTCCCGCACCCAGCTTCAGCGGGACCGGAAACGTCACCTGCTTTCATGTACATGTGAGACTTACATGATGTTACAAACCAATGTTACCTCACTTTAAAAAATAACAAAATAAAACTCAAAAAAACAAACAAAACCAAAATAATAAAACAAACAACTAGTGATTCAGGTTATCAACAGCAAGAATGTGTCCTCAAACTAAAAATCCAAGAACCCTGGCAAAAATAAGATCCACCTTGCAAATAGGGTGTTAAACAGATGAGAGGCAATTAACAAGTGACTGCTTTACAAACAGCTGAGTGGAGACCTAGGCACTCTTCTACAAACTCTAAGGCCCAGATTCAAAGCAGGTGGCTCCCTACCCACAATAGTGAAGCAAAGCTCCTGCAACAGGAGTTTAAGCAAAGGGTTTTGAAGCCTCTGGTAAGGTTAAGAACCAGCTTCTAAGAATTTAGTTTCAAACTGAAAGGTAAGACCATCTAAGGCAAGAAAGACCACACACTTCCTGGACCTAAAGCCTCGCAGAAACCATCACTGTTCACCACTCCATGGCACCCAGTCTACCTCCTCACCCAACCTCCCTCCGGTTTTGCCCCAAGATAGGCTGGCAATTTGTAGATGCTCTTGAATCTTAGAACTCCTTAGTTTCCCTTTATGCATCAGTAAATGGAACCAACTGAAGGTCATACAACTTCTTTCCCCCCACAGTAATACTAGTTTGTTGGGGGAAGGGTTGGGATGTATTCAGAAACACTTTAAAAGAGAAACTATCTTTGAAAGTCCTACTGTGATAAGTCCTGGAGAATAACTTCCTTTCTTTCTAAGACCAAGTACACTTTTCACTAGTGTTGATCTGATTGAGGAGAGGATGCCTTCTTGTCAGCTTTCCAACACATCCAATGACAAGTTGGAGGGAGGTGTCTTAACCCCTAGAAGAAAGCACAGGAACCTGGAAGGCAGGAGCCAGGAGTGCATCTCTACCCTACAAGTCAACAGCTGGGTCCTTGAGGAAGACATGCTTCCCTTCTCTACACCTCAGTTTCTTCATTTAAAAAATCAAGGATCTGGGTGAAGATCATCTTTGGCATTCCTTCCAGCTCTAAAATTCTATGTGAAATTCCTCTGTGTATGTGAAAATGACAACGCCTATTAGAAGCATTTTTTGTACTCTGAAGATGAAGATTTAGGCATTAACAGAGAAATACAGTAACTTGCACTGGCAAAGATAACAAGACCAAGGCAGACTAAACTTGGAAGATTTAAAACAACCAAATGTCTAACAGTTGTTAAGTATGTGACCAAAAGGTTGAGGGGAAGCCTAAACTAGTATCAACTTACAAGCACTCTTCAATGCTCTGGAACCAATGCGAACAAGTAGATTCATCACGATTACCAGCTGCTGCTCCCCCTGCTAAATTTAACGATAACGTGAATTTTAATTCAGTGATCCCTCCCCCACACAGAAAAGAAAATTTTAAAAGCCTGAAAATACTTATGGAAAGCAAAGCAAAACTTTAAAGGCAGGAGAAAAATTATCGTGATGACTGACTGCATTTAAGTCGCAGGAAGTTCTGGCTGGATACTGAGGACAGCGAGGCACGAGGCGCAACCCACTGGATAAGTATGAGATGTTTAACACCAAGGACTGGCATGTTTGACCGTGTGTGTCAAAGTCAAGACTGCCTTGCCGCCTACCGGGACCGCAAAACAATGTTCATTTCACTATCCATGAATAAATAGCAGAAGAAAAAAAAGCAAGCTGTTTCCTTTTTTCGTAGGACGAGCTGCAGAGTTTTGTCATGCAACTTGGTTGGGCGCCTGTGAGTGTCAATGCCCTCAGAGCAGCGGAGTCCGCAAAGGTAGGGTGTTTCCATTCCACAGACCTGAAGTGAGGACTGTCAACCGAGCCAGCAAATAGCCCCACCTTTCCGAGCAAAGGACTCCAGAGCTACCCTGTGCGGTAGCCCACAGTCTGTGAGTGAAGCCCCGGGCCGGACTTCACTCCTCTTGGGAGAGCCGCGCCAAGGGCCCCCATCGCGCACCACGCACACACAGCCTCTGGGCTACTAAAGAGGAAGTCAGGATGTCACGTCAAGAGGGTAAAGACAGCCCGACCACACGAGAGCCGCGGTATGGGCCAGTCTCCGGCTTGGCTGGGGGGTCTCTTGGCTTGTCCCAGGCTGCCATCCCTTCTCCCTCTCCATCCACGGTCCTCCTCCCGGCGGCGCGGACCAGCCTCCCCTCGGCCCACCGGGGCTGGCGGAGCCCACGCTGCGCAGCGCCACAGGAGCCGGAGGAGCACCTCGAGCCTCCCCTCCCCCTGCCCAGCCCGGGCCCTCGGACAACGCACTCCCGCGCACCTCCGCACGCCAGCGGGAGCCCCGCCGCCCCTTCCCCAGCCCCTGGGGCGCCCCGGCCGCCGAGCCGTGCGCGCAGTTCCGACGGCCCAGGGCGGGGACCGAGCCGGGGAGCAGAGCTGCAGCCGCCGGCTTTCGGAGCAGCCGGCGGCCGCACACACTCCTCCCCTTCGCCGCGAGTAAACAGCTCGCTGGCACGCTCCGCGCCGCGCCCCCATCCCCCCGCCGCGGCTCCGCGCCGCCCCGCGCGCCGGCGCCGCCGCCCCCTACCTGGTCGGTGAGTTTGAGCACTGCCATTCTTCTGCTCCTTGGCGCGCACTCACATACAGGTCCCCGGCCCGCAGATGTCACGCCAGGAGCCGGGGAAGCGGAAGGGACTGCCAGGGGAAAGGAAAAAAAATCTGGCTCCCGAATTTGACAGCCCTCCCCCTGCTCCTCCTCCGCCGCCTCCTCCTCCTCCCGCCGAGAGGCTGACACTGGCTAGTAGGGTTTGCAGCCGAGCCCGCCCGCCTTTATACAGGAAGTACCGGCTGCTGCCAGCCGGGCCGCCACTGACATCACCGCGCGCTGCCTCGCTCGCCGCCTCGACGCCTGGGCCGACGCTGCCTCCTGCCGCCCGCGGCCGCGCCTCGCAGCCCGCGGCCCTCGGCGCCCGCCCACGCCCGCGCCCGCCCCCGGCGCGCCGCCGTGGGGCCGGACTGTCGCCTGCTTCCGCACCTGCACTCTGCGCAGGGGTGAGCGGGACCGGGGCCCGTGGCTGCCCCCGCTGCCCCCACCCAGGGCATGCACGATTAGAGGCCCCTCTCCCGGGGGGCTGATCGTGACCCCCACACACACCCTCGCCCTGTCTCACACAAACACCCACAAACACAACCTGACGAGCAAGCCCTGTGGACACACCCCGAGGGACAAGAAAGGCTGCACTCACACGCAGCCAACTTCAACCCTGGAGATTGGATCACACGCCTTCCCCTAAACCTCTCCCCCTAATCCGGAATCAGACTGCACAGCACTTCAACTTATCCCACCTGGGCAATGGGCCACTATGCTGATGCTCTCTTTGTGTAATACGGGAAGGCCCCGACGCTAATTCTTTAGCGAGTGTTTGTCAAACATTTGGAGGGTGGGGACAAGGGCTCTGGCCCTTGCATCTTGTTCTCCGGCTACCTCCCAGTTGGACACGCGCAGAACCCCATCATTAAATTCAAACTTTGGGTGTCGATTTGGGGAGGAAGGAGGTGGAGCGGAGTTACCAGAGAAGAAAAGAGGTCTTAAATTACCGCATTAATTGGGCTTTTGAGGATTTCCACCTGTTCTGACTCATTCATTTCTACAAAATCCAGTTACCATGCTCTTCAACAGATAGAAGACCCAGCTGTCAAACAGCATGGGATACACGCACAACGGTAATAGTCATAATCAGAGTAAAGTGTTAATACTTGTGGAATCTGAAGCAAATGCTTATTCATTCAACAACCATGTACTGACTGCTGACTTTGTACCGGATACTGGCTAGACACAGTATGTAAAGGGGAGCATAAACATCTAAGATACCTAGTCTTAGGAGGTCTCTGACATAAATAGTCATCACTAATGAATGTAATTACAGAATGAGATAAGGGATCACAGGGGGAAAATAATACTTGTGAAGGAATCCATGACAGAGGAATCAGGCCAGACTGGTAGGTGAGGATGGGCTTCCCTGTGAAAGAGACAAGAGTTGAGATTCTTCAGGAGAAAGGGTTAAGTGGGCAAGTGTATGGGGTGATGCTCCCAGGCAGCCCCACGTGCCCCTGGCATGCCATGGAACAAACCTACAGTTGAACGGCAAACCAAAACCACAGTATCTACCCTTCATTCACAAACCAAATGTGGACTCTTCCTCCCCACTTTCAGAGCCTCCCCAAAGAGTCTCTGTGAGAAAGGAGAGGAGGGATGGTAGCTTTTGCTTAGTATCCTCCCATTTATTATCTAACCATGGGCTTGGAATTCAGTCACACAGGCAAGGGGAACCAAGAAAGCACTCTCCTGGCTTCCACTCCACTATCCTCAGTGATGCACAGAGACAAAAAAAATTCCACTCCAAGGCCTCCCTCAAACACAAAATAGTTTGCTTTTGCTGCATCTATGAAGCAGTTCTTCAGTGCTGCTGTTGGTGTGTCTATTTATTAATATCATCCTGCATGGCTTTGTAACTGAACAGCACACTGACTTCTCTACCTAAATATAGCTGTCTTTCAGAAGAGTGATAACATATGATTTGATTTGGCAGATGTACTCAAGGTCCACTTGCTTCATCATGGGCATGCCTACAGGTAAGTTCTTGGGACCTCGTTTGAAAGGAGGAGCAAGCAGTTCTCAACCCTTTCAGACCCATCATCCCTTTTTATAACTAGTATTTTTAACACTCATTACTATGAAATGAAATCCATAGGTAATATTACCTACCTAGGCAAATTTCCCTCCAAATCAATATAATGTCCTAATTGTATAATAAAGGAAAAATAAAAGGGAAGCAGTTTATAATTAATGTGTATTTCAATAAGTAAATGCTATAGCACAACTCTATTGGAAGACAAATAGTAAGATGCTTGCACCTGTATGTAGAACCATTGTGAATGAGAGAACAACAAACGCAATCCAACTTGAATGTTTTATTAGCAACTCACATATAAACATTGGTGTTGTCATTGGTGACATGATTTTGTGAAAGGTTGAATAGTTCCTGGTCAAGTTCCAAACAAAATAAAAAGCGGAAGATTAAGCTAAATTTGCTGATATGGGTGCATTTACCAGAAAGTCTGGATTTAATGTGTGAGCTCATGAATTGAAAGTAACTCCAACAGTTTGCTTCATTGGTTAAAAAAACTCAGACTCAGTGGTGGTCTATATTTGATGAGATGGAGATGACAGAATGTCCCTGGTACAATGTAGAGGAAAAAAAATCCAAAGGTTTATGGAGACGGGAATGTTGGAGTGATTTTATCATGCATGCTGTATACCCACCCCCAAACTATAAACCCCTACAGTAAGGCATTGAAAAATACATTAGTGGGACTTCCCTGGTGGCGCAGTGGCTAAGAATCCGCCTGCCAATGCAGGGGACACAGGTTCAAGCCCTGGTCTGGGAAGACCCCACATGCCACGGAGCAGCTAAGCCCATGTGCCACAACTATTGAGCCTACACTCTAGATCCCACGAGCTACAACTACTGAGCCCGCGTGCCACAACTACTGAAGCCTGAGTGCCTAGAGCCCGTGCTCCGCAACAAGAGAAGCCACCGCAATGAGAAGCCTGCGCACCACAACCAAGGGTAGCCCCTGCTTGCTGCAACTAGAGAAAGCCCGCGTGCAGCAATGAAGACCCAACGCAGCCAAAAATAAATAAATAAAATTTTTTTTAAAAAGAAAAATACATTAGTAAGGGGAGCACCAGAAAAACTCTGTGGTAACTGGATATGATGGTGGGAAATGCTTCCATTGAGACGACTCCCTGATTTCTGCGAGAGTGGGATCCTGGGATGTCAAAGGCCAAGTGGCAGCACTTAACTGGCAGGGACCAGGCAGACACTTACTATACTGGGTAGCAGGGACAAAGTGGTACTCAAAGGTCTTGACCTACAGGGATATTTCGTAATGCCCTAGGTGGCCACAGGAATGAAATATATGGAGAGACTTCTGAAATATTCTTTGATCTCTTTAACAAGTAAAACTCTAGGTCTGCTGCCTGAAACCTGACTTGAGCCATCAAATGAAATCATTCTTCTCATCCAGTTTCCATACCTCAGCCAGTTCACAGACATAGACCTTGATTGAAAGGGTAGCTGGTCCCCTTGAAGAAGAATCTTGCAGCATTGCCATAAATATATACTACAAATCTTCATCCAAGCCTTCCCCAGGGGAACCTGATGCCATTTATTAGGGTGACCATACACTGGGAAAAAGGAAGTACCCATCTATTTCAAGGATTATTTGATATTGTTTCTGAATTAATGTTAATTCCTGAGATCCAAAAATATCACTGGGTCCACCAATCAAAGTGCAGCCTTATGGTAGTCAGATGGTAAATGGAGTTTTCACCCAAGTATATATCACCATGGATCCAGTAGGCTTGCAGACCCACCCTGTGGTTATTGCCCTACTTTTTTTTTTTTTTTTTTTTTTTTGCGGTACGCAGGCCTCTCACTGTTGTGGCCTCTCCCGTTGCGGAGCACAGGCTCCTGACACGCAGGCTCAGCGGCCATGGCTCATGGGCCCAGCCGCTCCACGGCATGTGGGATCCTCCCGGACCGGACCAGGGCACGAACCCATGTCCCCTACATCGGCAGGCGGACTCTCAACCACTGCGCCACCAGGGAAGCCCCTGCCCTACTTCTTGAATATATAATTAGAATTGACATGCCCAGTTACTGGCAGAATCACCACATTATTTCTCTGACCTACAAAGTGAAGGCTATTGTAGTAGGAAGGGCCAAGTGGAAGCCTCTGGAAATTTCCTCTTGCTACCAGGATAGAAAACCAAAAGCAATACCATATCCCTGGAGAGATATAGAAATTAGGACCACCATAAAAGATGTGGATGATGCAAAAGTGGTGATACTATCACTTCCCACTTTTAACACACCTGTTTGACCTATCTAGTGGCAGGTGGATTTTGGAGAATAATTATGAATTGTTATGAACTTAATCAGATGGTAATGCCAGTTGCAACTGCAATTCTATATGTGCTGTCTTCATCTATTCCAATTTGCACTAAATCTATTTTCTTTTATGTGGCGAGGCCAGCAGCATACCTTTATAGTCTTGTCTGTGGGATATAAACTCCTTTGCTCTCTGTCATAATCTAGTCTGCAGAGATCTTGATCACTATGTTAGATTCGTCAAGCTGATTAGACCTAATAAACAGGAAGTAACAAATACTTTAGACTTTATTTTTTTTTTTGGCCATACACGCGATGTGCAGGATCTCAGTGCCCCGTCCAGGGATGGAAACTGTGCCCCCTGCAGTGGAAGTGCAGAGTCTTAACCACTGGACTGCCAGGGAAGTCTTAAAATTCACCATCTTAGTGAAGTTTCTGGAGATCCAAGTGATCTGAAAGATATCAAGATATCCCTCCAAGGTGAAAAACAAGTTGCTGCACCTTGTACCACCTACCACTAAAAATGAGACACAATACTTGTTGGGCCTCTTTGGATTTTGGAAGAAATATATACTGCATTTAAGTGTGGTGCTCTGACCCATCTACCCAGTAACTCATAAGGCTGGCATTTTTTATCAGGAGTAAAGAAAAAGAAGACTCTGTAACAGGACCTTATGATCCAGAGGAATCCCATGATACCTGAAGTGTCTGTGGCAAACATATACATATACATCTGCCACTGGCAAACTCTAATAGAAGATCCACAATGCAGCTTTCTTTAGTTTCACAGCAAAGCCATGCCCTCTTCTGCAGATAACAATTCTCCATTTGAGAAACTGTACCTAGCTTGCTACTGAATTTGAATGACTGGCCATGAGACATCAAGTGACTATGCAACCTCAGCTGCCCATTATGAACTGGATGTTATCTGACCCATCAGCCCATAAGGTTGGGCATGCACAAGAGCAATCCCTCATCAAATGGAAGTGGTATGTAAGAGACAGCTTGAGCTGGTCCAGAAAGCACAAGTTGCCTTAGCCAGTGACTTAGATTCCTTTGATTCTTACTCCTGGTATATTGCCTCCTCATCATCTTCAATCAGTTAACTGGTTTACATACAGTTCTCCTCAATACACTGGCACAAGCTGGAAGTGGTCTGTTCTAGCATTAGAACTCCCATGAGGAACGCCCCTGATGGTAGTACTGAAGGGAAATTCTCTCAGCACAAAGAATGTCCTGCAGTGCATTGGGTGTCTACTTTGTCTGGATTGAGAGATGGCCAGAGGTATAGACCTACACTCATTCATGGGCAATAGCTGATGGTTTTCCTGAACGGTGAATAACTTGGAAATAAAAGATTGGGAGACTGATGACAAGGAGGTCTAGGGAAGAGGTATATGGATGCACTTCTCAGAGTGGGCACAAAGTGTGAGGATATTTGTGTACACCAAAGGGCATCCACTCAGATTTCAAAATCAGGGGGATGACACATTTGATGGAGTTGGCCTCTTTTTCCACCTACTGCAGTGCTTGCACAAAGTAGCCATGCAGTCAGGAGCAAAGGATATTCATGGGCTCAAGAACATGGGCTTCCCCACAGTAAGGTTCATATCTACCAACATCAGAGATCACCCGTTGAGTTCCAATATGGCACTATTTCCAGGAGAAAATAGCCAGTAACCTAGTAACAGATTGATTGATTATACTGGACCCCTTCCATCATGGAAGGGACAGCTATTTGTCTTACTGGAATAAACACATATTTTGGATATAGATTTGCTTTCTATGCTCAGAATATTTCTGATATTATTATCAACCATGAACCCATTATACCTTACTCACTGTTATGATATTCTACATATTACTTCTTTCCAGGGAACTCATTTCATAGTAAAATAAATGCAGCAATGGACTCGTGCAAATGGAATTTGGGGGGGGCGGTGCCACACTGCACGGCTTATGGGATCTTAGTTCCCTGACCAGGGATTGAACCTGAGTACTCTGCAGTGAAAGTGCAGAGTCCTAACCACTGGACCACCAGGGAATTCCCTGGAATTTGCTAGTCTTATCATATGCCCCACCAGCCAGAAGCTCCTGGAAGGATGATGGAATAGCCCACTGAGTTCTGGTGCCAGTTAGGAAATAACATGTTAAAAACTGAAGTTCCGTTGTATAGGATGCAGTATATGCTTTGAGTCAGTGCCAATACATAGTACTGTTTCTTTCAAAATACACAGGTTCAAGAATCAAGGGGTGGGGAAAGTGGAAGTGGTTCCTCTCATCATTATACCCAATAATCCACTCACACAATTTCTGTTTCCAGTTCCTGTAACTTTGAGCCCTGATGGTTTGGAGATTTTACTTCCCAACAGAGGAATATTTCCACCAGGGATCACAACTATGGTTCCACTGAGGTTGAGGTTGAGATGGTACCTCGGCACTTTGGGCTCCTCATACTATAGAAAAAAATCAGGTGAAGAAGGGGGTGCTGTCCTGGCTGGGGTGATTGGTTCCAATTGCCAAGAGGAAATTGGCTTTGCTGCTTCACAGTGGGGACAGGGAAGACTACGGGGACAAAAGGAGTGCATTCTTGGGCTTCCCTGGTGGCGCAGTGGTTGAGAGTCCGCCTGCCAATGCAGGGGACACGGGTTCGTGCCCCGGTCCGGGAGGATCCCACATGCCGCGGAGCGGCTGGGCCCGTGAGCCATGGCCGCTGAGCCTGCACATCAGGAGCCTGTGCTCCGCAGCGGGAGAGGCCACAACAGTGAGAGGCCCGCGTACCGCAAAAAAAAAAAGGGTGCATTCTTGATTTTCTGTGATACCTCTTAGCACTTCCGTGTCCTATACTAAAAGTTAATGGAAAGCTACTATAATTTTTTTTAAAAGAGTTTAAAAGTAGATTCACACCCTTCAGGAATGAAGGTGTGAGTCTTGCACACTTTTAGTTCTGGTAACTAAACTTTTCCCTTTGTTCCCCAGCCCAATTGACGCCGCTGCTTCCCTCTTTGCTTTTTCAGTCCTCCAACACCTGTTTCAGCAATTCTCCATATTAAATTATTTCTGTGGTTTGTTTTCCCGACTAGATCCTGTCTGCTACAACAACAGAGGTGCATCCCTGAAATAAAAAAAATCACTGAATATTAAAACCATATAAAACAAAACAAAAATATTATGTTTACATGTAAAGTGGGTTAAGCTCTAGGCTAAGATAATTAAAAACAGATTTTTTTCACCTACATGAATATTCAGTGGGACATTTGAAATTCGACATTGCATGACACCTAGTATCTCTGATCCCCACCAAATAAATGCTTGGAACTTCCCTACTCTTTGTGACAACCAAATACACTCCCTCAAATTTCAAAAATATTCCCTAAGAGGCAACCCTCAGATCTACTGTACTGCAGTGATCACTACCTATGATTTTAATAAATCCACCCAACTTACTATGTCACATTTCACCGTGGTTGTTTTCTTTACTTGATTTATGCTTTTTTTTTTTTTTGGCCACACCACGTGGCATGTGAGAGCTTAGTTCCCCAACCAGAGATCGAACCGTGCTCCATGCCATGGAAGCATAGTAGTCTTAACCATGGGACCGCCAGGGAAGTCCCCTGACTTATGCATCTTAAACTTGTGTAAATATAAATACACACATAAATATATGCTTGCCTATATGCCCATGTATGTCTATATGAATATATATGCCTGTGAATATACAAAACATATGAATGTATAATATATATCACTGTAGTGGACGCTGTGGTGTGCCACCCAGTTCCTACCTTCAAGACCAAAGCCCTCGCTCCCCCAACTCCTGAGAATGTTGCCTGCTGACAGCCTGCATTTGTCTTCCCCACAAGAACTGGCCTCAGCCCAGTGTAATCGTCTCACCCGAGATTACACCACCTCCCTGGAGGTATTGCTATCCAGTGAGTGGAAGGGAACAGAGGCCCAGCCCCCTAACCTCAATGTGGGACACTTTAGCCCCAGAGCTCCCCCGGGATCATCTGAGGCCTATGCTGCAACTTCATAGCAGATCAGCTTCTCCCTCATTCCCCACAGGTGGTGACCCTAAAAACCAATAAATCCCAGCATGCCAATCTCCACCTCAGAGACTGTTCCTGAGAAACCCAACCCAATGTAATCATCTATTTTGACTTGACGCTGGTGGTTTAGAGAGTTGATCTCCTGTTTGTAAAAAAATCAGAGCCACCCTCCCAGCCTAGGTGAAAGCCACAGGCAGAGCTGTGTAAATGCCGAACGAGGATAAATTTTGAATGAGGTTACCTCACTATGTCAGTGTGGAGACTTTTCAGTTTTGAAGCTGGTGTGGTCTTTGATGGAACAGTTAAGCTACAGGAGGTTCCAGGGTATCAGGGCTACAGGTGATCCCCACAGAGCACAACCCGGGGCCTAGCAGTCGAGGCTAAGGAGACTAGAACGTTTTGTCAGTGTATTTTTATACATTTTCATTTATAAGCGCTATTTATTTCTGCACACACCATGCTTCCCGGATTCTGAACAGCCATGGGGTTTATGTTTGTACCAATGGTTTAATAGCACTTTTTCAGGGAGGAGATAAAATATTTCCACCCCATTAAATGATCCATATTAACGAGTCAACACATGTGAAGCACTTAGTACCTTGTACAGAGTCAGTGCAAGATGAATGCTAGCCATGATATCTATTGTTGTAAAATGTGAAAAGATGACAGCTTAGAATTGAAGAAATATAGTAGTTTTTTAAAATAAATATTGTAAAATTATTTTCGGTGTTAATTTATTGGAAGTTATGTTCTTTAGACCAGGGAATGCCTTCCGCAGCTCTTGTTCTTTACTGTCCTTGACCTTCTAGCACACGTGTAATCAGTAGCATTCAGTGTCGTACTTCATTGTTTTATTTGCTATTATTCATCTATTGTATTTAATTGTTTTGTGAGCATCCATTTTCTAATGACTTTTTATATTTTATTTTGTACTTGTTTTGTTTCCCTCATTATGTTAGAAACTTCTAGTGGGCACTGACCATGGCTTATACTTCTTTGGTATCCCCTATAGTGCTGGCTACTAAGTACAAATTCGATAAATAATGGCACACTATCTGATTTTAAAAGCATGAAAGTGGAGAGAATGATAGCTGCAAATGTAGTAATTCTACTCAATATGTACTAAGATTTTTTTCTTTAAATACTTACTCAAAATCCTACTTTCCTACCCAAAGTGTAAAAGTCAGCAACACAAAACACTTTTCAGATGTAGAACAAAGTAGAGAGATCTAAGTTATTACAGTGATTTAGAAACAAAGTATTTAAAGTTTTCCTGTGAGGGGTTGCTACAATGAATATTGCGTTTGCTCTGGGTTAAGGCTTCCATTGTTTACTGTGGTTTCTAAAATTCCATTTATTTTCAACTTTTTTAGACAGCTGTGTTGGAAAAGCAAATCAAAAACAAGAGAAGATGAGAAAGACTCACCTTAAAATACAAAGGGATGGGCAATAAAGGAGAGAAGAGAAGCTGCAAAGAAATGTCAAAGAGGTGAAGTCGGTGGAGGTATCTCCATTAAAAGAGAAACCCCTCCCTGGTGGCGCAGTGGTTGAGAGTCCGCCTGCCAATGCAGGGGACTCGGGTGCATGCCCCGGTCCGGTCCGGGAAGATTCCCACATGCCCTGCGGAGCGGCTGGGCCCGTGAGCCATGGCCGCTGAGCCTGCGCATCCGGAGCCTATGCTCCACAGCGGGAGAGGCCACAACAGTGAGAGGCCCGCGTACCGCAAAAAAAAAAGAGAAACTCCTGATGGGGCATTTTAACATGCAGTGGTGGTCCTTCAGCTTCACTGGGACGCCGTAGAATCCGAGGCACCATTCTCAACCTTCCTCCAGAAAAATGATTATGCAAATTCACAAAATTTGTTAACTGCCACTCTTTCTTCTCCTTCACAGCCAAACTTCTCACAAGGGATGTCTCTTTGTTCTTATCTCCCCTTCCTCACCTCCACATCCCTCTCCAACTCCCCTGAGCCACTCCCCTGAAAACATAGCAGCTCTGACCAGCTCCACTCGGGCACATGCTGACAAACACTTTGTCTTTGGCCCAGAATGCATTTCTGTGTCTCAGGGCAACCGTATTTCTCCTGATTTCCATACCATCCAACTCCTCTCTCGGATGTGGCAAAATCACCTCATACTCGGCATATCCAAAAAGAATTAATAATGTTCCCCTAAACCCATTCCTCCTCCTATGTCTCCATCTCAGTAAATGACACTACCATGGACCTAGTTTGGTCTAAAAACAAAAGCTTAGGCTCTTCCAGGTCTGATCAATTCTGGTTTTGTCATATCTTTTAAATCTATCACTTATTCTGATCCCAATCTCCAGGACTTCTCTTCAGGACAGTCTCCATGTATACCCACCTTATTGGAGCAGCCTCCTAGCTGGTTTCCCTGGATCTATTCTCCATCCCACAGGCAGTACAATCTTTCTAAACTGCAAGCCTAATCAAGTCACTCTCCTTCAATGGCTTTCCATTACCTTCAGGCTATTGGCAAACACCTTAGCATGCTTGGTTTTCAAAGTCCTGCACTCTCCCCACCCACCCTTCTTCTTGCATGGAAGCCAGGTTGCTCAGTTCTGGAGCCGCCATTTCCATCCTGGTCTATGTGAATGATGACTGCTGGAGTAGTGCAGTGCACAACCTGTGAGATTAAACATGGCAGCCTCGCCTCTTTCTCACACTTCGTATACTGTGCTAAAAGCAGCTTCCCTGACACATCGTATTTCCCCTCACTCTGAGCCTTTGCATATCGCTGTTTCCCATTTATAATTTCGTCCAACTCCATGTCGTCTTCATCTGGTTAATTGTACTCGTCCTTTAGATCTCAATTTAGATATCCCTTACCAAGAAAGCTCTCCCTTACTCACACTGTCTCCCAGTTTTGGAATAGGAATTTCCCTAAGGCTTATGTTTAGTGCCCTCTGCTTAAATCCTATTTTTGTACTTATCCCTTGATCCTATAATTGTCTGTTTACTTTCTTGACTCCTCTTTTAGAGCAGGGACTGTGTTTTACTCACTTTTGTGTCTCTAGTTCATTGTACAGAGTCTGGCACATGGTAGATACAAAGTAAATACTTTTGAATGAATGCAACTTTGGGTAAATCGTTTAACCTAACTAAACCTTAGTTTATGGCTGGTCAAATAAGGCTAAGAATGTCTGTCCTCAATATTTTACAGAACAATATGACAAAATGTATGTGAAAAATGCTTTGAAAGTGGAAAGAAATAAAGAGATGGGAGAGAGAACAATTGTCATGGCATTACCATAAAGAGAAAGTGACAAGGAAAGGGATGATTCTAAGGAAAGGCATGAGACATACCGTTCCACTCCATCATGTGTAAGACTTTAATGCCTGTGCTGCTGAAGTGAGCACAGATTCTGTGCCTTGTCTTAAATTAGAATGAGCAGCCATAGTGCTTCAAAGAGACAACAAGTGGGAAATGAGGAATGTAGTAAAGAAGCCATCGTATCAGTTCATTAACTGGTCATACGATCTGTGAGATACAAATAATTATTTCTTTCTTGAAGACCAAGCTGTTCATAATGGTGTACCCAGGGTTCAGGAAATCACAGGATAAACTCAGTTCTTCTTCCTGGAACATCACTTTTACTTGGTGATTCAGGAAGTTAAATCATTTACTTGGTAAGTAACCTGAATCAGTATTTTCATATTTATATAAATAAATGGGTATGTTATAGCTTGGACTGTAGCACTTGCATACATTTTTTAAATAAACCTAAGACTTCAAACATTTTGTACTTCCAGTGGACAACAGTCCCACACTGTCTCCCTTCACTCCCCCTACCAAATCTCCACACTCCCAAACCCTAGGAGTAAGTCTTTACCCAGCTATGCTCTTGGGATGCTTAGGAAAAGTTTAATAAGTACTGCTTTTAGAACTTTGGTAGGCTTCCATACTGCTGAAATGAAACAGAGACAGAAGAATCTTCAGCAACTACGGTCAGTTCATTTACCACAAGTTTATAGTTGAGCATTGATTTGTGTGTCTGTTCTTTGCTCCTTGCTTGCCCATTGCACTGGTCAGCAATTTTGTAAATATTGGTCACGAGTCCCCAGAAGAATCGAAAAAATTTTTAATGCAGCGGAATCCATACTAACTTAACACTAACAAGGAAAGAATTCGAACTCCATATCCCCTTGACATTTGGCCAGTAGAATCATAATTTTTGCATATAAAGGTCAACATATTATATCTAAAGGAAGGGGAAAAGGGAACTAACATTTTCTGAGCCTCTACTATATACCAGGCACAGTGCCAGGTGCTGTACATTCCCTCACCATCATCCCTCATCACCCCAGACACACTTAATCCTGCCTCCCTTTGTATGATTCCTGTACTTTATCTAACCTCTTACTACTTGGTCTAACACTTTAAATATTGATGATTTGTTTGTATCTCACTCTACTGTGAACTCCTTGTGGGCAGGTCCATTTCAAATTCATCTTTTTATCTCAAGCACATTCAGTGCCTGGTCCCATAATATTCACTCAGTCAAATTTTTATTAACTGAACTAAAATTATATCTTCTGATGTATAAGATGTTGTTAAGAAGATAATTCTTTCATACTCCAAAAATTCTTCTCTAAGTCACCTTGAACAGATTCATCAGCCACTAAAGAAATATAGAGCATAGCAGTTATATCAGTTTTTTGCCATTTTCAGGTCCTGGAACATTTCCAAGTCTCCTTCCTGTCCCCCAACAGTAACAACAACAACAAATATATATATATATATATATATATATACACATATATATATATGATTAGCATATAAAATAATAAACCATACACACTTTTTAATTATCTTTGCAAAGCACTCTTTTCAATAATATGTTAAGTAATCTGTGAAATATATCTTAAAAAAAAATCACTAAGTGTAAATGTCCCCTATTTCAGTGGCTTTAACAAATGACAACAAACAGGACCAAATGGTGCAGCCACTATGGAAAACAGTATGAAATATTAAAAACAGAACTGCCATATGATCCAGCAATTCCACTTCTGGGTATTTTTCCAAAGAAAACAAAAACACTCATTGGAAAAGATACATGCACCCCCATGTTCATTGCGGCATTATTTACAATAGCCAAAATATGGAGGCAACCTAAGTGTCCACCAACAGATGAATGGATAAAGAAGTTGTGAGATATATATACATATATATATGTATGTATACACACACACACACACACACACACACACACACATATATAAGGAAATACTACTCAGCCATTAAAAAAATGAAATCTTGGACTTCCCTGGCGATCCAGTGGTTCAGAATCCACGCTTGCACTGCAGGGGGCACAAGTTCAATCTCTGGTCGGGGAACTAAGATCTGGCATGCCACGCGGTGGGGCCAAAAATTACAAAAAACAAGAAGGAAATCCTGCCATTTGTGACAACATGGATGGAGCTAGAGGGTATTACGTTAAGTGAAATAAGTCAGACAGAGGAAGACAAATATCATGCTATCTCACTTAAATGTGGAATATAAAAACAAACAAACCAACCAAACAAAATGAATACAGACTCATAGTTACAGAGAACAAACAGGTAGTTGCCAGAGGGGAGAGGGTGTGGGTGTGGGTGAAATAGATGAAGGGGATTAAGAGGTACAAACCTCCCGTTACAAAATAAATAAGCTATGGGGCTGTAATATATGGCATAATAAATATCATCAATAATACTGTAATAACTTGCTATAGGGACGGATGGTTACTAGACCTATCATGGTGATCATTTTATAATGATCAATTGTAGTACACCTGACACTAACATAATATTGTATGTCAACTATATTTCAATTTTAAAAAAAAGAACAGTACTAAAGTCACACCGCTCATAGACGATTAAATATGCATTCTGAATTTCCAAGTCTGAAGCCTCAGGATTGTTTTTCTTGCCTCCCTAAATCCAATGTAATCAAAACAGAGAAATTTCTTCTTCTCATCAGTGCACTTCAGAGTACATATGAAGTAGGCACTGTATAAACAAACATGCGTGCGCACACACACACACACACACACACACACACAAGCATAAAAGAGGAAAAATAATTAGAAACCAGGGGACTCATCAATGCTCTGATTTAGAACCTGCTCAAGTTTATGAATTCAAATGTTTTGAACCTAATCCGACTTCTCTCAAGTTCAAATTTACTTGGCATTTGATATATTGTGACTTTCTGTTTTTGTAAAAGAACAGTTTCAAAAATGGTTCAGTAAGCTCTTTGGGGACTTCCCTGGTGGCGCAGTGGTTAAGAATCTGCCTGTCAATGCAGGGCACATGGGTTTGACCCCTGGTTGAGGAAGATTCCCACATGCCGTGGAGCAACTAAGCCCGTGCACCACAAGTACTGAGCCTGCGCGCCTAGAGCCCGTGCTCCACAACAGGAGAAGCCACCGCAATGAGAAGCCCACGTACTGCAACGAAAAGTAGCTCCCGCTCTCCACAACTAGAGGAAGCCCGCGCACAGCAACGAAGACCCAGCACAGCCATAAATTAATTAATTAATTAATTAATTTAAAAAAATAAGCTCTTTGGACAGTGTCTAACTCCTGCAATGCAGGATTTGGAACAGTTAGCAGTAACTGAATAAGAAACATGCAATATATTTCTTAAAATGTGCACATTTTCAAAAACTCAGGGGGAAAAGTGCTTGACCTCGTCTATCTGTGGTTTCACTGAATATTTGAGAATTAGTTAATGACATTCAGAGACACAAAGATACAGCTGGATTTTCCCATCCAGTGTGCAGAACGCATAGCCGTCAGACAGCGATGGTAGAACCCATAGGAAAGTACCCTCAATTTTTGTAGAAACAGAGAAGAATTAAGATTTAGTGTCTGGCAGTTTGTCAGTTGGATGCATCATTAACAAGGAAATCAAGAACACAGCAAAAGAATCTAAAAATGTGCTTGCATGTTTTACATTTACTATTTCTCTGCAGTGTAATTGCCAGTGCATGGGCCATGGTGAAAAACAAGCTAGCAAATATCAAATCCACCAAATAATTCACTGACAAGTCTTTGGGAGCCTTAATGAAGGTCTACAATAGCTCTTCTTGTCATACAAAAGCTTTTATCCAAGTAAACAGGCACTTAGAATAGTGCAGGTAGGATTATGGAGCCCCACTTCCTCAGCCCAACAGCCTCAGGTTACCTTAACTTTTAAGCCCAAATGTATTCCTGGCTAAGTGCCCCCTACTTCCAGTCCAGACCCTAAGTGACTCTGGGAAGTCACAAGGATGTTTCACATGCATTCAGGAATGAATCAACACAAATGAGGTGCTTCTACTCTCTCTCAGGGCTTTGCTGGTTATCCACTGAGTCTGCTGAGCTTTGGCAATCTGCTGCCAGCCCCATTGTTTTGCAATGTTCTGCCGAAGCTCACAGGGAAAATATCCTGCCCATAGCACAGACTTCAGTGCTCCCAAACCTGTAAAACCTTCAATGTGCCAAGTGCCATTGGTTCCTCTTCAGGATGCACCATGCCAACACCATGCTGTGTTCCATGCAGAAATGCAGATACCATACTTCTCTCCAAAAAGTTCACAACTATTGCCTGGGGCTGGGGGGGTGGAAGCCAAGTAGTATGCTATCCTCCCACTCCCATCTCTGGCTCTAGGAAACCACCTGTGGTGGAATGTGAATTTATCAATTTACTTAATCTATCTCAGTTTAGATACAGCCAGAAGCATCCATTATAGTTACTACCAAGAGCTTCCTTTTAATTTGATAATTTTGTGTGGTTGTACAGAATTGAGATCTCATTGTTGATGGATAGAAGGAAAAGGAAATTTAAAAACAGGAAGAAAAATACAAATATATTTTATTTGTTCTAAGGATTCCTCATACTATTTATAACACACAATGGTCAAAGAATCAAAAGAAAAGCATGTGATCAATAGGTAATCAATAGATACAAAAAAGCATTTGATAAACTCAGCACCCAGTGGTGATCACAAAACAACTCTTAAAGCTAAAAATAAAAAATTAGAAGAGAACTTCCTTATGTGATATTTGATATTTACCAAAAATTAAAAGCAATCCTGTTAATTAATGCAAAGAATTTTCTTTAAAATTAGAAACAAAGCTAGGAGGCCAGTTATCACAGCTTTTATTCAACATTTTTCAAAAGAGTCAAGCTAAAGGAAAAAAAAATATCATTAATCATAGATAATGTGATAGTTTACATAAACAAGGTAAGAGAATTAACCCAAAAATCCTTAGAACTAATAGGAGAGTTCACCTACATGGCTGGACATAAGGTACATATACAAAAATCCATAGTGTTCCTATACATTAGGGGTCAGCAAATTTTTCTATAAAGAGCCAAGTAGTAAATATTTTAGACTTTGAAGGCATGTGGTCTCAATCTTAACTAATCAAATCTGCCATTATAGTGCAAAAGTAGCCACAGACTATATGTAAACAAATGGGCACGGCTGTGTTCTTTACAAAAGAACACTGCAGGCTGGATTTGGTCCACAGGCCATATAGTGTGTAACTCCTGTTACACACCATTGATGAAAAATTAGAAAACATTATTTAAAAGATACTGTTTACTATAGCAACCCAAACTTGAAGGCACTTACGAATAACTCTAACAAAATTTGTACAAAACCTATTTGGAGAAAACTGTAAAACGTTATTGAAAGACAATAAGGATCTCAATAAAGAAAGAGGTACACTATCTTAATGGATGAGAAAAGTCAATGTTTCAGACCTTTCAATAGTCCCAAATTAATCTATTAATTCAATGTAACTCCAACCAAAATACCAACAGGGTTTTTCATGAAACTTGCCAACCTGATTCCAAAATTTATGTGCAAGAATAAAAAGCTAAGAATAATTGAGACAATTATGAAGAACAAGGAAGGGAGACACACCTTAACAGATGTCAAGATTTACTGTAAAATAATAGTAACTAAGGCAATATAGTATTGATAAAGAGACAGATAAATTGATTCACAAAGTAAATAGGGACCCCAGAAATAGACCCATTCATTTATGGAACATGTAATTTGACAGAGGTGGCACTGCAGATCAGTGGGATAAAGATTGGTTATTCAATAAATGGCACTGGAATAATTGGTTATTGTATAGTAAAAAACTGAAGTTATATCCTTTCCTCACACCATACACAAGAAATCAGTTCCAGGTTGATTAAATATCCAAGTAGAAAATCAAAGCTTTAAAACAAATTAGAGAGCAATACAGAAGAATATCTTTAAGACTGTGAGAAAAGGAGAGATTTCTAAAAAAGG
Source organism: Grampus griseus (assembly GCF_964374135.1). Lineage (NCBI taxonomy): Eukaryota > Metazoa > Chordata > Mammalia > Artiodactyla > Delphinidae > Grampus > Grampus griseus. The sequence continues at coordinate 37,725,772 of NC_139001.1, read as the reverse complement.
CATAAAAAGCCCAAAACACAAAGGTAAAAAATTAAAATATTTAATTACATTAACATAGAAGGTTTGCGACAGGGGATTCAAGACGGCGGAAGAGTAAGACGCGGAGATCACCTTCCTCTCCCCAAATACATCAGAAATACATCAAAATGTGGGACAACTCCTACAGAGCACCTACTGAACGCTGGCAGAATACCTCAGACCTCCCAAAAGGCAAGAAACTCCCCACGTACCTGAGTAGGACAAAAGAAAAAACAGAGAAAAAAGAATAAGGATGAGACGTGCACCACTGGGAGGGAGCTGTGAAGGAGGAAAGGTTCCCACACACCACGAAGCCCCTTCGCAGGCGGAGGCTGCGGGTGGCGGAGGGGGAAAGCTTCGGAGCCGCGGAGGAGAGCACAGCAACAGGGGTGCGGAGGGCAAAGCAGAGAGATTCCCGTACAGAGGATCGGTGCCAATCAGCACTCACCAGCGTGAGAGTCTTGTCTGCTCACTCGCCGGGGCGGGCGGGGCTGGGAGCTGAGGCTCGGGCTTCGGTCTGAACGCAGGGAGAGGACTGGGGTCGGCTGCGTGAATACAGCCTGAAGGGGGTTAGTGCACCACGGCTAGGGAGGGAGTCCGGAAAATAGTCTGGACCTGCCGAAGAGGCAAGAGACTTTTTCTTGCTTCTTTGCTTCCTGGTGCGCGAGGAGAGGGGATTAAGAGCGTCGCTTAAAGGAGCTCCAGAGACGGGCGCGAGCCGCGGCTATCAGCGCGGACCCCAGAGAGGGGCATGAGATGCTAAGGCTGCTGCTGCCGCCACCAAGAAGCCTGTGTGCAAGCAGAGGTCACTATCCACACCCCCCTTCCGGGGAGCCTGTGCAGCCCTCCACTGCCAGGTTCCCATGATCCAGGGACAACTTCCCAGGGAGAACACACGGTGCGCCTCAGGCTGGTGCAACGTCATGCCGGCCTCTGCTGCCGCAGGCTCGCTGCACACTCCGTAACCCTCCCTCCCCCCGGCCCGAATGAGCCAGAGCCCCCGAATCAGCTGCTCCTTTAACCCTGTCTTGTCTGAGCGAAGGACAGACGTCCTCAGGCGACCTACACACAGAGGCAGGGCCAAATCCAAAGCTGAACCCTGGGAGCTATGCGAACAAAGAGAAAGGGAAATCTCTCCCAGCAGCCTCAGGAGCAGCGGATTAAATCTCCACAATCAACGTGATGTACCCTGCATTTGTGGAATACCTGAAGAGACAGCGAATCATCCCAAATTGAGGAAGTGGACTTTGGGAGAAACGATATATTTTTTTTTTCCCCTTTTTCTCTTTTTGTGTGTATGTGTATGCTTCTGTGTGTAATTTTGTCTGTATATCTTTGCTTTTACCATTTGTCCTAGGGTTCTGTCAGTCCATATTTTTTGTTTTGTTTTGTTTTTTCTTTTTTTTTAAGCATAGTTTTAGCACTTGTTATCACTGGTGGATTTGTTTTTTGGTTTGGTTGCTCTCTTCTTTCTTTCTTTCTTTTTTATTAATTTTTAAACTATTTTAGTAATTTTTTTTATTTTAATAACTTTATTTTATTTTACCTTTTTCTTTCTTTCTTTCTTTCTTTTTTTCTCCCTTTTATTCTGAGCCGTGTGGCTGACAGGGTCTTGGTGCTCCAGCCGGGTGTCAGACCTGTACCCCTGAGGTGGGAGAGCCAAATTCAGGACATTGGTCCACCAGAGACCTCCCAGCTCCATGTAATATCAAACAGCGAAAATCTCCCAGAGATCTCCATCTCAATGCCAAGACCCAGCTCCACTCAACGACCAGCAAGTTGCATACAGTGCTGGACACCCTATGCCAAACAACTAGCAAGACAGGGACACAGCCCCATCCATTAGCAGAGAGGCTGCCTAAAATCATAATAAGGTCACAGACACCCCAAAACACACCACCAGATGTGGACCTGCCCACCAGAAAGGCAAGATCCAGCCTCATCCACCAGAACACAGGCACTAGTCCCCTCCACCAGGAAGCCTACACAACCCACTGAACCAACCTTAGCCACTTGGGGCAGACACCAAAAACAACGGGAAATACGAACCTGCAGCCTGTGAAAAGGAGACCCCAAACACAGTAAGTTAAGCAAAATGAGAAGACAGAGAAACACACAGCAGATGAAGGAGCAAGGTGAAAACCCACCAGACCTAACAAATGAAGAGGACACAGGCAGTCTACCTGAAAAAGAATTCAGAATAATGATAGTAAAGATGATCCAAAATCTTGGAAATAGAATGGAGAAAATACAAGAAATGTTTAGCAAGGACCTAGAAAAACTAAAGAGCAAACAAACAATGATGAACAACACAATAAATGAAATTAAAAATTCTCTAAGGGATCAATAGCAGGATAACTGAGGCAGAAGAATGGTTAAGTGACCTGGAAGATAAAATAGTGGAAATAACTACTGCAGAGCAGAATAAAGAAAAAAGAATGAAAAGGTCCCAGACACCTCTGGGACAACATTAAACGTACCAACATTCGAATTATAGGGGTCCCAGAAGAAGAGAAAGAGAAAGGAACTGAGAAAATATTTGAAGAGATTATACTTGAAAACTTCCCTAATATGGGAAAGGAAATAGTTACTCAAGTCTAGGAAGCACAGAGAGTCCCATACAGGATAAATCCAAGGAGAAACAACACACCAAGACATATATTAATCAAACTATCAAAATTAAATACAAAGAAAAAATATTAAAAGCAGCAAGGGAAAAACAACAAATAACACACAAGGGAATCCCCATAAGGTTAACAGCTGATCTTTCAGCAGAAACTCTGCAAGCCAGAAGGGAGTGGCAGGACATACTTAGAGTGATGAAAGGCAAAAACCTACAAACAAGATTACTCTACCCAGCAACGATCTCATTCAGATTTGACGAAGAAATTAAAACCTTTACAGACAAGCAAAAGCTAAGAGAACTCAGCACCACCAAACCAGCTTTACAACAAATGCTAAAGGAACTTCTCTAGGCAGGAAACACAAGAGAAGGAAAAAACCTACAATAACAAACCCAAAACAATTAAGAAAATGGTAATAGGAACATAGATATCAATAATTACCTTAAATGGAAATGGATTAAATGCTCCAACCAAAAGACACAGACTGGCTGAATGGATACAAAAACAAGACCCATATATATGCTGTCTACAAGAAACCCACTTCAGACCTAGGGACACATACAGACTGAAAGTGAGGGGATGGAAGAAGATATTGCATGCAAATGAAAATCAAAAGAAAGCTGGAGTAGCAATTCTCATATCACACAAAATAGACTTTAAAACAAAGACTATTACAAGAGACAAAGAAGGACACTACATAATGATCAAGGGATCAATCCAAGAAGAAGATATAACAATTGTAAATATTTATGCACCCAACATAGGAGCACCTCAATACATAAAGCAAATACTAACAGCCATAAAAGGGGAAATCGACAGTAACACAATCATAGTAGGGGACTTTAACACCCCACTTTCACCAATGGACAGATCAGCCAAAACGAAAATAAATAAGGACACAAGCTTTAAATGATACATTAAACAAGATGGACTTAATTGATATTTATAGGACATTCCATCCAAAACAACAGAATACACTTTCTTCTGAAGTGCTCATGGAACATTCTCCAGGATAGATCATATCTTGGGTCACAAAACAAGCCTTGGTGAATTTAAGAAAATTGAAATCGTATCAAGTATCTTTTCTGACCACAACGCTATGAGACTAGATATCAATTACAGGAAAAAATCTGTAAAAAATACAAACACATGGAGGTTAAACAATACACTATTTAATAACCAAGAGATCACGGAGGAAATCAAAAAATACCCAGAAACAAATGACAATGAAAACACAGCAATCTGAAACCTATGGGATACAGCAAAAGCAGTTCTAAGAGGAAAGTTTATAGCAATACAATCCTACCTTAAGAAACAAGAAACAGGACTTCCCTGGTGGTGCCGTGGTTAAGAATCCACCTGCCAATGCAGGGGACATGGGTTCAAGCCCTGGTCCGGGAAGATCCCACATGCCACAGAGCAACTAAGCCCCTGCACCACACCTACTAAAGCCTGTGTGCCTAGAACCCATGCTGCGCAAGAGAAGCCACCGCACTGAGAAGCCCATGCACAGCAACAAAGAGTAGCCTCCTCTCACCACAACTACAGAAAGCCCACCCGCAGCAACAAAGACCCAACGCAACCATAAGTAAATAAACAAACAAGTAAATAAATAAACAAATAAATAAAACCTTCCTTCCTTTAAAGAGAAAAAGAAAAGAAATAAGAAACATCTCAAATAAGCAACCTAATCTTACACCTAAAACAATTAGACAAAGAAGAACAAAAAACGCCCAAAGTTAGCAGAAGGAAAGAAATCATAAAGATCAGATCAGAAATAAATGAAAAAGCAATGAAGGAAACAATAGCAAAGATCAATAAAACTGGGGCTTCCCTGGTGGTGCAGTGGTTGAGAGTCCGCCTGCCGATGCAGGGGACATGGGTTCGTGCCCCGGTCCGGGAAGATCCCACATGCCGCAGAGCGGCTGGGCCCGTGAGCCATGGCCACTGAGCCTGCGCGTCCGGAGCTTATGCTCCGGAACGGGAGAGGCCACAACAGTGAGAGGCCCAAGTACAGCAAAAAAAAAAAAAAAAAAAAAGATCAATAAAACTAAAAGCTGGTTCTTTGAGAAGATAAACAAAATTGATAAACCATTAGCCAGACTCATCAAGAAAAACAGGGAGAAGACCCAAATCAACAGAATTACAAATGAAAAAGGAGAAGTAACAACTGACACTGCAGAAATACAAAGGATCATGAGAGATTACTACAAGCAACTCTATGCCAATAAAATGGACAACCTGGAAGAAATGGACAAATTCTTAGAAATGTACAACCTTCTGAGACTGAAGCAGGAAGAAATAGAAAATATGAACAGACCAATCACAAGTAATGAAATTGAAACTGTGATTAAAAATCTTCCAATAAACAAAAGCCCAGGACCAGATGCCTTCACAGGCAAATTCTATCAAACATTTAGAGAAGAGCTAACACCTATCCTTCTCAAACTCTTCCAAAATATAGCAGAGGGAGGAACACTCCCAAATTCATTCTACAAGGCCACCATCACCCTGATACAAAAACCAGACAAAGATGTCACAAAGAAAGAAAACTACAGGCCAACATCACTGATGAATATAGATGCAAAAATCCTCAACAAAATACTAGCAAACAGAATCCAACAGCACATTAAAAGGATCATACACCATGATCAAGTGGGGTTTATCCCAGGAATGTAAGGATTCTTCAATATACACAAATCAATCAATGTGATACACCATATTAACAAATTGAAGGAGAAAAACCATATGATCATTTCAATAGATGCAGAGAAAGCTTTTGACAAAATTCAACACCCATTTATGATAAAAACCCTCCAGAAGGTAGGCATAGAGGGAACTTACCTCAACATAATAAAGGCCATATATGACAAACCCACAGCCAACATCGTCCTCAATGGTGAAAAACTGAAACCATTTCCACTAAGATCAGGAACAAGACAAGGTTGCCCACTCTCACCACTATTATTCCACATAGTTTTGGAAGTTTTAGCCACAGCAATCAGAGAAGAAAAAGAAATAAAAGGAATCCAAGTCAGAAAAGAAGAAGTAAAGCTGTCACTGTTTGCAGATGACATGATACTATACACAGAGAATCCTAAAGATGCTACCAGAAAACTACAAGAGCTAATCAATGAATTTGGTAAAGTAGCAGGATACAAAATTAATGCACAGAAATGTCTTGCATTCCTATACACTAACGATGAAATCTTCCCAGACCAGGGATCAAACCCATGTCCCCTGCACTGGCAGGCAGATTCTTTTCTTTTTTTTTTTTTTGCGGTACGTGGGCCTCTCACTGTTGTGGCCTCTCCTGCTGCAGAGCACAGGCTCCGGACGCGCAGGCTTAGCGGCCATGGCCTAGCTGCTCCGTGGCATGTGGGATCTTCCCGGACCGGGGCACGAACCCGTGTCCCCTGCATCGGCAGGCGGACTCTCAACCACTGCGCCACCAGGGAAGCCCCCGGAAACTTTTAATGTATAAAAAAAGAGTAGCTAGAGATGGCACGTGACAAACAAAGCTGTAATTTCTAGAGCTGCTGTCTCTGCCCTATCCTCACTAGAGATTTCCTCTCTTCAGGGGTGATGTGCAGAGACTTAATAATCACCATGCTGCCCAAACAGAAGGCCCCCTGAAGCCCCCTCCTGGGCCAGGTGTGGCCCCTCTAGTTGCTGCATGTTTGGGGGGACGGGGCAGGGGTCTCGTAGGAGGGAAGTGGAAGAGCACTGGGGGCAGGGAGGGGCTGATAATAGCAGCTATTTACCAATTAGTATGGAAATATTTTAACATTTAGAAAATCATTGTGGCCACATTGGTGTTTACCAGTTGAATATCAGACCTGCTATGACCCTTTCTTCTACATCTGTCCTTCCCTGTACAATGTGGAAAGACTGTACGATGTGGAAAACATGAGCCAGGCTGTAGTCTGCCATAGGCCTGAATCCCTGCTGGATCACCTTAAGCAAGCCATTAACTTCTCACACTCTCAACGTTTTCATTTATATAAGGCAGAAAACACTTGGTCCTATAGTTTTCTTAGAATTAAATGCAATAAGATGGATAGATGCTTACACATGGGGACCAGCACATCGCAAATTCTTCACAAACAAAAGCTGCCAGTATAGTAATCTGTTTCTTGTGCACAGAAAAAAAAAAAAAAAAAGACACAATCATCCCTTAGTATCTGTAGGGAATTGGTTCCAGGACCCCCCACAGATAGCAAAATCCTCAAATGCTCAAGTCTCTTATAAAAATGGCATAGTATTTGCATATAACCTATGCACACCTCCCATATACTTTAAATCAGATTACTTATAACTGATTACTAATACAATGTAAATGCTACGAAATAGTTGTTATACTGTATTGTTTAAGGAATATGACAAGAAAATGTCTGTACCTGTTCAATACAGACACAACCATAGTAGGCCTAACCTCACAGTATAAGTCAGCAACAACGTTAACATAGTCTATCCCCAACTGCTTGAACCCATGGATGCCGACCACTGGATACGGAGGGCAATTGTAACTTACCCAGTCATTAGTGGATGACTCACGTTAGCCAGGCCATGTTGAAGATGTGGGTTTTAAGGTTTGACTGCTGATAACCATTAAAATACAACCACAATGAGAACATCTGGTTTCAATAGAAATTCTAGTCCCTGTGTTCTTTGAATCCGTTTAGGGTTTCTTTTTTCCCCCTCCAAAACAACTGAAAGCTTTGTACTAAATTTACCATTTCTGAGTTGAAAACGTTCTTTATTAAAAAACAAATAGGCTCTAGGACTATGGGAGACAGTTATATATTTTGGCAAGTTGCGTTTCCATTAAGTGCAGATTACATAGTCACCGTGGTAAAGCAGTTGAGACATTTCTCACTGACCTTTCTGCCCCAATTATCTAATGCTCAGCAAAGCTTTTATGGAAAATATCATCACAATTTATAGCTAATGGGTAAGCCGAACACTGTCTGTGTCTTTAAAATATGCCTCTTCATCCTATATTAATGCTTATTCAGTACTAGTTTTCACTATTATACATACTATTACAGTGAACATGCTTGTAGTTACATCTTTGTGCCTCTATCTAATTATTTCCTTAGAAATTCTTAGAAATAGAATGTCTAGGAAATATGGTATACAGATTTTTTTAACTGAACATATATTGCCTTCCAGAAAGTTTTTATTAATTTATAATTTAAGCAATAGTGTATGAAAGTATCTTTCTTCATAGTCTCATCAACATTTAAATCTTGGGAATTCCCTGGTGGTCCAGTGGTTAGGACTTAACACTTTCCCTGCCAGGGGCCGGGGTTCGATCCCCAGTTGGGGAACTAAGATTCCACAAGCCATGTGACTCAGCCAAAAGATAAATAAATAAATAAATCTTTACCAGTAGCTGAAAATGTCACTTTGTTTTATTTTGCATTTCTTCAGTTCCTCATTAGTTAAGCATCTTTATATTCGCTTATTAACCACATGGTTTACTCACTCTCTTTGAGTCCTTTGCTCATTTTTCTACAGACTTCTGACATTTTTATTATTATAAACTTTAAAAAATATATATAATAAATATAAATAAATGTTACTTATATAAATATAAATACAAATGAAGAACTCATATAATTATGTAGAGTGGGTACTTTAAGATTTTAGCTATTATAATCTGGCCTGGTAAAAAGAAGTTAGAGTCATTCTTCTGTTTTAGTTTCAAATATATTGTTTGGAGTATATTTGAGGTAATTTCGTACTGGTTAACAAGACCTAGCCACAATATTTAGATTACTACTTTAGTAATCAAGATAAGCCAATGAGCTATTAGTAATTAATCTTTGCTCCTCTGAGCTGGCCTAAGAGTAAATAAATAGGCCCTGCCCTTCTGGTAACAAACTTGGGGAGGGGAAACGGGAAATCACCTGTGAAGGGCAGACCTTGCTGGTATTTCTCTGCTCTTGGTTGATGACGCCATAAAAATCAGCAACTATTATTCCCTAGCATGAGATCTTTCAGCACTTGGCAGCAGGAGGCCCAGAGGCACGGTCCACACCTGGCTTTGTGCTGAGGGAGGAGTGGTGGGTAAGGCTGGGAGGAGAGAAGATACAGAAGGCAGGATCCTCTTCAGGGAGTGAGGAGGGCTAAAGATGAGTATCCTACAGGCCAGGCCAGCTTCCTCCAACTGTGCAGTGGGGGGCAGTCAGCCTGTGGGATGGCCGTCCTCACCAGAACCTCAAAGCTTTGGGAGGGCTGGTGGGGCTTCAGTGGTCCTGGTGGGGCCTCTGTTGATTAAGTCACCTCAGGAGTAAATCTGCGTATATGCTAAGATCACGGGTCCTTCTCTGGTTTCTATGCAGTGATGAAATGTATAATTTTGGTACTGTTTTTTATCACTTATTTTTATTTATTTATTTATTTTTGCGGTGCGCGGGCCTCTCACTGCTGTGGCCTCTCCCGTTGCAGAGCACAGGCTCCACACGCGCAGGCCCAGCGGCCATGGCTCACGGGCCCAGCCGCTCCGCGGCATGTGGGATCCTCCCGGACCGGGGCACGAACCCGTGTCTCCTGCATCGGCAGGCGGACTCTCAACCAGTGCGCCACCAGGGAAGCCCTATCACTTATTATTTTTATTCACCAGTTTATACATGAATCTCCATTTCTTTCCAATTGGGTCATAAACTCCTTGAAGGCAGAATTTCTTTGTAGACTTCTTAATATTTAGCAAAGTTTTAAGTATGCAATAAATACTCAAATCCTTATCTCTACATAGCACACAACCTACTAATAGATAACAGACTTTTTCAACATTAAATAATGCTATATGAAATAAATATTTTATTACTGAACTATTATTTATTTTCCAGATCTGTAAAATGGGAAAGAAGAAGAGAGAACACATAGGAAGGCAAATGGAAAACATGGTATTCTTTCTAGGTCACAGAGTTTTATAATTAGAGGGCGTCACAGACATCATTAATCTAATACATTTATTTTACAGAAGAGGAAAATGAGACTCAGAAGGAAGGAGTAATCTTTTTGTTTGTTTTTCCTTTTAAAAAAATAAGATCATAGATAGCAGCTTTTTTTTTTCCCCACTTATAAAACATGAACGATTCCCCACATCATTAGATATTGTCCTATGGCATCATTTTTTTTTTGCGGTACGCGGGCCTCCCACCGCTGCGGCCCCTCCCGTTGCAGAGCAACAGGCTCCAGACGCGCAGGCTCAGCGGCCATGGCTCACGGGCCCAGCCGCTCCGAGGCATGTGGGATCCTCCCGGACCGGGGCACGAACCCACGTCCCCTGCGCTGGCAGGCAGCCTCTCAACCACTGCGCCACCAGGGAAGCCCCTATGGCATCATTTTTAAGAATAAGTATTTTAGTGTAAGACTATGCCACATTTACTTAACCAATCCTGGGAAGGCATTTTAACCTTAATAGAAATATTACCAATTCTCAGTAGTAAAAACAAAAACAAGAAAATGAATAATTTGTTACCTTGGTATGAAGATTTAAAGCTAGGTCCACTGGAATTTTGCTTTGACAGCAGATGGTCAGTATGCAGGAGATGATTATCTGTATATAAAAGGAAACCAGGGGGCTCCCCAGGCTCCCCTTTTTTGCCTTCTCACTTCTCAGTCATTCCACAGTCTCATTCACTCCTATGGCTTGATTTACCCTAAAACAAAAAACAGAAAAAAAAAAAAAAAAACTAATTCACTGTTATTGGTATTATGTAAGTCCCTTCTTCACCTGGCCAGGCCCACCTCTCACCCTCACCAGTCACCCCACCGTGTCCTGCACTACAGCCCCTCCCCACTTATTCTCCAGGTCACTTTGCATGTGTTGCTCGCTTTGCTAACATGCTTGTCCTCCAAACCTCTTATGCCTGTCTTTCAAAACACAGCTCAGCTATTATTTCACCTGAAGGCCTTCCATGGCATTACACCAGTTGCCACCTGGAGTGGGGCTAACCCCACCCAACTCTCTTCTGCAGTACGTGCAGCCTCTGCTCTCTCTCCAGGACTTATGACGTGGAATTATAATGCTGTTTTCTTGTCATTCTCACCCATTTAATTGTAAATCCTTGAGGGTAAGGGGATCTTCAGCATCTTGAACATGCCTGGTGTGCAGTAAAGTGCTCAGTGAATATCTGGTGAATGAACTAGAAACTGCTCTTTTAAAATTTCTCACATCATTTTATTTTTTGTCTCCCTACTGCACTGATCGCAAACCTCCCTACCTGTTTTCAACGTCACAGGGAGTCCACCCAATAATCCTATCCCCCTCCACTCCTGGCGTGCACCTCTCTCAAGTGGACAATCTGCACGACATCTCTGATCCCCACCCTCCTCATTCCCACCTCTACACTCCTCTCCAGCCTGCTTTGTTCTCACAGCCAACAGTCAAGGACAAATACAAGAAGTTCCTCCTACTTAAAGTTGTCCATGATGACTTTTTTCAAGGTGTTTGTTTAGTTATTATAGACTGTTTTTTTCTAACAGCCTGATTTCAAATACTTACTTAGTAATCTTTGATTTGTGTTCTGATATTTTGTTCGTAAACCATGCTCACTATATTCACCTGGTCACCTCTTACTCTTAATGAGTTTTCCTGACAATTAGCACATTATTATTGTCTAATTTCACTTGATGTTGTAAATATATAAGAGATAAATAAATATAATTTCTGGTTCTCTTATTGCTTCATGGGGTTATCAGATCTTCCCATATAACCATGTCTTTCCCAGGAGAATGTATTTTCCCTCTATATTCTGTTATTGCTCCATAAAACTCCCAGAATAGTGTCATATACATAATCAACAATAAACTATTACTTTATTAGTTGACTTTAGGTAGTTAAAACATTTTTCCTAGTGTTATAGAAAACACTTCTTATATATTAGAAAATAATATCATAAAATATTATAAAGAAAAAATTCATCCTGCCCCACTAACAGGATTTATACTAATTCTAAATCAGTAAAGGCTTTGGGACTTCCCTGATGGTGCAGTGGTTAAGAATCCACCTGCCAATGCAGGGGACACGGGTTCAAGCCCTGGTCCGAGAAGATCCCACATGCTGTGCAGCAACAAAGCCCGTGCGCCACAACTACTGAGCCTGTGCTCTAGAGCTCACGAGCCACAACTACTGAGCCCGCATGCCTAGAGCCCGTGGTCTGAAACAAGAGAAGCCACAGCTATGAGAAGTCTGCGCACCGCTACGAAGAGTAGCCCTCACTCGACACAACTAGAGAAAGTCCGTGCACAGCAACAAAGACCCAATGCAGCCATAAATAAATAAATTTATAAAATCAATCAATCAATCAAGGCCAAAATAATGGAGTTTTACTTTATTTCACAGAATCAGAGAGTCTTACAGTGGAAAAGAAACTTCAATACTGCTTATTCCAACACACCCATTCAATAGTCAGATCCCCTCCTGCAGCTCCACAATGAAGCTTTGCAGCAAAGCATACAGTGACAGGGAGAGCCCCACTTTCTGAAGGCAGCTCTGTTAGAAAGGGCTTCCTGATGCTGACACACAAATCTATTTCCCTGCAACTTCCTCCCACTTGTCCTACTATTACCCTTCTGGAACCAAACAGAACACGTCTAATTCTTCCACATGGCAACTATTCTAGTATTTGGAGATAATTGTGATGGCCTCTCTCATCCTTCCCTGCCTCATATCCTCTAGACTAAATCTCCGAACTTCTCATACCTTGCCATCTGTGTGGTGTGTGTGTGTGTGTGTTTCCTGACTATGATCCACTTTGTCCACATTCCTCAAAGGGTGGGCCCACAGTGCTCTTGATTAGGGGTTGCAAATTCAGACACTCCCAGGGACCAGACCCTACTAAACGTAAATGTGAGGCTATGGCCCAGTGTAAAGACATAAGGAGTGATAGGAGTTGGACTTAACCCCTGACATAAGGCTTTCATATTTAAAACTTGAAACCCATGTGCTGGCCAAATAATATTGGAGCATGTAAGCCATATTTGCCCTTCTGAGCCACCTGTTAGCTGACCAAAGTAAAGCTGACTGTCACCTCCCTTCTACGAAAGAGGCAGCTGGCATTATATTAAACTAGCTATTATATGTGTTTGTGCATATATATATATATACATATGTATATATAATGTTATATGTTATAGGCATTATGTTTTTATTTGTGTTTTGTATAGTTTATAATATTTTCTATATAGTAACTTTATACTATAATTATAATTTGTACATTATGCATTATATAATTTATATATTGTATAAATGTTGAATTTTACCTAAGCCCTGTAACCATGGAAAGCAACCTCCCCTCTTGTGGGAGGGACAAGATAGTAGTATGGGATTAAGAGATACAAACTGATATGTATAAAATAGATAAGAAATAAGGATATGTTGTATGGCACAGGGAATTATAGCACTATTTTGTAATAACTTTAAATGGAGTATAATCTGTAAAAATACTGAATCATTTCATTGTACCGCATACCTGAAACTAATATAATGCTGTAAATCAACTATACTCCAATAAACAATTTTTTAATATATATATATATTTTTATGAAAAAGAAAAAAACCTCCCCTCTTTGTGTTCTGAAGAACAGTTTACTGCAAAGAACCACCTTTCCCCAATACGATGTTAATAAGACTCACATATGCCCTCCCTTGTTTACAAGGCCAAACATAGACCCCCAAAATTCCTTTTCTTTGCCTCATAAATGATTAGCTGAACTGCTCTTCCCAAATAAGTTTTGGTTAGGCTTCTCTTTTTCCTCCAGGGCCCCAAACTTTAGCCCTCCTCAACCTGAGCCAGCATACAGCCCCTGCTAAGAAGAGACTGGCCTCAGAACATCCTCTGAACTGCTATCTGATCATGCTACCTCTCTTCTCACTCGTCTACACCTGTTTCTTTGCTTACTTTTCTCTATAAAAGAAAAATCTTTTTGCCTGATTTTTGAGAAGCTTGCAGATCTCATGGTCAAAGCTTTCTCCCTATTGTAATATAGTAATCTCTTTCCCCTCCTGGCAATAATCCTTTTCAAATAAAGTGTCTCCTTCCTAAGTCTGGATTTGTTTTTTTATTTGACAATATACATATACCATGTTAGATATTAATAACACAGTAATATGATTATATTTGGTTGTCTAAGCTTGCATTCATTTTAGTGATAACCACAGCACACTACTGAGTCACAGTGATTAAAATTCTAAATCTTTTCCCAATATATTACTGTTAAATCTGAGTTCACCTCTTACAAGTCTTCTTATCAGTTGATTTATTTTCTTTGGTGGGATATCTCATTACTTCTGGCTGGTCAAGACATTTTAGGATCCTAATTCTATAACATCACTGAGGTAAGTAGTTCCCTTTCATTTACTAAATTTGCCAAAGAGCCTTCAGTAGCTTCATTTGTGTCATCAGTAAAACATGTTCATGATATAGAGCCAAAAACTTAGTCCTCAGGAACCTTTCTCCTGGTCCCTTTTATTAATAGTTTATTTAGAGTTAACTCTAATAGGGAAATAAATAGGTAACACATTAAATATGAAAAATCATTGGTACTTCCTTAAAGGAGAGGCACAAAGTAAGTATTTGCTGAGTGAATGGTTCAGGAAGAACCACATTTCAATGTAATACCCTTTGATTTAATTGAGCATTTTTATTAAGTTTTGTATTTGTGCATTAAATAAAATACCAGTGTAGACATGGAAAAAAACCATAACTGCATAACTAGCTCTGACCCACTCATTAGTCTTCTGACTATGTGATAGTAGAACCAGTTTTTTAAAACTTCTATTCATTCATCCGACAAATATTTATTAATATTTATTGCATACCTACTGGTACCAGATACCATTTTAGGCACTGAGGATAAAGAAGTAAACCAAACTGAGTTCCTACCCTTGTTGAGCTCACATTCTAGTAGGGAACACATAATAAATAAGTCAGTCAACCAATAAATATGTAATATAATGTCAGCTTATAATAAGGGCCTTGTAGAAAAATAAAGCAGGTTCGCAGATAGAGAATGATGGAGGGAGGTGATACTTAAGACAGGGTGGTCAAGAGAAAGCTCTCTGAGGTGACATGTGAGCAGAGACCTGAATAGTAGGAGCAAAAATCCACACAAATACCCAAGAAGAAAGAATCCCAGGTCAAAAGAAAGGCAAGGGCAGGGGCCTGAGATGAAAACATGGTTGGCTTACTGGGGGGACAAAAAAGAAGGACATTGCAGCCACCCAGAGTGAGAAGGGATAGAAAATATGAGAGACAGGCAGGGCCCAGGTCACACGGAGCCCAGAAAGATATCGTAAGAACTTTGGATTTCGTCAAAGATGATGGGAAGCCACTGGAGGACTGAGACCAGGAGTGTGACATGGCCTACTTTTCCTTTTGCAGGATCACTTCGGCTGTTATGTAGAGAATACACTGAATGTACTGTGAGGCACCAGAGAAGACATGATTTTTTTTTTTTCTTGGTGCCTTTCTTGTATCTCTTTTACAACCCATGTAAGGACATTTTTAGAGTTTTAAAATATTTTAGCACCAGTGAAATGGATGGGATTAGTCAAGCATCCAATCAAAGATGCATGAGCTTTAGAATAGTTGCTTCAAAAGTTATTGTAAATTTCACCCATCCATGAAATACGAAATGCTTAGGTTGAAAATTACTTCCAGCTGTTCATGAAGATATATGTACTACTAATGTAGTTCTGCGCATGTCAGAACTCTGGAGGCAAAGCTGGGGTTTGGCTCAACAATGTTTCTTTTAAGAAAGTAGATGCCAAAGGCCACTTCAAAGAAAATTATACGGAAACTATAAGACCATCAAGACAGAGGTAAAGAAGCAAGAGGAAATAATGTAGTAAAACTCTTTGCATTTTAAATATCTTTGTTCGCTATTAACAGTAAAAATTACACTTACAAATGTATTACGTTAGAACTCCAATTTATGATCCTCGCTGCTCGTGATTACTCAAAATCCTCCACCATCCTCCACCTTCTACCTTGCTGACTGAACCCTGATTTGGTTCAGAGAAGCAATGTACCCAGGAGTCTCAGGTGGATCAAAATTGGCCTAAACTAATCATTATAATCTTTTCTTCCTCTTCTACCTTCCTATGCAAGTGGAGGGGCCATATGACCCACTTCCGGCCAATGAGGCATAGGCAGAAATCTGCTTGGGAGCATGGTGTGAGAAAGATTTGGCTTTCTGGATAAAAAAGTTTGGACATAGCTGGGCTCCCCTTTCCCTACTTCTTCCTGCCTTGTATTTAGCCATGCTGACTACTATTTGATGTATTGCAACGATGAGGGAAGGCCAAGAGATTTATCAGGACAGTGGCCACCATCTTTAGCCACCAAAACACCACCAGATGCCTACTTCCAGACTTCCTGTTGAGTAAGAAATTGAAACTCGGAGTTCCCTGGTGGCCTAGTGGTTAGGATTCCGGGCTTTCACTGCTGTGGTCCAGGTTCAATCCCTGGTCATGGAGAACATCCTGCAAACCACACAGCCAAAAAAAAAAAAAAAAAGAAAAGAAATTGAAACTCATGTGTTTAAGTCTCTGTAAACTGGGTTTTCTGTTACTTGTGGGCAAATGAATTTTTAACTGAGACACTTTAAGTCACCAATATTCTAGGGAAATAAAATGCCCATTATTATGATGTAATCTAAAATGAACAAAGTATACCAGTCCAAGTTCAGTAATAATTGGGAAATATCGATGATACTATAAATCCCTTCAGGATATCATCAAGGAGCATCTATCCTGATCTTTCAGGTTTCTCTTAGATTTGTTTTGGTTTAATTTTTTTAAGTGTCTTTTGAGAAAGATAGCTAACTATAGGGAGAATCTGAATAGGGAGGGGGTGAGTACCTGGTGTAAAGGGATGGACAAACCCAGAAATGAACTTTCATCTGCTTTGACTAGGTCGCCAAGTTCAAGTCCCAGGACTTTGACAGCAACTAGTCACATACCAGCCCCTCTAGATGCTTGGAATTCCGAGTCTGATTCTAGATTTGTGAAGAAAGAACCTCCAGGACACAGATGTCCACTTTGATTAGCTCGGAACTAGGATGAAGAAGCACAGAAATCTTCTGAATAAAAAACATATGTTACATATAGTCTACTACTGTCACTTGTGCCAAGTGAATAAATACTCAAGAAGGATTCTAGTGGACATGTGGTTTATTAGCATTTGATTCCTTTTACCTGGTTGATGTGGAAAGTGAAGAGGTGTGCCCTGGTTCAAGACTGCCTTTTCCTCTTTTTTCCTTTTCTTTCTTTTTTTTTTTTTTTTTTTGGTGGCATCTGTAAAGCATTTCACTTTCTAACTGTGGATCACACAGTGCTTTCATGGCTCATATTACTGCCTTCAACTTTGAGCCCCTCTTTCCACCTCCACTCTTAAATGAGAAATAAAAGAAAATGAAAAAGGAAGGCAGTTGGAATTTATTTTCCTCTCTCTGTAGCAGATGTTAAACTCAAACTTTTAAAACGAAGGAATATTAAAAGAGGCCTCTTTTTATCCCAGAGCAACTGCCCCCACATCCTAAGTCCCAGCCTCAGGAGGAAGCCTCGCCAATGTGATTTTTTATCCAGGGTGCAGACAGAGGCCTGGAGCGTGGGCTAGCTCAGCCCCTTTCCTATCGTGGGCCTTGGGTGAGATTTTGAATCTCTCTGGGTCTCAGTTTACTCATCTGAGGGGGGTTGGATGAAAGAATCTCTGAAATTATTCCAACTCCTAAGAGTAATGAATTTTCTCAAAAATTTGAATGTAAAACCACTGACCAGGGCTTCGCTGGTGGCACAGTGGTTAAGAATCACCTGTCAATGCAGGGGACACAGGTTCGGGCCCTGATCTGGGAAGATCCCACATGCTGCAGAGCAAAAAGGCCCCTGCGCCACAACTCCTGAGCCTGCGTGCCGCAGCTACTGAGCCTAAGTGCCACAACTACTGAAGCCCACATGCCTAGAGCCCGTGCTCCACAACAAGAGAAGCCACCGCAATGAGAAGCCCGTGCACCGCAACAAAGAGTAGCCCCCGTTCACCACAACTAGAGAAAGCCCACGCAGCAATGAAGACCCAATGCAGCCAAAAATAAAGTGAATTAAATAAATTAAATAAAAAAACAACACTGACCATCCCTATGAGAAAAGTCACTTTCCCTCTTTTTTCCAGTTCCTTTTCTCAATAACCAGGAATCATCTCATTAATTTGATTTTACGAGGGGTTTGTTGCTAATCTCAGTCACGTGGGGTGAAAGCTCTCTATTAAAGTAGATGTTTGAGAAGCTGCCCCTTTAATTCAGAGATGTAGTTTTCATCTGTTTAGAGAGCTTCACATGACAAATATCAGTACTTCTCCTCTGCTTCAGTATTTTTGATGTGAGAGCTATTTTTTGTTCATGCCTGATCATAGCACCTGTATGCTATTAAAATTTTCTCTCTTCCCGGAACCTCTCTTTCTCTCCCTCACCCCCATATACATGCACACATGTGTTATGATCCTTCTAGCTAATTCAGTTTTCCAAACTGAGGTCAAAAATCTTTTGACTTCCGTCCTGCCTAGTAGCTCCATCCGATTCACTAGTATCCATTCTGTTTTCTTTATTCACAGTCTGATAAACATCATTCCCTTGCATCCCTCAGACTATAGATCTTTACAGATGGAAGTTCTTGAGTGTGCCTTTCTAGACAACCTAGCCAGATGCTTCCTATAACAGTGGGGGGGGGGGAAATGATGGGTTAAAAAGAACTTGCTTTGCTCTTTCTCCTTAAAGACTAGAATTGTAAGCGTGAGCTCTTTTGCATACAGTCATGGCCCCCATAGTAGAGGATGGTAAGAAAAAGCAAGATTCATGTTCACACAGTTCCTCTTCTTTTCAACTCAAGGAAATGCCCGAGGCCAATTCACTTAAGACTTATTTAAATTTTATAGCTCGTTTTTACAGCATCCTGAGCCTCTGATTCTGCCCAATTTTGTCATATTTCAACAAATGAAAGGTGATTTTGCTGTTAAGCTGCCTCAAGAACAGAAACATTTGCTCAAGAGAAATACAAGAAGCCAAGGAACTTAGGCTGGGTTCATACTTCTCATTGTTATCACCCAAGAACATCTAGCATGCTCTTTCTCTTCTTCCCTGTGGGGAAGCTTGAAGCTTCAAGGCCCAACTCAGAGCCACATGGTTTTCATTTCCTGGCCCCCTCCCTCGGGCTCTGCAACATCCGCAGCACACACAAAGGCCCCATCCTCTGTTTGCAGACTCAGGACATCGTCACTTGTACATTTTTCACAGAAGCAAATGAAGCATAAAAAGTCCATACTCTGCATACATATCAGCCCACATAATAAATGGCTGCCTGCTGGCCCCATTCGTTCCCTCGATTTGTACGAACGCTTACGTTTGTTCAGAACTTCACAGCTTACAAAGCACTTTCACATTCATTAATCTCACAGAGTCCTCGCCGTAAGCCTGAGAGAAGTGTACACCTTTCTCTTCATGTTACAGATGGCAAATGACTGTGTGAAGAGGTGAGGTGACTGGCCAAGGTCACACAAGTCAGGAGCAGAGCCAGGACTCAAACCCAGCCTCTGACCCTGAGTCCAGAGATCATTCTTCTCCCCAACAGCTATAACCTATGCAATGTTCTCTCTTGTTAGATTGGAGACATACATGAATGAGGGCCTGACTGGGCAATGCTGGGTTCCAGAAAAGGCTGTCTGGAAAATGCAGTATGAAGAGGTGCTAAGAACCCGGGCTGTGGAGCCAAACAGCCTAGGTGTGAGCTCTGCCTTCTAATAATTCCAGGGGGCTTGTTCACATGGTACTTCATGTGAATGGAGTTCCTAGAGGTCTTCAGTGCAGCTATCCTGGGAATTACTTGGCCTCCCTGTGACTCTGTAGTCCCAGCTGACAAATGGGCATAATAATACTTCCAAGGCTGTTGTGGCAATGGAATAAAATAAGGCTTGGCCTGGCCCAACAGAAGACACCCCAAGATCCCCTGTTCCCCTGGAAGAATATTCCCCTGATCAGCATCTCCTTGGGTATGTCTCCACCCATATCCCTTTCTGTGTAAATGTTTGCCTCCAGTAAAAGCCTTCCCCTTGGGCTTCCCTGGTGGCACAATGGTTAAGAATCCGCCCGCCAATGCAGGGGACATGGGTTCGAGCCCTGGTCCGGGAAGATCCCACATGCTGCGGAGCAACTAAACCCGTACACCACAACTACTGAGCCTGTGCTCTAGAGCACTTATGCCACAACTACTGAAGCCCGTGTGCCTAGAGCCCATGCTCCACGACAAGAGAAGCCATCGCAATGAGAAGCCCGTGCACTGCAATGAAGACTAGCCCCCACTCACCGCAACTAGAGAAAGCCCGTGCTCAGCAACAAAAGACCCAAAGCAGCCTAAATAAATAAATAATGTAATAATAATAATAAAAAAAAAGCCTTCCCCTTATATCCTCCACACTGTCTACTGTTTCCATGGCTGGGCCACCCCATGATCCCCATCATAGCAGTCTACCATGTACTGAAGACAGCACTGAGCCAGACACTGTGCTAAACCTGAATACACATGCCCTCCCTTAATCCCATGTTTCAGGATCTCCCCTGTCCCATCACTAAACTAGGCCCCACTGATGAATGAGCATGATGAGCTGTTCCAGGGGAGTCTGGATGAGATGATTCTCATCCAGGTTCTGCCAGTAATAATCTAGGTGACCAACAGGGCCAGGATTTCCCCTCTCTGAGTCTCATCTAACTCTTCTAGTAGGAGAGGTTTCCTAATACCTGTCCTGTCCCTTAAGAGAATGGCTGTCTTCTACAAACAGTATGAACCATGAAAGCCAATGTAAGAGCCTCTGAGTTATTATGAAAAGAAATGGCCAGGCAGGCTTCCCTGGTGGCACAGTGGTTGAGAGTCCGCCTGCCGATGCAGGAGACATGGGTTCGTGCCCCGGTCCGGGAAGATCCCACATGCCGCGGAGCGGCTGGGCCCGTGAGCCATGGCCGCTGAGCCTGCGTGTCCGGAGCCTGTGCTCCACAGCGGGAGAGGCCACAACAGTGAGAGGCCCGCATACCGCAAAAAAAAAAAAAAAAAAAAAGGCCAGGCTCTTATTACTTGCCAAGAGCCCAGCTTTCAAATCTGCCTCCAAGAAGTACAAACAGAACTTAGCAGACAGGGATGGGGAAGAGGTCTAACTACCATCATAATAAAAAATTGGGACGCTCCAATTAACAAAGGTACTACAGCAATGTTGGAAAGAGGGACATGAGGGAATTAGAGCTGAACTACCCAGGATTTCCAGACTAAAAGGGAGAAGGACAGCAGAGAACCTTAGGGTACACGGCCAATTTCTTTTGTATTCCTAGTTTCAAGCTGACCATGTGGACTGAGCATCAACTTTCTGACAACCAGACCCAGCCCACCTGCATGTTTCTTACCTGTGCACACCCATCTGGCAACCACATGGAATCTCGCTCCTTTTATTTCCCCCACTCTGCTTTTCATGATTTTAAATAACAGAACATTAACAGAGTCCCTGAATTTAGACCTAGGGTGATCACCTTTCTGAATGCCAATTCCTCACCTTGTGTATTTATGGGACAACTAGATGTGAGATACAACTCAGAAACTCCCCTGGAGAACTAACATGTGATCAGGCCAGAGATGCTTGTTCAGTTCCACACGTTTGCTGGGCACCTGCCTGGCCCTGTACTGGGCACTAGACATAAAAAGGCCCTGTACCGGGCACTAGACATAAAAAGTACGTGAGGCATGAGACTGGCCCCCATGCCATGATGGGTGGGGGAGGGATGATTTAGGCTCCGGCTATTTGCTTTAGTTATTACTTCAATTGCTTTCATTGTTTGTTTTCTTCTTTACTTTATGTCTTTTTTTCCCAAGGCAGGGAAAGGGAAGGTAACCCCAGCATCTGGTAATAATTTGCAAATCTTGACACTCTCCCTAAGACCAACTGGAAATATCTCATGCTCTAGCATCATTTTACAAGTCACTAGCAAAAAAATAAGCACCTATCTTTTTAAAGATTTTTGTAATTATGAAATAATAGAAAATAAATATATTGACCTTTGCCCCCAGATCCTGACACAGAATCCTAAATCTCTTGAATTTCCTGGGTGAAAGAAGGCAAAGCTTGGAGGGCTCCTGGATGGGTGATGGTCACCAGAAAAGTCAGCCATGGTTAGAAGCTTGGAAATTTCAGCCGCATCCCTTATCCTCTAGGAATGGGAGAGAGACTAGAAATGCAGTTAATGGTTGATCATGCCCGTGTGATGGAACCTCCATAAAAATCCCAAATGTAAGTGGGGTTCGGGAAGCTTCCAGGCTGGTGACACATGGTGTTAGGAGAGTGGTGCACTCAGAGGGAGCATGGTAGCTCTGCACCTCTTCCACCTGGATGTTCATCTAGATCCTCTATCATACCCTTTTATAACAAACCAGTAAATGTAATTGTTTCCCTGAATTCTGTGAGCCATTCTACCAAATTATCAAATCCAAGGAGGGGGTCATGGGAACAAAAATTTATAGCCAGTCGGTCAGAAATACAGGTGACAACATGAGACTTGAGATTGGCACCTGAAGTTGGGAGCATGGCATCAGTCTTGTGGGGACTGAGCTCTTAACCTGTGAGATTTGATGCTATCTCCAGGTAGACAATGTCAGCATTGAATTTATAGGACACCCAGTTGGTGTCATAGAGAATTGCTTGAGGGCAGGGAAAAAAACCCACACACATTTGGTGACCAAAAGTATCAGAAGTGAAGTGCTCTGTGTGAGTGGTAAAAGGGAAACACATATGAGGAAGAGAGTTTTTCCTACTCAGTAATAAAACGAGGGAGATGATTATTTGCATTAAAAATAAATTATTTTTTCTTTTAAAAAAAAAACCCTGTACGGCTTCCCTGGTGGCGCAGTGGTTGGGAGTCCACCTGCCGATGCAGGGGACGCGGGTTCGTGCCCCGGTCTGGGAGGATCCCACATGCCGCGGAGCGGCTGGGCCCGTGGGCCATGGCCACTGGGCCCGCGCATCCGGTTGCCGCAGCGGTGAGAGGCCCGCGTACAGCAAAAGAAAAAAAAAAACCTGTAAATTATTTATATTGCCTTCAAGGAATATTATTAATAAAAGCCAGTCTTTACCTTGAAGTCTTTATTCCACAGTGAGGTTTGTCCACTATCATGGGCTAGTTCCTGCTGAAAGTTGTTAAAACGTCTGGCTCCAAAATTTTGTAAGCTACCAGTTGAAGGGCCAGCCTTTGTTTTCATGGTCTCTGCTGCCCCCTGTCAGAAACTAGGGATGTTACAGGAAATAGAATTTTTTGAACAAAGGTTTTCTCAATCACATGATAAAATAGGATATGCCCATGCCTTGTGAATTAAGACCAAAGAATTATTTGCTTTAAAATGCACCTGCTTGCTTTGCTGTCTAGAAGTTCTTTCACAACAGTAATAATAATCACAGCAGTAATAATCTGTCTGAAATAGTTTGGGGTGGTTGTCACTAATGGAGTCCCTCAGCCTGTGGGCACTGAGTAGCAGACAGGTGCTGGGCCCAGTCCACAGGCTCACGCCTTTCACAGACCACTGGGGAAGACACACGAGTGAACGGACAACTTCAACACGGAGTGAGGAGAGGTGTGTGGGTACCAAGTGCTGAGGAAGCACACCGAGGCAGCACCTTAGCCAGTGGGTTCCAAACAAAGTAAAACGACCCATTCTCAAAGAAAGAGCAGGAGCCAGCCAAGAGAAGAAGAAAGCAAAGGGCTTTTCCAGATAGTGGCAACTGTGTCTGCCAGGGCAGGGAAGCCTAGAAGAGGGTGGCAAGTTCAGGCCACAGCGAGAAAGGAACTGAATTATGTGATGAGCTTACTCCCAGCAGCCCAGCTGTCACTCCTCTGCCTGATGACTGCTGGCTGCGAAGCCACTTTATCTCATTGCCTCAGAGCATGGCTGGGTCAGAGCTCAAGACAAAGGAGAGCAAGAGGGATTCCCAAGGAGGTCAGTTGAGCAGGATATCCAACCAGCATCTGCCTTGTGTTCTGCATGCATTTGATTTACATCCACAAGAGGTGAAATATTCTGTTAGCTAGCTAAGGACACTGTCTCAAGACTTGAGTCGGGAAAGGAAGCCATTCAATTGTCAATAAAGACTTGCACATGATCAGAGATACTGTTCGCAAGACAACCGAAAGCAAAACCAAGGGAAAAAAAAAAAAAAACAGTGATCATCTATGGGATTTGAAAACAACCTATGGGAGACACTTAAAATTTAATGCTCATTTCCGCTATTTCCTTTCAGTGCTGGGCATATTGCTTCACCTTGTGAAAGCAGTTTTGTCTTTGTCAGAATACACACGTACCAAGGCATTAATCATTTACAGTTTTCCATTATTTATCTCATTTCCATTTAGTGCACCATCTTTCAGTGAGTCATATGTTTTCCCTTTGAGAAGTCTTTTGGCAAAATTTTTCCATTATTCTTTCCTTTTCCTTTAGTTTACTCTCTATCAAATATTAAATATACATTTATTTCTATACTCTTTAATGATGTTTTCCATTCTCCTGGTCTCCTAATGACTTATTTGACTTTATTGGTCCTAAAGGATTTTGGTGAAAAAAATGATACCCTTCCCCCAAAAAAATGTATTTCTCATTAGTCTAGAAGAACAGGGTCAAAAACTAATTTCAATAGTTAAAATCATTAAAAATAACACTGAATGGGAATGTAAAACAGCATGGACGTTTCTAAAAATAGAAATACCATATGACCCCACAATTCCACTCCTGGGTATATATCGGAAAAATAACAAAAACACTAATTCAAAAAGATAAATGCACCACAATGTTCATAGCAGCATTATTTACAATAGCCAAGACATAGAAGCAACCTAGGTGTCCAACAACAAATGAATGGATAAAGATGTGAGATGTACACACACACGCACACGCACACATAAACACACAGTGGAATACTATTCAGCTATAAAAAATAACAAAATTTTGCCATTAGCAGCAACATGGATGGACTTAGAGGGCATTATGCTAAGTGAAGTAAGTCAAACAGAGAAAGACAAATACTGTTTGACATCACTTATATGTGGAATCTAAAAAATACAACAAACTAGTGAATATAACAAAAAAGAAGCAGACTCACAGATATAGAGAACCAACTAGTGGTTACCAGTGGTGGGGGGAGAGAAGCAATATAGGGGTGGGAGAGTGGGAGGTACAAACTATTGGGTGTTAGATAGGCTCAAGGATGTACTGCACAACACGGGGAATACAGCAAATAATTGTATTTAAAATTTTTAAATTAAAAAGAAAACAAACACTGAATACATGCACCAGTGGAGAGAGCACCAGCTTGGGGTCAGACCAGTCATGGTTCAAATGATAGCACTACCACTAAACCTCTCTGACCTTTAATTTTCTCCTCTGAACAACTGGCATAATAAATACCCACTTCATAAGGCTGTTGTGAGAAACAAATGAAGAAACTGATGCTAAAGCACTTTGGAAATTATGAAATATTAATCAAATGTAAGGCTTGTATAATTGTTTATTCAATAAATGCAGGTTTCATAATTTTTCCTTTGAACACCAAGGTTCTAATCATGACAACATTCTTTATTTGCCCATGTCTCACTGTTTTAGGACCTTGCCAAGATCAGGAATGATTTCCTTCTCTCTTCTAGGCCCCAGCTAATTAATTCTTGTTAAAACTAGCACGACAAAAATTTCAGCATATAAGAAAACAGCATTGCATTCAAAAAGAATTTTCCTTCATTTTTTTTTAATCCAAAGTAATATTAAGTAGTAATTACTATCCATCCCTTTTCAGGCCACTTTTTTGTTTTGCAGAAGTCCAAATTGTTTGGGACTCTTTAAGACAGATAACTCTGGTAGGCCATGGCAAACATCCATGGACTAGACTCAGTAACTGCAATAAAGGGATTAAGTAGCTTGATCCCCTTTAATAATATTTCTTGGGCAGAGATGATTGATACCATTAACAGCTAATTACAAACTTATTTTTCTTATTAGAGCAAGAAGAGGCTATTTTTTTCCTCTAAGAAAAATACTAAAAAGTAGGATCCATGTATAATTTCAAGGTGGAGACAGAGAAATATTAAAATTTGCAGAGCATTAACTGCTTCTGTTTCCTTACCCTGTTATGACATGTGTACATGATCTTGTGGGGTGGCTGGCTAGAGCACCTCAGTGCCCCGCTCCAGGAATAACAGTGACAGCTCATCAATCCCAACTCTCCTGTGGAAAATGTCCAGGAAGCCGCTCAACATGCAAGTCAAATTAGCCACAGTCTTTCGGAAGGTTCACTATTAATCCTTTCTACCTGAAAGATACAGAATATTCTATTTTGTGGTATAAAAAATCATTTTTCTAACACCCTCCAGACCCCTAAAGATTGGACATCTAGAGAAAGTAGCAAGCAAGTAAGCAACTGAAAAACATGAAACCAGCTTGTATCAATTCCTTCCACAACTGGCCAATTTCTTCTGCAGTGGTTGGCTAGCGATGAGACAGCGACCTGCAGGGCCACAGTGTCACAGTAAAGGAGGTGGGAGAAAGGTGTTGGGTGGGGTCTTTGATTTAATCAGTCTAAGTGTCTTCTTTGAACTAACTCTGCCCTGAGAATGTTTCTTGGACAAACTCTTTACATACATCTATGCTATAGATCCAGGAAGTGAACCAGGAATATTGATCTTCCTGCAGCAGAGTTCAAATTTATGCCATTTCCCTACTTGAAAACCTTCAGTAAATATTTGGTGAATAAATGAATGTTGAATAGTCAGTGGTTACCCACTGCCTATAAAGTTTAAAGAACGGCCTTGGAAGTTCTCCCTAAACTGAAATAAAATTCACCTCATTCATTCATCTGTTCAATAAATATGTATTGGGTACCTGGTAAGGAAGGAACTATACTTGGTGCTGCAGACATTATCAGATACTGGCCCAAACCTCTTGGGGCTACATCTGATCTTCCACTATTTCGTATCACTAGAGCCGTCCACTGGCCCACACTTTCTTCAACACAACCCAAACTTCCACTACTTTGTTAAACCTTTTCATCCTTCCTTCCAACACCATATGTGCAATTTTAACTTCTCCTCAAATTTAAGGTCAAGCACTCCTCTCTCTCCCACATGAAGGAAGCTCTGTCCTCTGAACACACTGAGAACTTGATGGGCAGCTTTGTTTTGGCATTATCTTCTCTATTACCATTATGTCAATATTTTCTTCACCATCTTTAAGGGAAGGACCTTTTCAACTATGTTTAAAGCAGCTGGCCTTGTAATAGTTGGCACTTAGTAAATGTTTGTCAAATGAATGAATGAATGAGTGAACTCGTGACTTAAGTTAGATACTTCTTTTACACCGCTGAGAATACATTTCTCAAATCCCCTTAAATCCATGCTTTCATAAACTTAAAAACCAAATAGGTCATTTGTTCAAGGTTATTTAATGCAATGAATATATAAAAATGCCCATCAGAAAATGAAAATGTATTGCATTGCATATCTCATCAGTTAAGTATCTGAGGCAGAAGCATGTCACCGTCTCCAAAGAATTAAAATTTGAGAAGTGGAGTGTGATTCTAACCACTGAGTGACACCAGTTCCTTCTAAAATGATTTGAAGATTTGAACAGTAAACCTATGCTTTCAGGTCTTCAACTGCACTCAGGCCAATACCCTAATCCTCTCGCTTTTTCCGCTGCACCTGAGATCAATCCAACCAAATACCTTCGCCATCCACCTGGGCTGTTGAGCAATGCTAGAGAACATTCTGCAATTCCGTGGGGCTATCAGTTAAATCCTAAAGGTCTCCATTCTCCCTCAAGTGTTCTCCAAAGTCTTCTCCTCAAGATACCTACCAATCTCCATCCCCTCCAATTTTAGCAATGACAAAAGAGGTCTCCTCCCTCATGATAATAAAAATAATAAATTATATCAACAGCTGTTACATTTATTAAGCACTATGCTTAGGCATTTTACCTTAAAGGCATTATCTCAGTTAATTTTCACAAGGTCCACCACTTATTGAACAGGTACTATTATCATCCCCTTTCTACAAATTAGGAAACTGAATTTGGGAAACTGAAGCATAGAGAGGTCAAATAACTTGCCCAAAGTCATAGAGCCACTAAGTATCATATCCAGGTTATAAATCCAAGTCCCAGTATAAACTCCAGAGCCAACTGTAAATCTGTACTATGTTGATTCCCTGTTCTACTTTTCCCATAGAATATGGTAAAGGTAGCAAGAGGATTCTCAACAGGCTGTCTGGCTCTTGTGCCAGTCCAGCTCATATGGGCCTCTAGAGTGAGCCTCCATCTCTTCAGGCCAAGATTCTCCTACAATGTCAACCAGTAAGTAGGAGAAGCAATATGGATATACACCTATTACATTGACCTAACCGGCTTGTCGTAGTCAGTTTATGTCGTTCTAGCAGAATATCATAGACTGGGTGGCTTAAACAACCAACATTTGTTCCTCACAGTTCTAGAGACTAGGAAGTTCAAGATCAAGGTGTGAGCAAGTTTCAGTGTCTGGTGAGGGCATGCCTGCTTCCTAGTTTACAGATAACCATTTTCTCATTGCATCCTGACAAGACAGAGAGAGGGTCAGCTCTCATATCCCTTATTTTTTATTTTTTTAATTTATTTTATTGAAGTAGTTTATTTACAATGTTAATTTCTACCGTACAGCAAAGTGATTCAGATATATATATATACCCATACACACATATTCTTTTCCATTACGGTTTATCACAGGATATTGAATATAGTTCCCTGTGCTACACAGTAGGACCTTGTTGTTTACCCATTTTGTATATAATAGTTTGCATCTGCTAAACCCAAACTCCCAATCCATCCCTCCCCACCTCCTCCCGCTTGGCAACAAGTCTGTTGTCTGTGTCTGTAAGTCTGTCTCTGTTTCGTAGATAAGTTCATTTGTGTCATCATATCCCTTCTTATAAGAACACTAATCCCATTAATGAGGGCTCCACCCTCATGACCTATTTACCTCCCAAAGGCCCATCTTCTAATACCATCACATTAGGGATCAGGGTTTTAACACATGAATTTGGGGGGACACATTCAGTCCATAGCACAGCCTTATTAGAAAAAGCAATTCTCTACCATAAAAAACAAACATTTCTCCTCCTTTCATTCCCTCCCTTTTGATTTCACCCACGTTTCAGCAAGGTACCATCGTGGGGTTGTTCTGATCACCTCTTGGCTATCTGTGTCTATAGGCCAACTTGCTTTCATACCTATAATAGGAACTTTCGCCCTTATTTCCATATCATTACCACATCAGGAATGGAGTGGTACCCTAGACTATGGCTTCTCAAACTTTAATGTACATGTAAATCACCTCAGGATCTTACTAAAATGCAGATCCTTTCAGGAGGTCTGGGGTAGAGTCTGTATTTCTAAAAACTCCAAGGGACACTGATACGTCTGATCTCCAGACTACACTTTCAGTAGCAATGACCTAGACATCTGGCATCTGAAGTCTTCCCTTGGTGACCATATTGGAGCTAACTGATTTTCTTCCCAAGTGTGTAGATTATGCTTCGGTGATCAAAAACTATACAGAGCACCCAGTTGCATATTACACAGTGTACACATTATATACTACAGACACCAGTTGTTAAACTTCACCAGGTTTTAAAATTTGGGGGCTTTGAATTTTTTGTAAGTCTGATTTTCCTTACTATGTCTACTTGTTTCTAAAATAGCAGTAAAACTACTTCTAGGGCTTCCCTGGTGGCGCAGTGGTTGAGAGTCCGCCTGCCGATACAGGGGACGCGGGTTCGTGCCCCGGTCCAGGAAGATCCCACATGCCGCGGAGCGGCTGGGCCCGGGAGCCATGGCCGCCGAGCCTGCGCGTCCGGAGCCTGTGCTCCGCAACGGGAGGGGCCCCAACAGTGAGAGGCCCGCGGACCGCAAAAACAAAACAAAACAAAACAAAACAAAAACTACTTGTATATTTCGATGCTCTGATACGCCATGGACAAACTTTTCATGCCTACATCCCACCACATCGCTGTCTTCCTTATGGACTCAGGGAAAGATGTTTCTCTTCCTGTCCAAGAAAATTCCTCCATCTGTGCCCTGACTTCCAACTCATCAGAAACTCATTCAGTTACCTGTTTTCTTTTGCTAACCAGCCTCCTTTTTATCTGGTCCCAAATTTCTCTGCAGTAATACTGACAGAAAATTGTTTCATGAAATTACATTATTTAAAAAAGGAGAGCAAATGCAGCAGAAATTTTAACTACTCAATTTATGTGGATATACAGGTGTTCATTGTACTATTCTTTCAACTTTTCTCAATATTTGTAAATTTTTAAGCTTGGCGGGGAGTTAGATACAGGAACAATTAACAATTTCTCCTATTTGTTTTTTCCTAGCACAAAGATACTCCACGATAACACAAATTCCCTCCAAAGCCTGTTGCCCGTTAAAAATTTCCTTCCACAAAAAACAAAAAAATTTACTTCCAAAAAAATTTAACAAGTCTATTGTCTAACCTGACATGCAAGCATGTCCTTTTATAATCTTTTTGTATTATAAAATGATAAAACTGTTAAGAATAAATTTTTAAAACTTAGCTTTTCTAGCACGAACACTAGAAACGTCATTGACCTACTCTCTCGCATTTACTAAATCTTCATGACCGCATCGCAAATCTAAATTCACCATGAGTCACCTTACATTCCACAGCTTCCTATCCACATTTTAACAAGAAGAACCAAGGGTCTCCTGCCTGCCCTCCTCCTCCAGCCATACCACATACCCCACCTCTCACAGGTGATAACCAGGGCGCTGAACAACTGCATTCAAAGTAGAGCACCGAGAAGCTGACGCTCCTGCCCCAGTGCTGTGCACCTGGCTCCAACTCGGCCACAAGATGCGCTGAGGACCAGAAAGCAGTCCACGTTTTACATGTTTTCAGCTTCTTGGTCCCAGGTCTGATGCGGAGATTTGCCCAAGGTAGGTGTTTACGTATTTGTGAAATACTAAATCTAGTTCCTTCCTAGGTAACTGCTGCCGAAAATGAAACACTTTTTACATCATGCTTTGTTGTTTACCAGACATATTTGAGTCCTGCTTAAACAAGTTTCAAAATGGTTTTCAAGCTAGAGAGATTTTGTCCTCCAGAGTACATGAGACAATATCTGGAGGCATTTTGGGTCATCACTACTGGGGTGGGAGTGCTATTAGCATCTACTGGGTAGTCAGGGATGCTACTCAACATCCTACAATGCCCAGGACAGTGACCCACGATGAAGATGTGTCTGGCCCAAAATGTCAATAATGCCAAGGTTGAAAACCCCTGTGACAGCTGTAGTTCCTGCTTTATGTAACCTTGTGGGATTTAAGAAGCATTGAACACCAAAGAACCCAACAACTGAGCCTACATGACTGCAATTGTCTTCTTCAGTTTCTTTTAAAGAAAAAGTTCTTCGGTTTTTCCATACTAAGTTCCCATATTTGGAAAACCACCCAAAGAGCTCAATATTATTAAAATGGCACAACCACAACAGAGTGTAGTACAGGAACAATACAAAGTCAACTAAGATTAAAAACTGCTCTAAGACTTTAGATATAAGAAGTTTTATTCATCTGGTGGTACTTGATGCTCACAGGGCACCATACAACAAATTTAAAAAATACAATAAGAAAAAAATTGAACAGCCAAAGAGATCATTTCCATTAGAGGGCCCACAGAAAAACCAGCAAAAGCCCACAGAAAGACCCACCTACTGTCCCCTTAAGAACATTAATTTCTTCCTGCTTAAGTCTGGCTTTAAGAAACACCAAAGGAAAGTGCGAAAGAAAAAGTCTTTGAAAGATAGTTAAAACTTCACATAGCGTCTTTCACATGAGTACCTCACAAAATGCTTTCCTTATTCAAGTAAGTATGTAAAATAATCCAAACATTTGTGAGCCTCGATTTGGTCCCAACTTTCAAGATCGTAGGCCTCAGTATTTGCCTCACCTCTCTGTCCTCAAATTTGTATCAGTAAAAAGTCACTTACAGGTAAAGCCTCCTTTGCTCCACACTGCCACTACAAAGCACAGATGTTTTACATAAAGAGCAAGGGCCCAAGCAAATTCAAGTTATACAAGTACCTGAAGCGAAAATGTAACTAAATTTCCCCAAGACTGGTTTAAAACCAAATTTTCCCTTTGAAATCCATTGTATTCAATTTTCATGATTAGTAATTACTGAAGGTCATCTGACATCGAATACAGAGAAAAGCAAGATTTAAGGTTGTATGGGGGCTATTATTACAAAAACTTCTAAAAAGATTATTTTGGAAATTTAGTACACATTACCATGTTGTCACAAAGTTATGTCACACAAGAAACGAGTTACAAATTCTGCCTGGAGGGTCAGCTAATGCTCAATATCAATTCTGTACAAGTGAGCCAATTATAAGCTGTTTCTCAAGTAAGCCTCCACAACAGGGAGCCCTAAGTATTAACAGTTCAATCAATAAACCTCCTAGTCTCAGTATATTGGTTTTACTTACTGTGGCAGAGTCATCCTATGCTTAGGCTGCTGCAGAAGCTCATTTCCCATTAGACTGCACAGAAGTATTCAATACTATTACATAAGGAGACAAAATAAAACAGCTATGGGAAGTGAAGGACTAAGAAATTTTTGGCCAGAAAATTAGGGAAAACTGAAGATATACTTTATTATATACAAAAAATTACTGCCTTAATGCTTGGTTCCTCTAGATTTAAATGGCATTTCAGTTTATGCTTGACACCTACAGATCAATTCATTATCTGATTACTAAATGCAAAACTAAGCAAACCTAGACATTTCAGCTGCTACCATTGTATAATATCAGTACATAACTAATCTGTAACTAGATGTCTCCCCTTTTCCATTATACTGCATTTCTTAAGGGCAAGGGGCATGTCAAAAGCACCTTTGCATCCCTACAACTAAGCACACTGGCTGGTATACAGTAGGTGCTTAACAGGTATTTACTAAATATATTGTTGAATAGTGGCTTATGACATGGGAAAAGAGCCCAAAGATTGTCTTATTCTAACTAGCATTACTTAGGTAGTAGCCTCACTCCCAATAGGTACAAGGCAGTTTTAAAGTAAAGACACTTTCCCCACGTTCTACACAGAATCATCAAGAGTTGGATATGACTTGAATCACTTCCCTTAAGCATGTTCATAAAGCATTTTGAGAAATCAAGAGATGAAAGGCGCTATGTAAGTGCAAAATAATATTATTCAAGACAGTTCAGCAAAGATGCTATAGTTTCTATGGTGATGGAAGGGTTGTACTAGTTTGAGGTGAACACCCCCAAAGCTACTCTTCTCAATGTCATTATCAACAGAACAATGGAATTTTGACAAAGATGCCATCACTTTATATCACTTGTATTCTGCTACTTTCTATAAACCAGGTGACAGAAAATGATATAAAGCCACTTATTCTACACAAACCAGTACTTTATCAAAGTTCCGTATTTTACAAGTCATGTTCAAAAAACACACACAAGTTAGCATTTTGTACACAAATGTTTATTTCTCAATTAAACATTCCCTTTAAACACAAGGAATGAATTCTAAATCTTCATAAAGATGAATTAAAAATGAAAGCCCTCCAGAATAGTGTGTGCAATCACTGTGTTCTTGGTCACTACTGGCGTTTACTGTTTAACATCAAAAACAAAGACAGGTTATTTAAAAATCATGCTACTGGATTTCTAGCTCTTCCTCTATGACCAGTTCTATGCTGATCTGCAATGTTTTAAAAGTTTACATCACCAAATCGAAGCAAGTTTAAGGTGTGAAACAGCTGTGCATTAAACACAAAATAAACAAGTTACAAGATATAGTCAAGTTCATAACGAATATAGGTGTTCTTATCATCATTGTAGATTCTTGGATAATGTGCTATGAGAGCATCCTGTGAACCAATGTAGATGGAGTTGTAAATTTTCCAATACACATCTCTGACTTTCCGGGCTGGGTGAAACAAACCCTAGAATAATTAAAAGGCTACATTACTTCAAGAAATACACAACCTTAACACAACTAACAAACCATAAAGATATGGTTGCAAGCATTTCCCTTTGAGAGAGAAAACAAGATGGCAATTGCACAAAACTGCAGAGGGCAAAGACAAAATCTAATCCTCCCTCCCTCCCCTCACAACTCTTCTCCCGTATGGCAAAAACACACCCTACCGATAATTAGGAACAGTGACTTAATTCAACTATAATTACTTTTTTCAATGAGTACTCTTTTAAAAATCTTTGACCTACCTGTAAACAATACTGCAGCATTCTACATGGTCCAATAGCAACTCTCAGACCCTCCAGGGCCCCCATAACTGCCTGAATTACATGGGGAGATGTCTCAAACACATTGGGCCATACATAGTTCAACAAGTGATTCAGTGAATCTTCACAACCAAATCCATAAACCCCAAGTGACATGTGTTGCACCACTGCACTAGCCGTCTGTCTGTGTACAAGGTCCCTGTAACAGAGGGGGAGAAAGCTCTTTGTTAAGATACAGTCTTAGTTTCACAGAAGATACATGCCTGCCCGTTAGAAACTAAATCACAAATTCAGTGCATGGAATGGATGCAGAGTCATCCCCACACCTTATGTATCTGATACAGAATGCTTTTAGAGTGACTAATGATTCTACTTGAGAACTTTGCTTTAACAACTCAAACCTCACTCTGGCTCAAAAATAAACCATATTTTTCTTTGAAAGTAATATAAGCAAGAAAGCCGAGCACAGTGTACATTTTATATGCTACTAAAAATGAGAGAGAACACATGACTCTTACATACGAATGATTAACAGTAATATCTCATTTTAAACTCTGTAAACTTAAAACCTTTGAAAGTAATTCAATACAACAGATAACTAAATTGAGACTAAATCTCTTCCCTTGTCAATTTTTTTTAAAGGTTCATTCAAGAACTCAATTTAGGGAAAGGAAGAGAAGGACCAATAATTTTTTCAAACCCAGAAATAAGAACTCTTATCACCTCCCATGTTTTAAATGAACTTATGTTTATGACAAGTCATTGAGTTATTTATTCCACAATTATTCAACTGACTACAAGCATCAGATAACGGGTCTATGAAGGGCATAAAAACAAGTTCACACTCTTTACCCTCAAAGGCAGGAAGAGTACCTTAAAGGTATAAGAGAAAAAAACATCTGAACTTAGTTACTAGCATCCTTATTTCTCTTATTTATTGTAATAATCTATTAGGCACAGACTGAAGTGAAGCTGTATTCCCCCTTAGTAAATTTCCCAACTAAAGTAATGTTTCTTGGTATCAGGACTCTATCAATCACTTCAAGCAGTACTTTATCAGTGGTCACCACCTGAATAACTGGGGGCCTGCAGTGGGAATAGTGTGGCTCTGGCAGGCTATGTTCAGTAGTTCAAAAGCCTTATAGAAACCTCTGCTTCATCTGCCGTAACAAAAAGCTAAAAAGATCGGGTCTCTTTGCCATACCGATAAGCTCATGCTCAACATTTCCTCTAATTATATTTGACTTTAATTCTTAAAACAAAAGTTGATCAGGAATTCCCTGGTGCTCCAGGGGTTAGGACTCAGCACTTTCACTGCCGGGGCCCAGGTTCAATCCCTGGTCAGGGAACTAAGATCCTGTGAGCTATGTGTGTGGCCAAAAGGCGGGGGGCTATTAAAACAGGGAGGGGGCACTTGGAAAAAAAATTGGGGGAACCACTATAGCATCTATCTTATTTAGAGATAATAGTCCTAATTTATTTATAGTTTCATAAAAATCCAGACTAATAGTCCCTTCTTTAACTACATCACAACAAATAGGTCATATAATAATTACTTCCATAAGTTCTAAAATAAAAGAAGAATTATAACTATTTTCTTGCATTTAGTTCAAGTCACTTACCTATCCATTAAAGCATCTTCAAGGAGTGGTGTTACAGCATAAATGTAGTCCTTTCCCATCTCACCAATATATTCAAACAAGAAGGAAAGTGATTTTAACACTCCATTTTGAACATTCAGTTCAGGAACTCTGTATTCATTCATTAAGGCAGGTAGTACTGTGAAGGGTGAACATGTTTCAGCGACAATAGCTATTGCTACAGTGGTACAAACTCTGTTCTGCCTTTCCTGAACTTTGAGGTTGTTTAAAAGTGTAGCCAATACATCATGAGGGCTGGAAAAAAATAAATGTGTCAGCAAACTGTTAGTTTACAAGTCAAAATTTTTTTGGAGGGAAGAAAAATAATCAAAGGAATGGAACTTCATGCTAAGTAATTACTGGGAACTTAGTAATTTTATGCTAAAATGCAATACTTTCAAGTCACTGGCATTACGGTTTCTACTTAAGAACTTCATTTAAATTAAAGTGTTCATTTTAATGAAAAAATTCAAATGGCTTCATTTTCAAATATAATTTACAGTCTTTAGTATATTTCCTAAAACAAAAAGAAATTTCATTAAATGTTTAGACTGAATAATTCTTTGAGTGGTCAGAACATGGCCACTAGAGCAGGCAACCTTACAGTAGTATATAAACTGTGGTCTCCAATGCCACAACACACAAAATCTGTTTTCCAAAATCCTCCCTCCCACACACCTTTACCACATTTATTCTCCTTCTTTAAGCATTTATTTTACCACAAATTTAAAGGGACACAGGAACTAAAAAGTTAACAACAGCTATTCATTGCCAACTTCTTAACTACATCACAGATGAAAAAATATTATTGCTACCAAAAGGCATGTGGGGAGACTCTAATTAAATAATCCAACTTTTGTTACATTTTATTGCTTGAAAATATTTAGTTATTAAGCCACATATACATAAGTATCTCATTTTCTACAATGACTGTTTCTTCTAGTTTGTTCTGGTGGAGCAGAAGCAAATAACCATAGGTTATCTAATAAAATAGCTATCATTCAGTTGTCTGTGGATTAATTTTAGAAAAATATTTTTAAAACACATAAAGCATTAACATGAAAACTGAATTATGTTAATTGTTTTACTAAGAACTGGCCTTAATATTTTAAGCAATATCCTAAAAGGACCAACAAAATTTGAAATTATTCTGAAATGGTACTGTTTCCCTCTTCTGAAAATAGTGAAGTGTGACTAAATGAAATTTTAAACTGTTCCATCTATTTTAATTCAATTTAACATTTAAGAAAACATTTCAAAAACTGAAGGTCAGTGGTTGAAGTCTATTCTAAAAAACATAAATAAAGTCTATTCTAACTGCATTACTCATACCTTGCCTTAAAAGAGAGTCTACAGAAATGGAAACACCTTTTAACACTACAATGGGTCTATTACAAAGTAAAAAAAAAAAAAAAAAAAAATACACAGAAGTAAGTAATACTCACCCAATGGCCTTTGCAATATAACCAAATGTGTTGACTGTGGCTCTACGAATAGCTTTTTTGTGAGCTTTTAAGAGCTCTAAAAGCTCAAAGCAAATCCTCATCCATTCTCTTGCAGACACATATTCAGCTCCCCTAGTTTAAAAAAAAAAAAAGTTAAATTTTTTTGTAACAATAAGTTTTAAAAGGTAAATCTGCAAATTCAGTTCTCAAAACATGATTACCAATTCATTTTAAGCATTAAATAAAATTATTATTGGGGAGGGTGGGAGGGAGGGAGACGCAACAGGGAAGACATATGGGAACATATGTTTATGTATGACTGATTCACTTTGTTATAAAGCGGAAACTAACACACCATTGTAAAGCAATTGTACCCCAATAAAGATGTTAAAAAAAAAAAAAAAAATTATTATTACTGCTCAGAAAGGATGGTTTAGTTTTAAAAATATACTGCCACTCCCTTATTACCATTCAAATTTGAAAATATTACTGAAATATTAGCCTGACCATACATACTTACATTAGAAACAATAAGCAAATTTGTAAAGTGAATAAAAGTGGCTAAATGTGAAACACAATACTGCTTATTAAAATGTTTAGGTAATCTGCTTACCTATCAGCAATACGTCCAACAAGATCAATACAATTCTCTTGTACTTTTTCATGCCTATTCTTTAAGATGGGGGTGAGTCTAGGCAGCAGATCTTTAATTGGTGGAGTCATCTTATGCATACCTATTTAACAGAAGTCAAACACACTATCAATTAACACGTGAACTGCAACCTTTGTTCATTTTACCTTTTATTTAACAATGTAATATACGTGACTAGGCATAAATACAAACTTACAGCTGCCTATGGAAAGAAAAAGCCCCAGCTTCAGATCAAACGCAGAATTTTTAACTTTTTATTAACAACTTCTGATTATGCATAAAAATGAAAGAAATTAGTGAAGTGATTTAAAGAATGATGGATACTCAACAACAAAAAAAAGTTTTATTTGGTTCTGAAATGTATTTGTACACTGACATTTAAATATGGGGACAGCTTATGTTCCGGCCATACACAACAATATAAGCCAGAGGTAGACATGTAAATTAAAGCAAAATTTTCCAGAAAGGGCCCCCTTACCCTTTAACTGCAAAACAAACAGATCTCCAGTCTCCCTGCAATGCAGGGCATACTTGGATGGTATTTACACCTATGAAGAGAGAAAAAAGGAGGCAGCTGGCAGGGGCTCTTGCTCTAACTAGAACTGCTTGCTCTGATTCTCTCTCCATTGCTTTTCCCATGTTTCTCTGACCAACAATATGGTTTACAATTCCCTGCAAACCAGAGCCCCACAAGTGGCCAAGTAACTGATTTTTGGCAAGTATCTCCAAGTAGAGAGAGAGGAAAGGGCTGAACTGGGGATTATATGTAAATGCGATGGTTTAAAGACCTCCTATACTGTATAAAAACCCCTTACTAAAATGAGAAAAATAGTGGCTATCACAGCCAGCTATTTCGACCTCTTGATAGGTTATTTCTGTCCCTCTAAACTCCGTAGAAGTTACTTTTGCAATAGTTACATTCACTTATAATGAAGAATAAAACAGGAGACCATTTGTTTGTTCCATCATAATGCCCTTAAAGAGGAAAAGCTTTGTTCTCCACACCCAAGAGCGTTTGTAATACACCTCTGTTTTAACTTTGGATAAAGAACTGAAAGGACAGTTTAAAAGAATTGGATTTAAATAAAAATGAGGTCACTTGATCAATTCACTTTTCTCTCTGGTTATTGTTCCTTGAACTTAATAGCAAGCAGGAAGACCTACCATAACCATTTACTAATTCAAGGTTGAATAAATATATAAAACTTTAGAGTTCTCTCCACCCACCACCACCTCTCCCATATATTTCAGGTGACACACAATTTTTTTAGGGCCCTCTATCCCATGACTTCAAAGTTTTTTGAGTTGTGACTACTTCCTCCTCTCTTGCAGGTCCTAAACTTGCCCTCTTTCTCTCTTTTAAAGTAAAATATAAATAGACTTTGGGAGATAAGATTCTTGTGACATCCCAACTTAACTGTAATTTTCAGTGGTTAAAAAAAAAGTATCAGACATTCATTAGTCAACTCCTAAATAGGATTCTCTATTTTACTTTCAAAATACCAAAGGAACTTTAAAATACAAAACAAAAAATTCTTACATGACCAACAAATTCCATACCTATTACATTTACAATGGCCTTCAGTGCTCCAAGAATGCTGCCCAATACTTCAGGGTACTCTTCGCCCAAATACTCATACAAAACAACACCCAAGTGCCCCATCAATTTTTCCTGTAATAAAAAAATGATGATGATGAAATGTTACTGTTTACATTACTCCTTTTGGTGAAGAAATAAGAATCTGATATAAAAGTTTACCTCTTGACAAGTCTTCATGACAACAGCCGTTCGAGAGATCAAGTCAGCTGCCTGTTGCCTAACTTTTGCTGATTTGTTATTTAAACGCCACAAAACTGTACCGCAGATCTGAGGCAAGTACGGTTTGACTCGTTTGCCAAGAGCATTGACCACTGTGCCAAAGCCGTTCAACATTACTGAGTCCTTAAAAAAAAAAAAAAAAAAAAAAAGCCAAGTTAAATCTAAAACCTACATTCAATGTGAACAAGAATTCAGTTTGTGACTAAACAGTTGAAATATAATTATATTCCGTTTCCAAAAATCTAACCTAAAAATTTGAGGTAGAAGAGTATTTCTTTGTAGCCAACTGCATGAGAACATGAACATTTAAAAATTATTTCAAATTTAATTACTCTTTGGTGATAATATTTACTTGAAAATATGTTTTACAAATATGAAAGTCAGTGGCAACTTGCCTAATAATTAGTATCATTACCTCTGTAGTCTGTTCTTGAAAAGCATAAAGAATACCATCAATCAGTTGTTCTTCAAGTTTATGATCAATGTCTGCTGCTCCCAAGTTGCCCATAATTTTCTCAATTGTCTCCATCACCATTTTTCTGTACTGTTCAGCTTCATCTTTCAGATCATCCACAATCCTGGATATAATTTCTGCTGCACCTACTTTGTTTGCCAACTCCACAGTAGTATCAACTAACTAAAAAGAGGAGGAAAAATCATTTAATTTACTGCTTTTCCAAGGAAATAAAGAGACATCATGAAAATGGAATATTCTAAAGATACTATTTAGCTAGTAAGCATGCTGAGGACAGATGGCTCCTACTATTAAAACTTTAAGAAAAAGGTGGCCAAAAACATTTAAATATGAGTCTAAGTCAAGGAGATTTAAGGTTACGATTGTATTCATGCTTCACCTAGCCAGATTAAGCAGTTCATTTACTAGACAAAAATGTCAATTTATAGTTGGCTATCTATCCTAGAATACAAAAGCAAAATGGAAGTTAACTGGCTGACTAAAATCCATCTCCTTTCACAATCAAACACAAACAACCTGTGAGTTTCTCAAGGCAAAAAACAACTTATGTAATATGCATTCAAACTGACTAAAGGATCAGTTGAAAGAATTTCTGAAACTATTTTATGATAAAAGCTTACCTGCCGGTAATTTCTTCTATCCAAAGCCATTCTGTGTTGCCAGAAGTGTTTAAAAAAAGGAGGAAGGATCTCTGTTTTAATGTAGTTTGCTTCTACACCATCTGTTCCACAACATTGCTTTACCACCTAAAATGTTAAAAAATAATAATAGTAATCACAGTCCTGGTTTAATACACAAGTTTTTTTACAATGATATAAAATTCTCTTTGAACCATGAAACACATTTAGATTAACAAATCTGGAACAGCAACAATTTGGAACAATTACCTTCAGCACAATTTTCTTCATTTCTTCATCAGGAGATTGGAATTCTCGAATAAGAATTAACATCACTTCTCTAGTATAGTAGTTGGCATATTCTGCATCCATGAGAGGAATAAGATACCCAATAGCCTTTAAGAAAGCGGCCAGGCCCTATTTTAAAATAAAAAATATATATATACTTAGTAAATTAGCTTTAAGTCACTTGAACTTCAATGAGTAGAAATAAAAAGAAAAATGAAATCAAACTGGTAAATCTACCTTTCCTCTGTGTTGGCGGATACCCTTCCATAGAGGCTTTAACACAGAATCAAAAGATTCGATACCATAAGGAGTTGCTGCTTCAGCCAAGGCAGCAATGGCCAAAGCACTAATGGTCCGAACTTTCTGCTGCTCATCCACAAGACCTATAAAAAACCAAACACAGGTTTTAACTAAGCAACATTACCTAACTTCCATAGCATCATGCAGATTCTAGAAACATATCTAGCCATTTAGTCAAACTGCAGAATCTGTTCCCATTAGACAAAATTAGGCAAAAGCCAGTATGAACCACAGCCTATTAGCAGCTAATATTACAAATCCAATCATAAACTATATGGTGTTTGTGTAGTTTACCTTCCATTTCTCTCTCCAAGAATCAGTAGCCTAAATTTCAGGAAACTGTCTTACAAAAGACAGTTATACTACAACTTACCATGTTCAATGATTTCAACTAAACTTCTGAGATGTGGCAAGATGGCACAGCCCATGAGAATAGCTATTTGCTGTACAATTTTTATACCAGTGTGTCTTGCTTGCCAGGACTTCTTGCTTTTGCACACAGCTTTTAAGAAAGGCAATAATGAAGGAATGCCCAGGGCAGAGGCTACAACAGCAAAAGCTCTAGCTGTTGTGTTACGGACATACTCATCCATGTTATCTATATCAGGTCTCATGGTAGAGATCATAGTAGCCAGACCAGCAGCCTGAAAGTTTAAGAAAAAAGCAACAGTCATGAGTTGATAACATTAACCCTCAATCATTCCATTCTAAAATAAAATAATCCGGGCTTCCCTGGTGGCGCAGTGGTTGGGAGTCCGCCTGCCGATGCAGGGGACACAGGTTCGTGCCCCAGTCCAGGAGGATCCCACATGCCGCGGAGCGGCTGGGCCCGTGGGCCATGGCCGCTGGGCCTGCGCGTCCGGAGCCTGTGCTCCGCAGCGGGAGAGGCCGCAGCAGTGAGAGGCCCGCGTACCGCAAAAAAAAAAAATAAATTAAAAAAAATAATAAAATCAAATAATCCTATCAACATATATAAAACTTTCTTCTCCAGAAACATAAATACCTTTGCCAAATTAGAAATAATCTCTCGGCCTTCCACTCTAGCATAGTAATCCTCATCAATCAACAATGGTTCAATGACCACCAGGATCTGAAAAAGAGAAGGAGCTACATTTTCACAGCAATTACTGATGCAATGCTCAAGTAACAGTACATGTAAGGGAATTTATAATTACCAGGACTTTGTTAATCAAGGGACAAATTAAGAATTTTAATCACACAAGTTGAAACCCCACATAAAGATGAGTATTTGGGAGCACTGTTA
Organism: Grampus griseus; assembly: GCF_964374135.1. Taxonomy (NCBI): domain Eukaryota; kingdom Metazoa; phylum Chordata; class Mammalia; order Artiodactyla; family Delphinidae; genus Grampus; species Grampus griseus. The sequence goes on along the minus strand of NC_139001.1, from coordinate 37,683,241 downwards.
ACTACACAGACTATAAAATACACACAGTACACACACACACACGCCCATCTGCATTTTACAATTCTAAACCATAATTACCATCAGCAAAAAGATGCTTCTTAGTAGTAAATGGCATGGTATAGAAACATACGTTTTCTCATTCTAATATCAATAAAAGCAAATTTTAAAATATGAATAATATGAACCCACTATATAAGATGGCAAAAAGTTACATCTATTTACACATGTATTTGTGTATGTATGCTTGTGCAAAGAAAAAGGTCTGGGAGGGCATGTAAATTTAACATTGGTTAACTGAATATCTTTAAAGGGGTTGAAATTTCCCTTTTTATTGTGAATGTGTAACATCAGCTGTTACTTTTTTAGAATTTTTAAATTTCACAAATACACCTAATAATAAGCTGGTCAAAAAAATCCACTAACTCCTTTTACTTAAAAAATATCAAACCAAAAAAATAAATAAATAAAATAAATAAATAAAATCAAACCATTAGAAACACAAATTGAGAACAAACCTTGTGCACATATGGTCGAACTAAGTCATCAAGTTTGTATAATATTCTATCAATAACTTTTACAAGTAAATGACGCTCTTGATCCTCAAGTGTAGGCGACATCAGCAGAGGAAGAATTTGATTAAACAAAGGACCAGCTCCAAATTCACGAGCTTTATCAGTAATCTGACGCAATGCAGCCTGGAAGAGAAAAGAGTAATAGGCATATTTCTTTATTATAAGCATGAGCCAATTAATTACTCCACGGTTTTCTGTAACTGAATATTTTAGTGTAAACTTCAGACACCTTACATAGAATAGCATGAGTTCATTCCCATCAAAATTACTCTGAAGTCTGAACTCTTGGGCTAAAGGCTCAATGTTTTCAGTTAATTCAAAAAGGGTAACTGAAAGCTGGAGAGCGTGTGGAGAAAAGAGAAGCCTCCTACACTGTTGGTGGGAATGTAAGTTGGTGCAGCCACTGTGGAAAACAGTATGGAGGTTCCTCAGAAAAGTAAAAATAGAGTTACCACATGATCTAGCAATCCCACTCCTGGGCATATATCTGGACAAAAATATAATTCAAAAAGATACATGCACCCCTCCCCATGTTCATGGCAGAACTATTTACAAGAGCCAAGATATGGAAAACACCTAAATGACCATCGACAGATGAATGGATAAAGAAAATGTGGTGCATATATACAACAGAATACTACTCATCCATAAACAAGAATAAAATACAGTAAGTCCCCTACATACAAACCTTCAAGTTGTGAACTTTCAAAGATGCAAACATGCCTCTGTATGCCAGGTATTGTACTGTACTACTGTACTTTTCAAGGTACTGTACTGTAAGATTAAAACTGCTTTATTTTTTGTTTTTTATGTATTATTTGTGTGAAAAGTATTATAAACCTATCACAGTACAGTACTACATAACTAGCCAATTGTGTTAGTTGGGTTACCTAGGCTAACTTTGTTGGACTTAAGAACAAACTGGACTTATGAATGCACCCTCAGAACGGAACTCATTAGTATGTAGGGGACTTACTGTAATGCCATTTGCAGCAACATGGATGCAACTAGAGATTATCATACTAAGTGAAGTAAGTCAGAAAGAGAAAGACAAATACCATATGATATCACTTGCATGTGGAATCTAAAATATGACACAAATGAACCTATATATGAAACAGAAACAGAATCAGGGACATAGAGAATAGACTGGTGGTTGCCAATGGGGAGAGGGGTGGGAGAGGGTTGAACTGGGAGTCTGGGATTAGCAGATATAAACTGGTATATATAGAGTGGATAAACAACAAGGTCCTACTGTATAGCACAGGGAACTATATTCAATATCCTGTGATAAACCATAACGGAAAAGAATATGAAAAATAATGTATATATATGTATAACTGAGTCACTCTGCTGTACAGCAGTAATTAACACAACATTGTAAGTAAACTATACTTCAATAAAAAATAAATTTTAAAAAAGGGTAATTTAATAGAAAGAGTCACAGAGTATAATATAAAACTCCTTAACTTCTCCTAAAGGATCAACCATCTTCAAGCCACATGATACTAATACAATACCCCACATAATTCCACTAATTGTATTAGAATCTTCAGCATATTTTAAAGGCTCTGATGATAAAATGGAGAATCTCTAAAATTATAATGAACATGATGATTTAATAAACTGGTACTTACTTTTCTCATTGGAGGTGTTCCATTCTTAATTTTTAAAAGCAACTTCATTATTTTTCTCTCTTTTTGCTCTTCCGGACTAAGTGTTGATTCATCAACATCAACCTAACAGTAAAAAGTAAAAAGTTTAAAGGTTAGTGGAGATACTGTAACTTCTAAATAAAAAGTAATATTTTATTTCTGGTATTATCACTTACCAAAAGTTTATCAAAGTACTGAATATCATCAGGTTTTAAAAATGGAAGATTTCCAGATGGTTGGTCATTAACACTTTTCATAGTTCTATCTTCAGTTTGCATGTGGAAACCTGTCATACCACCCAAAGGTGTTGGAGTTGCTGTCAGCTTTCGAGCTGGAGTTCGAATAGGAACATATCCAGCTGGAGGGGGAAGTACCTAATACAGTTAAAAGACAGTTTAGGATTTTCTTAACTTTACATAGTAAATAATAACAAAAATGAACAATATTTGCAGTTAAGATGCTTTTTGCTTAGAGGCAAGAATTAACAATCCCATTTTTCTATCTTATTTATAAGTTTAAAATACACAAGTATTACTATTTCTCATCAAATTTAAATTAAGTGTATTAGAAGTAGGGGGAAATGAAGATACACAAAGGGGGCTTACAAATTCTGATCACTTTCAAACATTAGTCTATATAAACATGTTGGTGAACCAATGTCATATAAATTGAAATAAGCTCAAAGTGCACATAATGTATAAAATATTATATTTTAGTAATAAATTAAAAATTCATGTAAATCTCTACAAAAACAAATCTTAATATTTAAGTCTTTCTACAAAAATGAGTGACTGCATAAAAACTACAACCAAAATATTCACCAAAGCCCTGTAAATACACAACATTTGACTAAACCCAAAAAATTCACTCAAGAGTCACAAAGGAGGGCTTCCCTGGTGGCGCAGTGGTTGGGAATCCGCCTGCCACTGCAGGGGACACGGGTTCGAGCCCTGGTCTGGGAAGATCCCACATGTCGCGGAGCAGCTGGGCCCCTGCGCCACGGCTGCTGAGCCTGTGCTCTAGGGCTCGCGAGCCACAGCTGCTGAAGCCTGTGTACCTGGGGCCCATGCTCCGCAATAGGAGAAGCCACCGCAGTGAGAGGCCCACGCGCTGCAACGAAGAGTGGCCCCTGCTCCCCGCAACTAGAGAAAGCCCACGCGCAGCAATGAAGACCCAATGCAGCCAAAAATAAATAAATTTTAAAAAGATGTAATGACTATCCTCTTAGGAAAAAAAAAGAAAAAAACTTGTATTAGAAAAAAAAAGATTCACAAAGGAGGATTTTCCCCCTCCTATTGATAAACCAATCAATGAATGCAATTGTAACAGACACTTAGCCAGTCAATAGTAGGCTGGAGAGTGACTATACCCACAGCATTACACAGAGGGTACAAGAAGTTATAAAGCAGTAAGTTCATGAATACTTGAAACAAATACTCTAATACAAACCTAATGAGGGGGTAGGGGGAAATACATACATAAAAACTGTTAAAAAAGCAATAGGCATTGGCAGAAAAGGCTCTGTAAAGGCCATCAAATGACTTAGGTTCCAGCCCTGGTTATAACATCAGCTATATGACCACTTTTAGACCAGCAAAAGGTCCTTGAGTAACAGGTACCTAGACGATTTTATAGTTCAAAATGAACTTCAAGTTGCTATGGTAAAGAGAGAACATAACATTCTTCGTGTCCACTGGCAACCCATGAACTAAATACACAAGATTTTGTGAGACACCAAGTAAAATAACCATGATCTAATGTTGGAAATGAAATATACCTGGAAACAGCTAAAGAATGAAACAGCAGTAGTAAATTTGAGCAAGGCCAATGCAAACTTGACCAGTTAGTATTTTCAAAGAATATTTAAAATAAAATCCACGGAATTCCCTGGCAGTCTAGTGGTTAGGACTCGGAACTTTCACTGCCGGGGCCCAGGTTCGATCCCTGGTTGGTGAACTCAGATCCTGCAAGCCACGCAGCGTGGCCAAAAAAAAATCTCTATCCTAAAAACCACCACACTCATATTCACTGTTTTTACCTTATATCCTTCTGGGAACATAGCATCTAATTCTTCATCAGACAATGGGCGATTTCTCTCATCAATTTCTCTCTCCCACCGCCAAGCCTGAAGCTGTTCAGGAGTCATACTCATTATGTGACCTACCAAAAAAGCAAATTTCTGTAACAATCTATGTAGTGCAAGACTTTTATCATTACACAGATCCTTGGGATATAAGATAGTTAAAATCCATTCTAACATTTAATTGTTTATATTATAAACTCAAACCAAGACTTCTTTTTACATCCTGTTATTCTTGCTAAAAATAGGCATTAATGGCACACAGAAAAACCACAAAGAAAAAATTCAAAATACTAACAAGGGGAAAAAATTATTTCCAATGATAAAGTTTCTACCTGGAGTAGGGGTAGCCATGTTCATGGCTGGCGTGCCAATTGGTGTCTTTCCAGGGGTCAGAACAGGAGTGCTTCCACCCATCTGACTAGCTGGTGTTTCATCCCAACGTGACTTTCTTTTACTGGCTCCAGGAGTTGGTGTTTCACCAATGGAATCTCCACCTCGATCTGTTCGAGGAGTCTCAGCCCATCCACTTCCATGTCCAGGAGTATCTTTAAAGAAAAGGAGTGAATAAGCCTAAAATTTTAACCACTGTCAAAAAATGACTATTTTCAGACAACTAATATACTTAAACTGATCAATTTCAGAAACAGGATATTCCTAAAATGGAGACACATTTAAGTTTTAATGTTTCATTTCATATTTATTCTCCTTGACTGTATCTTTTCCACGGATTACAAAAACAATAAATGATAACCATCGAGGAACAGGAAAACAGAGCAAAGGATTTTTTCAACTACCCACAACATACAACCCATAGACAGCCACTTTATGTATCTTGGGCCACTTTTCATTTCTCCATGGAGTGAGATTACTCTGCATGTACAATTCTATACTACCTCTCTCATCCATTGTTTTTTCCGGGTTTTTTTGGGCTGCGCCATGCGGCCTGTGGGATCTTAGTTTTAGTTCCCCGACCAGGGATGGAACCCGGGCCCCTTCAGTGAAAGCACCGAGTCCTAACCACTGGACCACCAGGGAATTCCCTACATTTCATGTTAAGCACTCTGCCCAATCATTAAAAATTCTTTATAAAATTTTAATATAGCAGATGTAATGTTAAATCTTAACTTCCCAACGCTAATCTCATAAACAGTTAATGAAATACAGCTTTAGAGAGTTTACACAAAAAACAAGGTATTTAGGCAAATTTACACAGACAGAAAGTAAATGAGAGGTAACCAAAGGCTGGGAGAAGTAAGAATGGAGAGTTATTGCTTAATGGGTACAGTTTTTGTTTGGGATGATGACAAAGTTCTAGAAATGAATAAAGGTAATGGTTGCACAACACTGTGAATATACTTAATGCCACTGAATTGTACACTTATAATGGTTAAAATGATAAATTTTATGTTATATATATTATACTACAATAAAAAAGAGGTTATGGCATACAAACTTTACTTTCTTCTAATGTTCTTCCTAAAATAAATCTTAAACCTCTTCAAGAAGGGAAAAGAATTAGGTATATCATCTGCTCAGTTCTTTACCTGTCCCAAAAGCATCTGTTTATTTATCTGTCTTCCTAGGACCAAAGAGAACAGATTTTGGCCATAAACATACCACTCATCAAATCAACATTTTACCCAAGCACACACCCAAACTCCACTAGAAGTACCTCTTTCTGTTTTGGGGGTCTCATCCCATCTGTTTTTACGAGCACTGGAAGTTGCACCTCCATGGCCTGGTGTCGCGTGGCCTGGTGTATCGCCCCGTCCAGGGGTAGCAGCGCCTGCAGGTGTGTGACTAGGTGTAGGATCCCATATTTTTGAGCCTGGGGTTGCTCCAGGAGTCTCACTTCCTTTTGCACGACCTGGTGTCTCATCCCATCTTAAGGAAGGGGTATGTCCAGGGGTCTTAACAGAGCAAAAAAAAATTTATTTCATACACCCACATAAAAATTAGAAAATCTGCTAAGCAAACAAAAAAAAGTAAATGTTTTAGTTCATGATTAAGAGAATAGATTATCCTTCTGCTTAAAAGATACCTACTTTCTAGCAAATATGTTTATGACAAAAAATAACTTAAAGATTTAATTTGGAGCAATGAAAAAAGCCCTAATTTAAAAAACAATGTATTTTGGTTACGCCACTAATGGCTCCGTAACTTTGGGAAAACATTAAGGTTTCTCTGTCAAGATCTCAAGAATTTCACCTTTAATTATATCAGCACATGTCAAAACTGGGTCTTAGAGACAGAGACTCATGAGTTCCCACTAAGAATATTTTTGTTTTTGTTCAATTTTGTGTGTGTTTAATTAATTTAAGCATGTTTTGGATCACCTGGGTAATTATAACTAGATACTGTGACATTATTTCAAATCCCTGAGAAGAGGTTATATTTAGAATCACATCTATAATACTATTGCTCTGATGCTGGCAAGATTAGAAGTTGACTTAAATGATTGAAGGTTCCATGGTAGTTGAATAGAGACAAGTAGTGAGCAATGTAGGACATCAGACAGTACGAAAGCAAAAGAACCTGCAGAGTGCAGACAATATCATATCAAAAACAGGTGAATTAGTGAAGCAAAACAAAATCTGTATTTAAATAATTCTGTAAGTTTTGTAGTATACTTTTACATATTTCTTTTAAAGTTGGATGTTCTATCCAACCCAAGAGTTCTATTTAGCTTTATGTTTGCAAATAAGACTCAGTATTTCTTCCTTTCAAAAGATCCTGTATAGGGCTTCCTTGGTGGCGCAGTGGTTGAGAGTCTGCCTGCCGATGCAGGGGACACGGGTTCACGCCCCGGTCCGGGAAGATCCCACGTGCCGCAGAGCGGCTGGGCCCATGAGCCATGGCCGCTGAGCCTGCGCGTCCAGAGCCTGTGCTCCGCGACGGGAGAGGCCACAACAGTGAGAGGCCCGCGTACCGCAAAAGAAAAAAAAAAAAAAGATTCTATATATTACTCAGGGTTGAGAAATTCTCAATTAGATGAGTAAAGAACATAAATTGTTCAAAAGTCTCATTTTCAGCAACTGCTCTTCCTGCTCAATCAGGTAGGAAAAGATGTTTCCTAGTATCCGCTGTAATTCCCACAATCATAATTAAGATGGAGTTGTGTTAAATGAGAAGTGTGAAAGAAAACATGGTCTGACTCTCTACAGCTTTTATGAGATAGACATCAACTCTTGGGTCTCCTTTTCAGTTAAACAGATACCAAAAGGACAAGTTTCTCTTTCTCTGTTTTTAAAATTTGCACTGAATGTCAGTTTTTAAAATTTGCAGTGAATATCAACCACAGAATTTAAGTTAGTAATAACATATTATACAGAACCAAATCCTCTCATATATCAGCAAGCAAATGGAGACTCCTCAAGATCTAAAACTAAACTGTTTGGAAATTATGTGCTAGGTTTAGTGTATCTCAATTCTGGGTTTGGGAAAACAATGCCATGGCCTGACACATTTTTCCTTATTTGTAAATAAATCTGCAGTAGCCTATGCTAGAGTCAACAGTGACTTAGACTAGGGTGGTGGGGTCATGAAAAGTGGGTAGATCCTGAATATATTTAAAGGTCAGGCCAACAAAATGCATTTGTGGATAGGATGCCAGGGAAGAGAATAAGAGGAGTATAGGATGACCCTGAAATGATTTCTAAGGGTTTGGTTTGAGCCAATAGACATGGGAGCAGGCTGGAGGGAGTGAGTACAGATAATCAATTTTATTATAAATACTGATTCTGAAAAGCCTATCAAATACATATCAAAATAAATGTGTCAGGTCTGAAGAACAGAGAAGTATGGATGGATTTGTAAATTTGGGAGCTGTCTTATAAATATAGTATGTAAAGATAGGAATGAGAACCTAGGGAGTTAGTTTAGATGCAAAAGAGACCTGAGGACTTAGCATTAGAGTACCCCAAATTTTAGGAAGCTGAGGAAGATCCAGCAAACAAGACTAAAAAGCAGCAGTCACTGAGGTGAGTATTACAAGAATCAAGAAAGACTGAAGCTCAGAGGCTAGGAAAGAAAAGGGTACCAAGGGACTTCCCTGGTGGTCCAGTGGTTAAGACTGTGCTTCCAAAGCAGGGGGCGTGGGTTCAATCCCTGGTTGGGGAACTAAGATCCCACATGCCATGAGGCGCGGCCAATAAATAAATAAGTAAATAAATAAATAATTTTTTTTTTTTTGGTTTAAGAGGGTATCAAAGAATGTCGAATGCTACTGATATGCTGCGTAATATGAGGGTTGAGACTTATCTTTGGATTTAGCAATGAGGAGGTTAAGTCATCTTGACAAAAGAGGATTTGGTGGAGCAGTGCAGGCAAAAGCACCAGAGCACAAGTATAGATACACAACTCATTCAAAGCATTTTGTGGTAAAAAGAGCAAGAAATGGGATGGTAGCTGGAAGGGGAAGTTATGGTCAAGAGAAGATTTCTTGTGGTATTTTGTTTTTTGTTTTTAAAGATGAAGATCAGTAAAATGTGTTTGCTCATGATAATAACCAAGAGTACAGAGAAAAAAACTGATGTTACATGAGAGTCCTTGAGTAATAAGAGATGGGAAATGGCACATAAGCAGATGGGTTAGCTTTAGATGGTCAACCTGTACCAATAGTTCACATTATAAGAGAAGGAAAAGCAAAGACGAGAACATATACAGGCATACCAGTAGATTTCACAGTGGGAATATGTATACTTTTTTCTTTTTAATTGTTCTTATTTGGGGTGAGAGGGAAAGAGAGAGCAAAGTCATAAACTAAAAAAGAAGCAGCTGGGCTTCCCTGGTGGCGTAGTGGTTGAGAGTCCGCCTGCCGATGCAGAGGACACGGGTTTGTGCCCTGGTCCAGGAGGATCCCACATGCCGCGGAGCGGCTGTGCCCGTGAGCCATGGCCGCTGAGCCTGCACGTCCGGAGCCTGTGCTCCACAACAGGAGAGGCCACAACTGTGAGAGGCCCGCGAACCACCACCCCCCCCCCCAAAAAAAGCAGCAGCTAAGGAGGTACTACAGGTTTCACAGAGAAAAGCATAAAAAAGTCATCTGAAGGGGAGGAGGACAGAGTTACTGCTTAATGATCACAGAGTTTCCTTGAAGTGATGAAAAAGTTTTGAAAATAAATCATGGTGGTACTTGACACACACTGTGTCATCAATACCACCAAATTGTACACTTAAAAATGGTTAAAAATGGTAAATTTTATATACATTTTACCACCAAAAAAAAAGTTTCTAGGAAAATCAACTGATGAAGGAAACGCAGTAGCATTATGTATCTGACACCTGTAGTCAGAGACTTAAATAATCCATCTAAAAAATGAGGAAGACCACTGTTATACTCAACCTCCACATAACGTGACATACTTACATATCTATAATTAATATTCCAAAAGGAACATTCCTTTACCCCATGTTATGAACTAAACTATGTCTCCACCAAAAGTCATGTCGAAGCCCTTATCCTCACTGTAACTATACTTGGAGGTTGGACCTTTAGTGAGGTAATGAGGCTAAATGAGGTCACAAGGTTGGACATGAATCTGATAGGACTGGTGTCCTTATAGGAAAAGAGACACCAGAGCTCCCTCGCTCTTTCCACATGTGCAAAGGCCTCTTGAGGACACAGCAAGAAGGCAGATGTGTGCAAGCCGGAGAGAGAGCTCTCACCAGACACTAACCCGGTTGGCACCTTGATCCAGAACTGTGAGAAAATGTCTTCTGTTTAAGCTACCCAGTCTGTGGTTATCTTGTTGTGTCAACAAAAGCAGACTAATATATTCCATGAGAAAAATAAATTTAAAATACTAATAATAAAAAATAAAAAAAAGAAATTACCTCTGCTTGATCCCAACTTGATAGCTTTTTTGGAGTGGCACCAGGAGTCTGATCAGCTGTTTGATCCCAACGCCGTTTTCGTTTTGAGGGAGGCTGGGATGCTGCTGCTCCATTGACGACTTTTAGTTCTCCAGCTTTAGCTTTTTCTGCTAGCTGTTGCCTAATTTCTCTCTGAAAAATATTTGAATAAACAGTGAGCATCTTTAAAACATTTTCAATATATTCTTATATCATTAGCAGAGTCATTTCTATATAATGCCATTTTATTTTTCACTCATTCTCCTTTCTATGCTACTGGTGGACCCATTCCTTATTTTCCCTCTCTTTCCTGTATTTTCAAGTTTTATATACTGTCTTTCCGCACAGTATATAAAATGAGCAAATACAGAATTTATTACGTAGAGCGCACTGCTTTATATACACTTAATGAAGTAAAATCTTCAGTCAATGGTAGTGAACCAAAATGCTTCCAATGAAAAACAGTTTTACATAAAACTCATATAAATAGTAATTAAGACTATGTAATAAGTTAGAAAAGCAATAAAAGTGAAATTTTCAAAATTTTGTTATAACTATGAAATATTATATATAATATAGTCACAAAAAATACACATTTATTTAGCCTATGATTTTAAAGTAGGGTTCCATTACCGCATTTAATTCATCCAACAAACAAATCTATTATATATTTATAATAAAGTTATGAAAATTAACTATTAGAACAAAACACCGCAATCTCTGCAGGCCAGCAGGAATTCGTTAGAATTCTCCACCCATATTCAAACTAAATTTTATGGAAGAATTAGAGGCTTTTCAAAAAATGATTTTACTCTTTGACTTTTCCCTTACACACTGACTTCAGGCACACACCATCAATTCACCCCCAGATATATCCACTGTAAGATATATATGCATATACATGTGGCCAAGGGGCCAGGCCCTAGAAAAGGATAGTATAGAAATATGAAAAGCTTAATTTGGGAGGTGTTAGAATTTTGAATAAGGTTCTTTCTCAACTTAATTTTTATTAATAATGTTAAAATATTACTTGTGCAGCAAATAAAAAGGAAACATGAAAGTCTCTTAATCTCAACTTTCTTTACATTCTTTCAACACCATTAAAATAAAAAGCAGGTTCACAGACCTCTTCTTTAGTTAAATGTTGTTCTCGCATTACATCCATGTAAGTCCTAGCATTCATTTTAGGATCAGGGGTCTTCCCTCCTGCAGAAAAGAACAGCAACAGGACAAGAGTACAATAAATAAAAGATAATTAGGTTCAACTGATTTATCTTCCCTGCTCTAATATTACATTATTCCATAATCATTTAATTTATTTTTTGATGGAAAACTTTAATAATTACACATCTTACTTTTTATTGAGTTTGCTGATCAATTTAACCTGTTTGAACACAAACATATCTACAGCAGTTTAAAACAAATATTTTAATGCATATAAAAACAAAATGACAGCACAGTTTAGAGTCTTCAGAAGTGATGGGTTCCTGGGTTGCTAATCCGGAATACGTACACTTTCGTGCCTTTGTCTCCATCAGCAGTTCTGACTTCAAGCAGCAGAATAGAAGCCTAGAAAATTATCTCTTTACCATTAGTAACACTTTGGAAAGATATTTATATTCAAAACATTACCTGTTGCAAGCTGTTAAAATCCTGACTACAAGTAACTATGACTAGATAAGTTCTTCATACAATGTTCTAAAACAGTTATAGTTTAGAAAATCTGATTTTTAAAAATATACCTCTAATCTTATTCTGATGTCATGTTACTAAAAAGGGCTTCATGATTTTTACTTTTTGTTGACCCAGAAACATATTTTTATTTTCTCAGAAAGTATAAATAACAACTGGAAACATATTACTTGAAATATATTACTTCTACCAGTTATTATGATGCATACAGAAAAAAAGTGGTGTACAAAGAGATGTGTTAGTCTCTTGGTTAAAGTTTCAGTATTTGCTTTTCAAACTTCAAAATATCTTAAAGAAGCCCAAACAATATATAACAAGATTCACAGAGGCACACTACGTTTTAGAAATGTGATAATTAGCTATACAAGTAGTATAGCATCACAATTTAGGAAAAACTAATAAAGGTCTAAGACATTTCCTATACTGAAGATCATGCCCAATTGGTAGTGTCATTCTTTCTGACACTATCTCTGATAAGACTTCCTTTGGAATACTTTTTCACCATAATCTAGAGAGGATGTGTTGAACTGCACCCTTAAGAATGCAGACAGGACTGGCATATAGCAGTACTGCTGTAGGAAAGAAATTAAGGACAGTTAGTATGGGCCTGTGAATTCTGACATACATGTTTAAATCAATTACAATTATGCAAGTAAAAAAAAGAATATCCCTACTAATTCATGCAGGCTGAAAGTCTAATTTGTAAACCTGCAGCAGAATCTAATTTTAAGAAACAGGCACCTAACTTTGATCTTGAAACTCACTCACCTGAGGAAAGCTTCCATCAGGCTCACTATGCCCCTTGTGCTGACCTGCACACTAAAATTAGCAAAACAGACTCCAACTATTAAAAATATCAAAGTCTTTGTATACATACTTTTAACTTTAAGTATGCTTAGAGCAAAGTAGGTGCATTTACTAAACTATATTTAGAGCAATATGAGGGGAGCTCTAATGTGGAAACAGTTTCTCAAAAGTAACAATCCTAAAAATCTAAGACTTGGAATGAAAACTTTCAATAATTTGAAAGTATTTTGAGCAGAAAAACACATTTGTTCAAAGTAAAGAAAGCGTACCCAAAACAAAAGTAAAAGAAAAACCTTTAACCCTTTGCGTTTCTATGGCATTGGCTCATTAGTTTCTTGTCCTTCTACCTGGAAAGAAAACTGGCATTATAAAGATGAAGAATATGGCATCTGTGACTTCAACCAAATCTATACAAATCTATAAGGGGGATTTTTAAAAAGAAAAGCAAATTCATAAGCATGCCAAAAAAAATCAAAGGGCTAAAGACAACTTAACACAAATAAATTTCTGAATACTTATAGAAAAGTGGGAAAGAATTACCATCTGCAAAAGGATCAAGACGCTCCGGGGAAATTATCATGGTCCGCCTGTGCTTTTTGTATTCATCTTCCCGATCTGCAATCTTCGGAGGTCGGTGCTCAGCAAATGGATCATACTGAAAAGAGGTATGTCTCACTTAACACTCACTTATTAAATAACCAGAGAATGTCACACACAAAAATCAGAACATTATAAAACATGTAAAAATGTTTAATAAATACCTAATATTATGTATCATTTTTCAGATAAATGCTAATGTGAAAAAAGAAGGCATATGGAAATGAGACAATTTCCATAGTTCAATCCTTCATGAAATGATCACCTTTTTGAAATAAACTACTATTTCTAATTCTCCCAAATCAACTCTCCTCAGACACTGTAATAACTTGATTCCTAAAATATGTGACTTTCCATTGGAATTAAGACGTTCAGTTTTCTTTAGCTGAATAAACTTTGGTTTTGACTTTAAAAAAAAAAAAAATCACCTGTTCTGTTGACTGTGGTATATCATTAAGCAATGCCACAGGGGCATGATATCCTGGCTTCTTCTGACCAAGCAAACTTGTAGATGATGAGTAGTCATCGTCATCCTGCAACGAATGCCCCCAGAAAGCCACAAACAAAAACGTCAGAACTTAAAAACTAGAAAGAACAAAGATTCAATATGAAATCAAAAGACAATGTGATGAAACTTGTTAACACTTAGGTTTTTTTTTCAACTCAAAAAGTTAATAAAGAAATTTAGTTCTCTATATTCTTTTAAAAATACTAAACAAGGAATCCTTTCTGTAAATAAAGTAGGTATGGACTAGAAAAACCTGAGCATTTCATCTTCTCACAGAGCGCATGATGAAATTTGTTTTCAAATTTGGAAAATACAAACAGCTTATTTAGAACTCTCCAGTTTCCTTGTCTTTTTAACTTTTTTAAAAAACATGATTTAACCACAGAAACAAGTAAAATGTAATTAATTGTAAATGTATTTATTTCCCTAATAGTACGTTTAAACAGAACAATGTTATATTATTATTTTACTAAGGTAAGAAGTGCAACAATGGATAGATCTCAAGATCTTAACAGCTCATTAATTTTATTCAAAAATGAAATGACAACTTCCCGCTCAGCGTCTGGAACACAGAGCCATCACTGCCTCTTACCATTAAGGTACGATAATGCAAATATAAGAGTGATCAGCTTCTAGAAATTTTGCCTTTGGAACTTTAAAATTTTTCTTAAAAAAAAAGTTCTAACCATAAAATTAAATATGGCTTGAATTTCATAAAAATAACAAGTTTCATAATCTATGTACATAGATTACTGAACCACACGAAAATGATCAGCTATTTCACCAAATTTGGATGTTTGAAAATGGTGTGACAAAGTATAAGCTACGTGGACTATATGAAAACACTTTAAGAGATGTATTTCAAAATGAGAGGCAGTCCCCCTTCAGAGTAACTAAATTAGGCATGAAAAGCCCATTAATATGAGTAACAAGAAAGAGTCCACTCATGTTAAGATGCCAAGGGGGGAAAAAACAGCACCAAGTTTTTTGGAAACAAGTCAGAAATCAAAAGTCACAAGCACAGACGGCTGTTTAAAATGAAGTCACTTCTCACTGGGCTACTCTAGATAGAGCTCAGTAGGTAACAATAAGGATTTACTTTACAATGGTTAATGATTTCCAGGTGCTTTGCTGGATAAACAAACTAGTTATAAAGATTCAGAACTGAGCACTTCCAGAAGTTTCTTAGAAGAGAAGGACGCTTTCAACAGTTTTATCCTCCCAAAGGAAGATCTCCCAATCTCCAAGATGTCTCCCCAGATTAAACCAGATGACTCAAAACAGAAGATTCCTTTATATTTCTTGCTCTCCTTCAAAATAATGCTTGGACTGTTTATATACTTTGTAACTTACATCTTCAAGTTCAGTTGCAGCAATAGATGTCACGTATCCAGCAAACCTGCTGTCACTTCCACCATAAATTTCCTGGTCATAATAACCTGTAGAATCAAGGCCCACTCCTTGAGCTTCATCAAGAGCTGCCTTCTTTCCTTGAATTTCTCGAATCTGTGCTTCAATATCTATAACAAAATTAATAAAATCTTCTTAATCTCATTTTCCAAAGAGCACTCAACACAATGCATTTTTCTACTGAGTATTATCAAAAACTCTTCTAAATACAGAAACTTCAAAATAATCATTCCATAAGGGGTTAGAGTAACTATACAAAGTATTGATTTTTAATAAATTTAATACACCTCCACCCAACAGACAATACTTATGCACACAGAGGAGGTGCTTACTACTTCACCAACTACAAGTTACTCTCACCTTAAGAATGGGTTACCAAAGTTCATTATACTACTGCTGAATTCTAAGCTTTTCCTGCTTGAAAAAATAATACTGTTAATGTTGATTAAGGGACCAAGTACAACACTCAAGATTATTTAAACTCAACACTACCAGAAAGGTAAAAACAGTACTGTGGAGAGTGTTTCGCAAACCTAAATGGGCAACAAATCATCTACACGTTCTGATTTTGTTAGAATGCAGCAGGCCTATATCATATCAGACCCAAGTTTCTGCATTCCTAACAAGCTCCTAGGTGATGTCCTAAACATTTTCAACAGCAAAACAATAAAGGATAAAATCTAAATTCTTAAACACGTAATACAGAGCCCTACACAGTTTGGCTGCAACCACCATCACATTAGATTTATGATTAAGAGTCTGAGCTTTAGACTTAAAATGTATGTCTTCAAAAGCTCTTTCTCTGCTAATTAATACGTTATTTAACCTATGTATCTCAGTTTCCTACAACATAAAGTTTTCTTTTAAGGACTGAAGGACATAATGAACATGAAACACTTAAGCATTCAATGAATGAATTAACTCTTGCCATGTCTCACTCCCCAAACACCATGTCTAGCCATAGGTCTGACATTCAGAAGATGCACATGGTTGACTTCCCTGGTGGCGCAGTGGTTAAGAATCTGCCTGCAATGCAGGCGACACGGGTTCGACCCCTGGTCTGGGAAGATCCCACATGCCGTGGAGCAACTAAGCCCATGAGCCACGACTGCTGAGCCTGAGCTCTGGAGCCCGGGAGCCACAACTACTGAGCCCATGTGCTGCAACTACTGAAGCCCACACGCCTAGAGCCCATGTGCTGCAATGAGAAGCCACCCCAACGAGAAGCCTGCGCACTGCAACAAAGAATAAGCCCCGCTCGACCCAACTAGAGAAAGCCCATGCACAGCAATGAAGACCCAAAGCAGCCAAAAAAAAAAAGATGCAAATGTGGTGAATGAAGTATCAACTCTTTTCAACTGCTTTTTTAATTTTTCAAGACTGAAAAAAATTAAAGCAGTACAATGAACACCCACACTCTTCACTTACATTCATCAACTGTTTATGTATATAAGACATAAAACAAATACGTGTGTGTACATGCAACTTTTCTAAACCATTTAAAACCCCTGATATTTCAGCATGTATTTCCAGATCTAGAACATTCTCCTACATAAGCACAACAGTATTAACATGCTCAAGAAATTAAACCTAGATATGACATCATCTAAAATACAATCCAGTTTCATATCTCCCCAATGGTCCTACTAACATCCTTCATAGATGGTCCCTTCTTTGATCCATGGTCCTATCAAGAACCACACATTGCATTTAGTTGTCATGTCTCTTCAGTCTCCTTTGAATACTGACTAGTCTTCCAACCTTTTTTTAAGTCTTTCCAGACAACAGATAACTTTAAATTACAAACTAACGTTTCATTTTAATAATATGAATAACATATACATGTGTAAAGAGAAAGAGTTTCTACTGCCAGTGATCTGTGGCCTAACAAATAGATGTTTCAATTTGTGCTAGCTTGTGCTAGCTCATTACCTTCAACTGAATTAAGTCATTTAAAAAGCTTTTAAAAGCTCATTTACTAGTTTGCAAGGACCAAAAGGAAAAAATTCAAGTGGCACAAATGGCCAACCCCCTCCCCCAGCTAAGGGAGAAAACCTTCTCTAGTTCCTCAAGATGGGGTGTGGTTTAAAGTAGAAAATGTAATAACATTATCTAGTCTGAGGCACAGCTTGTGGGAGCAAGTCTCAGAAATTCAATATAATGCAATAGGGTTAACACTGAAATTAGCAGTCCCAGTTTGTAAACACATCTCAAAATTTTTATACTGTGTCACAGCACCGCCAGCACCACGCATTTTTCCTGCATTTCTCCCCAAAACTGTTACAGCAGCACAGGCAGCCAGGGGCCTCCACCACGATTAATCACAAACAGAAATATCCTCACTTGAGCTGGCTGATTCATTTTACTATTCTCTCTACTGTTGCTTCTGTTTTAAGTATTTATACATATACATATATATATATATGTATATGTAAGTTCTAACCCATATTTGCTCCCTTCCCTCACCACCTAGAACACTTTTTCCCCTGGTATAATACAAGGAAACCTCTCAGGGATTAGCAGATTGGCTAAAGGGTGAGTGGAGATCTACCCTTCTTTTTTTCCTTTTTTGAGCATTTCCATTTCAGCAATATTTGAAGCTTTTTTTTCC
Source organism: Grampus griseus (assembly GCF_964374135.1). NCBI lineage: Eukaryota > Metazoa > Chordata > Mammalia > Artiodactyla > Delphinidae > Grampus > Grampus griseus. The sequence continues at coordinate 37,665,453 of NC_139001.1, read as the reverse complement.
CAACCACTAGGTACATGTATCACTTTTAAGTAAATAGGTTCTTTTAAAGAACCACAAATGCTACCGCCATCAGGATCCAGGCAAGAAACATAAACGGGTCAATCAGGCCAGCCAAATAGTATGCCATCTCCCCTCTACAGCATCAGCGTGGTCCACTGACCACTTACATCGAAATCACCTGGGGCACCTGTTACAAGGACAGACTCCTAAGCCTCAGACACACTAAATCAGAACCTCCAATGTATGAGCCCAGGCTTCCACATTATTAATAAACGCCCCAGGAAACTCATACCTAGCCCGTCATCCCTCCATTTCCAGCCTCAGCCCACTCTCACCAGAATCACCAATTTTATACTTTCTTCTAGGTCACATACAACTAAAAAACCAGGAAGGGGAACTGTTTCACAAAAATTGCATCACACCACACCTATCATTGTGCAGTGTGCTGCCCCATCAACACATCAGTTTTATTTTCCTTCTAAAGAACTTTTCCATTATAAGTTTTCAATAGCTATTATCCTTTTTTGGATAATATATTTATTCAGAACTACTTTCATCTACTGAATTTTACCTACTGATTTTATGTCCTTACTGATTAGGACCAGTTTTCTTACAAAGGTACACAAATATTGAATTAGCATTTGTATAAAGCCTGTATGAACTGTGACTGGATACTTATTGAATCAAATGGGGCTAGGCAGCTGTTCATGGTTAAATTCTTAGGGCGAGGTTCATTACTAAATTTCAACAGGTTATGTATATAGTTCAACCAGTTACTATTTCTGTATCTTTGTCTGTATGGATTAAAGTCCAAAAAGCTAGTGGATTTTGTTTTGCATTGTAAACTGCAGCACATTTACAAAAATCGTGTTATCCACAAAATTACAATAGATTCCACAAAACTCAGCAATTATACAAGTGACAGAATTAAAAACTAGAAAACGCTGTAATTATTTCTTAATAAAACTTGTGCCAAAATACCAAACATAATACAATCAAATATTTATGAACAAACAAATGTATCAATATGTTCATAAATAAGGTAACTTTGTTTTGTTTCCAAAATAAATAAAATTTGTGGAATACAGCAAAATATTAAGAATTGGTAAAGCTGGGCAATGCGTTACACTATGTTCATAACACTTTTTCCTACACTTCCCTGTATTATATTTCATAATAAAAATGTAACTTTCAATCTGTAGAAGTCATTAAAAGTAATTTTTCTGGGCTTCCTTGGCGGCGCAGTGGTTGAGAGTCCGCCTGCCGATGCAGGGGACATGGGTTCGTGCCCCGGTCCGGGAGGGTCTCACATGCCGCGGAGCGGCTGGACCCATGAGCCATGGCCGCTGAGCCTGTGCGTCCGGAGCCTGTACTCCGCGGCGGGAGGGGCCCCAGCAGTGAGAGGCCCGCGTGCCGCAAAAAAAAAAAAAAAAAAAAAAAAAAGAAAAGTAAATTTTCTAACTTTTCTCCCAGCAAGGGTTTATAAAAAACTGGGAAAGAGAAAAAAGTTGTCTTTAACTCCTTACTTTCAAAGCTAACACTAAATTACAGCTACTGATATGCAGGTATTCCTGTACTTTCTTAAAATACGAACTAAAAATAATCAAATAGATAATTTCTGATAGCAAACGATGAACGCATAAGACTTGATACCAAGTATGAAAAAAAAATGAGGTGGAATATATTCAAAAGAATAACCAGAGGTCTAAGATATTAAATAAAAAACTTGGACTTCCCTGGTGGCACAGTGGTTAAGAATCCCCCTGCCAGTGCAAGGGACACGGGTTCGAGCCCTGGTCCGGGAAGATCCCACATGCCACGGAGCAACTAAGCCCGTGCGCCACAACTACTGAGCCTGCGCTCTAAAGCCTGCAAGCCACAACTACTGAGCCCAAGTGCCACAACTACTGAAGCTCGAGTGCCTAGAGCCCGTGCTCCACAACAAAGAGAAGCCACCACAACGAAGAGCAGCCCCCACTAGCTGCAACTAGAGAAAGCCCGCACAAAGCAAGAAGATCCAACACAAAGGAAAAAAAAAATTTTTTAATAAAAGACTTGAGGAGGCAAACAAAGAAGGAAATGTTTATGCTAATCTGTCCCCACCTAATCCCTTTCCAATTTAGCATCTCTGTAATTCAAGACATTCAGATGTGAAAATAAAAAAAATGAACACTGTCTGCTAGACACCATAGACTAGGACCGCCTAGTGGCCACACATATGATTGCCAAGAGCTGGCACTCTAATCCACCCAAACCCATAAATATTCCAGCCTTCATGCTGTGCACATCAAGTTTGCGCTTTTTTATTACCAAGTAGCATTCCATTGTACTACAGCGTGTTTACCCATTCTCTATGGGGCATTCAAGTTGTTTGAGTTTGTAGAGGCTGCTGTAAACATCAGTGTACAGGTTTTTGTGTGAACACAGGTTTTAATACCACTTGGGTAAATACCTATGAGCAGGATGGCCGGGTCTTATAACAAGTATTTGTTTCATTTTATCACAAACTCTTGGTTTACTTAAGCAAGTTTAAGGACAGAGGAGAACTGAATTATTCTGTACAACAGAAGAATTTTGAGAAATAAAATGGAGAAGAGGAATTAAGAGAACAAGTAAAATGAAGAAAAGCTGGGGTAAGTAAAATTATAAAATTCAACAGTTTTATGGTGTTAAAGAAAGGGTAACAGAAGGTAGAAACATCTAATATGGATTTCTAAGTTATCTGATTATCTGAATGAAAGCCTCACTTCTGTTCTCCACCCAACCCTACCCCCATCTTCAGTAAAGTCTACTGAGGGGGAAGGAGGCTTCTATAGTAGGACTCTTGGTTACTAATGCTGAACACTTAAAAAGAAAGCAGGGATTCCTTATCTTGACAGCAGATTTGGAATCCTAAAATTAAAATTATGCATAGTCCTTCAAATACCCAGAGTTGGAAGTGGTTAAAAAAAAAAAAGCCTTAGACAAGAAATCAAAGTACTAGTTAAGTATTAGACTTTTATTTACCAAAGAGCCTGAAAGAGCCTCACTAAAGGAGGATCCTTGAGGGTAAACGGTCAAGGGGTTTTGACCGGGGTCAAAACGGGGTTTTTCTTAAGTTGGTATTCGTATTTTAAGGCATGTCTATCACTGGGAGTCCAAAAAAAAAAAAAAATGACACACACACAAAAAACTATTTCAGGTAGTAGTTAAGTTTATTAAAAAATTTTGAGATTATATTCATTGCCATTAAAATTATAATGGGACGGGCACCTGAGTTTGCAAGTCCTTTGTTAGAGCTCCTTGCCATGGCTAGTCCAACCTAAACCTGAAGTATGATTTCAGAACTGTGCTCACTTCAAAACCCAATAATATTCTTGGAGCTTCCCTTGCTTGTGGGCCTACTGACACCTTGACTGCAGCAGTAGTGGTGGGAGAGTCTAAGAGAAAGTTGTGAGTGTTTTTATTGCCATCTTCTCTTTTCCCTCGAGACTGTGGGAAACTCTACAGGACAAAGATACTGCAACAAATTAATGGCAAGAAAAAGAGATGGAGGAACAAAGATTTTAAGATTAATCACAATGTATGAACTTTATTTGGAACTTGATTCCCAACACTGATGGATATTTTATTATATTAATTTTAGGTGCAATAATGGTATTTTTTTTTCTTATTTGGCCACGCCACACAGCTTGTGGGATCTCAGTTCCCCGACCAGGGACTGAACCCGGGCCACGGCAGTGAAAGCACAGAATTTTAACCACTAGACCACCAGGGAACTCCCAACAATGGTATTTTTTAAAGTTGTTACATTTTAGAGATACACACTGAAAAATGTATGGATAAAATGATACATCTTGGATTTGCTTCAAAATAATGGGAAAGGTGGAAAAGACAAGTGAAGAGATTAAACAAAAGTGGCCTTGCCTTTACAACTGTTCAAGCAAGATGATTAGATGATGGGCACAACGTGGGGGTTTATTTTACTATTCTATTTTTGTATATGTTTTCAATTTTCAATAAAAAGTTAAAATTTTTTAAAAGCATAGTTTTAAGTTTCTCCCTTTTTCCTCATTCTTGGTTCTCCTTTCTTCTAACCCTTTGAAACCACACCCTCTGACCCCATGCAACAGAAAATAAAAGCTCTCTCTTCTCTGAAATGGAGTCCTCTGCTACACATAAACAGAGTTTTTTTTAGTTCTTTTACGTAATAACTTTAATCTTAAAAGTTCCAATTCTTTTTCTTTGTCATTTTCTTTCTTTTCCAGCCTTACTGATCTTGCAAATGATGGTAACGTAAAATCTTCTAAATGTTAATATATATATTTTAAAAACTAAATTTGTTCCAATGAGCTACAAAAAATAAATGTTATTATTCAATTGAAACCCCTCTTTTTGGGGAGAAATTCTGATCCTAGGAATATTTTCAACTATCAGAGAACAAATCCTTCCCTAGGAGATAAAAATTAATTAAGTGTGAATTAATGAATAAATTTGTGAACTGGCCCATTTGAAATCTCAATTCACTCAATAAATAAATTTCCACTTTTCATTTACTTAAAAATTACTGTATTACTTTTATAATCCAAAAAATGTGATAACTTAAAATTTAAAATTATAGACATTTTTCTGACATAAATACATCAAATGTTTTATCTGGGAACTGAGTTTGACATCAAAAGACAGTACTGCTGGAAGTAGGGGTCTTTTAAAAGATGGGCAACATCTAACCTACTGTTTGTATTTTAAACTAAGACCTAAATATCAAACTCTGAGATAAACCACCACTGGTCACATCTGATACACCTGTTTAACTGCTCCCCACCAATTCCATTCTACTGGTTTCCCTTTCTGTGCCTTTTCTTTCTTCTATGCCTCACACATTGCTAAGTCCAGCTTGCAGCACTTCCTCCTCCTTTATTCCTCCTCCTGAGGAATAAAGATAATCTTTATTCCTCATTTTTAATCTGTATTATTTGCAACGTTCTAATTACTGTTCATTATGTGTTACACAGACACAGTCTTTGGATGTTAATCACTCACTGACACTTTTCAGTCTGGCCCATAAGTGACATCTAATCTCCACCAATCAGAAGCAGGTGGTGAGCAAGGATTTCTCAAATATGAGACTTCCAAAAGACATCCAGAAAAATAGAAAGTATATTCTGTATACCAACTCTCAATCTTTTCCTTCAACAAAACCCCACTAGGACAACTAACTATAACGGTAAATTATTTTACTAAACACTACAGATAACAGTTCCTAAATGATTAATTCCTAACTAATATCAATGAAATTAATTCTTAAATAATTCTACAGGAAAAATTTTTTTCAAAATCTTTAAGCAATTTCTTTTCCTTTTTATTTTGACTAGCAACATTCATCCTGAATATCTACAAAACCAAAACAGTAACTATTCTGGACACAGGAAAATAAAAATCTCAGAAGATTCAGAGTAACAAAATGATTATTCCAAGCCATTCTGCAAGCAAGAGACTAAGGGAGAAAACTTTTTCAGCCTTGTGATGCCCCCCAAAATCCATTCAAGGGATAGTGGCAAAACAAGCCAATATATGGGATTTCTGGATAATCCATCTATTTTCCTTTCCAAACAGAAAAGTGTGTATTCTCTCATGGGCCAAAATCACCAACAGCTGAAGAACTGCTGAATGGCAAGATTATGCACATTAATAACTATATACACTTGACACAATTTAACATGCAGAAAGGGATTATATTCAACTTGAATAAGTCCAGCTCTTTTTGTATTTCAACACTGGAAAGCATAAGCCACACTGACCCAGGATAAAAAAATAATTGGGTTGGTTAAAGAGGATGTTAAGGCTTGATCTTAACAGAAATATTTGAAAGGAACATGACAACAAGAAAAAAAAGTTATCAGTTTGGTTCAATGATGGGAAGGTACAACAATAACCTACTTCAGTTTAAAGACAATATTACTTACTTCACAAGACTCAATTACAAAGTACTGATGCAGCCATTAATTTAACAATAAATTATAAGGTACAAGAGCAATGTCTTTACCAGCAACATTATTTAGAACAAAAAGATTATATAATCTTTATTTAAAAAGGCAACATGATAGACAACTCTAAGACAAAAATTAAACAAGTATTACACATTGTAAAAAGTTTCTCCAGGGAGTTCTCCGGCAGTCCAGTGGTTAGGACTCGGCACTTTTACTGATGTGGCCCATGTTCAACCCCTGGTGCAGTAACTAAGATCCCGCAAGTTGAGCAGCACAGCCCAAAAAAAAAAAAAAAAAAAGTTGCTCCACTGAGGTTCACATTCAAAACCTCCTCTCAACTGCTTCAATAGCCTAAAAAGTTGCCCTTACTCCCTTTAGGTCATCCTTCACTCTGCAACCAATGACTTTCCTAAATCACAGAAGTAATCTGTTACCTGGGAGAATGAGGAGGGCACTTTATCCTGTAGATATCCGAAGGCCAAAGCGAAACCTAGCTCAGCGTCCAAAGCCTTCCCTAATCTGATGCTAACCTAACATTTCCTCCTCTGAGCTCAGAAGGTTCCCAAAATATAAGTCCTACTTCTCACCTATCTTTGCCAAACAGATGTATTCAAACCTACCCAATCGTTCAAGTTTGTGTCCCCTTTCTGTGACACCCTTAATACTTACGGTATAAATTAATCTCTCAATAAGTGTTGATAAAATATTCAGCACTCATCACGCACAAGGTACTGTCGATACCAAAGTACACTTTCTGTACACAACTTCAAAGTGGAAGAGAAAACCTTAACACAATAGAATATTCTAAGTAATAACGATTTATAGAGTGCTGCAGTAGCAGAACAAAAAACAAACACCAAGAAACTAATTCTGCTCCAGGTTATCAGAGATGGCTTAACAAGTGAAAACAGAGATGGACCTTGAAGGACTAGCGTTCTCCAGGAAAATGTCATGAGGAAGGAGCAAGAAACTACGTAACATTCATCACTAACATTCATCCCACTGTATTATACTCCTAAGTGATGGACAATATCTTGTATACAGACGGTATTCAGATGTGAAACTGAATGCTCCAATACTTTCTTTATGGCCTCAGCTAATTCATATTGATAGGAAGCATAATCCCAAATAAGAGCAATTTTGGTAAATGAATTGCAATCTTCTGTAGACCAAAACTTTCAACCGGGTTTCTAAAACGCAGGAAAACTAATCATAACTTTGATTTTCCTATCCAAAAGTATCTTATGATAAAGATACCAATAAACAAGTAATCAAAGCCACAAAATGCCCCAAATAAATAATCTACTCCTGAATAAACAAGAATAGCCAACATTCTTACTTTTTCTAATTATTTTGCAAAAAGTATGTTTGAGATAGTCTAAAGACAGAAATGCCTAAAAAACACTTCAGGGTTAAAACAGTGTTTAAATCCCAAATACCTAACAAGAATAATAAAAATATTAAAGTTATTGCCACTTCATTAGCCTGTTTCTTAAGTTGCAGAAAGCTAGACTTCAGTTCCCATAGGTGATACAATTATTAATAGCCCCAACCAACATTTCCAGATGCATCTACTTTTTCCCTCCTTGCATTCTCTTTTCCTGCTACAGCCAACCACTCAAACACATCTTTCACGACTCACTGCCTAGGTACAAGATGGTCTCTCAGACTCAAATGTCCTCCCCTAATTTAAAACCGATTGATCCTTTTAGACCAGGGACACCTCACCTCCTCTATGAAACAGCCCTAAGTATAAATTAATTACTCCGTTCGTTACCCAGGTTCCCAGAACATGTTGCTTATACTTTTTTTAAGCATTCATTTGCCTCATATAAAAATGAAGATGTATACGTATCTGTTTCCCCACTAGGCTGTAAAACTTGATGGCCTTAGTCTTCATTACCTCTCACAGACTAACCCCGAGCCAGGAACCTAGAAACGATGTGTGAAATAGTGACTCTTGGAAGCTCGTGTTTGATGAAAATTTCAGATTCCAAGTCAGAAATCAAGGAATGCAGCTCCAACTTCCCATGCCTCATCTTTTCTCAACAGTGACCCTACTTCCTGTCATTTCTGGATACTCCCTGACGGGGGACTCCAGCCTATTCCCAACATTTTCCTAATGCATACTCTGTATTCCACAAAACGACCAACTACTTCAAATACTTTGGCCATTAACGTGCCTTTCTCTCTTCCACCAATAATATGGTAGGAAGAAAAAGACCTTTGCTTTCTTTGGAGAAAGAAAACGACCCATATTATACTAAAAGTGATCCAGGGAGGAAAAAACTACCAGATTTTGTTCCCAAATCATTTCGAACAACAACAAAAAAAAAACCGAGGTAAGTATCTTGGACGCCTGAAGTCATGCAGATTAACCAAGGTTAAGAGTAATGGGCCTCAGTCTGACTAAACTCGACTGAAGGCTGCCCGGAAAGCGGCTGCCGTATTTCAGTGCTTTCCTGGCTCTCCCATGCACAAACTATGCCAACGGCAGTTCCGAGAGGCGAGGAAGACTTTGTTCCCACGCGCTCTTCCCCGCTCCCTTGCCCAAGAATCTTCCTCAGAGAGCCGTTTAACGAGGCCCCCGGGTCAGAGAAAAAAAGCAACACTGAAGCAGCAGCTCCCGAACACTGAACAAAGCGCCTGTCGGGGGTGTACGAGTAGGACGCCATTACGCGGGGCAGTGGCCTGCGCCGCTGGCGCCGAGCAGACGACGCGGGCCCTGAAGAGCGGGCTCGGGCCCCCAGAAAAGGAACCACAGGAAGAGGCAAAAACCTAGGAAGCCAAAGTCTTAGCAGGTTGGGCAGCGGAGAACCTACGTAACAAGGAAAAGACCGCTTACCTTCGTGGGTTTTCGCGATCTTCGCCATTTTGTCCACTCGAACACACAGACGGAACTGGCGCTCCCAAGAACTTCCGCTCGTCGCCGCTGCCACGGAGAAAAACAGCTGGGGGGCCGCTCTCCACGCAAGCGCCAAGCGGGAGCGCGCTCCGTCGATGACACGTGACAGAACAGGCACCTAGATAGAACAGAGAGGTGCATTGTGGGTGGAGGGAGGAGCCAGGGTGGGGTCCGGAGGCGGTTTTCCCGGTAAACCAGAAAAGGGTTAGATGAGCCTTGGTTCCTTAATGTGAGTAACTCTGCTCTGGAGTAAAGTGGATTACACCAGGGTATACCAGGTCAGTTAAAAACAGTCACTGAAAGAAACATTACAGTTTCAGGGCTGGGAGAAGCCTCAGGCCTTCAATCCCCTTCCTCCAAATTCACCGGACCGGCGTTCTGGAGCCAAACAAAAGCTTTCTTTAGCATGTCTCAGATGTTGCAGTGCTTAGTTGCAGAAACAGTTACAACAGTCTCATCCCTCGCGCTGTAATTCAAGGTCATTTTTCTTTTTTTCTAAATACCATTTGGATAGGAGTTTCGTCTACAATATACGTTCCCAAACACTACTGAAATTCACATAAAGTTGGTAAATTGTTGCTAATTCCATAAATCCCATAAAGTGGATAAACTGTGGCTAATCCCATTTAAGAAATGAGAGAAAAAACTAGGGCGGGGGGTATATATAAATTGTGCAATATCACACAGTTATTAAGTTACACAGCAGGAACTCTGCCAGTCTTTTAAAGCCTTTTTAAACTTTCTGAGTTCTTAGAAAAGCCCTGATCGTCAGCATTAACACTAATGAAATGCCTCTCTTAATCCTAAACGTCATTCCTAAATCAGGAATTTTTAAAAGATAAAAATACAGCGGTGGGGTGGATAGGGAAAGTGGGAGGGGGACACAAGAGGGAGGAGATACGGGGATATATGTATATGTATAGCTGATTCACTTTCTTATGAAGCAGAAACTAACACCATTTTAAAGCAATTATACTTCAATAAAGATGTGAAAAATAAATAAATAAAATATATGCTAAAAAAAATACAGTGGTCTTTTTTCTTCTAAGCATCAGCTATATGAGCAGAGCATAAGCTTGTATTGTCACACTGGCCTTGGACTCTGAAGAACAAAAGAACTTAAGAGGGAAGTTGGTACTGGAAGCAACCTTGTAAAGCAGATAAGGGTCAAGTTATAGCTATCACAAAGAAAACAGTTTACCTTGCTGTGTGACTGACTCAATACAAATATGTAGTAGAAACTTTAGTAACAAAAAAGTGAGATTTTTTTATTAGCATCAATGAAAAAATCAATTTGATGGGTTAAAGTTTTCATTTGTTTGATTTAATTGTTTTAATTTAGGTTAAACAGTAGCCGGAGGAAGAAGGGGATGAGATAAGAGAGGAACATGTAGATTATGCCTATTGTTGGTAAGTTCTAGTTCTTGGATTGTCAGAGGGTCCACAAACATTCCTTAAATGGTTTATAACCTACACATAGATTACGTATATTCTTTTATAGATACAAAATAGCATATTTTAAAATAATAAAAGAAAATGAATAAGAAATAATGAATTAGAAAAGGGTGTTATATGTCCATCAATAACCAACAAGCTAAAAGAATTCATCCATGTTGGCAAAAAGATTGCAGGTATGTTGCATTTCTTGATTCATGATTTTTTATCTTAAATTCGTTTATACAAGACAATCACAGTCATGTAAAAATATATGAAAAGGAAATTCACCAAAATGTTAATAGTGGATATTTGTGAATGATGGAATTTTGAGTGTTTTTTTCTTTATAATTTTTAGTATTTTCCAGATACTCCGCTATGAGCATGTATTATCTTTATAAACAGAAAAAAATAAATGAAAAGCATTTGTAACACTATGTTTTGTCACATGTCCTTTGTCTTTCCAAGATAAAAGCTGTGCCTGCTGGCCACTTTGTATTATGTGCATATTTCTCTAGGTTCCTCGGTATTAAGTTACTTTTGTAGGGCAAGGACATATATTGGGTAGTGAGGTATGAGAGACTTTGCCAAAGATCAAGTGAGACTCCCTTCTCTTAATCTTCTAAAAGATGAATTGTCTTTAATAAAAGAATGACTTGGATTTTTACACAGTAAGAAACAAGAGTTTTTTTAATAAGTACTCTTTACTTTCCATTTCCAAAATTAATAAATAATAATCAGATATTATTTAAAATGGATTTCCTACCCTTTTCTGGTAAGGTTTCTTAATTTCAAAAGTCAGAAGGGGTTATCTCCCCTCCCTTTTATAACCTAAACCATTGAGAATGATGACACCCAATTAAAAGGAAAGTCCTTTCCTTTTCTTATCAAGGACACTTGGAGGCTTGCTTTTCCTAATCTCAAAAAACTATTGGACTTCCCTGGTGGCACAGTGGTTAAGGATACACCTGCCGGGCTTCCCTGGTGGCGCAGTAGTTGAGAGTCCGCCTGCCAATGCAGGGGACACGGGTTCGTGCCCGGTCTAGGAAGATCCCACATGCCGCGAAGTGGCTGGGCCCGTGAGCCATGGCCACTGAGCCTGCGTGTCCGGAGCCTATGCTCCGCAACGGGAGAGGCCACAACAGTGAGAGACCCGCGAACCCAAAACAAAAAAGAATCCACTTGCCAATGCAGGGGACAGGGGTTCAATCCCTGGCCTGGGAAGATCCCACATGCCACGGAGCAACTTAGCCCGTGCACCACAACTACTAAGCCTGGGCTCTAGAGCCCACGAGCCACAACTACTGGAGCCTGCACGTCTACAGCCCCTGCTCCTCAACAAAGAGGAGCCTGCGCACTGCATCGAAGAGTAGCCCCCGCTCGCCACACTAGAGAAAGCCCGCGCACAGCAACAAAGACCCAACACAGCCAAAAATAAATAAATTTATTTTTAAAAAATATTGCAAAGTAGCAAGTATACATAATTTTTCTGGACAAAAACCAAGATATAATAATTTTTCAGAATGTTAAGTGCTAGCTGTAACTGCACAAATTACCTTTGGAGATAAAGCTACAAAGGCCTGGAAGCTCCATGCTATTGGAAAACCAGTGACAATTTATCAAGCCCATCTTTTCAGAGATAAAGGGACTGTCACAGGATAAATGGACCACAATCTTAATGTGTAATGTTGAGCTTTCCAGAAATCTATATCAGAGGAACATCAGACTCTACCTACCCTAGGCCAAAACTCTACTTCCATCTGCCTTTCAGTTATGTCTAAACTTCCAAAACTATAGTTTTATTTCTGAATATGCCAAGTTCTGAATATACCAGTCAATGTGCCTGTCATGCCTGACTTTCCCTTCTAGCTTCAACTGACCTGACCAAACTCTCTATTTAGGGGAACAGCACTGGGTTGTTCTGGAAGAGACAGGCACCTGGCCAGCTACCTAGAACCTGGCCTGGAATACAGTGTGTACACCCTGTCCATAAACAAAGGAAATTATTGGCTAAGCCAAGATTCCTTCTCCTGGAAATTTTAACTTGAAGTATGAAATGAACTTGCTAGTTGCTATTGAAACAGAAAGAATCAGAGGAAATTGTCACTTCCTCTGAAGAATCATGAACTCCTATTGCTTGAGTCCCCACCACTTCCTTGAATCCAGAATCACCTCCAGCTCCAAGCTTCCAAAGGCTCATTCTTTAAATAATACTGCTTTTCTTGAACTAGCTTGGGTGATTTCTCTTCCTTTCAGCTATACCAGGCCTAACTAGAACAGAAGAGCATATATTAATATATGTGTGCCGACCTCCTAGAGAAATGGAAATAAAAACAAAAATAAACAAATGGGACCTAATGAAACTTCAAAGCTTTTGCACAGCAAAGGAAACCATAAACAAGACCAAAAGACAACCCTCAGAATGGGAGAAAATATTTGCAAATGAAGCAACTGACAAAGGATTAATCTCCAAAATTTATAAGCAGCTCATGCAGCTTAATAACAAAAAAACAAACAAATCCAAAAATGGGCAGAAGACCTAAATAGACATTTCTCCAAAGAAGATATACAGACTGCCAACAAACACATGAAAGAATGCTCAACATGGGCTTCCCTGGTGGCGCAGTGGTTGAGAGTCCACCTGCCAATGCAGGCGACACGGGTTCGTGCCCCAGTCCGGGAAGATTGCCGCGGAGCGGCTGCGCCTGTGGGCGTGGCCACTGAGCCTGCGCGTCCTGAGCCTGTTGCTCCGCAACGGGAGAGGCCTGCGTACCACAAAAAAAAAAAAAGAATGCTCAACATCACTAATCATTAGAGAAATGCAAATCAAAACTACAATGAGATATCATCTCACACCAGTCAGAATGGCCATCATCAAAAAATCTAGAAACAATAAATGCTGGAGAGGGTGTGGAGAAAAGGGAACCCTCTTGCACTGTTGGTGGGAATGTAAATTGATACAGCCACTGTGGAGAACAGTATGGAGGTTCCTTAAAAGACTACAAATAGAACTACCATATGACCCAGCAATCCCACTAATGGGCATATACCCTGAGAAACCCATAATTCAAAAAGAGTCATGTACCAAAATGTTCATTGCAGCTCTATTTACAATAGCCCGGAGATGGAAACAACCTAAGTGTCCATCATCGGATGAATGGATAAAGAAGATGTGGCACATATATACAATGGAATATTACTCAGCCATAAAAAGAAACGAAATTGAGCTATTTGTAATGAGGTGGATGGACCTAGAGTCTGTCATACAGAGTGAAGTAAGTCAAAAAGAGAGAGACAAATACCGTATGCTAACACATATATATGGAATTTAAGAAAAAAAAATGTCATGAAGGACCTAGGGGTAAGACAGGAATAAAGACACAGACCTACTAGAGAATGGACTTGAGGATATGGGGAGGGGGAAGGGTAAGCTGTGATAAAGCGAGAGAGAGGCATGGACATATATACACTACCAAATGTAAGGTAGATAGCTAGTGGGAAGCAGCTGCATAGCACAGGGAGATCAGCTCGGTTTTTGTGACCGCCTTGAGGGGTGGGATAGGGAGGGTGGGAGGGAGGGAGACGCAAGAGGGAAGAGATAGGGGAACATATGTATATATATAACTGATTCATTTTGTTGTAAAGCAGAAACTAACACACCATTGTAAAGCAATTATACTCCAATAAAAATGTTTAAAAAAATAAAAGCAAAAAACCCCCCAAAAATATGTGTGAATTCATTAACTAGCTTCTGTTTCTAGCTAAAAGTCAGCTGAGAGCTGTCTTTGATTCATAGTAGTGAAATACCTAGATTCAGAGCATAAGTCAAGTAGGTGTTCCAGATAGCTAAGAGGATTGTGTCTCAGAAGCATCAGATACCTAGAATGCTGTGATGGTCTTCTAATGTGTCAACTTGACTAAGCTACAGTCCCATTATTCATACAGATACTAACATTGGTGTTGCTATGAAGGCCTTGTGGATATGCTTTAAGTCCATAATAACTGACTTTAAGTAAAGGAGATTGTCCTAGATAATCTGGGTGGGTCTAATTCAATTGGTTGAAAGGTCTTGAGAGCAGAACTGAGGCTTCCCTGAATAAGAAAATTCCATCCGTGGATGGCAACTTCAGCCTATGCCAGAGAGTTCCAGCCTGCTCTTACTGATGGCCTGCCCTATAGATTTTGGACCTGCTTATTAGCCAGTGCCCACAATCGTGTAAACCAATTCCTTGCAATAAATGTCTTAATATGTATCTCCTACTGGTCTGTTTATCCAGTTGAACCCTCATTAAAACAAATGCTAAAGGTAAATTTCACCATTCATTTATTCAAAAAATATTTGAAGACCTATCAATAAATATTCAGCAAGAACCCATCATATATCAGACATTACTTTAGATGCTGGGAATACAATGTTGAACAAGATACTGTCCTCACTGGGACTTCCCTGGTGCTCCAGTGGTTAAGACTCCACACTTCCAGTGCTTCCACTGTAGAGGGCGCGGGTTCCATCCCTGGTGGGGGACTAGGATCCCACACGCCACACACCACAGCTAAATAAATAAATAAATAAAAAGATACTCTCCTCACGGAGATCAGATTCTTTGAGGGAGAGGGATTAAAAATCTATGTGTGATTATATACTTTCAGATACTATCAAGTGCTATGAAGAAAAATAAGGCAAAGTAAGGGGGGAGTGGGCAGGGTGGCAGGATAGACAGAAAAGGCAAGATGTCTGGGAGGATGACATCAGAGCAGATACCTAAATGAAGTATGGGAATGAGTATGCCAGATGTAGCAAGTGCCAATGTTCCAAGGTGAGAGTGAACTTGGGGTGTTCCAAGAACAGCAAGAAGGCTGGTGTGTCTAGAGTGGAGTAAGGGGGAGAAGAGTAGCATAAGATGAGGCCAGGTACCTGTGGTACCTGGCAATACTACATTGCTGAATGGTTAAATTAATATTGAATGAAGGAATCTGCCAAACTTTCCTGTTCTGTACTGTCTCTGCTAGCTTACAAAGAGACCTGCCACATAATTTTTGCTACGGGATTCTCAATGATAGATTTACCAAACAAGAGCAGGAAACACTGTCACTAATGACTCAGCTTAGGATGGCTGTTTTCACTAGCTGAACTAAGAAACTGGCTGAGGTGGGAGGTCAGGACCAGAGAAACAGGATTTGTGAAAGAGGGTAAGGGATGTTGGACAGACTAGGGTTCTTAGGTCAATGACAGGTGATCTGCTGTAGGCAGGTACCAGAGTCAACCTAGATATGTTGGCAGTAATAACAATAGTAGTACAAAGCTGGCAGGTGATCTGCTGTAGGCAGGTACCAGAGTCAACCTAGATATGTTGGCAGTAATAACAACAATAGTAGTACAAAGCTGGCAGTTTTTGATGTCACCCCAAACCCAAAGAGACCTACTAGGCAGAGTATTCTTTCCTAGTGATGGGAGGTACAAGATGCAATAGCTTGTCCTTTACTTTGGAGGGGATGTCCAGGGATGCCCCAGGCCACTACGCCCCTAACACAGTGGTTCTCAACTGGGAGTGATTTTGTCTTCCAGGGATACTTGTCAGTCTTCAGATATTTTTGGTTGTCACAACCTAATCCTCTTTTCCTAGAAGGTCCTCCTTCCTATTCCCACCCCCATCTCCTGTACTCTCTTTCACCTGGCTTACTCCTCATCCCATAAAACTGACCCAGTGTCGCCCCACCCAGGAAATCTCACCGGAGGAGTGAGATAAGATATAGATAGCATGCTTTGATACTGCCCTCCTCCTTAAATACCACAAACATCTCTAACTACTCTAGCCATTTTGTATTATAATTGTTTCTATGTGTCTTTCTCCCTGAACTGGTTTGTAACACCTAAAGCAAGGTAAAGTGAGCAATTACTGGCATCTAGAGCATAGAATACTGCTCAATATCATAAGTTCCACAGGAAAGCTCCCCACAACAGAAGTTTCTGGCCCAGAATGTCAATAGTGCCACCCTGGGAAATCCTGCCCTAAAAATATCACTAACGAAGCAGACCTTAATTTTCATTGGGTTTATCTCCTACCCTCTGGAATATGTATGTCTTTCCAAGGCCTCCAATGTACCTACCATTTCCTGGTCATTTAGTCTGATTAACATGATTAACACAATGCCATCCATATGATGGACTGATATGACGTTCTGCTGTCCAGGTCCTTTAAGACTATATTATGATAGGGACTTCCCTGGTGGTCCAGTGGTTAAGACTCTGTGCTCCCAATGCAGGGGGCCTGGTTTCGATCCCTGGTCAGGGAACTAGATCCAGCATGCCACAGCTAAAAGATCCCACATGCCGCAACTAAAGATCCCACATGCAGCGACTAAATATCCCGCATGCTGCAACTAAAATCCCACATGCTGCAACTAAAGATCCCGCAATCAACAACTAAATATCTCGCATGTGGCAATGAAGATCCCACGTGCTGCAACTAAGACCCAGCACAGCCAAATAAATAAATTAATATTTTTTAAAAAAGAAAAACTTTAAAAAAGGACTATATTATAATAGAGTTATTATGATAGACCATATTATGGGAGAGTTAAACCAGGAGTAAAACCTAAAATGTATACTCCTGTGCAGTTCAAGAAAATGAATACTGTTATAAATCCTTATTGTTAGGGATGGAAAACAACTCTTTCATCAAATCAGTACCTGCTTACCATGTACTTGAAGTCACATTAATCTGCTCTAGCTACCACCTCTAGCACAGCAACTGCAACTGGGGCTACTACTTGGCTGAAATTGTGATAGTTTACTGTCATCCTCCAGGGTCTGTGCAGCCTTTGTAAGGGTCAGACTTCAGTTTAGACATGATGAGGACCACAGCCCTTGCATTCTTCAGGTCTTTAAGGCACTAATCTCTGCCATACTTCCTAGAGTATGATAATGTTTTCTATCTACCATCATGGCAGAGTGTGAGGGAAGCTGTTCATTAGCCTTCCCTACTATGTTCTTATTCCAGGAACCAATACAACAGTTTAGCCAACTTCTAACTATATTCATTCCAATTAAACATTTGGGAACTTGGGAAATGACACTTGGCACTATGAACCAGACCTGGGCCCAGACTCCATTTATAACCCTAGATTCCCACTCTAACAGGGACTATTACGACTCTTTGGGTATCAATGTCAACTTGTACAGGGTCCACAGCACTCAAAACATTTGGTGATTCCACTTTTCCCAATGAACAGTTACCAGAGCAAATGATAGGTGCCTTTGGAGAAGTACGAGGGGATTCATTAACACATCCTTACCATAGTGTTACATGGTCCTGCTTCCTGGGGACCTAGCTTCTCTTTCAATCAAATGGTCTCAAATCAGAGTTCTACATCTGAAAACTAGCTCAGGCATGGAAACTATTAAAGGATCAGTTTTTGAAAAATTTTTACTGGAATAGCTGCCTTCAGCCTCCTGAACATCCAACCTTGATTTCTCTTGGTTGTATAGACTGAGCAACATCGTTGTAGGCTGCCCATCAATCTTGCCTCTAAGGACACCCTGTTGCATTAACAATCTCTGTATCTTTCCCCAGGTCAGGACCCCCGACGCAGCCATTTCGACCTTGTGCTAATTATAATTGTACCCACCTTGCTTCTGAGGGTGAAGCATCACCACTTGGCCTCTATTTTGGGATCCCATCATCCCCACTCCTTTCATGGAGCCAAGCTATGTAACTTTTTCTGCTACTATCACCTGGGGCCTGTAAAGGACAGTTACCATGAGTAACAGTGCTGTGCTGAGCCATGTTGCAGTCTGAGGCAGAAGGAAAAATCAGTAATATTGATTCTGTCTTTAAAATTTTGACATTTGTTCATCATGCACTTTTCTGCATTAGTATTATTGTTTAAATACCATATTAAAATATTATTTATCTTGGTTACTGAGATTTTTGGCACCCCCTTAAATTCTGAACCTGAGGCCTCAGTCCTGTTCAGTGATGCTGGTGCCTGCCCCTTTCACATTTCTTATTGCTTTAGGGAAAAGAGTATCCTCTGAGCCTTCCCGTGGAGCACAGTCACCTTCTAAGTTTTCCAGCCTTAGTGTAGAATACCTACTATAGCATACCCACCTCTCTGAGCCTTTTGATCCCTTCTTCCACAATCTTCCACAGTAGTTCTGCCATTTCTACACCACTTAATGTGAGTCATCCCAGTAGAGTGTTAGCACTGCCTCCCCTGGTCCTTGTCAGCGTATTCCATATAATGGGATAGTACTCCCATATTGATAAATCCTCCCTATTCATTACCTTCTGCTACCCAGCCCTACCCCTTGATCTGAGACCCTCAAAAGTTAGTTCCTTATGTCATCCTCCAGCTCCTGCTGGTACATATTAGCTAGGTCCTTTGACTCCTTTGAGGTGTCCCTCTCCTCCCTTAGCAGGCCCAGCATTTCCTTGGCTAGGTGATGTGTGACTTAACCGCAGTTATTGGTCTGTTGTCCAGGAAGGAAAATTCTTGAGTGGAGCACCTGTCTTCTAGTAAGTCAAAGGTTTCTGTATCTTCTTCAAGCAAAGAGGGAGCACTAGCTTTTTCACAGAGAGGATTAGGCCACATCTGTAGGCCCAGAGGATTCAGGGGAACCTAGGATTTCAAGTTGCCTGGGTGCACTGACCCAGATGCCCTGATCCTATTTCTCCTGATTGAAATCCTTCCCAATCAGTGCCCTCACTTTGTATAAAAGGAATGCTGAGGCTGAAAATTTTGTCCACATTTGGAGCTCTGCTTTTTTTAAAATTATTATTAGTTTGCAGAAATGGCTGAGTTTTTCTCTTTTTCTTTTAATATTTATTTGGTTGCGCTGGGTCTTACTTGCTGCATGCAGCCTCCTTAGTTGTGGCATGTGAACTCTTAGTTGCAGCATACATGTGGGATCTAGTTCCCTGACCAGGGATTAAACCCGGGCCCCCTGCACTGGGAGCGTGGAGTCTTATCCACTACGCCACCAAGGAAGTTCCTGGAGTTCTGCAACTCTTTTTTTTTTTTAAATAAATTTATTTATTTTTAAAATTTATTTATTACTTTTGGCTGTGTTGGGTCTTCATTGCTGCATGCAGGCTTTCTCTAGTTGTGGCGAGCGGGAGCTACTCTTCATTGTGGTGCTCGGGCTTCTCATTGCAGTGGCTTCTCTTGTTGAGGAGCACAGGCTCTAGGCACGTGGGCTTCAGTAGTTCCGACACGTGGGCTGCAGTAGTTGTGTCTTGCGGGCTCTAGAGTGCAGGCTCAGTAGTTGTGGCACATGGGCTCAGTTGCTCTGCAGCATGTGGGAATCTTCCCAGACCATGGCTCGAACCCATGTCCTGCATTGGTAGGTGGATTCTTAACCACTGCGTCACCAGGGAAGCCCTGCCACTCTTAAGTCCTGGACCTGACCATCAGCCTTTTTTGCTCTCTGGCTGGAGACAGAGACAATGAGACTCTCCTTATATACTACCAATGATGCCCTCCAGCTTTAACACTTAACAATTTCTTAGTGATTAATCACTCTCAGCCTTTCAGTGTCTGTCTCCCAATATCTCAATAGGAGCTATTAGCGCTCCACCTACCACCAGTAAGAGGGTCCTCATTGCCAGCCAGACTGCAGGTGATCCAGATCTAAAAAATCCCATTTTAGAGTCTTCTTTCTTGGATCACAGGTTGGGATCCCTATGAAGCAGACTCTGAGATGGAGATTTGCATCCAGAGGGAATCAGAATCGGGCAGAAGCAGCAGCTGAACTGCCACTCAGTTGCAACAAAGGCCTCAATTCTATGGGGAACTCTGTAGATGTTTTGGCCCTTTAGAGTTGTCCCAAATTGGGGCAAGGGAGTTGAGGCTTTATACTCCCATATCAACATGATTTTGGATGTGAGCTTCCCCGGGCAGAGGGCATGACCTTGGGAGAGGCAGCTTTCTTTTAACTACGAGCAATACCCAGAGAGGGATGCATCAGAGGGCTGTCACCCAAAGAACTTCCAACAGCTCTAGTTATGAGAGGAGAGAGAAAGGAATCTGGGCAGCCTATAGCATCCACTACAAGTAAACAAACGTGTCTTCCATGAGATGACAATGATGCAGCCAGATAGAGGATGACACTATCCCCTAAGGATATGAACCTCAAAGAAGATTGGGCTTTCACAAAAAGTGGATAAATAATGGTCTGAAAGCAGTAGTGAGGAGTGATGGACACAAGGGTCCTGCTCTCTTGACCTTGAGGTACACAGGTAGTACACAGGTGGTAGATGGGTTGGCAAATGCCCCTTCCCAAAGTTCTCAAAAACCATTTTCTTTCTTGGAATGGTGATTAATTGAAAATAATTTTTAAAATCATTTTTCTTTCTTCATGGCAATTTATCAAGTTATGCCTCTCCAGGAGTCTCTACATGTGGAAATTGGAGGGGTGAGAACATGCACATGCTCTCAGTTCTGAAACCTTCTTTCTCTCCCACTAATGCAGTGATTCTCAAACTCTAAGAGCACTCAAGTCCCTGAGGAGTTTCTTTTTTTAAAAAATATTTATTTATTTATTTATTTTGGCTGCACTGGGTCTTAGTTGCAGCACACACCATCTCTGTTGGGGCATGCGAGATCTTTAGTTGCAGCACATGGACTTCTTAGTTGCGGCATGTGGACTCTTAGTTAAGGCATGCGGACTTCTTAGTTGGGGCGTGCATGCAAGATCTAGTTCCCTAGTCAAGGATGAAACGCGGCCCCCTTGCATTGGGAGCTTGGAGTCTTACCCACTGGACCACCAGGGAAGTCCCCCTGAGGAGCTTCTTAAAAGTGTAGGTTATAAACCAAAATTCCAGAGAGTGATTCAGTGAATTTGAGGTGAAGCCCAAGAGTTGATCATCTTTACAGGTGGCCTACTACCATGCATTGAGAAACACTGCATATCAAAGCCTCTTTTCTCATCTATATCTGAATTCTGGGTGAAGGCAGACAGATCTCCCATGTTCCATGGTCAGAAAGAGAAATAAATGTACCCAGTGTTCAGCAGCCACCCACCCCCACCCACTTTTAGATAAAATGTGCCTTTGGGTGAGAAAGAATAAGCAGCATCGATATGAGAGAAAAAGCACAGAAGAGCTTTACAGGGAGCCAAACTTCAGCCAAGGCAATTGTTCTCAACGCCACAGGATGCAACACCTCCTTTATTCTCCTGAAATAAAAATCATAGAGAATATAACCTGATCATTCTGAAATGTCAATACCCTAACTGAAATATAAATAAAAGAAAAATGCTTATGATAAAAAGATATATTGAGGAGTAGGAGATTTTATGAATCACAGGTTAAAGTTTCCAGAGGCATAAAGGAAAGGTTTAAGAGTGAAAATCAGGAAAGAGGAAGCACTCAACTGTATAATAATGAGGCTAAAGGAGAGAATGACTATTAGAGGGACTCTTAACTTAGACATTGAGCAAGGATAACAAGCAGAGGTATCTTGCTATTAGGTTGTCAACATAAATGGTCCTGGGAATCCTCAGGTGGGTGGAGCTAAAGCAGGGTTAAACGGACTCTCATGCCACAGTCTTCTATGGCAAGGGACAGCAAACTCTGGCCCATCAGCCATATTTGGCTGCCATCTTTATTTTTATATTTGGTGGTAAAATATGTATAACATAAAAATACCATTTTAATCATTTTTAAGTATACCATTCAGTGCATTAAGTACATTCAATGCATTTCTACATTAAGTACAAACTATTGTACAACTATCACAACTATATATATCCAAACTTTTTTATCACCCCAAGCAGAAACTCTGTAACTATTAAGCAACAATTTCCTATTCCCCCTTCCCCTGAGTCCCTGGCAATGTCTAATCTGTCTATACAAACTTGCCTTTTCAAGATATTTCATGTAAAGTGGAACCATACAATATTTGTCCTTTTGTGTCTGGCTTATTTCACTTAGCATATTTTCAAGGTTCATCCATGTTGCAGCATGTCAAAACTTTTTTTTTAATAGATGGTTATTGGAGTATAATTGCTTCACAATACTGTGTTAGTTTCTGTTGCACAACAAAGTGAATCATCCATATGCATACACCTGTCCCCATACCCTCTCTCTCTTAAGCCTCCCTCCCATCCTCCCTATCCCAGCCCTCTAGGTCATCGCAAAGCACCAAGACGATCTCCCTGTGCTATGTTGCTGCTTCCCACCATCCAACTATTTTACATTTGGTAGTGTGTATATGTTGATGCTACTATCACTTCGCCCCAGCTTCCCCCTCCCACCTCATGTCCTCAAGTCCATTCTCTATGTCTACCTCTTTATTCCTGCCCTGCAACTAGGTTCATCAGTACCTTTTTTTTTTTTTTTAGATTCCATATATATGCGTTAGCATACGGTATTTGTTTTCCTCCTTCTGACTTACTTCACTCTGTATGACAGACTCTGCCTCACTACAAATAACTCAATTTTGTTTCTTTTTATGGCTGAGTAATATTCCATTGTATATATGTGCCACATCTTCTTTATCCATTCATCTATGGATGGAAATTTAAGTTGGTTCCATGTCTGGCTATTGTAAATAGTGCTGCAATGAACATTGTGGTACATGACTCTTTTTGAATTATGGTTTTCTCAGGGTATATGCCCAGTAGTGGGATTGCTGGGTCATATGGTAGTTCTATTTTTTAGTTTTTTAAGGAACCTCCATACTGTTTTCCATAGTGGTTGTATCAATTTACATTCCCACCAACAGTGCAGGAGGGTTCCCTTTCACCACACCCTTTCCAGTGTTTATCATTTCTAGATTTTTTGATAATGGCCATTCTAACCAGTGTGAGGTGATACCTCACTGTAGTTTTGATTTGCATTTCTCTAATAATTAGTGATGTTGAGCATCTTTTCATGTGCCTCTTGGCCATCTGTATGTCTTCCTTGGTGAAATGTCTATTTAGGTCTTCCAACCATTCTTTAACTGGATTGTTTGTTTTTTTGATATTGAGCTGTTTGTATATTTTGGAGATTAATCCTTTGTCTGTTGTTTCATTTAAAAATATTTTCTCTCTCTGAGGGTTGTCTTTTTGTCTTGTTTATGGTTTCCTTTGCTGTGCAAAAGCTTTTAATTTTAATTAAGTCCCAGTTGTTTATTTTTGTTTTTATTTACATTACTCTAGGAGGTGGGTCAAAAAAGATTTTGCTGTGGTTTATGTCAAAGAGTGTTTTTCCTGTGTTTTCCTCTAAGAGTTTTATAGTGTCTGGTCTTACATTTAAGTCTTTAATCCATTTGGAGTTTATTTTTGTGTATGGTGTTAGGTAGTGTTCCAATTTCATTCTTTTACACATAGGTGTCCAGTTTTCCCAGTACCACTTATTGAAGAGGCTGTCTTTTCTCCATTGTATGTTCTTGCCTCCTTTGTCATAAATTAGGTGCCCATATGTGCGTGGGTTTATCTCTTGGCATTCTATCCTGTACCATTGATCTATATTTCTGTTTTCGTGCCAGTACCATACTATCTTGATTACTGTAGCTTTGTGGTATAGTGTGAAGTTGGGGAGCCTGATTCCTCCAACTCCATTTTTCTTTCTCAAGATTGCTTTGGCTATTCGGGATCTTTTGTGTTTCCATATGAATTGTAAAATTTTTTGTTCTAATTCTGTGAAGAATGCCATTTGTAGTTTGATAGGGATTGCATTGAACCTGTAGATTGCTTTGGGTAGTATAGTCATTTTCACAACATTGATTCTTCCAATCCAAGAACATGGAGAACTTCATTCTTTTTAAGGCTGAGAAATGTTTCATTTTATATATATATAAATGTCACATTTTGTTTATCCATTCTTCTCATTCTTCTATTGATCGACATGGGTTATTTCCATCTTTCGGCTATCATAAATAATGCTGCAGTGAACACTGTTGTACAAATACCTGCTGAGTCTTTGTTTTCAATTCTTTTGGGTGTATATATACCTGGGAATTGAATTGCTGAGTCATAATTCTATGTTTAGTTTTTTGAGGAACTACCAAACTGTTTTCCAAAGCAGCTACACCATTTTACATTCCCACTAGCAATGCATGAAGAATCCAATTTCTCCACATCCTCACCAACACTTTCTTTTCATAGCTATTCTAATAGGTGTGAAGTGGTATTTCATTGCAGTTTTTATTTTTTTTATTTTTTATTTTTTTGCGGTACGCGGGCCTCTCACTGTTGTGGCCTCTCCCGTTGCGGAGCACAGGCTCCGGACGCGCAGGCTCAGCGGCCATGGTTCACTGGCCCAGCCGCTCCGCGGCATGTGGGATCTTCCCGGACCGGGGCACGAACCCGTGTCCCCTGCATTGGCAGGTGGACTCGCAACCACTACGCCACCAGGGAAGCCCCTCATTGTAGTTTTAATTTGCATTTGCCTATTGGCTAAGGATGTTTAGCATCTTTTCATATGTTTATTGGCCATTTGTGTATCTCCTTTGGAGAAATGTCTATTCAAGTCTTTCGCCCATTTATTAATTGAGTTGGGTTTGGGTTTTTTTTGTGTGTGTGGTTATTGTTAACCACAGATACATACATACATATATATATATATATATATATATATATATATAATCTGCCTCCAGTTCCTAGCACAGAGCTTCTAAAACCCCTGAGCCCTTGTAAAACCCTGAGTGATAAAAGCACTAGGAGCATCTCCTGTTCAAATATTTGGTCTTTGAGTGTCCTTGAAACAGAACTACTAAAACCTTTAGTGAATTCCTAAGGGAGAAGAGTGCTAGGAGCATCTTTTATTCTATTGAGGCAACTCAGTGGGCTCCTGGATGGCTACTAGATTGGGGGTTGTCACCAGAAAGACCAAGTCATAATTAGAAGCTTGGAATTTCCAGTCATCCACTCCTCACTTCTCCAAAGAGGGGGGGCTGGAAATGGAGTAAATAATTGATCATGTCTATGTGATGAAGCCTCCATAAAATTCCAATAGTATGGGGTTCAGAGAGCTTCCAGGTTGGCAAACACATGCATGCCGGGAAGGTGACACACACCAACTCCATGAGGACAGAATCTCCTGCACTCGGGACCCTCCAGGACCTCACCCTATGTATCTCTTCATCTGGCTGTTCATCTGTATCCTTTATCACACCTTTAATAAACTAGTTAACATAAGTGTTTTCCTGAGTTCTGTGAGCCTCTCAAAAAAAATTAATCAAACTTGGACTTCCCTGGTGGTCCAGTGGTTAAGACTCCATGCTTCCAATGCAGGGGGCAACGGTTTGCTCCCTGGTCGGGGAAGTTCCACATGCCATGGGATGTGGCCGAAAATAAATAAAATAATTTTTAAAAATTAATTGAACCTGAGTAGAGGTTTATGGGAACCTCTGATTTGTAGCCAAACCAGACAGAAGTTGTGGGTAACCTGGGAACCTACTACTTGTGATTGGCATATGAAGTAGGGCGGGTGCAGTCTTGTGGGACTAAGCCCTTAGCCTGTGAGATCTGACACTATCTCCGGGTAGACAGTGTTAGAATTGAGTTAAACTGTAAGACACCCAGCTGGTGTCAAAGAGAATTACTTGGTGTGGGACAAACCTCCACACATTTGGTGACAAAAAGTGAATTGTTTTGTATGAGTAGCAAAGGAGACACACAGGAGAAATACATAGGTGGGAAACTGAGGTTTTCTAATTCACTATGTGTTGACTTTCACCCTGTTGACAGTGTCTTTTGATTCTCCATGTTTTAATTTTGATGAAGTCCAACTTATCTTTTTTTTTTCTTCTGTTGCTTGAGCATTTGGTGTCATATCCAAGAAATCATTGCCAAATCCAATGTCATGAATAATTTAGTTATGATTCCAAAAAACAATGTATATTATAAATTATTCAAATAGTACCCCAAAAAAATATATAAAATGAAAAGTAAAAGCCTTACTTCACATGTCTCATTCCCCAATGGTTAAGTGTATTTTATGTATTCATTAATTAATGTTATACATATACAAACACATTCAGTATATATATTATTTAATTTTTACACCAGATTCTTAAAAGGAAGACTGTTTAAGAAGGGGGATGTTGGCAGAAATTACATACTATAAAATCACAAATTATTCCAAAAAGGAAAGAGTTCAAACACAAAGATGCTAGTATGAATAAATAAGAAGCATCTTGATAAAATCAGACTTTAAAAAATGTCAAAAGATGATAGGAGGCCTACATAAGAAAAATAAATCAGTAGCTTCTGGGTCAGTGAATACATGGAGATTGGGGAGAGTGGCACACTCAGAGATGGAAGCTTAGGGCTTCCCTGGTGGCACAGTGGTTAGGAATCCGCCTGCCAATGCAGGGGACATGGGTTCAAGCCCTGGTCCAGGAAGATCCCACATGCCGTGGAGCAACTAAGCCCGTGCGCCACAACTACTGTGCCTGCGCTCTAGAGGCCGCGAGCCACAACTACTGAGCCCATGTACCACAGTTACTGAAGCCCGTGTGCCTAGAGCCCGTGCTCTGCAACAAGAGAAGCCACCACAATGAGAAGCCTGCGCACCGCCAATGAAGAGTAGCCCCTGCTTGCCGCAACTAGATAAAGCCCGTGCGCAGCAACAAAGACCCAATGCAGGCATAAATAAATATATATATATATATAAAAAAAAAACGAGATGGACGCTTCAAGTCCCTTCCCACATAACCTTGCCCTAAGCATTTCTTCCATCTGACTCCATATTCCTGAGTAATATTCTTCTATAATCAACTGGTAATCTAAGGATATACTGAGTAAAGATGCAGGGGAATGTGGAATATGCCTTGAAGACCTGTAGCAGAGAGATACTATAGCACGACTGCCTTGTCTATGCATATATCATAAAGGCTGCATCAGTGAATGGTTTGAAGTACAGTTGATCCTTGAACAACATGAGTTTGAACTGCAAGGGTCTGCTTACAGGGGTTTTTTCCTTTCTTTTTTTTAAAATAAACATTTATTTATTTATGGCTGCTTTGGGTCTTCACTGCTGCGTGCGGGCTTTCTCTAGTTGCGGTGAGCAGGGGCTACTCTTCATTGGCAGTGCGCAGGCTTCTCATTGTGGTGGCTTCTCTTGTTGCAGAGCACGGGCTCTAGGCGCGCGGGCTTCAGTAACTGTGGTACATGGGCTCAGTAGTTGTGGTTCGCAGGCTCTAGAGCGCAGGCTCAGTAGTCATGGCACATGGGCTTAGTTGCTCCGCGGCATGTGGGATCTTCCCGGACCAGGGCTCGAACCTGTGTCCCCTGCATTGGCAGGCAGATTCTTAACCACTGCGCCACCAGGGAAGCCCTGGGTTTTTTTCAATAGTAAATACTACAGTGCTACACAATCCACATCCACAGTTGCTCGAACCTGAGGATGCAGAAGCATGGATATAGAGGAGCCAAGTGTAGGGAGGGCCGACTGTAAGTTATACTCGGAGTTTAGACTATGAGGGTCAGCACTCCTAACCCCCGAGGTGTTCAAGGGTCAAGAGTCAATAGATCTTGGCCTGAGCACCCTTCAGATTAAGCATCAGATTCCTGTCTTATAGGTTTTCTTGTCTTTTGAAGGTGCTTGAAAAACAGAGAGGATGTGAAGATCTGTCTCTGGTAAAACAAAAACAAAAATGAAGACATACTCAGCCAGAAATCTGAGTCCTCTGAGACTCAAGAACATGGAGACAAACAATCATACAGGAAAAAATATATTGCTGAAAAGAGTACAATTACCACAGAACTCAGTGTAACAAACTTGCATATAAAGGACACACAGGGATTTTGAAAATGCTGCATATCTCTTAATAGTCATCTATATAGGTAATACTGATAAACATTTTGCATTCAGATGCCAGAGTTAACTGATTTAAAAGTTGATTTACTATTAAATTCTCAGAGCTGTGCAACTAGTTGTGTTTTTTTAGTTTGGGATCTCTATTTTTCCCAACATGATGTTTCTGCATTCATCTATTCTTAAATTGAAGACTACATAATTTACTTCTTATAAATAAGTCTTAAATGTGAACCAAGAAATGTAATCAAGCAGTAAAACATTCTCTGAATGTATACCATGATCTCAATTCTTCTTTTTCCCCCCAAGCGTGGAAAATAAACTTCTACATAAGAAAGCTAAAAGATATTAATAGTTTTAAAGTTTTAACAATATCAGGATGCAGTCCAAAGAGTAAATCAAGTGCATAATTACATTTTAATTAATCAAATCTAGGATTGTCTACTGAATTGCAATTTATTAAATCTATTGTGTCCTCTTAAATAAAACTTCTAAACAGTTAATCAACAATGAATCATCGTGTAGCTATGTAACTTTTCTCTTAAGCTCTGCACTTTAAAAAAAATACCAATTACCAATTTTAAGTGCTGCTACCTACAGCAACTTTAACAGGTATTTTCATTTGTACTTTTCAAGTAATTATTTTACTGTGCTTTGCATCTCCAGGCAGTTTTCCCATACTTGGGTAAAATGTTTAGCAGGTTATAAACTTAGTAACTTATAAAGATGATAAAATAAAATTTTCTTGAGTGGAAAAAAAAGAAACTTAAAAGTGTCAGAAACCTATAACAGGGCTTCCCTCATGGCGCAGTGGTTGAGAGTCTGCCTGCCGATGCAGGGGACACCGGTTCGTGCCCGGGTCCGGGAAGATCCCTCATGCCGCGGAGTGGCTAGGCCCGTGAGCCATGGCCGCTGAGCCTACGCGTCCGGAGCTTGTGCTCCACAACGGGAGAGGCCACAACAGTGAGAGGCCCGTGTACCACAAAAAAAACAAAAAGAAAAACACCTATAACAATAGTGTAAGAAAGGCTAAAACTCTCAGTGAGCTGAGGCTTATGATGAAATACTAAGATAAATAAAAAAGCTCTTGTTTGGAGCAAGAATAATAAAACCAATTCTGAGGTGGATGGTTCAATCTAACAGAAGACAAAGTGAACTCCCCAATTCATTTGTTTCTTTGTTTTCTATTAAGAAAAATAATCCCAAAACTAAAAGGAAAAAAATATGAGTAAAACAGAAATGGGCTTCATTTAAATGAGGCAAGGTAACAGTAAGAGAGTACCTGACAGCTTTAAGTGAGGGCAGGTGTCCTGGCCTCAACCAACCACATCCCACATCCCAAAAGAACTTCCTGACGTACCAAAAGCACTTTTAAGAGCAATCTCAACAAAATGTATTGTTTGTGATGGAGGACACAAGATATGAAAGATCTGAAACCCACATTAAGCAAACTGACTAAAGAAATAATGTTTCACACCAAAAAGAGGAGACAGGAGAATAGACATTATGTCTCAGATTTTTAAAATGGTAATCCTAATATAAAATATTTATTCTATTGGCTTCACGTATTATAGAAACGCCATAGAAACCCCAGTATTTCAGTTGCTTTGTAGTCCAGTGCACATAGACACAATTATAATTCTAACTGTAATTAATTACAATTCTAATTGTATTAGAAACAATTCTAATACAAAATGGTTAGAGTAGTTAGATACGTTTGTGGTATTTTAGGAGGATAGTACGGAAGTATCAAACCATGCTATCTATAGATGTATCTAATCCCTAAGGTGAGGCTTCCTAGGTGGGCTGACACTGGGTCAGTCTCACAGGATGAAAAGGAGTAAGCCAGATGAAAGGGAATAGAGGAGATGGGGTGGGAATAGGAAGGAGGACCTTTAGAAAAAGAGGGCAGTGTAGGCAAAAAAACACCACCGTGTCTGTAGAGGATCTAGAAGCAGTTCTATGTGGCTAGATGCTACAGTATGTGGCAGGGAGCAGCAAAAGGGGAATTCTAGGGTCAGATCAGAAGGTTGGTCATATAACCAGGAAGAAACTGCTTTCTTGATAAACTCTGAATGCCCTGAACTAAAACTTTCTGGATCTGGAAAGCTGAGAAGAGCCCCTAAACTAGGCTGTCACCCTTTGTGGCCCCCCCGGTTGTCAATTACCCTCTTTTCTCTTGCTCAAATTTATAGTTTTGACTCAGTCTAATTCACCTGTTTTAAAAAACAGTTCTATGGGAATTCCTTGGCGGTCCAGTGGTTAGGACTCCACACTTCCACTGCAGGAGGCATAGGTTTGATCCCTGGTCATGGAACTAAGATCCTGCAACCTGCATGGAGCGACCAAAACAAACAGATCTAAAATTTTAGTATTACAAGGTTGTTGCTACATCTTTCACGACGTCATGCAGGATAAAACAGCTCTCTGACTCAAGTCAAAGACAGGGTTTACTTGCTGGCTATGCTGCTTTCTAGTGTGTGCAAGTTACTTAACATCCCTAAACCTGTTTCCTAAGGTCTTAGTCAATGTGCTGAAGGACTGAATCGAAAAGGCCTCATTGCACCAACACAGATACACCAATATCAACTAGTGCTTCCTCCTCAGAGATCTGAGTCCTAGTTCGTGGGGTTTGGGAGTAGCGGGTGTGTCTCCTTTATGCTTCTTAGGCACTGGCACCAGCCAAGCAGTGCCCTCCCCCTTAGAGATTGGGGTTCCTTCATTTTGGTACCCCTCCACCAAGTTTCTAAGTTCTAATAACACCAACTTCTTCCTTGTTCCCCCAGCCCGAGAGCAGCAAAGAGTCAGGCCTGCCTGCTATCCTTTGAAAGACCTGCCTACAAGGCTGGCCCTTCGCTGGCATTTGGGAACTTGGATTTCAGGTGAGTTTCCAACATTCCCAGAAATGATAAGGCTGTCTCACTGTGCCTAAACTGTGCAAGCAATATGGCTTATGCCAAACAACAGCTTTCCTTGGAGAGTCTGAAATTTAGCACCCAGGTAGAGGGTGCCTATGTGATCAGCCCCCAGTAAAAACCCTGGTACTGCACTGAGTCTTTTTTTTTTAATCTAAGATGGTCTTTTTTTTTTTGGCTGCACTCGGTCTTCGTTGCTTGTGTGCAGGCTTTCTCTAGATGCAGTGAACAGGGGCTACTCTTCGTGGCAGTGTGCTGGCTTATTGTGGTGGCTTCTCTTGCTGCACAGCATGGGCTCTAGGCGCACAGGCTTCAGTAGTTGTGGCACACTGGCTCTACAGCATAGGCACAGTAGTCGTGGCGCATGGACTTAGCTGCTCCATGGCATGTGGGATCTTCTGGACCAGGGATCGAACCCGTGTCCCCTGCATTAGCAGGCAGATTCTTAACTACTGTGCCACCAGGGACGTCCCTGCACAGAATCTCTTGATTCTCAGCTTCTCTGGCTGGCAACATTTCACACATGTTGTCAGAACTTGTGTCAGAAGACTTAAGCATGTCACCTTAGTTCTCCAATCACTATTTAACAATGTATTTATATTAAATTTTGTTTAAAATAACTGGTATAATTTCCCTGATTGGTCCCTAACTGACACAGCCAATCAGTAAGGACAAACTGTCTAGTTAATCCCCTTTGATAGCTGATTTTTATTAGAAACTAACATCTGTAATTACAATAATCTCTCGTAATTCAGTTCCTGATTCAGTCAAGGAAGGTGTTCTTTCAACCAAACACTTCACAAAGGTAATCCCTGTAAGAGATCATTGAGCATGCTGGGAAGATTATTCTATTGATCAAAAAGGTGCCAGTAATGAGATTATGTTAACTTTGAAAGCTTGCTTTATTTCAGGAGAGAAATATAAGTGATGTTTAAAGGTCTTATTCTGTGGTTAAAATTCATCCTATATTTGTTTTGACCAGAGGCTTGATTAAAAACCGTATTAACACAAAGTCATAGCCATCTCTATTTACCTGAAGACTTTCTGGTTGTGTTCAGTCTGTATTCAGGGTTCTGAAGTGAGCAAAAGGTCAAAGTATATTTCTACGTGGAAGTCAATCAGGAAAATTTCATTTGTAATGATCACATGAAAGGCAGAAATTAAATA
This sequence comes from Grampus griseus, assembly GCF_964374135.1. Taxonomy (NCBI): domain Eukaryota; kingdom Metazoa; phylum Chordata; class Mammalia; order Artiodactyla; family Delphinidae; genus Grampus; species Grampus griseus. The sequence continues at coordinate 37,633,313 of NC_139001.1, read as the reverse complement.
TACACATTAAATATATGTGTATATATACACATAAGATAGAAGAAATATATATATAGATTGCAAACATCCACAAAAATTAGATACAATACTATTATAAACTCCCAATTATCCATATCCAGTTCAGTAATTATCAACAAATGATCAATTTTGTTTCATACACTCTATTCCTCTACCCCCACTGGATCATTTTAAAGTAAATCACAAACATATTTCACCTGTAATCTTCAGTACAAATCTTTACTGAAGTAAACATTTCAGTTGAATTTCCCAGTCTTGTATATGTCTTTTAATATTTGGTTTGTTCAAAACAAAATCTAAACAATGCCTCCTAAATCTTATAAATCTACAACAATCCTCCCCACCCCCAATCCTCCTTCTCTACTTGACATTTATTTGTTGAAGAAATTGGCTCATTTGTCCTACAGAATTTCCCATATTCTGTATTTGGCAGATTATATCCCCTCGGTGTCATTTAACATGCTCTTCTATCTCCTGTTTAAACTGGCATACCTAAAAGCTTGACTAGATTCAGATTCAATTATTTTGGCAAGAATGTTTAATAGGTGGCATTGTATCAAATATATTTTTGGAGCATAACTGGTCTGGACTGTAAGGTACTGCTTCCCACAGGTCTCCGCTGAATTTTAATTTACTACCAATCTTTTCCTATTGTATAAACAGATTTTTAGCCCACAATTTATGGAAGCACTGTCATCTACTAAAACTGAACCAGAATTTCTTATCACTTTTAAGCTTCTGACATATTACTCTTTGCTGAGAAGTCCAGTAAGTACCATACATTGTCATCTACTGCAAAGATGCCTTTATCTGCCTTAAAAAAATTTCTTTTAGTGGGGGGGAACTGTTCAATTGGGTGACCCAATTCAGTAGATATTTTCTTATGTCTTGGAAGAGTTCAATAAGAAAATGTTTGGTAAATTTAATAAAAGAAGGCCTTCTATTAAGTTCACAAGTACATCATGTATTGTATTGAAAAATATGTTTAACAGGCTTTCTAGTTAACAATACCAATAGTTTGAAATAGAACTCCGTAGGATGTGGAAGTGTAATGCCTATATTTTGTAGGCAACTTGTAACCACTGTGATGTTGAGTGGGGGAGTAATATAGTAAAGATGTGTTTTAAAGGAAGATATTACTGGTAATATTTAAGCTTTAAGGCAAGAAAAGCAGGGATTGTGTATTTGAAGGTAATCTGATATAGAATTGTCTGGATGCAGCTACAGAACGACCTCAATCAACAAGTACATCCTGTGTTGTATTGAAAAGTGCTTTACAGGGTTTCCCTGGTGGTGTAGTCGTTAAGAATCCACCTGCCAATGCAGGGGACACGGGTTCGAGCCCTGGTCCGGGAGGATCCCACATGCCATGAAGCAACTTAGCCCGTGCGCCACAACTACTGAAGCCCGCCCGCCTAGAGCCCGTGCTCCGCAACAAGCCCGTGCACCACAACGGAGAGTAGCCCCTGCTCTCTGCAACTAGAGAAAGCCCGCGCGCAGCAACGAAGACCCAAGGCAGCCAAAAATAAATAAATACATAAATGTATTTAAAAAAAAAGTGCTTGACGTTCTTTGTAGTTGGTGATTTCAACTCACTCCACAAAGCATCTCGTAAGGGATGACTGCAATGAACAAAGCAAGAGTAGAAAATAATAATCATACATACACACAGAAGCTGGAATATTTATGTAAATGTAAATCAGATCAAGTCACCTCAATGACTTCCCTTCACACATAGAGTAAAATCCAAAGTTGGTACCACGGCCTCCCAAGTACTATGAAAAAGCCCTCACTACCTCTGATCTCATTTCCTACCACTCTCTTCACTCACTGTGATCCAAAGCCCTTGCTCCTCATAAAACAAGGCAAGAATGTTTCTGTTTGGGGCCTTTGCACTTGCTGTTCCCTCCACCTGAAGATACTTTCCCCTCAAACAGTCATATCGTTCACCTCTTCACTTCATTTAGGCCTCTGTTCATTATCACTTCCTCAGAGGCCCATCTGACCACCTTATATAAAATAGCACCCCACCTTACCCCTCTCCATCTCCTTTCCCTGCTTTACTTTTTTCTACAGCATACGATTATCTGACATTGTATTACATTAATTGATTTAATATATTGATTTCCCCCACTCTAGAATATAAGCTCTATGATAGTAAAGACTTTTGGTCACTTATCCAGCACCTAAAACAGCGAACAGTGAGTGCTCCATAAATATCTGTTGACTACATTTAAGCAGCAGAATGCAGAAAGTAGTATTGCTATTCTCACTTTACGGTTTACAGAAAACTATGACATATAAAGATTAAATAAGTACCTGGGAACAAACAAAGGGGAAAAAAATGTCAAGACTTGATGAATGATTCCTGAAATGGGTAAATCGAAGCAAAGTCTGGTTTGTATGGAGGAAGGGAAACCCAAACCATACACGGACACCAATTAAAATGTTGGCCACACAGGAAGAAGGCAAATAGAACCGAGTCTCTTCCCTAAGGCCGTGACCATATGGTGCCCTCACAACAACCTCACAGGGTAAGCACGTCAGGTACAGTCATTAACAGCAAGACTGATGGCCAGACTTCGCAGCCGGCAAGGATGGCGGGTCCCGCCCAGCACTCACCGGTTTGGACAGTTACATAATCAACAGCCAGAACCTCGGGCTTCCTCCCGCCCCTGGGCTGGCATCACGTGGCAGGCCTCGCGACCGGAAGCAGCACCCAAGAGAACCGCGGCAGTTGGCGAATCCGGGGAAGAGTTCCAGCGCGGGAGGTGAGGTGAGAGGTCACGGTGGTTCTTACGTAAGGGGCCAGAGCGCGCGGCGGGAAGTGGAGACCCGCCGGCGGCGAGGGGTGCGTCTAGGCGGCCCTGCGCTCCCTTTGATTGGCCGGCAGGATGACGAACGCATTTACAGTCGGCCCTGCGGTAGTGGGAGCGTGCGTCAGCTTTGCACAATCGGGGAAGGAGAAGGGGCGTGTCTGACCGCTCAGGGGGCCCGCCGATTGGCTGGATGGCGGCGGCGCCGGGTGGCCTGGGCCGCCGGAGGAGGGCGGTGCCGTGGGCCTGGTCCCGGCTTACTGGCGACCGGTTTTAGTCAGATGATGATGGCAGCTCGGACCGGTCAGAGGGCCTTGAAAAAAGTGGTCTCGCGATGCCGTCCGAAGTCGGCGGCAGCGGCCGGAGCCCCGGTTCCTGTGCAGGGGCCTGCGCGGAACGTCAGGTAATGAACAACTAGGGCTCAGCGGCGAGGGTAGTTTTCAGCCCAGGCCTGCTGAGCAAGGGGACTGGGGGTATTTAGGGTGGGGCAGACGGACCGGATGCGTTTCCTCGTCTCTGGAGAGAAAGGGTCTCCTGCCTTCTCAGGGCCGCGCGTTTCCCCCCACCCCCTTGGCCGGAGGCTCGCCGGCCTGTTACGGGGGTGATTCGCTGCCCTCGCGAGAGGCGGTGAATCATCCGCTAAGCGACTTTGAAGCAGCTGATAAAGCAACTCGGCGGGGTTGCCTTTGGGCTCTTCCGGCCTCCTCCCCATGGCCTACGGCTGCTGCTCTCGGAAAGTGACAACTTTGCGGCGCAGGAGTTGCGGGTTGATGGGCGGGTGGGAGTTTGTGGCCTGGCAGTAAGGCCCCCTTTGTTCCCCCAGCGTATCCGATGACCAGACGTGCTTTCCCAGTTTCTGGTAGCGGTCTTTGCCCCCGCCCTTTGGTGCTTGCTAAACTAAACCGAAGCCGGGGACTTGGATTTTTTTCCATGCCATTGTAACTTAGAAGTCCTGTAACCTTGAACCAGAGTCTGCCTTCGATTTTCCTGGTTGGTTCTTTTTCGGTAGGTGATGGAGGTGGAGATACGAAAGATTCCATACTTCTACCACTTAGTCTCCTTTTATTAATGCCATTTTAATAAACTATGCTCGAAAATTAAAGTTAACGTTTAAAATTAATTTAGTTGTAAACTACGGGGTAGAGGGAGAAAGCACAAATCTGGTTGAGCTCCAGGACATTTAGATTCAGTGAAGAATTTTTTAAAATACCAACAACCCAACCAACTCCAAATCCTTTTAGACATTTATTGGTTGAAAAAGTTTTAAGCAGAACATACTGTATCATGCTTTAGACCTGCTTTGTATTATTCTTATAAAATGCTGGCTTGCAAATAAACAAAACTAAAAATTGCTGTAGTGATCAAATTAAGGCTTAAATTCCAGGATAAAATATTTACTGTTTATGATAATGAAGAGGGAGAGAGTTTACGAGTTCATTGCAAGGCTGAAGCATTAACATAGATTCTGGCCTTTATTATAGTAGAGTATTTGGGATGTAGTATTGGAAGATTAGTGACCAAAAAACTGTCCTTCATCTGGTCCAGTTTTCATTTCATGGTTTAACCATATATACGATTGTATGGTTCTCGTATTGCAGTTGAAGACATATTGTTCTTGATAATATGTGAAAATAGATGGGCAGTCCAGGGCATTGTAACCATAGTATGCAGACCGATCAGAAGACGCCTGTTAACTTGCTTTAAACACAGGCATTTCCCTTATGATTATAATCAGATTGTGTGTTTCTTTTTCGGGGGATGGGGGACCGTATTACATGAACCTGGTACAAAATTCAAAACCATATACAGTGAAAAGTAAGTTTCCAAAACACCCAGTTCACCTCTTCAGAAGCAAGGGTCTTATTATTTTTTTTTAATAAAGGTTTATCTCAGATGCTGCTTTTTCTGGTCTGATTTATCAGAAAATTGTTCATAATTATGCATAGTATCTGCCACGTAATTGGCTTCCAATAATAGATAAGAAGGTATCTATATGAAAAGTGAGCGAAATAGATAAAACTGTTAAAACAGTTAAAGACATCTAAAGAATGTCTTAGAAGGGAAATGGGTGATTAGGCATTTTGAACACCAAGCTTGGTTTTTATAATCTGTGTGGCTACCAGAGATTCTAAATTATATTTTGTGTCCTTTTTTTTTAAGGGGGAAGCTAAATTAACTGCCTAATTATTATTATTAATTTTTAAATTTTATTTATTTTGGGCTGTGTTGGGTCTTCATTGCTGCGCACGGGCTTTCTCTAGTTGTGGCGAGCGGGGGCTACTCATCGTTGTGGTGTGTGGGCTTCTCCTTGTGGTGGCTTCTCTTGTTGTGGAGCACGGGCTCTAGGTGTGCGGACTTCAGTAGTTGTGGCACGTGGGCTCAGTAGTTGTGGCAGTCGGGCTGTAGAGCGCAGGCTCAGTAGTTGTGGCGCACAGGCTTAGTTGCTGCACCGCATGTGGGATCTTCCTGGACCAGGGCTCGAACCAGTGTCCTTTGCACTGGCAGGGGGATTCTTTTTTTTTTTTTTTTTTTTTTTTGCGGTACGCGGGCCTCTCACTGTTGTGGCCTCTCCCGTTGCGGAGCACAGGCTCAGTGGCCATGGCTTATGGGCCTCGCCGTTCCGCAGCATGTGGGATCTTCCCGAACCAGGGCACGAACCCGTGTCCCCTGCATCGGCAGGCGGACTCTCAAGACACTGCGCCACCAGGGAAGCCCGGCAGGGGGATTCTTAACTACTGCGCCACCAGGGAAGTCCCTGCCTAACTATTTAATTTCCACTGTTGTGCTTCATTCAGCAGAATAACTGTCAGTCACTTTTATTGGCATAATTCCACTTTAAAGCAAACACTATAGCTTTACTCAAAAAAATTACAGTAGGCTTTTAAAAATATTATCACTGCCTTTAAAATTCACATAACATCATATTTTTAAAGATCTTTAGGAACACATGACACCCTTATTCTCTCTAGGAGATGAATCTATCTTAAAAGAGACTTAAGTTCATTCATACAGTTCATATGCTTGAGTCTTTTCCATAGTCATGAAGCATTTAGCTTAACTATTTTCATTGACCTTTCTTTCATTACCTTTGGAATGAGTCTACCCAATTTTTATAAACAGCTTTAATTGTTCAAAAGTTTTTTCTTGTATTTTTGGAGCCATAGTCTCAAGTATCACCTCTTATCTTCTGGCTGAATATTGCCAATTTCTTCAATCATTCTTTAACTTGATTTTCTCTTCCCGCCAAACTGTAGGGTCTCAGTGTCCTTAAAGAAATTTTATTTACATGTAAATCATATCTTATATAAATCAAATTTCATATATGATAACATGAGATTTCACCAGGCCACTCCATTACACTTTTAAAAAATAACTTGAAGATGCAATTTAATGAAATATTGCTCTCTTACTTGGAACACTTCAAGAACATCTCATTGAGAATAAATTCCAAATTGCTTTATCCTCACCAATAATCCCCAGTATGATCCAGCTCCAACCTGTCTCTCTAACATTATTTCATGGTGCTCTCCCCCTGGCTTGCTATACTGCTGTTACACTGTTAGTCTGTTTTAGTGTCTGGATGCTGCCACACTCTTCCCCTAGTACCTGAAATGCTCTGTATCTACCTCTCCTCCCACGTACATACACATGTGTATGTGTGAGAGAGATTTTATATATATGTGCACACGCATTTATTATGTACATACATATCTATTAGCATGGCTAATGACTCCATATCCATTATTTCTCAGCTGAAATACAACCTGAGAGGACTTCCTGGACCACCCTGTCTAAAGAAGGTCTTAATTACATCTCCCCACACCCATTTCTATTTTAGTGATTTTTTTTGAATCCCCAACTAGAATGTAATCTTCATGTTTGTTTTATTCACCATTATATCCCTAGTGCCTAGCTCAGAATAGGCGCTCAATAAGTATGTGAACTAATAATGCACGAATAGTAGTGTAAAACAGTTATGCAATAATCTTATTAGAATAAAGGCTGAAAACATTTAGGTGAACAGGAGCATATCAGGCATCTGTATTACAAAGCACCCAAACAGTTAACATTCTAGTTACCTTGACATATGTTTTCACATATATACATGGAAATGGAGATTGGAAGGTAAAAGATAACTGAGCAGCAGGTCTGACAGGGCCGCCAGATATCCAGTGGGAGAGCAAGACCTAATTTCAAATCTCATAGAGTAGATCAGTGGATCCCAGTGGATCCAGCTGGGAAAACAAGCTGAGTAGATGAGTTGAAAATTGGATGATGAATATCCTAGAAAGCCTAGGGTAAGAATACGTTGTAAAACATGACTGCAGACTAAAAGCCAACTTCTGGGAGAGATACCTTTTCTGTTAGAAGCTTCTAACCATAACTGTAAGCTGGTATTTTTAGTTTCTTTTTTTAAAATAAAATTTATTTATTTTATTTATTTTTGACTGCGTTGGGTCTTAGTTGCAGCGCGTGGGCTTCCTCTAGTTGCAGCAAGAGGGGGCTACTCTTCGTTGAGGTGTGCAGACTTCTCATGGCGGTGGCTTCTCTTGTTGCGGAGCACAGGCTCTAGGCGCATGGGCTTCAGTAGTTGTGGCATGTGGGCTCAGTAGTTGTAGCTCATGGGCTCTAGAGTGCAGGCTCAGTAGTTGTGGTGCACGGACTTAGTTGCTCCACAGCATGTGGGATCTTCCCGGACCAGGGCTTAAACCCATGTCCCCTGCATTGGCAGGCAGATTCTTTTTTTATTAACATCTTTATTGGAGTATAATTGCTTTACAATGGTGTGTTAGTTTCTGCTGTATAACAGTGAATCAGCTATATATATACATATGTCCCCATATCCCCTCCCTCTTGCATCTCCCTCCCTCCCACACTCCCTATCCCACCCTTCTAGCTGGTCACAAAGCACTGAGCTGATCTCCCTGTGCTATGCGGCTGCTTCTCACTAGCTATCTATTTTACATTTGGTACTGTATATATATGTCCGTGCCACTCTCTCACTTCGACCCAGCTTACCCTCCCCCTTCCTCCTGTCCTCAAGTCCATTCTCTACTGCATCTTTATTCCTGTCCTGCCCCTAGGTTCTTTAGAACCTTTTTTTTTTTTTTAGATTCCATATATATGGCAGGCAGATTCTTAACCACTGCGCCACCAGGGAAGTCCCTTTTTAGTTTCTTTATGGTGCTTTAGAAGCTTGTGTGTGTGTGTGTGTGTGTGTGTGTGTGTATTTTTTCAGGACTATTCTAAGGTTGCACAGTCTTCTAAAGTATGATTGTTATTTTACAATCTCTATAGTTTGTGTTTTCTCTTAATTGTCAGTGTTAATCAGGTAATTTTTGTCTTTTTAGGTATTTAGCTTCCTGTGGTATACTGATGAGCAGAACTCTTCCACTACATACCTCAGTTTTGCCTAAGGAGATATATGCAAGAACTTTCTTCAGAATTGCTGCACCATTAATAAACAAAAGAAAAGAATATTCAGAGAGGAGAATTATAGGGTTTGTATAAAATAATAGTTGTACTAAAAGAGCGTGTTCACAAGTTTCTATAGAACATCATGCCTCTTTTTTTCTGGATTCTCTTCTTACAGACTAAGCTCTAATTTTCTAGCCCTTGCCGTTTTATAAATATTTGTTGAATGTAGTCATGTGGTAACTCTATAGGATAGATTTAAATCTTGACATTTAAAGGAAATAATTAAACTGTTTATGACCTGCATTTTTTGTACACTGTTCTTTTTTATAGTGGCAACATTACTGATATGTTGAGCCAGATATGTCTGTATAGCTCCCTCACATACACACATACCTAGGTAAGTACATATAAACATGCTAAGAGGCCCCTACCATCTAGAGCAGAGGTTGGCAAGCTTTTCTGTAAAGGGCCAGTTAGTAAATAGGTTTGTGGACCATACTGTCTCTGTTGCAACTACTCAACTCTGTCACTGTACCCCAAAAATAGCGATAGACAATATGTAATAAATGGGCCTGGCTGTGTTCTAATAAAATTTTATTTACAGAGCCACGCAGCAGGCCAGGTTTGGCCCCTCATCTAGGGGTATATACAGCAGAGAATAGAGAGTCTGCAGATCTGCTAAACCAGAAATCAAGCAGTCCTTCATATGGGAATTTCTACAAGGGGGTCTTAATTCCCAACAGGCCATTAAATATTACATGAATTCTTCTAAAAGTACTTTTCATTCATTTTATTTAGTTGCTTTTTCCCTTCTAATTTTTCTGCAGTAAAGAACTTTGTGCATACTCATAACTTTTGTCACATAATTGACTGTTATTACTGGATAGTCACTGTATTAGTTAAGGTAATGCTAGCAACCATACAGGTAAAACCCAAAAGTTTATTTCTTTCTCATGTAAAGTTGAAGTGGGTATTCCCAATCCATGGGCAGCAATCCTCGAGTAGTGATTCAGGAAGCCAGGCTCCATCCAACTTGTGACTTTTGTAATTCCTTAGTCTTCAGAGTCTCTTAAAAAGATACACGTGGTTCTTAATCATATTGGTCTGGAAGTGACACCCAGTGCTTACTCTCAGATATTATTCTCAAGAACTAGTCATGTTACAGCTATGTAATTGTAGCCTCCAGGTGGCCAGCAATTATGCCACGTAAAGCAAGTGTAAATACTTGGATAGGTAGACATCTTTGCATCAGCTGGTATCTGTTGAAAAGAGACATGGCAACAAAAGGATGAGAAATCAAATAGTGAACTGGTCTGCTTTCCTTTTGAATCAGAAATATAACATCTTCCTTTTACTGTGTACTTGCCATTTGACAGGCACTACTGGGGGCTCTATATTTATTGTTTCATTTAATTCTCACAATAGCCATGTGAACTAGGTATTATTCCCATTTTAGAGATGAGGAAACTGAAGCTCAGAGAGATTATGTTGTGTCATGACTCCTAAGCTTATTTTTCCCACCATATTTACTTATTCTTTCTTGCTTCCTTATTCTTTCTCATGTTAAAATTCTTTTTATTACAAATTGGTCTTATCTAATGATCTTCATCTTCCCCCATATTTGACATAAACACATAATAGCTACCATTTATTAAGTGCCTAGTAAGCATTGTGCATTATGCTAAAACTATTTCACTTAACCCTTAAAAGAACCCTGTAGGGACTTCCCTGGTGGTCCAGTGGTAAATAATCCACCTTCCAATGTAGGGGACATGGGTTCGATCCCTGGTCAGGGAACTAAGATCCCACATGTGGCAGGGCAATTAAGCCCGCCACCACAACTACTGAGCTCGCGCACCTCAACCACAAACTACAGAGCCCACACACTCTGGAGCCCGTGCCACAACTAGAGAAGAGAAAACCCATATGCCACAAGTAGAGAGAAACCCGCACGCCACAAGGGAGCACCGCAGTGAAAGATCCTGCATGCTGCAATGAAGATTGGACAGCGAAATAAATAAATATTAAAAAAAAAAAAAACCACCTGTACAGGTATTTTTCAATTATGGATGAAGAAAATGAAGTTGAGAGGTTAAGCAGCCTAGCCAGGGTCACATGACTTACTATGTTTTAGAGTTGATATTTGAACACAGTACTTTCTGACTACAAAGTCCATCCCCTTGACTGCTATGCTATACTGCTTTCTTAGTCAGTGCAGACTACTTTTATGACAATTAGCTTCCAGACTACCAGGTTTCATACTTCATGGGACTTATTTTGGCATTTATTTCCAAATGTCTGAGAACATGGGGAGGGTAGGTTTATTTCCCCCCCTCTGCTGTGGGCCTCATTTCATGATCATAAAGATTAAATATGTATAAACACTCATTCTGTCATATTCCAAAAATACCCTTTTAAACTTTAGAATGTGGTTGTTTACTATATCATTTTGAGGTGAATTATGTTTTAACAGTGTGAGTCTTTATAACCAAGAATTATATGTGTCTGGTTCTCATTCAGTTGTCTTTTACTTGTATCCACAATGTTTTTGTTGTTTGGTTTTTCATTTAAACCCTGATGGTTTTTTGTTGTATTTCTATGTATTTTGCATTTCTATGCTACTGTTTTCTACTTGTTAGTATAGGAACGATATTATTTTTTATATATTTCTCAACAGGCTACATAACTAAATTCTGAATTGATTAGCTTCTGATTTGATAGTCATATCACCTGCCAATTTATAATTTTGCCTAATTCTTTTCCACACATGTGCCTCATATTTCATGCTCTGATTTAATTATTTTGACATACTTTCAGAAAAATGTCAGATAACAATGATGATATACAGCACCTTTGTCTTATTTCTAACTCTAATAGGAATGCTTCTGGTATTTAACTATCTATGGAGGGAATCATATAATGTTTTTGTTTTGACTAATTAATATGGTTATAATAATATAATTCTTAGTATTAAACCATCCAAACATCCTTAAATGAGTTGCATTTGATTGTTGTATTTTTTAAAAAATATATTGCTCTATTATATCTGCTGATATGTAGAAGTTTTGCCACAGGTGATGTGGGTTTATAGATTTTGTTTTTTATGTGCTTTGTGAGGCTTGGGTTCGCAGATTTTATGCTGGCTCATAAAAAGAATGAGAGGTTTCCTTTTTTTGTGGTATAGAATAGATGTTTTTCTTAATTACAAAATCATCACATACTTGTATAAAAACTTAACAATTTAGAAATATGTATACTAAAAGACTTAGTCTATTTTTACTCCTACTTCTTTTTCCTGAATTAACAACTGGTAATTGTTTAATCTGTATCCTTCTAGGACTTTTTCAATGTGTTTTCATTACAGACAGTCTATTAACATAATTATTTTCACGAAAAAAATCCCGAATGTTTAAAATTGAGGAAATATAGTATACACTTAAAATATTTCTCAAATAGATAATAGAATCATATATATCCCATCTGCTTTAGTGTGCCTTTTTTCACATAGCAATATATTGTAAACCTCTTTGCTCTAAAGTATACGGTTGACCCTTGAAAAGTGGGGTGTTTAGGGGGTGCAGACCCCCACACAGTAAAAAAAATCTGCATACTGCTATTTCTGTCTCCAAACGAGGAATTGTTAAATGACTCACCCAAAGGCAGGAAGCTGATGAAACAGTTTGGATAAAATCAAGACTCAAAAAATAAAATAAAATAAAATAAAATCAAGACTCAAACCCTAGTTGTTTTGATTCCACATATTGTGATCTCTAATTGAACACAAACTTTCCCTCACATTTAATTTAAAGATCGGTAAAATGAAAATACAGGTACTAATATTACTGAAAAAACTTCGTGTATAAGTGGACCCACACAGTTCAAACCTGTGTTGCTCAAGGGTCAACTGTACATCTGATCTTAATCCCTTTAGATAACTGATAGAGTTCCACAGTATGAGTGTACCATAATTCATCAACCATTTATTATTAAGCAATTATTAATGTTTATCAACCAAATATTTAGGTTGCTTCTAGTTTTTTTCTCTCAAAGTCTCAGTTTTTAAATGCTGGTTACTAATTAAAATTTTAAAAACCATATCTGCAAGCCAGATTCAACCTGTGGTCTGCCACATTGTAAGCTCTGCTATAGACATATGTTTAGCTCCCTTTTATCCTTTTATTTTCTGTGTTTTAAAGACATTCATCCCAGAGTGTGGTTCTATATGTGTGCCAAATGATTTATTGCCTCATACATAGTAAACCTTATTCATATTCAATTTAAAGTGTACATATACCATATAAATAGATGCAGTTAACACCTCTCCTTTTTTTTTTTTTAAGATATTCTATGCAGGAAATGTATGATGTAGTATCAGGAATGGAGGATTACAAGCATTTTGTTCCTTGGTGCAAAAAATCAGATGTAATATCAAGGAGATCTGGATACTGCAAAACACGATTAGAAATTGGGTTTCCACCTGTATTGGAGCGCTATACATCAGTGGTAACCTTGGTGAAACCACATTTGGTAAAGGTAATGGTTTTGTTTTTTGTTGTTTTTAAATATTCCTCAAATATTATGTTAAATGGGTTAAAGTATAATAGCATTAAGAAGACTTCCCTAAACTAATAGGAGGAGGGAAAAAACAAACTATTTATTATATCTCTTAAATCATGTTATTTTACACAATATTAGCATTATTCTTTCCAAATAGAAATTTAACTAGAACATGGAAATTAGAAGCTTTTTCTGTTGTCCTTCTGTTGAGGACTATTGACCCACAGGAAGGATTTGGCCGCACAAGTGAGAAATGTTTTAATACTTGCACTACTTTTTCTTAAGTTAAGGAAGGGAAAGTGGTGAGAGGATGCAGAAAGGTAGAAAAGATATAAATGTGGAGAACATAAACATTATTGAAGTCATCCTGCCCTGTACCAGGTACTGAAATGCCAAGTGTTGTTGCATGCATGTATTAAGCATCTTACTCTTCTCAGAGGAGGGTACACATTTAGAAAGGGTACCCAGACTTCACACAAAAAGGCAGAATTCCATAGAGTAATGCCCATTTCTTTTGAATTTCTAGATGTGATGACCAAAGACTTTCAAAGCTGAATTGTGTTTTGTGCTCACAGGATTTAGTGGTGGTATCATTTCTTGGTAATTGGCCAGAGCTAAATTCCTTCGTCACCTCTTTGTCAGGCATTGAGGAGGAGCAACTCTCATACCAGAAAGAGTATACTGTCCAGTGAAGCTAAGACCTTGGAGTCCACCCTAGTCACAATCTCAAAACTTCAACTCCACTTAAAAGACTGTGCACCACTGTGGGACTCTGTTGTTATTACGACTGTTTTCACCTGTTTGCCTCATAGTTTTGGAGTTTTCACCTATACTACACTTAAAATAGCTAACATATTGAGCTCTTTATAGTGCTTTACTTGAATTACTCTTCACAACAGCCCTTTGAGATGCAAATTTTATTCTCCATCTTATAGTTGAGTACACTAAGGCCTAGAAGAGTTAGATAAGGTTACACAGCCAAGACTCTAGTCTGTCTGACAGCAGCAAATATCTCTGTAATCTTAAAATTGAGTCCCCTGACCTCAGTCTCTTACCATTCAGACTCTCATAACTTAGATCTTAACATATCCTGCATCTAACTAAAAGAACTCTAAAGTCTCATTTTCTCCTCCTGGCTTTCTTCCCTTTCCTGGCTTCCATGAATGAACCATATAGTGCTTATTCCACAGCCCTGTGCCTTTGCATATTGTTCCCTCTTTTACCTATAATGAAAATTCCTTGCCTGTTAATCTTTCAAATTCCAACCTGCTTTCTCCCTTTCCTTTCATATAGATGACTAGTTCTACCTCGGTGATTCCTCTGGGCTTTGCACGTGCTTTATTTATTTCTCTTATCACTCTGTAGTGTAATTTCTTTCTTCATTTGTATTTCTGCTTGACAAAATCAAGGTACTTGAGAGAATGGAAGATCCTCTTTTTCATCTCTGTATCCTCAGCACCAGTACTACAATGACAGGAGTCATGAGGCCTCTTTGTTTATGAAGTTCTCACTACTGTGTTCTTGGGTTATTGTAGATCCACAGATGTTCATAATAATTTCAGTAACTTTTAACACTGCCAAGGAGGGAGGAAACTATTTTTTTAAATTATAATAATATGTATTAGATAGTCATTGCTATCTCAATTTTATGAGGCTTAGGGAAATTAAGAGCCCTACACAAATTCATACTGTGTGTGTCTGATTCCAAAACTATTTTTCCATTAAAATAAGCTGTCTCACTTAGTGTGCTAGTTTATTGTTTAAAGACATATTTGAGAATAACACACAACTCTCTATGTTCAGCTTTCAATTTTCCCTGGGTTCAGGTTCTGGATTTTAATACCTGATACACATATGTGACATATAATAAAAATTATTATAACTGAGGAAGCAGCAGAAGCCATGTGACATTTTCTGTGAATTGTTAGCTGCCCCAAATGTGCCTGTGACTTAACATGTCAGTGATTCTAGTCTACCTGAATCTGTAATGGCCAGAAACCTTCCTATTGTGTTCAGTATCTCTGTTAGGAATGAGATCTTTGGCAGTATTGTCCCTATCAAAACGTACCAATAGTCTGGGAGGATCCCACATGCCGCGGAGCAACTAGGCCCGTGAGCCACAACTGCTGAGCCTGCGCATCTGGAGCCTGTGCTCCGCAACAAGAGAGGCCGCGACAGTGAGAGGCCCGTGCACCGCGATGAAGAGTGGCCCCCGCTTGCCACAACTAGAGAAAGCCCTCACACAGAAACGAAGACCCAACACAGCAAAAATAAATAAATTAACTAATAAACTCCTACCCCCAACATCAAAAAAAACCAGTAAAAATCCATGGGTCCTTGAGCTGGATTATTGATATGAGTATAGCACTGCCACATTTTGTGAAAAAGTGGTCAGAGGAAGGTGCTATATTATAGTGATTATTCCCAACAGCTGTTTCTCCTTCACTATTAAATTTCCTATAAGCTTCTTATGTGGTTGTAAAGAAAGGTGGAATGCATTATCTTAAAGTTGGGTAATTAAAAGTTTAAAAAAATTAAAAATAAAAGTAAACAGGGGCTTCCCTGGTGGTCCAGTGGTTAAGACTCCAGACTTCCACCGCAGGGGGCATGGGTTTGATCCCTGGTTGGGGAACAAGATCTCACAAGCTGTGAGGCATGGCCAAAAACAAAAAAAGTAAATAAACAAAGTTGGATAACTGAAACAATACAGTTTTATTATAGACTTTTGATGGTTTTAAAAATTGGATGGCCATTATTGAACTATATATAAAGCCAAACTCTTTGAAGAAAATTTTTACTTCTCCCCAGTGACTTAGCATATCAGCTATTAAAGTAGTTAGTATTTTAATGACTTATTTTATCGTGTCTAAATAAGTTTTAAAACATTCACTGGTTTCCATATTAAAAATTAAAATAATATGTTCTTTTTATAAATGTGTAACTAGAGCATATCTTTTTAAATGCATTTTAGTATGGATGCAGTTTATAATGATTCTACCGTGTTACCATCTGATAATTAATTCAAAAGGGTTTAGATGAAGAGGAAGTGAGGAATAAACTGCAAATGGATTTTTAGCTCTTTAGCCCCCAGTTTGAACCATCTTTAGAGAGATCCAGATATAGTCAGAAATAATCCTATATTCTGTGTTTAGGTAGGCTATAGCTATGGGAGAAAAAATGACTGTTTACTTTGGGGGAAACAGTTTACCTACGCAGGTCCTTATTTTGCAATATATTTTGTAGTGTGTAGCCTCAGGAGAGGGACAGTCTAAATTCTTGAGGGGGATAACTTATACAAAAGAAAGGGGGTAGAGGGGCTTGATCATTTATCGGCCCCAGGATTTGCCAGAATTGCTGAAAACTTAAGGCTTAATTGAGGAGGGGAGTGTAGACTGAAACAAGAATTTAAAAAAATAGCCTGCTTCTGAGGGAAGGTGATAGATATTCTTGAGGTCAATTGTCTACTAGTATAATAAGGCCCAGATGGCATCTTAGGATAGTAAATAAAGAAACTGAACTTCTTTAAAGTTTTTTTGTTTGTTTGCGGTATGCGGGCCTCTCGCTGTTGTGGCCTCTCCCGTTGCGGAGCACAGGCTCTGGACGCGCAGGCTCAGCGGCCATGGCTCACGGGCCCAACCGCTCCGCGGCGTGTGGGATCTTCCCAGACCGAGGCACGAACCCGTGTCCCCTGCATCGGCAGGCGGACTCTCAACCACTGCGCCACCAGGGAAGCCCTGAAACTGAACTTCATTCAAGGTCATAACATGTCCTAACAATGGACTAGTAACTATGGTTCTGGCCACCATTTTTCACACTGCAGGAGGCAACTCTTTAATGGGTCTCAACCAACATTTTTTAATGATATAGAATGGGAAATGTCAGGATGCACTGCACATAGTATTACTGTGTATTATGTTTCAATGTGTACCCACACATGTAAAATAAACATGAGCACAGAAGAGAGGTCAGAAAGCAGTGGGTCAGGGACAAGGGTCAGGGCCACACTTTCAGGAAAACTGGAACCATAGAGGCCTCTAGAAATAAAGAATAATGAGTTAGGGAAAGACTGAATGTGATTGATAGAAAATCTTTGAGTTGCAAAGAAGAATTATAGAATTGTTCTAGGGATCTGTGCCAAATGCCTTACAAATGTTAAATTTAGCCATCCCGTACTGATGGTATAAGACAGGCATTATACTCATTTTACAGATTAAGGAAATACAGTACAGGGAATTAACTTGTTCAGGATCACTTATAAGTGGCAGAGCTGGAAATAAACTTCCAGGTAGTCACTCCCTGTTTTGTTGTGGGAGGAGAACTCTAAGTAGCCCAGTGGGTGACAGCAGTGGAAGAGAACAAGTGGCAATCTTGGGGATCCCAGGAGAAAGGAAAATGGCTTATATTGGCCAGAGATCACTTCCTAGTACCAAGCTAACAATGAGATGTTTTTGTCACCTGTGGTCTGACCTATAAAAATATTTACTTCTCAAAGAAATCATCTTCAGTTGTAGATTCTGGACACAATCCAAATGGTATTTAACTGTGGTTTTATTTTTTTCATTTTGTTCTAGGCATCCTGTACTGATGGGAAGCTCTTCAATCATTTGGAGACTGTATGGCGTTTTAGCCCAGGTCTTCCTGGCTACCCAAGAACTTGTACTTTGGATTTTTCAGTAAGTCTCTCATAAAGCCCTCTATTTGTTCCAAACATCAGGTGAGGTTGGTAAAGAAGGAGTAATCCATTTTTATTAGAACCCAGATGTCATAATTAATAACCTACGTGCATAGCAATTACTGAAAGACATTTTTTTAAAAATCTCAAATTTCTGAGTATTGAATACCTTTTTCTGCACTTTTTTTTTTTTTTGCACTAATTTTATAAGAAAAAATGCTAGGGGAATTCCCTAGCAGTCCAGTAGTTAGGACTCTGTGCTTCCACTGCAGGGAACATAGGCTCAATCCCTGGTTGGGGAACTGAGATCCTTCATGCTGTGCGACGCGGCCAAAAAGAAGAAAAGAATGCTAATGACCCTTCCTCTTTTTCTATTTTATTCCTTGAAACCTTGAATAGTCATCCCTTCTCTATTTTCTAATTTTTACAAGTCCATAGATTATAAGACACACGCAACTAAGGGTTCACGTGCCACAACTAACGAGCCTGCAAGCCTCAGCTAACACCCAGTGCAACCAACCAACCAAATAAATAAATATTTTAAGAAGAAATGGTTATAATTTTGAGTAAATTACTGTATGCTATTCTCAGCTCTTAAGTTGCTTTCATTGCAAAATTAGTGGGCATATATGCGACAGTTGGGGAAATTTGAATGAAACCTCTCTAGATTAGATAATAGCATTATTATCTAGTAATATTAACTCCCTCTGTTAATTTCTTGGTTTTAATTGTACTGTGATTATATAAGACATTGAAATAGGGGAATCTGGGTGATGGGTGTATGAGAAATCTTAGTACTGTTTTTGCAACTTTTTTATAAATCAAATTATTTTAAAATTAAAACATTCAGAAGTTAATGGATATTTAAGGTCCTTAAGATATTATTTCTTAAACTGGGTTGCCTTGAATTCTGTCTTGAGGGGATATAAAGTTAGTTCTAAATCATTGTCTACTTTAAGATTGAACCACCTTCACCATCTATTTTGTGGGTTAATCTCATCTTTCTGCTACTACTTCTCATGGGAATACCATATCAGAAGGATCATTTCCCTTATTTACTTTTGGGAGGTAAGGTAGCTCGAAAAGGGGCGTATTAATAAGAAGGCAAAGTGATAAACATGGTATTTAGCAAAGCTTTTTTCCAGGTTTCTTTAACTTAGTAAAAGCAGACTCTTTGCCCCAAAATGAGATTCATTGGCCTTGTTTACTTAAGCTTATTGTTTAGCCGCTGTTGTGCTTACTGCAGTAAACAAATCTCCCTCTTCTGAGGGATGTTAAAATCTCATCTAGATAGACCCATAGAGCTCTGCCTTAGGTCCTGGGCCAAGTAACACATTTCACAGTGTGAACACCATTACCCTAAGTGGAGATTGAGTAAAAGAAAGATCTTTCTAAAATAATTATTAACATTTTCCTACAGATTTCTTTTGAATTTCGCTCACTTCTACACTCTCAGCTTGCCACATTGTTTTTCGATGAAGTTGTAAAGCAGATGGTAGCTGCCTTTGAAAGAAGAGCATGTAAGCTGTATGGTCCAGAAACAAATATACCTCGGGAATTAATGCTTCATGAAGTTCATCACACGTAAAGAGAAAAAGGAAATGGTCACCTACTTGTAACTAGTTTATTCACTTTTAGGAAGTACTTTCATCATTTGCTTTCAGAAGTCAGAAAGCAGTTGTCAAACCAGCTTTGATTATAAACCCGTACCATTGAAAATTTGCACTTGGAATATGGAACCACGTGTACATAGAATTCAATCAAGTGTAATTCAGAGTAATATGTATATTAGCATATTTACAATAATGGGATGTCATCACTATTGCTAGAATACTGACATCACTCTTCTGAACAGAAATTGAAACTGTAAATTTAAACCTTTTAGTTATCACCTCACCTGAAAGAGGTTGGTTGAGATACTCATGCAGTGTGTATTATATTAACCATATCACTTTTAAGTTATTAAATTCAGACTATTTATAACTTATTGTCTTAGGGTCTGCCTCATGGCTTAGAATATTTGAGTAATCATCAGATGTTTAAAGTAAAAACTTTGACTTAAAAATACTGTTAATGAAGGTTCCGTGGCACTTTTCTTATTTTTAAATTGTTCTTGTGGGTAGTAGTAGATAATTCGCTGTTATACTGAGGTTAGCTTCCAGATAGTGATTTTTCTTTTTTTTTTTTTTGGTGAGTGGTCCAGAGTTTTAAGCTACTTTTCTCATAGTTTGCAGCCCTCTCCCCGGTACTTCAACTGCTCTTTCAAAAATGCTGTTTGCGTGTCAAATTTTGTCTACAGCAGTGGGCAGTACATGAGGATAATAAGTTGGTGTCCAATTTTGTCTACAACAGTGGGCAGTAGATGAAGATAAGTTGGTTGAGATGTCTCCAGCACCATGCATCCTTATTTTCTATTTATTGTGTGTACTCACTTTCAGTAATGCATTTCAAACTGATATTTTTGTAAACAAATCAATATAAGGATTGAAGTGGTAACTTAATAAAGTTAATTTGTTTATTTTTTGTACAGTTATTTTGGTTATTGAAATGTCTTAAAATACTTTCACAGAAAAAAAATCTGGGCAAAATTCAGTCTTCCTTTAATCAATATTGATTCCCTTCCCTTCCTTCATTCCATACCCAACAACCCTCTGGCATTAATTACCCTTCCCTTGTTTCCTCAGATCAGCAAGGGAACTTACTAGTTCGTTCCCTACACGAATGCGTGTTTGCATCAATTTGTTCAGTAAATCTGTTGTGAGTAGCTGCTCTCTGCCACATGGTGGGTATACAGTGGTGAAGGATTCTTACAGTCTACTCACATGGAGCTTGATTATGCCTTCACACAGGTAAAGTATTTTTCCACGTATAAATGAGGTATCTTCCCAGATCATAAGTAGTTTGTATATAATTATGTACCTTTGGGGACTTCCCTGGCGGTCCAGTGGTTGAGACTCCGCGCTTCCACTGCAAGGGGGCGTGGGTTTGGTCCCCGGTCAGGGAATTAAGATCCCGCGTGCCGAGCGGCACAGCCAAAAAAAGAAAAAAATAAATTATGCACCTTTTAAAAAAGTTTTTTTTTAAGTGGCAAAGATAAGACCCCAGATATTTTCTCTTTTTCCCTGTACAGTATTACTACACTTTTAATGGAAATAAGAACTTGTACTTTACCACTATTCTTAAAGTGCCATAAAGTAGACTTAGGTTTAGAAACTAACTTAGTGGTTGGGTGTAACTGGACTGGTATTATGATAGTATGTACATGGTATTTTGGTTAGGGAACCCAGGAATGCCCAAATATTGCCTTGACCTAGCCATCCCTTTGACCCATGAGGTTCCCCAAGTATTGTCAGAACACAAGTCTTGGTAAGTGGTAGAGACAAACCCATGCATTCTGGCTCAAATATGTATGCTTTTGTGTTTGCTCTGAAGTCTGTGACCTGTGGACTTAAAATTTGGCATCTGTGCTTTCCATATCTTAAGAGGGAAAACACCACCACCTTTATAAACCTCTTGAATTGGCATCTGGTCAGTGAAATCTGAGGGGAAGACTGATGGGATAGGACTTGATAGATAAGATTTTTATCTCTGTGGAAAGAAACTTGGAAGAGAAACTTCTCTTCCTTGGTTTTTGCCTGGTTGCGTGAGGATGTGAAGTTTGCAGCTACATCTGCCATCTTTTCACAAAAAGGGAAGAGGCGATGATTCCAGAAAAGCCAATTCAGAACCCTAACATCAAGGGTTGAATGAACCAACCTTGTAGTGGGCACTTCTGGTTACATGAGATAACAGACCTTGAGTGTCTAAGTCACTTAGAGTTAGGTATTCAGTTACTTGCAGCCACCCTTTCATCCTGCTCCAATCTGAACTGGTTGCTCTCCACGCTGTTGCTGTTGTGCAAGTGTAATTCCCTAATCATCCTAGGATTTCCCTTCACCTCTCTCTTCTTGGGGTTCCTATTTCCTGGATCTTTGGCTTCCTTTTTATTTTTTAACTCTCAAAATGCTGAGGAAATCCTCTAGTGGCTTCCTAAGAAAGGGCGAATGGGAGCTAAATTTTTAGAATCCCTGAGTATCTGAAGATGTCATTGTTTTATATTCACACTTGATTGAGTATAGAACGCCACATTAAAAATAATCCCTCCCATCCCCCATAATTTGAAAATCTGACTTCATTGTATTCTGGCACCTGGTACTGCTCTTGAGAAGTCTGATGCCATTCTTATAACCAGTACTTCGTTTTAGCATCCTTTTTTTGGTCTCTAGAAGCTTTTAAAATCTACTCTTTAACTTGGGTAGTCTGAAAATGCATGCTGATCGGTCGTGTTGCCCTGTCTTTTATTAATTGTGCAGGGCAACTTACAGATCCTTTCAGTCACAGGCTCATTTCTTTGAGTCCTGGGGAATTTCCTTCAATTATTTGTTTGATAATTTCCTCCTATCCATATTCTCTGGTTCTTTCATTCAGGAATTCCTGAGTATTTAGACATTTTATTTCTTGTATTAAATCTGTATCTTCTTTCCTCCTATTTTCCATCTGTTTTTCTTCTGCCTTTTAGATTTCTTCAATTCTGTCTTTCAGACCTTTCAGTTAATTTTATATTTGCCATAGTTTTAATTTCCAAGATTTTTTTGGTTTGTTTTCTAATTGTTCCTTTATTTCATAGCTTTCTTCTTTTAAGGAAACAAGATCTCATCTTTCTTAAGATAGTAAGTTTCCCTTAGGCCCCTTCTGGGTTTTGCTATTCTCACATTGAAGGCTTCCTCGACTGTCTAATGGTTCTTGTTTGTCCGTTAATATTTGAAGGCAAGTTACTATACGGTTTACTGGAATTAAGAGGGGGCATATTGACTGGTGAGTTTCACTGTGAGGTGACCGGGTGAGCCAGCCTTTTCACTGGCAGACTCCCCAAATGGCAGAATCTAAAGGTCTTTTTTCACGGTTTTCCTACATAAGGATTCTATCTCTTGCCCTAGAGAAATATGGGGCTGGGAATAGGAAGAGGGACAGATGGAGTAGAAATAATGCCTGGCTGTTGGCATTCTGAAAGTTTAGTAAGGGACTGAGGGTCTCACAGTTTGGAATGTAGGCTTTCCCTTAACCTTTTAGGTCCCTCTCTTACCCCAGCTCTCTGCTCTTTCTGATGTCCCAGGCTGAGGTTCATTCCTATTCAATTTCCACAGAGAATTAACTGTAGGCAATAGTTACCTGGTGGTGTGGGAAACGGGAGGAGACCTAGGAGTCCAATATCTCAGTAATCCTTCAGCTAATTTCACCCTCATTTCCACTCCCACACTTGGCCTTACCTGATTCCCTAGACTCCCAGTATCCAATGAGTCCAAATGCTAAATCTCTGGGGAAGTTCTGTGGTACTAAGTACCTTGTTTCTTGTATTCCTTCTTCAGGTTCTTAGGTTATAATTATATCAACTCTAAGTCACATCACTTATCCATCAACTTTCTAACTTCCTATAGATCCACTGAAATCCCTCATCTACTCCTTCCCCTCAGTTGCCCTGGAATTCCTTACGTGTTGGTAAGGACCATTCTTTGAGTTTGTTGTTCTTTTAAATGTCAGAGGGGCTTTGCAGCAAGGGGTAAAATACTTTTATTTGTACCTTGTTTAATGTCTAATTTATTAATCTATGAATTTATTAATGAAATTTCTTTTAAAATTAAATAGCATTTCTCTAGATATTCACATACTGCTTATATAACTGATCAATCTGAGTGTATGAAATTAAAATAAATTTCCCTGAACATTTAAATATTATAGATTCAAAGACTTCTAATTAATTAAAATTGCATTTAATTAAAATTGCAAATTCAATATATCAGATTCTCTTGAATGTCTTAAACGTGTTGAGACAGAAAACCCCACAGTTATAATGATATAGTAATAATATTTACACATAAATGATATGAGTGTTACTATTTCAGCTTCTTATATTTATTATTTCTATTTCTCCTGAGGTTGCCTGTTTGAGAGTTTTTTATATCCTTCTGGACATTCAGTATATTAGTTAGACTCAAGAAGACACCATCTTAGACCAGCTGAGGTTGCAGGATGTTGGTAACCGACTGTTAGATTCTTGGTGGGGATGTGTAACCTGGCAGCACAGGCCAATGTGATTCTGAGCCTTGAATCTTAGGGTGAGTCCCTTCTTTTTTTGTTTGTTTTTTGGCTGTGCCACGTGGCTTGTGGGATCTTAGTTCCCCAACCAGGGATGGAACCCTGGCCCTCGGCAGTGAAAGCGAGGTGTCCTAACCACTGGACCACCAGGGAATTCTGTTTGTTTTTTTTTAATTGAAGTATAGTTGATTTACAATGCTGTGTTAATTACTGCTGTACAGCAAAGTGGTTCAGTTATATATATATATATATATATATATATATATATACACACATATATATATATATACACACACACATACACATTCTTTTTTTTAATGTTCTTTTACATTATGGTTTAATCATAAGATATTGAATATAGTTCTGTGTGCTATACAATAGGACCTTGTTGTTTATCCTTTTTGTATCAAAACTTGTTACATCATGAGGTTCTTACATCCTTTGTGTTTCAGAGATTTTAATGCTTAGAAACTTGGTATCTTTCCTGGAAATGAAGTACTCTTCAAGTTTTGTGTGGTTGTCAGTACCTAACTTGTGTTGTGATATTTTGACCCGATTTGTCAGTATAAATAGAAAATGTCTCACGAATGTATCAACATTCATGAGGTTCTTGAGTTCAGCTCCAATGTTTCATTCTTTGGGAGGTTAACTTCAAATTTTAAATTCTGGGGAATTTGGAAAATTTATTATCTTAAAACCCATTTTTGGATGTTCTTTCATTTGATTATTCATGACCAGTGCTAGTTGGTTACTGGACTCCCCTTCTACTGATTATGATATGAGACTACCAATACTGCTCGTTCTTCCTACCCTTGGTTCAGTTCCTACTTTCTTTCTTTGGTTCTCTCACTATTATTTTACTCCTTCCTGTCTTTACTTGTATAGAAACACAAATATAATCTATACTTTATAAGCAGGTACATACTTATATATTCTGGCTTTGTAACATCAGTAGGGCATTAAACATACAATATTCACTAGTTTATATTGGAAGTATCTTTTTCTAGTCTTCACATTCACTTCCTTCTTTTGAATATCATCATGAACTCTTGGCTTTGTTCTAATTTACTATCATTATCTGTTATTACTGACACTCAAAATGTCCTAACTTGGCCAGTGGAAACCCTTTGGGTTAGTTTAAAAACAAAAAAAAAAAACTGCCCTGGATATTTTTGAAAGTATTCTTGCTGTCAGGCAGCGACAGGGTGTTCCAGATTCATCCTGATTTTTTTTTCTGTCCCAAGGCATGGACTCCACTGCTATTCAAAGAATTCTATTCCCGTTTGGTGGAAACCAGTATTAGAGACAAAAATCAGGTGCTACGGATGTGCCCAGGAATTGGTGATGGGCACCAATGCTGTCAATGATACCGTTAGGCCATTTTTTGGGGACAAAGATAGAGACCTTTTTTCTTTGGCTGCGTGTTGTGGCTTGCAGGATCTTAATTCCCCGACCAGGAATTGAACCAGGCCCCTGCAGTGAAAGCGCTGAGTCCTAACCACTGGACCACCAGGGAATTCCTCAAAGATAGAGATCTTTGAAGGCTACTAAATTCACAATGATTATCTTCAATTTGGTAGTTAACTATACTCCATTTTTCTTAAAATTTTTGGTTTCATCAACCACTTACTCCAATATAGACAGTCCCTTATATTTAACCCAGTTCGAGAATCATCAGTTCAGAGATGCTCTTGTTTGCAAGGACCAGGGAGATACCTCTAGTCATGTGCCCCAAGACGTGTTTTAGGTTTGAGATTCTCTAACACTTAAGCCTACCTGGAACTGCCCAGATTGCAGTAGAAAAAATCTATTTTCTCAACTCTTTTCCTGAAATAGCAGGATCTGACTTCATAGTGGCATTCCTTTTTCCTTGATTACTCCTTTATCCATTTTTAAAGCAGATCCGGCTGTCTTTATAAAAGTTCACCTCCATGGTCAGGGCTAAATATTGGGTGTGTTTGTGTCCCCTCCATGCCCCTTTTCTCTCTCAGGCTCATAGATTTGTAACACACTCCTGCAAAATTTTTGCCTTGAAAAGCCTGTGCTGTTCAAATAAATCCTGCTCGCTTTCACAGCAAGGCAATTGGGGCCTGGACATTATATTATTTTGTGTGGTTTCCCAAGGGATTTCCATGAGTGCAGGTATCCTGAGATCTACCATTCCTGCTTCCTCACCTAGTCACTAGCATCTTTAGTCTTGACCGAATGGTATTTGAAGGAACCATCTTGATCCTTGATACTCTTGGTATAAATACCTTATACCAAGGTATTTCTAGGTACAGGATTTTAGTCTTGACCAAATGGTACCTGAAGGAACCATCTTGATCCTTGATACTCTTGCTCCTCTCTGTCATCTCTCCAAAACTGCCATCGCCTTGTGCAGTTATTCTAGTCAAAGGGAAAAGGGAATTGCCCCATTTATCTGTATTGATTTCTCTGGCTGCAGCTTTCGGGTTTTTTAAAATTGCCTAGATCCTGGCTTAGGGGTTCATTCCAGGCTTGTTCTTTGGTTTAAGCTCTTCAATTAAACCCTGGTTCAAATCTGGGGTCTACCACTTAATAGCTCTGAGACTTTGTGTAAATTACTTAACCATTCAGAGCCTCAGTTTACTAACTGTAGCATAGGCTTGATAAGTAATTCCTAATCCAAGTTTGTTCTAAGGGTTAAAATAATCCAAGGACTGGGCTTCCCTGGTGGCGCAGTGGTTGAGAGTCCGCCTGCCGATGCAGGGGACACGGGTTCGTGCCCCGGTCCGGGAAGATCCCACATGCCGCGGAGCGGCTGGGCCCGTGAGCCATGGCCGCTGAGCCTGCGCGTCCGGAGCCTGTGCTCCACAACAGGAGAGGCCACAACAGTGAGAGGCCCGCATACCGCAAAAAAAAAAAAAAAAAAAAAAATCCAAGGACTTAGCCCAGGGCCTAGCACATAACACCTAGTAAATTTTCCTCTCCTGTTGATCTCTTTAGGTTCTAGTCATTCTCTCTGATCAAACAGCAACCAGGAAAAAAAAAAAGCACCTAGAAATCTTTCAAGTCCCAGTGTTTCTCATTTCTTACACCTATTCTTCTACTCATTTCGTTTGGCCTTTAAAATACAAACTATATAAAACCATTCCCCATGGTTTCTCTTTTCCTCCAACCCTTGATACTACTAGCTAGGTTGCCTTTTGCCACTTGAATAACCGTAAGTACAGTCTAGACAAGTTTTGTTTAAAATGCCTTTTATTCGTTCAGTCAGTCCCCTCTAATCTCTTGTCATTTTTTCTAACCCAACCAAGTTAACAAAGCGAAGGTATTTCTAGGTACAGGATTTCAAGTGATTTTGACTTTTGATCTGTGATGGACTTTATTTTTCCTTCTATTCCTGTCCAAACTATTCATACTAGATAAGGAAAGTAGAAACATTTGCCTCAGTGCCTACCTTATACCAGACCTCTTAGCAGCAACCCCAGGGCCAAACTGAGCAACAGACTGGAGTTCCTTACCACCGAGCAGATCGATTCTATAGCTCCAAGATAAGACTACATTCTTGACACAGGTTAAAGTAAAAAAACTTTATGTTCTTGTTGCATAAGATCTTGTGCTTTAAATTAGAAAGCAACGTTCTTTCTATCTTGCAAATCAGTATCTGTCCCCAACACACACACACACACACACACACACACACACACGGATGCACACACAGCTGTTTTAAAAGCCATACTTCTATACTGTTTTATCTAATAAAGACCAAGTGCATTGAGACTGAAACCCATTTCAAGTTCTTATAAAGGTGATCACACTGGGCTGTGCATTATCAAGTTGTGGATGCCCTTCCCTGCTATTCATTATGCTTGAATGGCACACCTCTCCTTTCCACTGAAGTACACTCATACTGTAAACCCTGCCCTCCTCACTTGTGGGTACCTAGCAGGGAACCCACTGCTTATCTGTGATGCTGAGACTCCGGAACAGTAACCATAACCCTTAAAAGAAACAAGCTCCCCTTTTCTTTATGGCCAAACCTCAACACATACAACATTCAGAGTTGTCACCTTTCAAAATTTCCCCCATTACCAATGTAATAATATAATCCAGTCTGCAGCAAAGATAAACAGAGAAACATAAGGAAACTATAGGGAGAATAACATTTTAACACTTGGGTCAAACCTTACCTTACCCCTCCCTCTTCAATTGGCTTTCTTTCATTCCTCATATCCTCTAGATCACAGAAAGGCTAACACAATTAACTTTAAACAATTTTTATTACACAAAGGTTGTCACATGATTGGATATTGCTCTACTCTGTACACAATTATTCTTACTCTCCACAGAAAGGCTGCTTCTTAACTTCTCATCTGTTGATGGCAATCACTAAAATCCTGATTTTAACAGAATAGTAGTAAAAATGCCTCAGTGATTTAAGTTGAAAGCAGTACATTGGTGCATGGCTCTTACACTCATTTACCAGGAATGTACAAATGTCTTTATTCAAAAATACAAAATAAATTATCTGTAGGCATGGACAATGACAGCAGTAAACCATTCTATGTTGTCAACTGAAACCAGTAACTGATGGTTATAGTGATTTTCTTAAACATCAGCCAGCCTTTTCTTCAGTCATCTCCTGTAACTGACCTCTCAAAGTTATTGGTGAGGAACGCTGCCTCGAGCTTCCTCTCACAGCTCATTAATGATGGTAAAGCCCTATTCTAGGAATTAGAACATGCCACCTCCCATCCCACCTCCCATCCCACCCATTCCGCCCATTCCAGGATCCTTCTCTTCTTTAGGAATTTCTGTGACTACAACTTCTGCTGTAGTTAACAGAGAGGCCACTCCAGCAGCATCCAGTAATGCAGTTCTTACAACCTAGGAAAAAAGTTTTGATAAAATATTACTTTTCCTTAGTAAAAAATTAACAAGACTTGGGACTTCCCTGGTGGTCCAGTGGTTAAGAATCTGCCTTGCAAAAAAAAAAAAAGAATCTGCCTTGCAATGCAGGGGACGCAGGTTCGATCCCTGGTCGGGGAACTAAGATCCCACATGCCACAGGGCAACTAAGCCCATGCGCCGCAACTACTGAGCCTGCATGCTCTGGAGCCCATGTGCCACAAGAGAGAAGCCTGTGCTCAACAAAGAGCCTGCGCACTGCACCGCAAGATCCCGTGTGCCAAAACTAAGACCCGACGCAACCAAATAAATTAATTAAAAAGAAATAAATTAACAAGACTTAATGAAGAGTTCTTGAAAGTATTTTTAGACACTGGTGAACTATTTACCTTAGTTGGATCAATGATTCCTTTTTCCACCATATTCACAAAATCTCCAAGCATAGCATCATAACCAATTTCTGAAGAACTTTGCAAAATTTTCTCAACTATCAACGATCCTTCGACACCTGCATTCTTAGCAATGGTCATTGCAGGAATTTTGAGTGCTTTTTTAATAATTTCTATACCTATAAAGAAAATAAATATTTAGCAAATTTAGTTCTTTCCTTTGTAATTATTATAGCACAATTCTACTTGTGAGAGTACAGATTCCCCCTGAAAGATCTCTGACATCAGTGCTATTCTACTTTTGTTATTCTGGAAATTGCTTTATGACTTATTCCATCTAGTGGCAGCAACAATATAATTCTAACAACAGAAAGACTAAAATCAGGCTACAAGTAAACTCATTACTAAGGTAACTTTTTACCAATTTTTTGATCTTCATTAGCTGGAGTTATTGAATCCAAGGCTGGAAGGCACCGAAGCAGGGCACAGCCCCCTCCCAAAACAATGCCTTCTTCAACAGCAGCTCGTGTAGCATTAAGGGCATCTGTAACTCTGTCTTTCTTTTCATTCACTTCAACATCACTTGTCCCACCAACCTAAAGATTAAAAAAGAATTCCAGTTAGCATGTCTTCTCCCATTCAAGAAGCTGACTGCCAAAAGAGTCATTAAAAAGCACCTAGTTTACTTAAAAAGCAATTTTAAAAAGGTTGCCTATTTGTTACAAGTAACTATGTGATTAAACAGCTAATAGTGTCTCACAAGTCAGACTCTAGACTAATTATTAACAAAACATCTGTTCCCACACAACTCACCCACTACAAGTTCAATTCTGGCTTTAAGGAAGGAATGTTTCAGTAAAGAAATTTTATATAATAAATATCTCCACAAGGAAGTTGATTCCCTAAGTATTTTGGTTACATACCACAGAAACAGTCATCTTGGGCTTAGAACCCAAGAAGCTTATTTATAACAATGCATCTTACCTTTAGCACAGCAACACCATCTGAGAGTTTTGCCAGACGTTCATTCAATTTTTCCTTTTCATATTCACTAGTTGTAATATCTAACTGCTCGATGATTTCTTGAATACGCTTTTCAATTTGAGCCTTATCACCTTTTCCTTTCAAGAGCATGGCATCGTCTTTGGTCACAATGACCTCTCCAACTTTTCCTAAGTCATGAGGCTGAACATCTTCAAGATTTAGAGTTAGTCCTTCTTCTCCAAATACCTACAAAAACATTTTAAAGAATGAACAAATTACAGATTACAGGCTTTTTCATTACACCAAGTTCATTGGTAATATATCCTACAGGTATTTTGATAAAAGAAACATCTTGCAATACTGTGTTTCTTTGAAATGTGAGATTTCGAGACCAAAGCTAGACTAAACAGTCTGAATATAGTCTTTCATGACATTTCCAACTTCTCACTTAATTCTCAATTATTAACTTTGAGAAAACTGTGAACTCAGAAAACTCACCTAAGGCCATACTTTTGGTGCAACCAAAACTAGACCCTAGGCCTAACTCTTAGATCCCATCCATGTCTTTTCTACTACATTCTTGAAAACAGGTTAGTCAGTAAGCCCATTCTTGGGCCAGACTCTTGGCGAGTTAAAAAGGGACCTTATCACTATTTAACCCAATCTCTACCTCCCAAACATCTAATAAAAACACAGATTAAGTAAACATTTCAGATGGTAGTATCTGACTATGAAAATGTGAATTCTGCCTATAAATTTCAGACTAGGATGTATAAATAACATTCAGTAAACCAACATCACATTTATTTTACTTACTGCACCACCAGTAGCAATAGCCATGTCTTTAAGCTGGTTCTTTCTATTGTCACCAAAACCTGGAGCTTTGACTGCTACAACCTGAAGACCAACTTTCAGCCTGTTAAGAAGTTATTAATAAGATTTAAATTTTATAAAAATGTCTGTCTAGTTCAAGTTCTGACAACTAAGGTTACTTAAGAAACTACACTTTAAAGATTTTTATTTTTTGCTCCCTAGCAACTTTTGGTCAAGTTGAGACAGGAAAGGGCAATTTTCCATTTATCCATATTTGCCAGTATCTGCTTACCTTCTTAATAAACTGTTAACCTTACATGCTGACCTTTCCAGTTGAAAACATGTAAATAGTGATAACTATTTTATAGTTTGTGAAAATCAGAATTACTATATATTAATTTTGGAGATCATCTAATCAGCATTTACCCTTAACCCATGGGTTCCATTTAGTATTAGATTAAGTTGCTATTAAAGTCAAGATTGAGCAGTTTCTTCTTTTTTATTGAAGTATAGTTGATTTACAATACTATATATTTCACACAGTGACTCACAATTTTTAAAGTTACATACTTCATTTATAGTTATATAATACTGGCTATATTCCGAGCAAGCAGTATTTTTAATTCAGTTCGTTTATAAATGTAAATATTGCTGAGAATATCATTAAGCTTACCTACATTTTAATCAGGTAATGAATACTCAGAATATACATCTTAAAAATGCCCATTTGAGACCAGACTGAAATGGAAGGAATGTACAAACTAAGAACTGGTCAATTTTATTAAGGAGCCAAATAAAAATCAGAGGGTTACTTAACCTCTGATGATATGCGAAGTAAACTGGAGATACAACTTTACAGCTACCAGTAAAATGGCTCAATGAAAACTCTTCAGGCCTACTGTTTTTCTATTTCAGATTCAAATCCCACAATCTCTAGGGCTTTTTCATAATCCCAAAAGCATATCCAGTCTACAAACATTCCAGAATAAGTAAACTCACTTAGGTCAAAGTACTCAATTCTCTAATATATACCTGCTATTTCATTTGTGCATTTCCATTACAATGAAAATTGGAGACTCATTTCTAATGTACCTCAGTTCTAAGATTAGGAATAATATGTATTTTCACAATGCCCTAAAATTCTGTTTATAGCGTTAACACTATCTATCTTAAAGTAAAAAGTAATACATTAAACTATAGATTAAAAAAATTAAAAGAATAGACCTCAACTTACTTTAGGTTGAGTACCAATTTCTCTATTTCAGACTACTCATTAACAAAATTTTACTTTTAACAGATTATTCAGAATGGTAGTTGTTTACCTCTTCCCATGAAAAATTGTAATTGTGAAAATATTTTTTTCCAGAAGTCTTTTTGTAAAAAAAAAGAATAAAACTCAAGTCATTGACCTTCAAAACAACTGTAAACACTTAGGCTATCTTATAAGAAAGTTGCACAAAACATTAAGGACTCTGGGACCCCATTCAAAAAAGACAGAATCATAACTGGACTAAGGGTTCATGATTCACACTAATATTATACAAACACAAGTAGTTCAATGTGAAGGTACATAACGGAGATTTCAAACATCAATACAAGTAACTGCCTTCCACACAGAAACGTAAACCAAATA
The DNA here is from genome assembly GCF_964374135.1 of Grampus griseus. NCBI lineage: Eukaryota > Metazoa > Chordata > Mammalia > Artiodactyla > Delphinidae > Grampus > Grampus griseus. The sequence continues at coordinate 37,601,009 of NC_139001.1, read as the reverse complement.
TCACTGCCTATTACCTATTCAAAACGAGTGTACTTAGAGCTTCTCCATCCACGTCTTCAGCAATTATGACCAAGGGCTTACGGTGAGCATTGGCAATTTCAAGAGCAGGAACAATGGACTGGACACTAGAAATTTTCTTTTCACTTAACAGAACATAGGCATCTTGGAATTCACATTTCTGACCTGCAAAAGCAAAGAACATTTCTAACCAACTTTAGAACATTATCCTGAAAATGACTGCGATTTAGAAAAACCTCTAAACCAAAGCTCCAGTACACTTTAAAAGTGATTGATGAGTTCATGTTTTTCCTTTCATTTCTCATATACATGAACTTTCTTTTATTTATTTATTCACTGTTATTCATCACTGATTGTGTGCCAGTGCCAGGCACTGTTCTAGACTCTTGAGGTAGATCAGTGGGAAAAAAAGTGAAAATAAAACTCTGCCCTTTAGAAGTTTTCATTCAAGTAGGAGAAGAGAGTAATAAATAAATATATAACTATTATAAATAATACATAAGTGAATTTGCCATTACTGCCCCAGTCCTCTGGTGAGCTCTCAGTCTGCTTCTAAAGGTGTTGGATCACAACCTTTTCCATTGTGTCTGATGATGCTTTCTTCCAATTTGCATTTTTCTCCTCATCCCTGTTCAGATGCAATGGATGTGTGGTGGTCTAGTTTAGGGGCACCAGCTCCTTTCTGCTTAATGGTAAGTTGTTCCAAGTAGATAACTTATTCCAGAATCATCTTGTCATAATTATTCTACATCAAACTTCTATTTCTCTGCTCACCCTCAAAACCTGTCTAACTTCTTGCTCACGCCAGTCCACACTGGTGCAGCCGTGCAGCATTTTCCAGTGTGTTCCATATTACTCTAAGTCCAAGAGAAAAACCATGAGAAAAGTGTTCTGTAATCAAGTAAGTTTAAGAAAATCCACATTCTACATCACCTATTTGGAAACTCACATTATATATGATCATTTTTAAGCCTCTAGAAGTCTCACAGTAAGAAATTGTTTGACTCTGTTCACTCAGCATGTCCAACACTTACTTTACCATAAAATAGAAACTTGCTCACATTCTACAGAACTAGTGTTTCAGAGCTCGACTTTGGGAAAATGCTGAGTGGTCGACAGCATCATAAGCAAGAAATCCATAGAAATGTGAGGAACATATGAATTTACTTTTGAGGTCTGACACTGACTAATGCCCTCAGGTTGTCACATAGCAAACTATGTTAAAAAAAAAAAAAAACTTAGTTACTGATTTGCTCTTACCTTTTGATGTATTAATAAAGTATGGAGAGATATACCCTCTATCAAACTTCATGCCTTCAATAATTTCTAATTCATCATTCAGTGTTTTTCCATCCTATGAAAAGTCAAAGAATTCGTTATGTGAATTTCATTAAAGAAACAAAAACTGTATAGACCAATTAACAGTCCCCACTTCTCATAAGGAATCCAGATAGGAATATGCAAATGTCCCAGGGCATCCAACTCCACTTCTGCAAGAATACATGTATGCATTTGAACTAATTTTTACAGCTAGAAGGCAGTATCATCTAAGTTAGGACTGATTTACTCCCAAAGGCAAAGGTTAATATTTCACACAGAATACAGAAGGCACTCTATTCTATACAGGTGCCAATATTACACATGAAAGAATTATATGGAATATACTTTTGGAAACACATATAGATCAAATTTTTATATTTATAAAACTCAAGATTATCAGACACCTCATTCCTATGTGTCATTAAAAACGCACTTGCCTTTACTGTGATAACGCCCTTTCTTCCAACCTTTTTCATCGCATCAGAAATGATGCTACCGATTTCTTTGTCTCCATTTGCAGAAATCGTAGCAACCTGAAACAATCAAATTGAAAGGTAAAGCTACTGTCCGCAATCAACTCCCCTCCCTTTTCTCAGTAACTTCCAAATTGATAGATCCTTGGTGGGAAGCTAGAGGGAGGGTGATGGTGGCAGTGAGAAAGAGGGAGGGGATTTTATGGCATAATAATTGTAATGAAGTATTGATCCTGTTTTCATTTTTTTAAAAAATCCAGTATTTGGCCACATTATTTTTGAAAGATATGAAATAAACACACAATTATTCTTTTAAACAAAAACAGAAAAGAGGAAATTCCTGGTGGTCCTGTGGTTAGGACTTGGAGCTTTCACTGCAGGGACCCGGGTTCAATCCTTGGTCCGGGACTAAGGTCCCACAAGCCACGTGGTGTGGCCAAAAAAACAAAAAACGAAAGAAAAAGAGAAAAGAAGGAAGCTGACCCTGTTACTTTCTTCCCCTTGGCAAACGTGGCAATATTAGAACATGACAAAATTATGCACCTTTGATAAATGGCCAAAGAACATTTTCTACACATACAAATGAGTTTTTACTCAGTCATGTAGAACTAAAATGAGAACTCATTAAGAGCCAAATTATGGGGACTTCCCTGGTGGTCCACTGGTTAAGACTCTGCACTTCCACTAAATGGGACACGGCTTCCATCCCTGGTCGGGGAAATTTCCAAATGCATTAGCAGTAAGAAAAATGCTTCCAATGTTGGTGACTGGGTAATGTTGCTATTCTGATACTGTCGTGTAATTATGGGATAAAATCACGTTACTAAAAAAAAATTCTAACTTTATCATAAAATGTTATAAAAAATCCATACCTGGGCGATCTCTTCCGGGGTTGTCACAGGTTTAGACTGCTTCTTAAGTTCAGCAATTACAGCATCAACAGCTAACATCACACCTGGTTCAAGAATAAATATTATTCTTGAATTATATGCTTATTCTCTCGTGGCTCCACATCAAGTAAAAATTCTGATTCATGTTAAGTGTTTCAATGCCTTAACGCTTATGCACTGCTTCTGTACCAGTACTTTTCCTAATCACATGGGAGTTGGATGGCATGCACTGAAACAGAAACTTTAAAAACTGTTTTAAAAAACCCCATCTGACATCCTGGGTGACTTGGTTCCTCGTTTAGCCCTACTTTCCAAATAACTAAAGTAAAACATCAAAACTGTATCATCTCTCTCTGCTCTAATCCCCATTAAACTTATTACTTTCAAGGTGAATGGTACATGCTGTAACTTCCAATAAACTTGCTTTGTGGGAGAAGCGGACCAGGGGACAAAGACACAGGGATGGATGACTGTGGACAACAGGCAACGTCTTAGTCAGATTTTCCTCTTTGCCACCCAGCACAGTGCCCACCACATAGGAATTCGATCACTACGCAAGTGATTTTTTTTTTTTTTTTAAGATTTTAAAAGATTTTTTTTTAGGAGAGAGGAGAAACAAGAAAGAGTCAACTTTCTAATACAATTTAACAGACAGTTCAAAACACTGTGGTGACAATGAAGAGATATTCCTACCTCTCCTGATTTCCACGGGATTAGCACCTTTGCTAATCTTCTCGAAGCCTTCCTTAGCAATGGAGCGTGCCAGTACAGTCGCAGTAGTGGTGCCATCCCCAGCCTCTTCGTTTGTGTTATTGGCAACATCTTGAACAAGTTTCGCGCCAATATTTTTATATTTATCTTTTAAGTCAATGGACTTTGCAACAGTTACACCATCTTTTGTCACTTTGGGACTTCCCCAACTCTGTTCAATAATCACCGTCCTTCCCTATTGCAGAGAAAACAGAGTCACACACTGTAAGTACTATTTAGCCTACAATACAGCAGTTTTCACAATAGGCAATTACTTCAAAGCCTTAATGCAACATCTGACAATTTTTATCAGATCTACAGCATGAATCTAAAGGGCAAGTTCATCAATGTTCTTAGTTCAGACAAAATGACCTTTGTTGCTAAGTGCATAACCTTGGATGATAACAATTTTAGAGACTTAAAAGATGTTTTCTTATACAATGATACAAGATGAACCAATACCACTTTGGTAGATTATAATGAAATTCCAGAGCAGACTTCACAAAATTCATACTTAAGTTTTGTCCAGTACCTGCTGTAATAATACTATGAAAACTTACTTTTAAACTTGTTTTAAAATTTAGTTTCTAAAATACTAACAAGTACAATACACACTTTCAGAGTTGTTCAACATTAAATCTTAAACATGGTGCAAATAGTATTGGCAGCTTTTGAATTTGAACCAAAGCTTCTTGTGAGGCATTCATATGCTATATTTTATATAGTTTGTATCACTCTGATATTTGTACTGGCTTCAACCTGAAATGAAGCATCACTTCACCGTGCACAACCCTCAAAAAGGTCTCCTCAAATTACTTATTACCCCTCACTCATCAATCTCTTGCTAAGTGAGACTTAAAATTTTAAATGTGCTTTGGAACCAAGGGACAGTAGAAAAACATTAGGTTAAACTAGCACCTACCAGCACATACTTAAGGTATTGTGGACGTTGTATTTTTCCCTCTATGCCTGGTACTAACTACTGGGAAAGGATCCAAAATTTAACTCAAACAGGCAAACGAGATTAATTCCACCTCGAGTTTACCAATCCGTCTTGAGCTAGGAGTTACCACTGGATTACACCACACATTGTACAAAATAAAATTCCTTCTGCTTTGGCAGAAGCAGTTTATGAATACCAAAGCACTGTTCAAAAGCTTGCCGTGACTCTCGCCATCAACAAAATGTTACTCCTTTAACAATACTCTAAATTACAACAAAGTAAGAATACTGATACCTTTGGCCCCATAGTAACGGCTACAGCATCAGCTAAAAGGTCTACACCTTGAAGCATTAAGGCTCGGGCATCTGCACCAAATTTTACATCTTTGGCATAAGCCCGAGTGAGATGAGGAGCCAGTACCCTGGACACTGGCCTAATCTGGCGAAGGACTGCGGGCAATCGAAGCATTTCTGAGGGAGAAACAAGCAGATCATCAGTACAATACTAGCGCTACCCCTGGTGTGTTACAACACAAACATAACACCCGTGCATCAGAACAAGAAATGTTAGAAGCGAGCTGGGCTGACCTCTGCCAGCCACTACAGCTGGGCCTCGAAACTCGCCACCGTCCCAAAACACCAGCTGCTAGCGCAAGCCTTAAGTGGCCGCCCCACGCCTGACCTATAGCACTAGCAAAAAGCACACCCTTCTTCCCCACGGCCACCTACCCATGACGCTAAAAACGAGTTAATCTTTCAGCGCTAAAATGGCCTTGGGGGCAAATCAGCTCCAAATGTCCCCTGAAAAACCAAGCCTACAGGAAAGGGACAATTTACAAACCCAAGTGACCAGGAGAATGAAAATATTCCTAACGGTGCAAAAATCCGCTTACTAAAATGTCTTCATGTATCCACTCGGGGCAACTGCATCAGTGCAGCAGGCAAGGCCGCGAAGCTGGGGGCGGCGGCTCTGCCCACTCCGGGCGGCCCCACGCGACTTTCCATCAGGATGCCCCAGCAAGGTCAAGGGTAGATGCGCCGTACCCGATCTGTTCGCGGGGCCAAAAGCCGTTTCCACGCGCTGCGACCACCCCGCCCCCACCCCGCGGCACCCTACACCCGACCAAAGTGGCTTCCATCGGAGGGACCATGTGAATACACTTCCCCGACTCCACACCCCACCCCGGGCAAGCCCTCCCAGCTGCGCCCTGCCCGGGCGAGCGATCCACGCCGCACGTGATGGGCCCCTGCATGCACCCACGGGGCCTGGCTCAGCGAGCCCAGGCCTGCGGCGCCTTGGGGAAGCTCTGGCTCTCGCCGGCCAGCCCGCTCAGAGCAGCGGGGGAAGGCCGGCTCCGGGGTCCGAGGCGCATGGATGAGACGGCGCGTGCGGCCGCGTACCTGGGGCAGCGGCACGGCTACTGGGCGACGAGACAGGCCGTCGGTGGCGAGTGAGGGACAGAGCGCAGGTCGCACACAGCAATGAGCCCGTGTCCCCTCCCTCCGCCGCTCCCCCCGCCCCTCCGCAGCGCGCGCGCGCGCGCAGGCGGTTCCCACCCCCGTCCAGTCCGCCCGGGCCCTGCAATCTGCACGCGCCGCGCGCCAGGCCAGCCCCTCCCCACCGCGCCGGGCCAGGCCAGCTGGCTTAGCCCTCTCCGGCCGGTTTAGGCTAGTTCCCGGGCGGCGCGCCGTTCCAGAACTTTCCGGGAAGCGCCGGGCTCTGTGTGAGTCAAGGGTCAAATCACGTCATTTCCGGGAGGGGAGGTGAAGGGTAAGTACTCTCACCTCGGCTCGCGGCCTAGAAAAGCCTAGAAAAGCCTAGAAAGAGCTCCTCTTTCCTTCCGCCTACCGGTCCGCACGTCAGTGGCCTGCGCAGAGCCCGGGAAACGAATCGTGGCGCGCACAGGTGCGGCCGCCCCTTTTCTGGGGGAGGGGCCGGGGGCGAGGACGAGCGCGCCTGCGCGCTAGGAGGTCTTTTTTTCGAGTTCACGTGGCAGGGGGGTCGGACTGCGGATTTCTCCTTTCGGCGGCGGCCAGAGAGCGAGAGTACGAAGTGTTGCAACCCGAGTCATGGTGAGTCCCGCGTGGGCTGGAGGCCGGCGGGCCCGGGTTGGCCTGGGGCGCACGGGGAGTCCGGACGATTCCCTTTGGGCCTGGAGGGAGGGGTAGGGGCCACTCAGAGACCCGCGCCCGCCCGAACCCTGGAGAGGCGAGGGCCCCCCCCCGACCCTTTCCACTTCGGAGGGCTCTTTGCACGCGCGTGTGAGGCAGCGTGTGTGTCAGGGGATGGGAATCCGGACGCACGCGCAGTGGCCGACCCACGTCTCTTGCGGGACATTAGTGGGTGTGTAATCGCTTTGAAAAAAGCACGGCTCCAGGCCGAGGGACTTCAATGTTTGCTGACGATTTACAGAAAAATCCGACGAAGGAGAATACTTGACCTTGGGAGATACTAAGGTTGTCCTGGAAGCTCGTCTGGCTGCTGACCAGAGGAGCAACAGTGATCCCTAACACACATAGGAAATGGAATTAAACTCGGAATTTAGAGCTGAACGTTCAGAGGTGTTTCCTTTGAATGAAAAAATCTGAGTTTTGTCGTTAACTTTGAAAGCCATTTGTGGCCTGTTCAGAATACATTGTTTCAAATCTAACATTTTTCTCTCTACAGGCAGGACAGGCATTTAGAAAGTTTCTTCCCCTCTTTGACCGAGTATTAGTTGAAAGAAGTGCAGCCGAAACTGTAACCAAGGGAGGCATTATGCTTCCAGAAAAATCACAAGGAAAAGTATTGCAAGCAACGGTAGTAGCTGTTGGATCAGGCTCTAAAGGAAAGGTAAATGGGGACTGAAATGGAACTAATTTTTTATGTGAAGGAGAGGGGGGGGGAAACACTGGTTATTGTTAAAAGTAGCCTTTTAGGTAGCTTGTTATTTTAAAGATCAGTCCCTAGTGGGTTCGCACCTAATCTTTCAGCAAAAATGATTTTGAAAAAAAAATCTCTTCTTTTATATGATGGGGAGTTCCACAGTATTAAAATCAGACGGCATAAATTTGAACTCTTGGTCTAACCTCTAACACTGAAATTGCCATAATCCTTTTAATCACTTTCGGCCTTGGTTAGCATATAAAAGGAGCTGGCTGGGCTATTGTAGTCATTCTCCAATTAATGGTTAGACCTCAGACCTCTGAAAGTGTCAACTAGAATACGCAATAAATGCCCTTGGGGGTCAAATATGTTAATTGCATTGTTCCAGTTGCCTCTAAGAAAGGTCTAGCAAGGAGCTATCCTGTAGTTAGGAATAGGAAGGCTTTGGGCACTCTGCCTCAATCCCTCTCCCCAAATCTGCTTTGGAGGAACAGAAGTTGAATCTCAAAAGAAGTGTATGTTCCAAAGTCAGAAAGAAGACTCAAGTTTTTGTGTGTTGAAAGAAGTTAAACATGACCATTGTACATGTAGTTTTAAAAACTGGTTTACTTCGTATACTTGAGAGGTTATGTTAATATTTAACGATCAAAAAGCTTACAGTTAGTTTTTCCAGTATAACTCTTTGAACCTTTACACTGAAATCAGGTTTTAGTTTAAGCTACTGCATGTGCATTATTTCAAAGTGTAACTCTACAGTGATATGTTTGAGTGAAGAACTATGGTTGTATAAATTATATCATTTGGCCACAAAGTCCTTTTTTAACATTTGATTTGAATGAGCACAGTTGATTAATAAAAGTGTAAATATTTGGTCAACTAGATGTCTTTACTAATAAACATCTTTATTTTCTTAAGGGTGGAGAGATTCAACCAGTTAGTGTGAAAGTTGGAGATAAAGTTCTTCTCCCAGAATATGGAGGCACCAAAGTAGTTCTAGATGACAAGGTGTGTAAACTTCATATTATTAAGGAGAGGCTAAGTATTTGCTGTTAGTTTTCCTAACTAACCGTTTCTCTGTTTGCAGGATTATTTCTTATTTAGAGATGGTGACATTCTTGGAAAATACGTCGACTAAAATAAGTCACTATTGAAATGGCATCACGTGAAGCTGCCACTGAAGTTCTGAAATCTTTCATCATGTAAATAATTCCCGTGTTTCTTTTATAATAAAGTAATGATATCCAAACTAATGATATTCAGTGTCTCTGAAATTTAGTTTCTCTGTATTGATTTAAACATTCCCAAATAAAAGTATATAAATGAATGGTTTATCTTTATTTAGTGATTTAAAGATGGTTTTTAGTTTATGGGGCTTTTTTTTTTTTTTTTTTTTAGAAATAACCTGCAGAGAATTCAGGGAAACAGGTTTTCAGTTTTCAAGCTGGCTTTTTACATATATAGTTGATGCTGATAGAAAGCCATAGATTTACACTTACTTAACATTTTAAGAAGGTAAAGACAAATAGCAACATTCTGACCTCATTTATATCAAACATTTCAGTGTAGTTTGTTTATGAAATCTAGTCTCATGTGTCTTATTTCTTAAGTTATATTTTGAAAAACTTAACACTTCCAGTTTTTAAAACAACACTACTACATAATTTACTTAGCAAAAATTCGAAGGTAGGGTATAATAGCTCACACTGGCTGGGTGCCTTCTATATGCCAGGCATAGCTAACTTTTTTTTTTTCCTTCGGCACGCGGGCCTCTCATCGCTGCGGCCTCTACCGTCACGGAGCACAGGCTACGGACGCGCAGGCTCCGCGGCCATGGCCTCCTTTTTTTGTTTGTTTTAATTATTTTGTCTTTGGCTGCATTGGTTCTTCATTGCTGCGTGCGGGCTTTTCTCTAGTTGAGGTGAGCGGGCTACTCCTTGTGGTGGCTTCTCTTGTGGAGCACGGGCTCTAGGCACACGGGCTTACTTGCTCTGCCGCATGTGGGATCTTCCCGGACCAGGGCTCAAACTCATGTCCCCTGCACTGGCAGGCAGATTCTTAACCACTGCACCACAGGGGAAGTCCCCATAGCTAACTCTTAAGCATTTTCCAGGTACTGGCCTCCATTGTAGGTACTTTCGTATAGCGGATGGTTTAATCTTTTAACAGCATATGAGCCAGGTACTGTTCGTGTCTTGCAGATAAGTAAGGTGGGGCACAGAGGGGTTAAGTAATAACCAGGGACACTGTAGGAAGTGGCAAAGCCAGTATTTGGACATAGGTAGTCCACATTCAGATGCTGTCTAAAACTTCATCCTTTATGGCCTCTGCTACTTTGTCAGCCAATCCTAAGTACTTAATACACGTTTCAGTCCTGGTGATAATGACTATGGAAAAGGGGAGGGGTTATCTAAAAGTGTCTGGCAATTGGTAAGTATCTAGTATACAATTTATTGAGTTTAACAAATGGGAAACTGACAGAACTGGATAAATAGCTTGATTTAGCTATAGCAGCCAGGGAGAATTAAGATTTGAACCCAAACAATCCTACAACAAAGTTGATTACCAACCCCAAAACATGTCTGCCTCTCAGCTACCAGCTCTTTCTGCCTTGCAGTCAAATTTGTTGCCTAGTTTTGGTTGCTTATAAACTAGTCTATGATCATGTCTTTTAAAAGTTGTGTTGCATGTTTTTCTTGTGTAATCAAAGTCTAGATGAAGTTTTAAGTGACATGGAATAATGGTCTCAACTTTTGATCACGTCCCCATCAGTAAAATATTACGTATGTGTATTTACATTAATGTATGCGTTAGTGCCATTTGGTATATAAGGCTTTTGTCATATTTGGGTAAAAAGATTAGAAACTCTTGGTCTTTCCTGGTGGCACAGTGGTTAAGAATCCGCCTACTTTCCTTAAAAACTAAAAATACAGTTACCATATGACCCAGCAATCCCACTACTGGGCATATACCCAGAGAAAACCATAATTCAAAAAAGACACATGCACCCCAATGTTCATTGCAGCACTATTTACAATAGCCAGGTCATGGAAGCAACCTAAATGCCCATCGACAGACAAATGGATAAAGAAGATGTGGTATGTATATACAATAGAATATTAGCCATAAAAAGGAACAAAATTGGGTCATTTGTTGAGACGTGGTGGACCTAGAGACTGTCATACAGAGTGAAATAATTCAAAACCAAATACCGTGTATTAACGCATATATGTGGAATCTAGAAAAATGGTACAGATGAACCGGTCTGCAAGGCAGAAATAGAGACGCAGATGTAGAGAACAAATGTATGGACACCAAGGGGGGAAAGTGGGGGTGGGCAATGGGATGAATTGGGAGATTGGGATTGACATATGTACACTAATATGTATAAAATAGATAACCTGTGTAAAAAATAAATTTTAAAAAAAATAAATTTTAAAAATTATTTTTAAAAAAAATAAATTTTAAAAAAGTTAAAAAAAAAAAAGAATCCACCTGCCAGTGTAGGGGACACAGGTTCGAGCCCTGGTCTAGGAAGATCCCACATGCCACGGAGCAACTAAGCCTGTGCACCACAACTACTGAGCCTGCGTGCCATAATTACCGAAGCCCGCGCGCCTAGAGTCCATGCTCCACAATGAGAAGCCACTGCAATGAGAAGCCCACGCACCACAACGAAGAGTAGCCCCCGCTCACCACAACCAGAGAAGAGCCCATGTGAAGCAATGAAGACTCAACGCAGCCATAAATAAACAAATAAAAAGAATCTATTTTTACAGAACCCAAGTGGCTCATCAATTTCCTGCTGTGCCCCAGGCACAGCTAATAGGCTTTGGAGGTCATAACCTTGTAAGCACATACTTCCCTCTGATTTACCAATGAGAAAACTGACGGAGGGGAAGAGGAAACTTGTTCAAGGCCATGTAGCTGGTAAATTGCAATTAGGAATCCAGTCAAAGGCTATGGCTTCCCCATTATTACTGATTTTTTTCCCCAAGACCCAAGCAAATAAGTTTTGAGATCTAAGATGAGTTTCCAAACCTTGGTTCATCCTTCGAGTTACCTGCTATACTTAAATTTTCAGGGCTCCTTCCATAACCTACTAAACCAGAAGGACGGGAAAATTCTTTTTGTACCACGGAAATTGTCCTCGTCTAGCAGAACTGCTAAAGAAATAACTTTAGATTGTGAGATTATATTGGGAATTAATAGGGAAAAGGATTTTGGCATGAGAAATTTGGGCCAAAAATATGGGTATTGGGGACGTGGACCCATGTGTTTTAGAAAAGCATGTTGGGACTTCCCTGGTGGCTCAGTGGTTAAGAATCCACCTGCCAATGCAGAGAACACGGGTTAGATCCCTGGTCCGGGAAGATCCCACATGCCGTGTAGCAACTAAGCCCGTGCGCCACAACTACTGAGCCTGCGCTCTAGAGGCTGCGTGCCACAACTACTGAGCCCATGTGCCACAACTACCAAAGCCCGCATGCCTAGAGCCCATGCTCCGCAACAAGAGAAGCCACCGCAATGAGAATCCCACACACTGCAACGAAGAGCAACCCTCACTCGCCACAACCAGAGAAAGCCTGGGCGCAGCAATGAAGACCCAACGCAGCCAAAAACAAATTAAAAAAAAAAAAAGCATGCTGTCATTTACCTTTTGTTCAACAGGAAAATATCAATTGTAAGGAGAACGGTAAAGTAGGTAAAATTCTGACTGGAGTTTTCATAACATTACCATTTTTTACCTCTTGCCAGGCACTGTTCTAGGCACTTAACATATAATCTTGCTTACCTGTGTAATCATAGCAACTCTGTGAGGCAGATGTTCTTTGCCTCATAGGTGAAGGATGCAGAGAGAGGTAGAGTAACTTGCTCAAGGTGAAATATATTTTAAGTCATAGGCTGGAATTGAACTCAGGTTTGTCTGACTTCAAAGTCTGCCTTCCACAATTCTATACAAAAACAAATGAAAAATTGAGAATAAAATTAAAGTTACCAGGGAAGTATTCTGTTGTGAAAGTATTACCATTATCAAGATTATGATTTTTTTCCTCTATTGCTCCAGAAACTGTATGCTTTACAAAAAGTTCTTATTTTTAAAAATCGGGATTACAAAGTTTTTTTTCATTTTTATTGTGGTAAGAACACTTAGCATGAGATATACCTTCTTAACAGATTTTTAAGTGTACATCATAATATTGTTAACTATAGGCACAATGTTGTACAGTCGATCTCTAGAACTTTTGCATCTTACTTAACTGAAACTTTATGCCTGTTGATTAGCAACTCCCCATTTTCCCCGCCCCCTAGTCCCTGGCAACCACCATTCTACTCTCTGCTTATATGAGTTTGACTATTTTAGATACTTCATGTAAGTGGAATGCAGTATTTTGTCCTTCTATGATTGGCTTATTTGACTTAGCTTAATGTCCTCAAGGTTCATTCCATGTTGTCAAATGTTGCAGAATTGCCTTCTTCTTTAAGGCTGAATAGTATTCCAATATATGTGTATACTACATTTTCTCTATTCATTCATCCAGCAGATGAACATTTAGGCTTCCACATCTTGGCTGTTGTAAATAGTGCTACAGTTAACATGGAAGTGCTAATATCTCTTTGAGATTCTGATTTCAGTTCTTTTAGATAAATACTCAGAAGTGGGATTCCTGAATAGAAGTAGGGTAGTTCTATTTTTAACTTTTTGAGGATCCTCTACACCGTTTCCCATAGTGGCCACACCATTCCGCTTTCCCACCAACATGGATCATAAGGTTTTATATAATAGAGGTGTGAACTTGTCACATTTGTTTCCTAATTTGATGTGCAGTTTTGTTTCTAGCTAGTCAAATCTCATTCTTCTAGTACATTTTTCTTTTGGAAATGTAAGTAATTAATTGATCCATAATTTTAGTGTATAGTATATGTGTCTGACTTTTTTTTTAACCAATGATTATCTTGTCTCAACTTTATTGCATTATCCATTCTTCCCCACCACCACTCCCCTGCCCCCAAATTTGAAATGTGACCTTTATCATACATTAAACTTTTAAATAAACATATTCCTGGATTTGATAGTTTGTTTCATTGATCTCTCTTTTCCATCACAGTGTTTTCAATATAAATATAAACTGTTATATTTAAGTTTGATATCTGATACAGCAATTTACTCTCAACAATACTTACCTAGCTGTGAGCATTTTTAAGCTTCTCAGCAAGGACTGCCAGATTGTTCTCCAGCATGATACTAAGACACGCCTCATCCAGAAAGCTAATTGCTGTTTTCTCTGCACCCACACAGAAATGGAGTTTTGAGCTTTTTATTTATTTATGTGAAGACTATTTAAATATTTTCTTTACCCTTAAGCAATCTGTATGAGAGAGCTCATTAAAACCTAGGCTCTGGATCCCGTGTTACTTACATACTAGTTAAGTGACATTTGACAAATCATCTAACCCCTCTTAGTTTAAGAATTAACTGTAAAAGGAGGGCACAAGATGTCCCTTAACATTTTGAGTCAAGCCTGTTATTTTTTGTTTTGTTTTGTTTTTGTTTTGTTTTTTGCGGTACGCGGGCCTGTCACTGTTGTGGCCTCTCCCGTTGCGGAGCACAGGCTCCGGACGCGCAGGCTCAGCGGCCATGGCCCACGGGCCCAGCCACTCCGCGGCACGTGGGATCTTCCCGGACCGGGGCACGAACCCGTGTCCCCTGCATCAGCAGGCGGACTCTCAACCACTGCGCCACCAGGGAAGCCCAAGCCTGTTATTTTTTTTTAAACTAGATAATATGCATGTAAGAGTCCTTCCCATCCCTGTGCCCTAGCCACAAAGTTCCATTCCTGGAAGCACTAGTGTTACAGTTTATATTCTTCCTGTCAGGGGTGTTTTATGTATACATATGTATATGTGTGTGTATAAACATATGTATCTTGTGCATATGAAATATATATACATATACATTCATTTTCCTTTTGAAAAATAAAATATTCCATACACACCATTTGGCACCTTGTTTTTTTCTGTATTAACAATTTGTCTTTGGTCTATAAAGTACATAAAAGTTTCATTTTCTTTATAGCTATATGATATTTCATTATTTGGATGGACCAAAATTTATTTAAGCATTTCCTATTGATGGACATTTAAATTCTAAACTTATGCTATTAGAAACAGTTCTGCAAAAAATAAAATTTCTGCATAAATTTCATATCTGTAAGATAAATTGCTAGGCATGTAATTGCTATGTCAAAGGGTATGTGGACTTTAATCATATATATGTACACACACACACACACACACACACCCCTTCAAGTTGCCCTTCACAGAAGTTCTATCAATTAATAGTCCTACCAGCAATGTATGAGACTGCTGATTTCTCCCCACTCTCAATAATACAGGATGTTATAAAGTTTATGTTTTGCCAAACTGATAATTTTAATTTATCATTATGAATGATGGTGAGGATCTCATGTGTTTAAGAGCCATCTCTATTTCCTTTACTGTTAACTGACAGTCCCTATTGACGGTTAATATCTTCTGCTCATTTTTCTACTGGGTGACTGGCCTTTTATGATTTGATATCTTTATCTATCAGGGGAATTGTTTCTTTGTGACACATTTTTTTTCCTCCAGTTTATCAATTTGGCTTTGATTTTGTTTATGCTTTGAATTTGCAGGAAGTCATTTTGGTATAGTTGAATAAATGTTTTCCATTATAGCTTCTGGTTATTATTTCAAACTCTGAAAAGTCTTCTCCGATATAAGTCTCTTGCATTGGTTTCTTTAGGTATTTTTATAGTTTTTTGTTTTATAGTTTATGGGTGTTTTTTTTTTTCAATCTTGGCTTCTATGGAGATTTTCCTGTTATAAGAGATAAGGAATGGATCCAAACCCTCTTTCTTCTTACAGATTAAGCCTAGTTCTTTAAGACATGTTAAAATTTAGCCAAACTCTTACAAAATGCTCTTTCAGTCTCATTTAGCCTGCAGACTTGACTTGGAAAAAACATCAATGGGTACTCACTTATCTGGTTTGTCATTTCAAAAGGTCAGTTTATTATAGTATTTTTAAGTAATTCATTGTTTTTTTGAACATGTGTCAGGCACTGTCTTAGGCACTGGAGATACAGGGATGAATAAAATGGGGGAGGCAGAAGTAAACAACTAAAGTAATAGCATAATTTTAGATAGAGATTGCTGTCATCTAGAAAATAAAGGTAGGGACTTCCCTGGTGGTCCAGTGGCTAAGACTCCGTGCTACCAATGCAGGGGTCCAGGTTCGATCCCTGGTCAGGGGACTAGATCCCACATGCCACAACTAAGAGTTCGCATGCTGCAACTAAAGATCCTGCACACAGCAACTAAGACCCAGTGCAGCCAAATAAATGCATAAGTAAGTATTAAGAAAAAAAAAGAAAAGAAAGGTAGAAAATGCCATTAACTTCATGAAAGACATGAGTTCCCCTGTTAAAAAGAGGAAATGATAACAGTCTGTTGTGACTTGTCTCTTCTGATCACATCTTCCTGAAAATTCAGGAACTACTGTATTAGATATCTATTGCTGCATAACAAATCACCCCAAACTTAGTGGCTTAAAACAACAATGAACATCTCACACAGTATCTGTATGTCAGAAATCTGGAAGCAGCTTATTTGGGTGGTCCTAGTTTGGGTCTTTCATGAGGCTGCCATCATCCAAAGGTTTGACTGGAGCTGGAAGTTATACTTCCAAGATGGTCACTTATACTGGCAAGTCGATGCTTGCTTTTGGTGGGAGCTTCAGTTCCACACCATGCAGATCCCTCATAGGCTACTTGAGGGTCCTCACACATGACAGCTTTCTCACCCAGGGCAGGTGAGCTAAGAGAGCAAGGCACAATGTCTTTTATCACCTAACATCAGGAGCCACACAACATCATTTTCACAGAATCTATTGGTTAAACAGGTCAGCCCTATTCAGCGTGAGAGAGAACCACACAAAGGTGTAAATACCAAGAGATAATAATCACTGGGGGCCATCTTGGCATCTGGCTACCACAATCACTAATTGGTCAAATATTCTAGAGAGAAAAATGAAGTGCAGTGGGAGTTCAGTCTCTCACTCATTTGTAGTCAAAGTTGTCTAAGCTTGAACTCTATAAATTAAAAAAATTTTGTCTATAACGATTTTTATAAAGAGAAATTAATTTTCAAATAATACATTGAAAATGTATAAAGCTACACATACAACTAATTTGTTCAGCTATGAACATACATCTCCATACTTCACTGCTGCTTCACCTTTACTTGGTCCACAATGAAATCTCCTGCAACTCCACAGATAAATGTTACTTTATAGCACATTTCAACTACTTCATGCATCATTCACTGCATCAGCTTTGCTCTCAGGCTGGCTTCCTTCAAGCCAAGACGGTTGATGCAGCCTCAGACTTAACAAGGTTCACTGGCAGAAAAAAGGGACCATCTCTTTTATTATCTCGTCAAGATTAAGAAAACCCTTCCCTAAAATGCTCCATCAGATATCTTTTCATATCTCTTCAGGCTAAAATGGAGTCACATGCTCACCCTTTAACTAAACATTGGCTTAGTCCAATGAGGATTTATCCCGCAGCTAGAGATGGGTTTACCTTTCTCTGCTCAAATTCGGAGAAATGGATACTGAGCAAGATCAAAGTCTGTTTGCAAAGAACATGAGTGAACGGGTACGGATAGCAAGTAGGCAACCATCAGGGGCTGCTTACCACTTAAGACATATTGCTTTGTAGTATAGTAATTTACATATCCTCCTTTCCCATTCATTTTTAAGCTTTTTGAGGATAGATTATACATCTTATTCATGTTTCTTAGCACTTGCTCAGTGCCTTACACACAATGGGCACTCACTATTTTACTTGGATTTTAAAATTCCCCAAAGAGAATTTCGTATTGGATAGACGGTTTTGAAATTACTTATGATTCTTTGGATTTACAAAATATTTTCTTCTAAAACTTTAAGAGACTTCCAGGAGTATTTACTTTTATACTTTCATACTCTATGAGGCAGAAGGAAAGAACTGCTGTGCACTAGTTTCATTACCAAAAAAAAAGAAAAAACCCAACCCTTTTATTTGATATTTTTCAAAGTCTTACAGTCACCAAGCAAGAGAATTTAGATTTCTTGAATCTCAGTCTAAAGTTATTTTCATTTGTCCATATTGCCTTTAAAAAGACTACTCCTTCTTTAACCAAAATATTCAAGTAACCCATTATTACATGTAACTGTTATGGTACTGATCATGCTTTTTTTTCTTCTTCTTCTTCCCCCATCCCCTAAATTAATCATGGTTATAAAACTTTTTGCTTGGAGGTCATAATCTGCAGACTGATAGAGGAATTAAAATGTGAAGGTTATGAGCTAGAAACATTTCAGCCTTAAAGAAAAAGGTTCTTCCTGTGAACAAGGCCAGAATTGACATCACAATGTAACTTGATTAGACTTTTCAAAGAGATGAATACGTATTTTGTTCCTTAATTTAACATCTACTTATTCACTTTTTCTTTTGTTCTTTTCAGATGGGCTGAAACAGTATTACTTAAGTATTATTAAATCTGGACTTAAGAGAACATTAAGATGAGCCCCTTCAACTATAGGTAACTGATATTTACAGCTCGGGGACTACCACACAATCTGGGAAATGTTAACTGAATCCTTGGAGTAAATGAGGCGAGGTTGTCCAGACCTAAGACTCTGCTCTCTACAGACCCACCCTTATCTCTCTTAGGGAGGCAGTATTTAGGTGCCGCTTGCCTTAGATCCTCACTATATTTAGTAAGAGAATTGGTGATTTGCACGGCTGTCTCCATTGCTAGACTCTAGGCAACTTATGGTTAAGGATGCCGCCTTTTCATACTTTTACCTCAGTGCCAAACACGTACTGGGGCTTAATAAATACTCGTTGAATGAATAAATTTTTTGCTGTCTATGAGGTAGTGATGGAATTGTCCTTGCTCTTGAAAAGTTACCAGTCTTGGGGCTTCCCTGGTGGCGCAGTGGTTGAGAGTCCGCCTGCCGATGCAGGGGGGCACTGGTTCGTGCCCCGGTCCGCGAGGATCTCACGTGCCGCGGTGCGGCTGGGCCCGTGAGCCATGGCCACTGAGCCTGTGCGTCCGGAGCCTGTGCTCCACAGTGGGAGAGGCCGCAGCAGGGAGAGGCCCGCGTACCCCAAAACAAACAAACAAAAAAAGAATCCTCCTGCCAATGCTGGGGACACGGGTTCAAGCCCTGGTCCGGGAAGATCCCACATGCCGCGGAGCAACTAAGCCCGTGCACCACAACTACTGAGCCTGCGCTCTAGAGCCTGCGAGCCACAAATACTGAGCCCGGGTGCCACAACTACTTAAGCCCGCGCACCCAGAGCCTGTGCTCCGCAACAAGAAAAGCCACTGCAATGAGAAGCCAGCGCACCACAACAAAGAGTAGCCTCTGCTCGCTGCAACTAGAGAAAGCTCGCGCACAGCAATGAAGACCAAACGCAGGCCAAAAAAAAAAAAAAAAGTTACCAGTCTCTACATCTTCCCGATAGAAAGAATCTTACTCCAAGGCAAACAGACTTCCCGTTGTTAAATGCTTTTGAACAAAATTCCAAGTCATGAGTTATTCAGCTTTGCACTCACTCATTTTAACCAACCTGTCCTCCACTCCTCCCTTCCATCTTTGGAGCCTCTGCTACATCTCTCAGCATTCTCAATACACCTTTATGTGTACTTGATGGGATACCTGATGTTTTCCTCTCTTGGAAATCACCCTACTGTATATACACTGTTTAATCTTTTAACGATCTTCGCATCTGGTAACCTATAGCCTCCCTCATCCCAAATCAAAGATTTAAGGTTTCCAAGCAGGAACAAAAAAAAAGTTTGCCAATGCTACTGTGATTTCATGACTTAAGAGAACACTTAAAACTTGCAACAAAGAAAATCTGAAATCCTGTAAGATGCACAACTCCCACTGTCTATCAAGGGGCATTCATTTTCTCCTCCTGCTTCTGACTTGCAAAATTTACAAGCTAATTTTGTTTGCTTGACACACAATACCAGATGTCCACTCTATCTCAGATAATTGGCATCTGGGTCTCTTATCAACACAAACAAACTTGATACTGAAATGCCCTTGGTTTTGAAGTTAGTGGATAGCGGAAATATCATTTCACACTCTTAAGCCCGAGTCTGATTTGAAATTGGGTCGATTTCATGCCGGGTCTGTGGAATTCTCCCAGACTGCTGGCCTGTTTCCCACTTTGCACGCCTAGGCAGATTTCGGGACAAAATTACGCTTCTCTAGGTATTTGCTCGCACAAGAGTTTACTGAAACGGTCGCCATCGTGCAAACTCTGTCTTTCCAACGTTAACCAACGTTAAAGTTAAGCCCAAGAAGATGCACCAACGCGTTACGCCGAACTTGCGCATTCCCGCAGCGGCTCTCTGCGTTGGCCTGCGAACTCCCTCGCAGCCACTCCCGGCCTCCGCGGCGTGCTCTTTGCCTCCCGCCACATTGCCGCCATTGAGTCGTCGGATATTCCTTCTCCAGTGCCCCTCCCTCCGCCCGCCGGTCCTTTCCCGGCCTCCTCGGGTTCCTCCCAACCTGCCCCGCGCAGGCTGCGGCTGTGCCGTCAGCCGTCGCCCCTCCCCCTCTCCCGGACCTAGAGCGCCGCTCCGCCCCGCCCCCCGCGCAGGCAGCCGTCCCCTACATCCGGGTACCGACTCCAGCCGCCCAGACTCTGGCACTATGGTCATGGCGGAGGGGACGGCGGTGCTGAGGCGGAACAGGCCGGGCACCAAGGCCCAGGTACTATCTCTGCACCTCTGGTGGAGGGGAGAGGGGACTTTTGGTGCCGAGCTGCGCCGCACCTGGAAGGTGGATGCTTCTGCGAGGAGGTTGGGCCGCGGCGACAGGCGGGCGGGCAGGGGCACTGGTGCCCGGCCTGCTCTTCCGGAGCCTCAGCCCCTCGGTTTGGCTGAGGCGGCGGCGGCCCGCGAGGCCTGCGGAGCTCCGATTGGACGGTGGGCGTGAGGGGCGCGTGGGGGCCGCCGAGGCCCGGGACTGGGAGCCTGTCAGCAGTGACTGCTTGTCCTCGCTTCTCCCCTGATCCCCAGTGACCAGCTTCGGGGAGGGGCGCGGCCGGCCGGGTGGAGACCCCCGGGGTTCCGTGAGGGTCGGGGCTGCCAGGGTGGGAGGGGTAAACAACAGCCTACCTCGTCCTGGTTTCCATTTCCTACCTGGCCTGTGACGTGCCCGACTTCTGCCATCCAGCTTGTCTAGCCGGATCCGGGAGTCGATAATTTACTTTATCCTCCTCCTCCTGCTGTTTGCCATTGACCACTTCTTTCCGTAGCTGTTCTCTGGTCCAGCAAGTTTTCATCATCAGGCTGGGACTTGTTAGATGCCATTCCTTGTGAATTTCCTTGTTACTATATGTGAAGCATAGGGAATGAACTTATTATAATTTCATCACCTTTTAGTAGGGTAGTACTTGGGGTGAATTGGTGCTTATTTCAGTATTGATTCTTGCGATTTGCCAAAGACGGGATGCTTCACATTCTTAAAAAAATCAAGTAGACCTCATCTGATTAATCTGCCAGGTAAAATGCCTTGCGATTGAGTACAGACTCCAAAATCGGAAGAGATGTGTTAAAAATGTAATTTTAAAGAAAAAGAGACGGAGGGGGAGGAAACCAGAAACAACCGTAGAGCTATGACAGTATGCTAGAGAATACATTTTAATATCTTGCACAGAATTTTGGAAGGGGAGTTCTTTCAAAGGGAACTTTTAGATCCAGACAGCTTCCTAGATGCATGTTACGGAAAAGGAAACTGAAGCCCAGAGATTAGACTGCATTTGCTCAAGGTTGCCCAGTCTCCAGATTCGATTCTTAGTTCATTAGTGACCTTTTCTTTTTAACAAGTTGCTTCTAGTACTGAATTTTAGAGTTTAGTTGGGAAGCCTTTTTTTATAAAGTCACATGTGTCAGTTCTACTGGCAATTTTGTGGTCATACTACATGGAATTTATATATTATTTATGCTTTTACTGTTTCTAAACTTTCTTTCTTTATAAATGATCTTTTCTCAGATACCTTTAATTCTTTTTCTGTGGCAGCATTATTTCTGATTCTTTTAAGTGATCAACTTTTATGTTTTTAAATTCAGAAATGGACTTTTGTACTCACATTCTGAGAATCATCCATTTTTACTTATTCAAAAGTTCTTAATTTTGAAAGGTTAGAGAATCATAGATTTTAACTCAATATTGTAACACACCTGTTTGCTGTGTTGTTATGAGTAAGTCACCTATAAGAAAACTCCTTTGCTTTTTTCCAGATGGTCATAGATCAAGGTTGTTAAATAAAATGTATTAGAAAAGGTTAAGATTTTTTAAAAAAAGGACTATTTAAGCAGCATTCTGTCATATCCCTTGTCTATCACACTGATTTCCTTCAGTGAAAGGGGTCTATTCTAAAATGATTTATTTAGAACTATAATAGAGTAGGTAGAGTATCTTCCTCCTTTTTTTTTTTAATTGGTTAGATTGGGTTATAAGCACAAAGTTGGTTTTCAGTAAACGTTTAACTGAATTAGATGAGAATGTTCATTAGGCTGGATTTTTGTCTCCTGTTTTTTGGGGTTTTTTTAGAATATTTATTTATTTATTTGGTTGTGCCAGGTGTTAGTTGTGGCAGGCAAGCTCCTTAGTTGCGGCTCGCTGGCTCCTTAGTTGTGGCATGTGAATTCTTAGTTACGGCATGCATGTGGGATCTAGTTCCCTGACCAGGGATTGAACCCAGGCCCCCTGCACTGGAAGCGTGGAGTCTTAACCAGTGTGCCACCAGGGAAGTCCCTTGGCTCCTCTTTTAAGTGTTTAAAGTATATCACAGTTATGATGAGGCAAAGCATTTAATTTCCAATTAACTTTTTTACATCTTTTCTGTGTACTACTATATGTGTTTTCTAATATTTTAAAAACAAAATATTCTACAAACTATCTTTTCTTTTTTTTTAAACGAAAGAATAGGCAAAACGTATTGATAGAAACAGTTTTCACTACAAATCAGAAAGGAAGAATTTAAAAACTACTTTCTGGTGATACGTAGATGATGTCTAGGAAAAGACATCCTAGAACAATTTCCAGAAAGTTGTTTTTATTTCTTGACATTTTAAAATAAAGTTCATTTTCATTCAGATAAGGCAACTATTTAAAAAAAGATATGAAATGCTTAAGACACTTAAAAAGGTGTACCATACCCATCACCTACTCTAAGAACTAGGACATTACTAATATAGTTAAATCCCTCTGTATTGTGATATTCTGTCTTCTGCCCACTCCCAGCCAGTAATGGTGATTATCATTCCTTTTTTTTCCTTTATACTTTTATTATATATGCATTATATTCATAAGTATGTTTTGCACTTTCTTAAACTTTTATTTATGTGGTATCATGCACTGTATTCTGCAGCTTGCTCCAATTTTTGCTCATGGCCTTTGGAGACTTAATCCATGTTGATCGATACAGGGTTATGGATTGTTGGTTTACTACTACCTTTTCTCAGACATTTATTGAGTACCTACAATGCGTTGGACAATGCGCACCTACAAGGGATATATTTCAGCAGTCAAATGGAAAGGTTCTTAACCACTTAGGGGAATGTCTATGAACTGAACTATCTATAGAGAAATTCAGAACCAGTGCAAAGTGATCCACAGAAATATTCCCCTTAAGAGAAGGTTGTTCTGTTTAGATGACTGCTTTTTGATGGAGCTCATATTTTGATTTAGAAATTTAAACCACCATTTGGAATTGGAATTATAATTTATAATATCTGTCTTAAATAATATTTATGGAGTAGTAACTACTACTAACTCTAGCTATTCTCTTTGGGTAAAAACTGATTCAGTTTTTTACTGCCTGGAGATTGTTTTTTTTCAGTATAACATTTAGAAAAATATTTAACTATCAAACAAAAAAGTGATAGGCTTATCAATTAAGTAATACATGAGAGGTTTATGGGAGCCATATTTGAGGGATTTGTGACTGAAAAAAGTATAGCTTATAGTTCAATTAAATAAAATCTTGGTGTTCATTTAAAACATTGAATAAAATTCCTTTAACTTATTCACTAATAATCACATTGTTTACCGTATGAGGGCTTTTCTTCTCTGGTATAACTTCGGATCTTTATTAAGAATTGAAATTAATCATAATAGTATTGCATCTTCTTTGTAACTTTGTACGTGCTTTAATCATGAAATTTTTTTTATAGGATTTCTATAATTGGCCTGATGAATCCTTTGATGAAATGGACAGTACACTAGCTGTTCAGCAGGTAATAACAATAGCTACTTTTGCAACTCTAATAACCTAAGCATTTTATTTCTTTTGGCATAGTTAAATATTCCTGTAACTTTTAGCACAAACCAGAATCCATGGAATTAATGGGATACCTGTTTGAAACTTTTATCAAACCTCATTTTAAGATGGCATATTAGGGCTTCCCTGGTGGCACAGTGGTTAAGAATCTGCCTGCCAATGCAGGGGACAAGGGTTCAAGTCCTGGTCTGGGAAGATCCCACATGCCGCAGAGCAACTAAGCCTGTGCACCACAACTGCTGAGCCTGCACTGTACAGCCCGCAAGCCACAACTACTGAAGTCCACATGCCTAGAGCCAGTGCCCCACAACACAAGAAGCCACTGCAATGAGAAGCCTGCGCACTGCATCAAAGAGTAGCCCCCACTCACTGCAACTAGAGGAAGCCCATGCACAGCAATGAAGACCCAACACAGCCATAAATAAATAAATAAATAAATTTATTTTAAAAAAGAATGTATTGTTCAATCAGCAAATATTTAATGGGCTAGCAAAGAGATAGGCCTTGTGGAGGATACAGAAATATAAACCTGGAGCTCTATGCCTGGAAATTGGCAAAAATTAAGAGGAAAAATGTGCACATATTTTTCCCTTTAAAAGTAGAGTTTTGTCCTGATACTTCGTTGACTTTGTTTATTAGTCCTAACGATTTTTTTGTGTAATCTTTTGGGTTTTCTACATATGAGATTTTTTCATGTGCAAACAACTAAATTTACTTCTCTTCTAGTCTGGATGCCTTTTATTTCTTTTTCTTGCCTAATTGCTCTGGCTGGAATTTGCAGTAGTATTTTGAATAGACATGGCAACAGCAGGCATCCTTATCTTGTGCCTGATCTTAACAGAAAGCTTTCAGTCTTCCATGTTGAGTATGATGTTTGCTGTAGGTTTTTCATATTTGGCCTTTATTATGTTGAGTTAATTTCTTCTTATTTCTGGTTTGTCGAGTGTTTTTATCATAAAAAGGTGTTGAATTTTGTCAAATGCTTTTTCTGTACCAATTGAGATAATTGTGTATTTTTTTTCCCTTCATTCTGTTAACATGGTATATTATATTGATCAATTTTTGTATGTTGAACCATCCTTGCATTCTAGGAATAAATCCCATTTGGTCATGGTGTATAATTTTAATTTGCTGCCGAATTTGGTTTGCTAGGATTTTTGCATCAGTGTTCATAAGGGATATTGGTTTCTAGTTTTCTTAGAGTATCTTTGTCTGGCTTTCGTATTAGGAATGCTGCTGTAGTGGAGTTAGGAAGTATTCCCTTCTCTTCAATTTTTTGGAAGAGTTTGAGAAGGATTGATGTTAATTCTTTAAATATTTAGTAAAATTCACCAGTGAAGCCGTCAGGTCCAGGGCTTTTCTTTGGTTGCACAACATTGTGAATGCAAGTAAGCCACAGAACCGTACACTTAAAAATGGTTAAAATGACTAACCTTTCCACGTTGAATGGTTTTGGTACCCTTGTCAAAAATCATTGGACTGTATATGTGAGGGTTTATTTCTAGTTCCTCTATTCAGTTCCATTGGTTTATATGTGTATCCTTATGTCAGTACCACACTGTTTTGTTGTTGTTTTTTGGCCACACAGCGTGGGGGAATCTTAGTTCCCCAAACCAGGAATTGAACCCGTGCCCCCTGCAGTGGAAGCTCAGAGTCCTAACCACTGAACCACCAACGAATTCCCAGTACCACACTATTTCGACTACTATAGCTTTGTAGTAAGTCTTGAAATTGGTAGATCTGTATCCTCCAACTTATGTTTTCTTCTTTTTTCTTTTAAATTTATTTATTTTTGGCTGCGTTGGGTCTTTGTTGTTGCGCTTGGGCTTTCTCTAGATGCGGTGAGCGGGGGCTACTCTTCCTTGCAGTGCACAGTCTTCTCATTGCAGTGGCTTCTCTTCTTGCAGAGCACGGGCTCTAGGTGCACAGGCTTCGGTAGTTGTGGCTCCTGGTTCTAGAGTGCAGGCTCAGTAGATGTGGCGCATGCGCTTAGTTGCTCCACGGCATTTGGGATCTTCCCGGACCAGGGATTGAACCCTTGTCCCCTGCATTGGCAGGCCGATTCTCAACCACTGCGCCACCAGGGAAGCCCCCAACTTGTGTTTTCTTTTCAAGATTATTTTGGCTATTTGGTGCCCGTTGCAATTACATATAAATGTGAGAATCAGCTTTTCCATTTCTACAAAAAAGACTGTTGGAATTTTGATAGAGATTGCACAGAATCTGTAGATTGCTTTAGGTTATGCAAGTTTTGAAGTTTTCAGTATGCAAGTATTTAATCTCCTGATTTAAACTTATTCCTAGGTATTTTATTCTTTCAGATACTGTTGTAGATGGAGTTTCTTTCTTTTTTTTTCTAATTTTTATTATCATTTTTTATTGAAGTAGAGTTGATTTGCAATGTTTCAGGTGTACAGCAAGGTGATTTAGTTATATTTAGATGTAGATATATCAATATATAGGAGTTCCTTCCTTTTTTTTTTTTTTTTTGGATTAATTTTTTTAAATTCTTTTTTTGTTTTAAACCCCACATTTGTTTATTTATTTATTTTTCTGGCTGTGTTGGGTCTTCGTTTCTGTGCAAGGGCTTTCTCTAGTTGTGGCAAGCGGGGGCCACTCTTCATCGCGGTGCGTGGGCCTCTCACTATTGCGGCCTCTCTTGTTGCGGAGCACAGGCTCCAGATGCGCAGGCTCAGTAGTTGCGGCTCACGGGCACAGTTGCTCCGTGGCATGTGGGATCTTCCCAGACCAGGGCTCGAACCCGTGTCCCCTGCATTGGCAGGCAGATTCTCAACCACTTCGCCACCAGGGAAGCCCAGGAGTTCCTTTCTTAATTTTCTTTTTGAATTGTTCATTGAAGGTGTATAGAAACACAACTGATTTTTGTATTTTGATCTTGTATCCTACTACTTCACTGAATTCATTTCTTTGCTTTATGAGCTTTCCTGTGGATTCTTTGGGATTTCTCTATATAGGATCATGTCATCTGTGCCTTCTATTCATTTATTTACTGTCTAATTGTTCTCGCTGGAATTTAAGTACAGTATTGAATAGCAGTGGTGAAAACAGGCATCCTTGTCTCATTTATGATTTTTTTTTGGCGGGGGGCCATGCTGTGTGGCTTGCAGGATCTTAGTTGCCTGACCAAGGATTGAACCCAGGCCGTTGGCAGTGAAAGCACAGAGTCCTAACCATTGGGCCATCAGGGAATTCCCATATTTCTGATTTTTTTTTTTTTTTTTTTTTTGTGGTACGCGGGCCTCTCACTGCTGTGGCCTCTCCCGTTGCGGAGCACAAGCTCCAGACGCGCAGGCTCAGTGGCCATGGCTCACGGGCCCAGCCGCTCCACGGCATGTGGGATCTTCCCGGACCGGAGCACGAACCTGTGTCCCCTGCATTGGCAGGCAGACTCTTGACCACTGCGCCACCAGGAAAGCCCCCTTATTTCTGATTTCAGAGGGAAACCTTTCAGTCTTTCACCATTGAGTATGAGTAACATCATACCTGTGGGTTTTTCAAAATGCCCTTCATCATATTGAGGAAGTTCTCTCATATACCTAGTTTTCTGTTTTTGTCGTGAAGGGTGTTGGATTTTGTCAGATGACTTCTGCATTAATTGATACGCTTGTGTTTTTTCCTCTGTATATTAATGAAGTGTATTACATTGGTTAATTTTTTTTTTTAAATGTTGAACTACCTTTCATTCCTTGCAGCTTTCTTTTGATTCGTGTTTGTATGGTATATATTTTTTTCCATCCTTTTACTTTTTTTTTTTTTTTCTGATGCAGTTCCTTTATTATCAGGAAACAGTGTCATTATCAAATTTATCCTTTTACTTTTAACCTACTTATATCATTATATTTGAAGTAAGTTTCTCATAAACAGTATAGTTGGGTCATATTTCTTTGTTCTTTCTGACAGTCCTTGTCTTTTAACTGGTATATTTAGGCCATTTAATGTGAATATGGTTATTGATAGATATGTTTAGATTTAGAATTACCATTTTATTACTTGTTTTTAGTTTCCTCTTTTTTTTCTATTTCCTTTTTCTGCCTTTTTAAGGGTTATTTGAGCATTTTTAGTATTCTATTTTAATTTATTCTAATTTTTTTTAATTTATTCTAATTCTGATTGTATCTCATATAATTTTTTTGATGATTGCTCTAGAGATTACTAAGTTCATGCTTAACTCTTCAGTCTATTTAGAGTCAATATTTTACTGCTTCAATTGAAATGTAGATACTGTCATCATTTGGACCATTTTACTCTCCTCCTTTATGCTTTAGTTATCTATATTACATCTACATACATTGAAGACCCCACCAGACAATATTATATTTTTTGCTTTCATCTGCCAAACATATTTTAAAGATCAAGAGAAGAATGGTCTAATATATATTTATACCCAGATATTAATATAATTGCTGTTGCTCCTGATAGTCTAAGTTTCTTTCTGGTATTATTTTTTTTTTTTTCCTTCTAACTAAAGAACTTCCTTTAGCAGTTCTTTTAGAGCCGTCTGCTGGCTAGGAATTCTCCTTAGCTTTAATTTTTTTTTAATTTAATTTTATTTATTTTTTTGTACAGCAGATTCTTATTAGTTATCTATTTTATACATATTAGTGTTATATGTCAATCCCAATCTCCCAATTCATCCCACCACAATGAACCCCCCTGCCACTTTCCCCCCTTGGTGTCCATACGTTTGTTCTCTACATCTGTGTCTCTGATTCTGCCCTGCATACTGGTTCATCTGTACCATTTTTCTAGGTTCCACATATATGCGTTAATATACGACATTTGTTTTTCTCTTTCTGATTTACTTCACTCTGTATGACAGTCTCTAGATCCATCCACATCTCTACAAATGACCGAATTTCATTCCTTTTTATGGCTGAGTAATATTCCATTGTATATATGTACCATATCTTCTTTATCCATTTGTCTGTCGATGGGCATTTAGGTTCCTTCCATGACCTGGCTATTGTAAATAGTGCTGCAATGAACATTGGGGTGCATGTGTCTTTGAATTATGGTTTTCTCTGGGTATATGCCCAGTAGTGGGATTGCTGGATCATATGATAATTCTGCTTTTAGTTTTTTAAGGAACCTCCATACTGTTCTCCATAGTGGCTGTATCAATTTACATTCCCACCAGCAGTGCAAGAGGGTTCTCTTTTCTCCACACCCTCTGCAGCATTTGTTGTTTGTAGATTTTCTGATGGTGCCCATTCTAACTGGTGTGAGGTGATACCTCATTGTAGCTTTGATTTGTATTTCTCTAATGATTAGTGATGTTGAGCAGCTTTTCATGTGCTTCTTGGCCATCTGCATGTCTTGTTTGGAGAAATGTCTATTTAGGTCTTCTGCCCATTTTTTGATTGGGTTGTTTGTTTTTTTAATGTTGAGCTGCATGAGCTGTTTATATATTTTGGAGATTAATCCTTTGTCCATTGATTCATTTGCAAATATTTTTCCCCCTTCTGAGGGTTGTTTTTTTGTCTTGTTTGTAGTATACTTTGCTTTGCAAAAGCTTTTAAGTTTCATTAGGTCTCATTTTTTTTTTTTTGTCTCATTTGTTGTTGTTTTTATTTCCATTACTCTAGGAGGTGGATCAAAAAAGATCTTGCTGTGATATATGTCAGTGTGCTTCCTATGTTTTCCTCTAAGAGTTTTATAGTGTCCGGTCTTAACATTTAGGTTTCTAATCCATTTTGATTTTATTTTTGTGTATGGTGTTAGGGAGTGTTCTAATTTCATTCTTTTGCATGTAGCTGTCCAGTTTTCCCAGCACCACTTATTGAAGAGGCTGTCTTTTCTCTATTGTATATCCTTGCCTCCTTTGTCATAGATTAGTTGACCATAGGTGCGTGGGTCTATCTCTGGGCTTTCAATCCTGTTCCATTGATCTATATTTCTGTTTTTGTGCCAGTATCATATTGTCTTGATTACTGTAGCTTTGTAGTATAGTCTGAAGTCACGGAGACTGATACATCCAGCTCGGTTTTTTTCTCTCAAGACCACTTTGGCTATTCGGGGTCTTTTGTGTCTCTATACAAATTTTAAGATTTTATGTTCTAGCTGTGTAAAAAATCCATTGGTAATTTGATAGGGATTGCATTGAATCTGTAGATTGCTTTGGGTAGTATAGTCATTTTCACAATATTGATTCTTCCAGTCCAAGAACATTGTATATCTCTTTGTCTGTTTGTGTCATCTTTGATTTCTTTTGTCAGTGTCTTACAGTTTTCTAAGTACAGGTCTTTTACCTCCTTATGTAGGTTTTATTCCTACATATTGTATTCTTTTTGTTGCAATGGTGAATGGGATTGTTGCCTTAATTTCTCTTTCTGATATTTCATTGTTAGTATATAGGAATGTAAGAGATCTCTGTGTATTAATTTTGTATCCTGCAACTTTACCAAATTCATTGATTAGCTCTAGTAGTTTTCTGGTGGCATCTTTAGGATTCTCTATGTATAGTATCATGTGATCAGCAAACAGTGACAGTTTTACTTCTTCTTTTCCAGCTTGTATTCCTTTTATTTCTTTTAATTCTCTGATTGCCATGGCTTGGACTTCAAAAACTGTGTTGAATAATAGTGGCAAGAGTGGACATCCTTGTCTTGTTCCCGATCGTAGAGGAAATGCTTTCAGTTTTTCACCATTGAGAATGACATTTGCTGTGGGTTTGTCATATGTGGCCTTTATTATGTTGAGGTATGTTCCCTCTATGCCCACTTTCTGGAGAGTTTTTATCATAAATGGGTGTTGAATTTTGTCAAAAGCTTTTTCTGCATCTATTGAGATGATCATATGGTTTTTATTTCATGGTGTATCATACTAATTGATTTGCGTATACTGAAGAATCCTTGCATCCCTGGGATAAATCCCACTCGTGGTGTATGATCCTTTTTAAGTGTTGTTGGATTCTGTTTGCTAGTATTTAATTGAGGATTTTTGCATCTATATTCATCAGTGATATTGGTCTGTAATTTTCTTTTTTTGTAGTGTCTTTGTCTGGTTTTGGTATCAGGGTGATGATGGCCTCATAGAATGAGTTTGAAAGTTTTCCTTCCTCTGCAATTTTTTGGAAGAGTTTGAGAAGGATGGGTGTTAGCTCTTCTCTAAATGTTTGACAGAGTTCACTGTGAAGCCATCTGGTCCTGGACTTTTGTTTGTTGGAAGATTTTTAAGCACAGTTTCAATTTCATTACTTGTGATTGGTCTGTTTATATTTTCTGTTTCTTCCTGGTTCAGTCTTAGAAGGTTATACCTTTCTAAAAATTTGTCCATTCCTTCCAGGTTGTCCATTTAATTGGCATAGAGTTGCTTGTAGTAGTCTCTTAGGATGCTTTGTATTTCTGTGGTGTCTGTTGTAACTTGTCCTTTTTCATTTCTAATTTTATTGATTTGAGTCCTCTCCCTCTTATTCTTGATGAGTCTTACTAAAGGTTTATCAATTTTGTTTATCATCTCAAGGAACCAGTTTTTAGTTTTATTGATCTTTGCTATTGTTTTCTTTGTTTCTATTTCATTTATTTCTACTCTGATCTTTGTGATTTCTTTCCTTCTACTAACTTTGGGTTTTGTTTGTTCTTCTTTCTCTAGTTCCTTTAGG
The DNA here is from genome assembly GCF_964374135.1 of Grampus griseus. Taxonomy (NCBI): domain Eukaryota; kingdom Metazoa; phylum Chordata; class Mammalia; order Artiodactyla; family Delphinidae; genus Grampus; species Grampus griseus. The sequence continues at coordinate 37,569,733 of NC_139001.1, read as the reverse complement.
TGTAAGGTTAGATTGTTTGTTTGAGATGTTTCTTGTTTCTTGAGGTAGGCATGTATTGCTATAAACTTCCCTCTTAGAACTGCTTTTACTGCATCCCATAGGTTTTGGATCGTCGTGTTTTCGTTGTAATTTGTCTCTAGGTATTTTCTGATTTCCTCTTTGATTTGTTCAGTGATCTCTTGGTTATTTAGTAACGTATTGTTTAGCCTCCATGTATTGAGTTTTTTAAGTTTTTTTCCCTGTAATTGATTTCTAATCTCATAACGTTGTGGTTGGAAAAGATGCTTGATATGATTTGAATTTTCTTAAATTTACCGAGGCTTGATTTGTGACCCAAGATGTGATCTGTCCTGGAGAATGTTCTGTGTGCACTTGACAAGAAAATGTAATCTGCTGTTTTTGGATGGAATGTCCTATAAATATCAGTTAAATCTGGTTTATTGTATCACTTAAAGCTTGTGTTTCCATATTAATTTCCTGTTTGCATGATCTGTCCATTGGTGTAAGTGAGGTGTTAACGTTCCCAACTATTATTGTGTTACTGTCGATTTCCTCTTTTATAGCTGTTAGCAGTTGCATTATGTATTGAGGTGCTCCTATGTTGGGTGCATATATGTTTATAACTGTTATATCTTCTTCTGAAGTTGATCCCTTGATCATTATGTAGTGTCGTTCCTTGTCTCTTGTAACATTCTTTATTTTAAAGTCTATTTTATCTGATATGAGTATTGCTATTCCAGCTTTGTTTGATTTCTATTTGCATGGAATATCTTTTTCCATCCCTTCACTTTCAGTCTGTATGTGTCCCTAGGTCTGAAGTGAGTCTCTTGTAGACAGCATATATATGGGTCTTTTTTTTGTATCCATTCAGTGAGCCTGTGTCTTTTGGTTAGATCATTTAATCCATTCACGTTTAAGGTAATTATCGATATGTATGTTCCTGTACCATTTTCTTAATTGTTATGGGTTTGTTTTTGTAGGTCCTTTTCTTCTCTTGCATTTCCCACTTAGAGAAGTTCCTTTAGCATTTGTTGTAGAGCTGGTTTGTTGGTGCTGAATTCTCTTAACTTTTGCTTGTCTGTAAAGCTTTTCATTTCTCCATCGAATCTGAATGAGATCCTTGCTGGGTAGAGTAATCTTGGTTGTAGTTGCTTCCCTTTCATCACTTTAAATATATCACTTAAATGTATGTAAGCTTCCTAATGGCGGGTACTGGTGGTGGGTAGAGTTGGTTGTTGCTCTGGTGGGCAGAGCTCAGTAAACCTCCGTAGTTTTCTTTCCTCTGAAAATATCTTTATCTTCATTCCTGAAGGGTATTTTTGCTAGATACAGAGGTTGACATTTCTTTTCTTTCAGCACTTTATACGTGTTCTGCCATTTCCTCCTGTCATCTGTGTTTTCTGGTGAGAAAGCTGCACTCATTTGAATCCTTTTTCTATAGGTCATTTGTCTCTTTTTTCGCTGGATTCTTTACACACACACACACACACACACTCACCCCCACTGGCTTCTTTATCTTTAGTTTTTGTCAGTTTGATTACCTCTGAGCATGGATTTCTTTGGATTTTCTTGTTCGGTGTTTACTCTGCTTTTTCTTATTGTGGTAAAAAATATATTACATAAAATTTATCATTTTTGCCATTTTTAAGTGTACGATTCTGTGTCATTAAGTACATTCACATTGTTGTGCAACCATTACCACCTCCATCTCCAAAACTTTTTCATCTTCCCCAGCTGAAACTCTGTACCCATTAAACAATAATAACTCTCATAAGATTTACCATGTAGTATATTTTAATTAACTGTAAGAACTTCTTTGTTTGTAGTATATTCAACAGAACATAAGAGCAGATTGTTCCAATATTGACAAAATTCTTGAACCACCTGAAGGCCAAGATGAAGGTGTATGGAAGTATGAACATTTAAGGTAGGTCTTTATTATATATCAAAATAGTAATAGTACTCCTAGTAGTAAAAAATAACCTTTAATATTAATGATGATTATGAATCATAAATTAGTTAACTACAGACCAAAAAGCAAAGTTCTAAAGCTTTTATGTTTTTACGTTATAAAGTTTTCAACATTGTTATTTACTCATTGTTTTCTATATTTATGGATTTGGGCCTTATTATCTTTTTACGTGGTTTTCCTTAATTACATCATTTAATCACAGATGCATTATTTCCATGTACTTAACTCATTTCTACTACCTACTATTTATCTACTTTATTTCTCTCTAGAGGTCCTAGTCTAGACTTGGTAGCTGACGAGTTACCTGGTAACTACTGTGAACTTCCAGTCTTTTGTTTGGTAAATGGAGATTAATTATAATCCTGAAGTAAGAAGTTTTAGAGCTTTTCATAATATCCTTTGAATGAGAAAATTGATTTCTAATGAATCATGAGTTAACTTTAGAAGCACTTGTATTCTGAAGCTACTAGGTTATTTCTTGAAGTTATAAACTTTCCATTGTAAATCGGAGCTAGGATGAGTTGATACATTAAAAATAGAGGATGTTGTATGAGATATGTGTTGATCAGAGTTTGTTACTGTGAGTTGATTTTTAGATAATAAGGTGGAGTAGAGATATGACTTTTCCTGAATAAATTAGACCATTTCCTGTGATGAGTGCCTCAGTTTGTAGACAAGGTACTTTTTCTGTTGTTTTGTTTTGATGCTATAGGCTTGTCTAGATATTGTTAAGACACTGTCTTGTCATAACCGTTCAGCAGTTTCAGGATGCTGAGACTTCTTTGTAATCTGCCATTTTCTTGGGCAAGTCACTTGACTACTTGATCGAGTTTTTTTTTTTTTTTAATACATCTCGATGCATGATAATTGAAAGCATGAGTATGTAGATGTTATGCCATTCTTATAAATATAGAGAGCACTTTAGTATAATATATCCTCTTTCTTTTTTTAATCAGCTTTGAAAATAACTACTTCCTTACCTATGGGATTAGTAATGAAAATAAGCAAGTGTGTTTTTTTCACTGTAAGCATAATTCCTAAAAAGTGAGGGTTCGTTTTATTTATTTATTTATTTATTTATTTATTTATTGCGTTACGCGGGCCTCTTGCTGTTGTGGCCTCTCCCGTTGCGGAGCACAGGCTCCGGACGTGCAGACTCAGCAGCCATGGTTCACGGGCCTAGCCACTCCGCGGCATGTGGGATCTTCCCGTACCGGGGCACGAACCCGTGTCACCTGCATCAGCAGGTGGACTCTCAACCACTGCGCCACCAGGGAAGCCCAATTTTAATTTACAAGGTTTTTATTTCAGATCTAAGAAAGACATTTTCCTCCCTATTTAACTTAGACTATGAAATATGCATTATACAAAACTTGTAAAATATTTCTTATTCATATTCCATTTGTCCTGGTGCTATTGTTATTACCTTTGGGGTTTTTTGATATTAACCACTTTTTTGTTTTGTATAATTTATGTATTATATATGACATATATATTCTTTTGTCTCTTTATTATAGTGTATACATCTTTATAGTTGACCAAGAAGAGTTTTAAAAGCAGTTTGATTTTTTTTTTGCATGTGCTTAATGTTACTGATTTGAGGCTTAATACTTGCTGTTACTGATTAATGCAGTTGATTATATTATGATGTTAATGGGAATTGAATCATGACCTCAGTCAAATCTCCCACTACTCCCTACTGAATATTTGTAATTAGGAAAAGCTGCCCCTTCCTCTGAGCGGCTGTAATCCCATGCTAGTATGCATGGCTTAGTGACTAGAGTGTAGACTAGATTTCAGCTCTGGCTTGTCTTCTCAGCTGCATAACTATGTGTGCTAGTCCTATACTGAATTAACTTGAAGCTGTTAGGTTTGCACTATTTGCCTCCGATTGTACCTATAGCACTGCCAAGTCAGTTAGCTTAATTTTCCTGTTGGCCATAAGTAGGTTGGACTAGATGAGAAACGTGTTTATCACCACCTGTCTTTATTACCACTTAGTAGAAAACAACTCAGAAACACATAACATGCGACTTACAGATATGGGACAGTAGAGGACTATGTGGTGATTCAGAAATAGTGTTATTTGTATAATCTAAGAACAGCATTATTAGGCATCTGGAAAGGAAGTACAGTTATAGACAACTGAAAATTTGACCCTTGTTTTTTAATTTGCTTTCTTCTATTTTAATGTATATTATAAATAAATAAATAAAGATAGTTTTCCTTTCACATATGTGCAGTGTTTTGGGTTTTTTGTTTTTCTTTTGGAACTCTCTTTTATCTTCTAATTATAGGTTTTAGCATTGCATATTTGCGGAACCAAAGTGTATTCATTTGTTTGATGGGGAAACATAGCGATTAATTTGATAGATTTTTAGAGGGAACACATTCAGTACTTTGACAACATAAAGTATCTTTATGACATAAAGGATTAATTGTCTTTTCATATCAAATAGCAAGTCTGTCTAAAAATGATCTAAATGTCATGTAATTTGCTCCGTTTTTCATTTATTCAAAAATATTTCTTGAGCACTTAACTATTGTAGGAACAATCCAAGCATTATTCTAGGCTTTATAATTCTCAGTTTGACAATTTTAGAGGGAAAGTAAGTCATGAAAAAATGCCCAAGATCTATTAAGTGATGAAAAAGCAAGTTATGAAATTGTGTATGATATGATTCCAATATATTTTAATCTATCTAGAGAAAATCAGATTTGCATGTAAACAATAACTATCTTTTGGGAAGAGGTCATGGAAGTATGGAGGACTTTCCTGTTTTATATTTTGTATTTGGTCCTGTTTGGAGTTTTTAGAAGGAGCATGTTGTTTGTAATCAGAATAAAACCTGTATAATGTATAGGAATATAAAATGTCTAGTCTTCTGATTATCTGTATACAGATATGTACACACACATGAATTTTTACATAACTGGAATCTTACTGTGAATATAAGTATATATCCTTTGTATGTTTATGTAATACCAACATTTCACTACTCTCCAATTGCTAATCATTTATAATGTTTCAAAGAAATTTTTTATGTATATAGTTTCAGTGAACATCTTTATACATATGTCTGCATTGCAGTTCTGATTATTTCATTAGAATAGATTCTTAGGAGAATGACTTAGTTAAAAATATATATACTTTGTAAGGGTCTTGGTAAATATTTTCAAAGTATTTCTCAGAAAAATTGTACCAATTTCCAGTGTGTAACAGTAATCAACTCACTGAACTCTGATATTGAACATTATTGTTAGGGTTGTTAGTTTTGGGTTTTGTTTACTAATGTGTATGTCTTTGTAAGGAATGTGCCATGTAAGTTCAGGTGGTGTTGATAATGATGATGATGGAGGAAGAATGGTACTGATGGGATTCTGTTTTTACAATTAATATTCTAAAAATAATATGGAGGATAAGACTTTTCATTTATATATTTACATTTTTAGGCAATTCTGTCTTGAGCTAAATGGACTTGCTGTCAAACTTCAGGTAATGTTTTAAGTTAAAGCTATAATTGAAAGTTCTGATTTTTTTTCCTGTTTTTGTAAATTAATGTGCTTAAAAAGACTTACCCAAATTTTTAATTTATTCTAGAATTTTACATGAAATGTAGCAACTCAGATGATAAACTTTTTCATTATTATTTTACATATTAATAAATGTAACTATTTTAACAGAGTGAATGCCATCCAGATACATGCACTCAGATGACAGCAACTGAACAATGGATTTTTCTTTGTGCAGCTCATAAAACACCAAAAGAGGTGAGAATTTATGAAATAGAATGACTAATAAAATCATCATAACCTAAATCTCTTTAAGATGGTGGTAGACAAATTTTTTGAGTTTTTAGGTCACTGTTTATTTTGCCCTTAGAGTTCTTTGCTGCAAGGTCATTGGTACAGTGCTACTTTAGGGTTTCTTGTGATTAGTATCTTTTTAAAAATTTTTAATTGAAATTATCATTGACCTACACTGTGTTAGTTTCAGGTGTATGACATAGTGATTCGATATTTCTGTACATTACAAAATAATCACCGTGATAAGTTTAGTTACCATCTGTCACCATACAAAATTATTACAATAGTATTGAGAGTATTCTTCATGTTGTACATTTCATCCGTGTGACTCATTCATTTTGTAACTGGAAATTTATACCTCTTAATCTTCCTTACCTATTTCACTCCTCCTACCTTCCCTCTGGCAACCACCTTTGTTCTCTATGTCTATGACTCTGCTTCTGTTTTGTTGTTTGTTCATTTGTCTTGTTTTTTAGATTCCACGTATAAGTGAAATCATATGGTATTTGTCTTTCTCTGTCTGACTTATTTCACTTAGCTTAATAGCCTCTAGGTCCATCCATGTTGTCACAAATGGCAAAATTTCATTCTTTTTTATGCTAGTGTGTATACATACCACATATTCCTTATCTTTTCATCTAATCAGTGGACTCTTAAGTTGCTTCCATATCTTGGCTACTGTAAATAATGCTGCAGTGAACATGGGAGTGCATATATCTGTTCGAATTAGTGTTTTTGTTTTCTTTGGAAAAGTACCCAGGAGTGAATTGCTGGCTCATATGGCAGTTCCATTTTTAATGTTTTGAGGAACTGCCATCCTGTTTTCCATAGTGGTATCAATTTACATTCCCTCCAACAGTGCGTGAGGGTTCCCATTTCTCCTCATCAGTACTTATTTGTTGTCTTCTTTTTTTTAAGTCTTTTTTTTTAACTTTTTATTTTATATTGGAGTATAGCCAATTGTGTCTTTTTGATAATAGTCATTTTTTTAAAAAATTATTTATTTATTTTTGGCTGCATTGGGTCTTCGTTGCTGTGCGCGGGCTTTCTCTAGTTGCGGCAAGTGGGGGCTACTCTTTGTTGCATTGTGTGGGCTTCTCATTGTGGTGGCTTCTCTTGTTGCAGAGCACGGGCTGTAGGCACACAGGCTTCAGTAGTTGTGGCACATGGGCTCAGTAGTTGTGGCTCACAGGCTCCAGAGTGCAGGCTCAGTAGTTGTGGTGCATGGGCTTAGTTGCTCCACGGCATGCGGGATCTTCCCAGACCAGGGCTGGAACCCATGTCCCCTGCGTTGGCAGGTGGATTCTTAACCACTGCTCCACCAGGGAAGCCTGATAATAGTCTTTTTTTTTAATATTTATTTACTTATTTATTTTTTGGCTGCATCGGGTCTTAGTTGCGGCAAGTAGGATCATTCGTTGTGGCGCATGGGCTCTTTGTTGCTGTGTGTGGGCTTCTCTCTAGTTGTGGTGCACAGGCCCCAGAGTGTGTAGGCTCAGTAGTTGCGGCATGTGGGCTCTCTAGTTGTGGCACGCGGGCTCCAGAGCGCACAAGCTCTGTAGTTGTGGTGTGTGGGCTTCAGAGCACATGGGCTCTGTAGTTGTGGTGGCGGGCTTAGTTGCCCCACGGTATGTGGGATCTTAGTTCCCCAACCAGGGATTGAACCAGCATCCCCTGCATTGCAAGATGGATTCTCAACCACTGGACCACCAGGGAAGTCCCCAATAATAGTCTTTTTGGCAAGTGTGAGTTGATATCTCATTGTGGTTTGATTTGCATTTCCCTGATGATTAGTGATGTTGAGCATCTTTTCCTGTGTCTGTTGGCTATCTGTATGTCTTCTTTGGGAAAATGTCTATTCAGATCTTCTGCCCATTTTTTAATCTGGTTGTCAAAGAGTGTATTGCCTATGTTTTCTTCTAGGAGTTTTATGGTTTCCCACCTCACATTTAAGTCTTCAATACAGTTTGAGTTTAGTTTTGTATATGGTGTGAGAAAGTCATCCAGTTTGACTCTTTTGCATGTAGCTGTCCAGTTTTCCCAGCACCATTTATTGAAGAGGCTCTCTTTTCCCCATTATGTATTGCCTCTTTTGTAATAGATAATTGACCATGTAAGTGTGGGCTCTCTATTCTGTTCCATTGATCTATATGTCTATTTTTGTGCCTGTACCGTAGTGTTTTGATTACTGTAGATTTGTAATATAGATTCAAATCAGGGCACCTGATATCTCCAGCTTTCTTGTTCTTTCTTAAGATCATTTTAGCTATTTGGGGTCTTTTGTGTTTCCATACAAATTTTAACGTTATTTGTTTTAGTTCTGTGAAAAATGCCATAGGTATTTTGATAAGGATTACATTGAATATGTAGATTGCCTTTGGTAGTACAGTCATTTTAACAGTAATAATTCTTACAATCCATGAACACAGTGTATCTTTCCATTTGTTTGTGTAGTATCATTTTTCATAATTGGACAATTGAATGGGCTAGAACTTATGATTCACTGGCTATGACAGAATAACACCTGTCATATGGTGTGTAATGGATGAGATGCACTAGTTCAGATTTTTGGTTTAGTCTTAATGTCTTTTGATAGGAATAACTGTTGGTGATTACTAGTTGATTCTTAGTCTGTCAAGTAGAAATGTTACTTTTGAACTTTATAGGTCAATATTTTTTCTCTACATTGCATTAATATTTCTTACTACGTATTTGAAACCTACCATAATGATTTTCCTCTCCATAATTGGTCTTACCTTGAAAAACTTATTCATGTTATTTTCTCCTTATTTAGTTTTTGTCAAGGCGAGAGTATAGGAAGTAGCAATTTTTAGAGAACATTTTTTGTTTTAAATAATTCCTTCATGTTATCTAACACCTAGTACACATTCAGTTTTCCTTAGTTATCTCAAAAATGTCATTTACAACTGGTTTGTTTAAACTATGCATTGCATTTCCTTTGATCTGCATTCCCTTTTAATCTGTAGTAATTAGTTTTTGCTTGACATTGACTCATTGAAAATAGTTAAGTTAGGCCTGTGCTGTAGGATTATAGACCTTTAAGTGATCATTATATTGACAGACCTCTAAGGCTTAAAGACACGTAATTCTCTAGTTGGAAAATCAATATTTTATGTTCTTTTGTTTGAAAAGGCAAATTCTCCAAAATAAGAAGTATCTGATACCTAAGCTAGTAGTACTTATTTTTTAAGACTGACTTCACTCATGGTGTTACTTTTTTTGAGTTAATAAATTGAAGCAGTGTTAAGGTTGTGTATCATTCTACGTCTGGGAAAATCATAGCAGTTTCATTGATAATTCACTGAAATTGGCTACATAGTATAGTAAATGATGTGATAATTCCAATTAGGAAACTGAATCCAAAAAGCTAGTTTCATTTTGGCAAATAGTAAAGATGCATTATTCTCACTTTATTTATTTTTTAATATATTTATTTATTTAATTTATTTTTGGCTGTGTTGGGTCTTCGTTGCTGTGCGCGGGCTTTCTCTAGTTGCAGCGAGCAGGGGCTCCTCTTCATCGCGGTGCACAGGCTTCTCATTGTGGTGGCTTCTCTTGTTGTGGATCGTGGGCTCTAGGCGCGCAGGCTTCAATAGTTGTGGCACTTGGGCTTAGTTGCTCCGTGGCATGTGGGATCTTCCCAGACCTGGGCTCGAACCCATGTCTCCTGCATTGGCAGGCAGATTCTTAACCACTGTGCCACCAGGGAAGTCCCTAGAAATTTTTAAATTAAATATGTAGCTTGCATTATATTTCCATGCTGACTTAAAGGTTGTAAAAGTGTCCCACGGTACACCCAAATGACCAATATGAATGAGAAACACAGTGACTTGGGATATTTGTTTTTGACCAAGTCACCTGTAATCATATATATGGAGAAAGATACTTTTTTCAGTAAATACTACTCATGTTCCTATTTTAGGCAGTGAGTCTACTAGCTGTAAATTCCTGTGGATGTATAGTTAGAAAAATACTTTTTTTTTTGGTTTAGATAATCTTTATCTATTTGCCATGTACTATACTAAGCCATATTTAGTAGTTACTGCATTTTTAAACACCAGTTTCATTCTCAACAGTTGAAAAATATTCTAATTACTAGGTAGAACTAGAGTCATTTTTATTTCTTTCTCTAATTTTTTTTTTTCCTTCTTCGTTCCCTGGTTCATTCTCAGTCTTCCTTTCTTTTGATGCTTCTCCCTCTCTGCCTTCAGAAGAACTGAAAGAGGAGAATTACTTTATAGTTTTATTTTTCCTTTAATAGGTTTGCTGATTTGCCATGAGACAAATAGGTTTCATTGTTTCTGATAAATGAAATAGTACTAAGACAGGTTTATTAAAATATAAAGGAACTTCAGATTTTGTATTAAATTGCAAAGGAAGAAAATTTTTGAGAGAGCGGCTAGATTGGTAACAGGGTACCAGCAACATAATAAGGCATGCTTTTTAAGATGTAAGGAGGCAGTGATCTCTGGAGGTATTTGTGAAGTGAAAGAGGCTGCTGGGCCACTTGGTAAAGTATAAATCAGTGGACTAGGAATCAGTGTATCTGGGTTACGGTTTTTAAGTCCTTCTTCCTAACTGTATCATCTTGCATAAGTCATTGACCAATAGTCAAGGGTAGTCCCCGTTGCTGTGCATCATTCTTCAGGGGTTCTCCCTGTCATGCTTCAGAGTTGGGATATTTGCATGCTTGCTTACTTGAATCTCTTTCGTTACAGAGTCAGCCTCCTCTTAGACAGCATGCCTAAAAAGCAGACTTTCCTAAGTTGGACTGCTTGTTTTTTGAAGTATTCCTTACCTTTGCCTATAGACTTTTAAGATCTGGCAAGAAACCTGTGCATATTCTGCAAACTGATCAGCCTCAGTTTCCTCATAGCCAGAGGGTTAGATTAGATAATCAGGTGTTCTTCCCAGCTCTAAGCATTGTTTTCTTCTAGGTACAATATTGAGAGTGAGAAATTGGGGGACTGATTCACTTATTTTCTAGAAGCCAGGTATTATAGTTGAAGGGGATAATAAAGCCTTATTTATTGACATAACATTGAGTTTTACAGTCATTCTGATATTGTAAGGAACTTTTTCTTAGACTATGCTCAGGGTTTTCGGAATAAGATGCGTAAGTAATAAATATACCTAATTTTAGAGGTAGAGCTCTTTGTTGATGCATTTTTATATCCTTTCTTTTATAGTGTCCTGCTATAGACTATACTAGACACACACTTGATGGTGCTGCATGTCTTCTGAATAGCAATAAATATTTTCCCAGCAGGTAAACAAAACTTTTAAACATGGTGCTAAACTTTTTGGATTTAATTTTAAAGATTGCTGTTTTTAAAACTAAAACTAGTTTGCTTGTTAATACATTGTATTCTTTAAACTGTTTTTGTAACCTATTATATATTTGGCTTGTTCAGAATTATTCAAGTTTTGAAATTAAGATTGTGGTTAAACTAAAGGCATCAGGACTCAGCTCCTGAATCTCACAGGCCAGTTCAGTTCCTGCTTCTGTGCATCATTTTCCAGGGCTCTCCCTTCATGCTTTAGAGTTGGGATTTTTACACACTTGCTTACTTGAATCTCTGTGGTAGAGAGAGGCATCCTCTTAGCATGCCTAAAGAGCAGATTTTCCTAAGTTGGACTGCTTATATATTTTTTTCTATGTATTTCTAGAGTATTTTTTAATTGTATAGTTGATTTACAATGTTGTGTTAATTACTGCTGTACAGCAAAGTGACTCACTTATACATATATATACATTCTTTTTCATATTCTTTTCCATTATGGTTTATCACAGGATATTGAATATAGTTCCCTGTGCTATAGAGTAGGACCTTGTTGTTTATCCATTCCATATATATACCAGTTTGCATCTGCTAATCCCAAACTCCCAATCCATCCCTCTCCTAATCTCCTCCCCCTTGGCAACCACCAGTCTCTTCTCTGTTGGGACTGCTTATTTTTGAAGGAGTCCTTATCCTTGCCTTCAGATTTTTAAGATCTGAGAGGAAGTGTGTGCATACTGTAATATATTATTGGTGAGGTTTGTGACTGGCCTTTTATTCTATTAAGATATTTATTACCAGGTGGATAGATTTGGAGACTTTTCCCCAATATCACTAACTTCAAAGGGCTCATATAAAACAGGTAAAAAATAACAGTTTTTGCCTTGGTATCCTATGTACATTTTTTAAAAAATCAGTAATATGTAGGCAGTTTTTATTTCTCACACACACACGAAAAAGAATTGAATTCTGTAGAATAAAACAATAATTCTTTCAGTAGTTTTAATTAGCTCTAGTGGACAGAGTGTTAATGTCATAAACATATATTTTAGTAAGTTTTGTTTTGTCAGGATTTGTTTTAATTGCATTAAACTTTAACAAAGTTTCAGAACTATAATACTGAATTTCTTGGGCAGTGTGGTTAGGTAGAAAGAGCACTGCCCCAGGAGTGAAGAACAGGGGTTTTAGTCCTGCCTTTGCCACTTACTAGTGCTGTGACCTGGACTGGTCACTTACTTTCTCTGGTGTCAGTTTCTGCACTTGTGAATTGAGAAGATTGGACTATACTGTTCCTAAGATCTGTCCAGCTCTATAAATCTATGATTTCTTATCTATTTCTAGGGTTAGCATAAAGGAATCATCTGTAGCAAAACTAGGATCAGTATGCCGTAGGATTTACAGAATATTTTCACATGCTTATTTTCATCACCGGCAGATATTTGATGAATATGAAGTAAGTATATTTCACTAATTGTCCTGATACATTCTTATCAGAATGACAATAATAAATGTTGATATTATGTCTCATTTATTTGGTTTTGAGTAGTAAATTGAAATGACATATTTTTTTTCCCCTCTCTACAGAATGAAACATTTTTGTGTCATCGGTTTACTAAATTTGTGATGAAATATAATTTGATGTCCAAGGATAACCTGATTGTACCAATTTTAGAAGAAGAAGTTCAGAATTCAGTTTCTGGGGAAAGTGAAGCATGAAGGGAATCATATAGAAAAAAATGTACTGATCACATAATTAACATTAATTATGTACTGTATATATATCATTTTAGACACATCATTCACGTATCCATATTATAGCTTCTTTGTTTAGTATAGGTTTTTGTATGCTGAGTGTTGCCTTTTAAAATGGGAAATACTTTTTAAGTTATTCATGAGCTGTATATTCACTGGTGTGGCACTCATCGTTTTTAAATAAGATTAGTATTATCTGTTTATAATGCCCGTTAATAAAAGAATTTACAGTTTGGTAAAATTGCTGCTAAACAATCATTGGATCACAATCCTCATCAAATAAACACATCTATGAAAAAGATGAGTGAGCTTGAGGTTTCACACAAGCCATTTACTAAAGAGATAGTAATGTTTTCCTTTGGTTTTATACCTGAGTTTTGATATTCTAGAAAATTCTGTACCACATAGTTCAGTCTTAACTGTTAAGTTTTCCAAAGTGAGATAAAAGTGTTTTTAAATTCTGTTTATACTTTTTGATATATATATATGATTATGTGTATGTCCAAATATAAATGCAAATGAAGCATTAGTAATACTTAAATAATCTTACTATGCTACATAAAGTATATTCTAGACCAGCATACTTGGAAAGGATTTATCTTTCTGTTCAGTGGACTGTTACATACAAGATGATAACGATAAAAGCGTGTAATTGATGTTCCCACTGGAAACCTGCCCTGTCCTTCCCTTCTCTTCATTTCCCTTAACTCTCTCCCCAAAGTACATTAGCTGAGAAGCTTTTCACCAGACTGTGATTTAGTGGTGGCTTATACCTATTTATATTTGTATTAATTGCCTACAGATTATACCTCATATTAGCAGTTACACTACAGGAAAAAATGTACTGGCATAGGCTCATGCTTATCTTTGCTTTGTGAAATTGTTCTAACTACTTGGAGAACAGTCTTTAAAATAGTTTGACTCTTACTATTAGTAATATTAATCTTTTCTTCTAACCATCTAGGCAACACTTAAACAGAGTTGAAAAATATTGTAGTATTTATTTTACACCCCTTCCCCACAAAGTTTATGTTTGAATTATATGCACATGTAAGATTTTTTGCAATAATTCACAGGTTCCAAAGGTATTGCTGAATGCTCATACGTTTTTTGGACTTTGTTATAATTCAGCGTCTGAAGAAGGATTCAACTGTAGATTTTACAGTCTTACCTACTGAATGCAATTTTTTACAAAAGCACTGGAGGTCTTAATTGCTAAACTGGTTGTAACAAGGCACTAAGGGTAAAAAAAAATTGTACATGTAGTGAAGAATATATTTAAATCCATCTTTTGAACAGAATTAACAAATGAACTTCTTTTTCATTTGAGTGGGTTATTTTCAAATGAAGATTAAAATGTAGTCATCTTGATTTTTTTTTCAAATTGGAGGAAATAATTTATACCATATTATGAGACAAGTATGTACAGCAAAAATGTGGAAAACAGTACCTGAGAGTTTGTATATATATTTATGCCTTCCAATCCTGCCAGTATATTTGGCTTTGAACAATGCTATCCCAGCAGCCAGTCATTATCCCAACCCATAACTAACTTTTAAGAAGTTTTATGTTCACAGTGAAAGGAATATTGACTTTGAAATGATGCATTTATATTAATGTTACTATGAACCAGTGGGAATAGTAATTTTCACACAAACTTGCTAAATATTGGGAGACTAAACTACTAAGTTAATAAATTATATATAGTATAATGTAGCTGTTCTCTCTAGACAAAGTCTCACAATGGATTTCTGTTGCTTGACTATTTTCTTAGTGAACATTTGAACTAAGGCAGTGGCTTGGATTGGTGATCTGGCTAAATACTTTGAAACATATTTTGAGTAATATAACTCGGTGTTACTAGGGGAATAAAATATGATTTTTTTCTTACTCATTCCATCTTCCCTGTACTGTGTGTTTGGAATTGATCATAAAAAAAAAATCCCCCAAAGAAAACATCAGTTTGTAGTCTTGCTTTTGTATTCATATTGATATCTCATTCATACTCTTGCACTGTAAAGTTGACTCACTTCTTTAGGTAAGACCTAAATGAAACAGTTAGTTTTTCCTTAATAGTGATTACAGAATTTTGAAAATATACATGTATGTACTTAGGTGGTATTAAAAAAACTGATTAGCCTGGCAAACCTCTGATTTATGAAGTAAGTGTTCTAAGAAGGGGGGAATAGAAAACTCACAGTTCTGTTCAATAAGGAAGTTAGGCTCCACTTTTTGTTTGGATTACCCAGTATAGATCCAAAAGTTAAAATTTTCTTTTTATAAAATTATTTTGACTCATATAGTTGACTCATTCTTTTTGCCCTATCATATCTGGGAAAGTAGCTGATTTTTAATAATTTATGTTCCCATGGGTATTACAGTTCTTTTGTGTGTGTACATTTTCTTTTCTCTGACTTGAGGTGTTAAATTTGTATTTCTAGAAACAAGTTTCTCAGTTATATATATATATTTGTGGGTTTTTTTGTTTTTTGTTTTTGGCTGTTCCACCCAGCCTGTGAGATCTTAGTTCCCCAACCTGGGACTGAACCCGGGCCCTTGGCAGTGAAAGCGCAGAGTCCCAGCCACTGGACTGTCAGGGAGTTCCCTAAATTTTTAACGAGTTCCCTAAAATTTTAACTTAGTATCAGCATAAAATTTAAAGTCTATGATTAATTGCATTGTTAGCAAGAACTGTATTACGGTCTCAAACACATTTACTGACTGATGTCAAATTCATTGTAATAGAACTAATTAACTTTTCCCTGGGTACTCTGCCCTAGTTTTTCCTACAGGCTTCCTATAATTTTATTGCACAGTTAAATGCTACATTTTGTATACTTCATTTTTTAGCTACTTCTTGAATGTACTAAAGGTTTCTTGGTATAGTTCTTCCATGCTAGGCATGAAAGATTTTCATTTTTTGAATGCAGCTAATTGTTCACTAAGCAGAACTATGGATGTATCGGTACAACGTGTTTAGCAATTTATTTGAGGTTGTCAAAACATCCAAATTTTTTTTCTGAAAAAATATGCATTATTAGTGTAGGGTACACTATAAAACCAGGTAACTACTAAGTGAATTCACTAGCGGGTTAGATTACTCATCTAAAAGGTTTAATTAGGAGCCTCACTCCTAACATTTGGGGATGCATGGATATTTTCTCTGGGCTAAGAATCTAATTACAATACTTCATTTATTTGATTTTTTTCTGCTATTTACATTTCTTTTTATAGTACGCAACGCTTTATATCAAGTATGAGAACCTATTGTAATTAAGCAAAGAGATTACTGAGTTTTCATAATAACCCAAATTTCCAAAAGAGAAATACAACTGACATCCTGAACTTGTATCTATGAAGATAGTATGTCAAATGTTATGTCAGATAGAGTCCATGATTAATTACAGCATCACCATTCAAAAATTAGTAAAATATTTATTCATTTTTAAATGAAATCAGCATTTTATCCTGATCTGGACTTCTGCTATAAACCTTGGTAAAAGTAGTTTATAATTCCGTAAATAGTGTATTTGCCACTTTATTTTGAGTGGACCTCATGAAAGCCATCTGTATCTTATATAACAATTGTAAATCTTCACTTAAAAATTGTAGTTTGGGGCTTCCCTGGTGGTGCAGTGGTTGAGAGTCCGCCTGCCGATGCAGGGGACGCGGTTCGTGCCCCGGTCCGGGAGGATCCCACATGCCGCGGAGCGGCTGGGCCCGTGAGCCATGGCCGCTGAGCCTGCACGTCCGGAGCCTGTGCTCGGCAACGGGAGAGGCCACAACAGTGACAGGCCCGCGCACCGCAAAAAAAACAAAACAAAAAAAATTGTAGTTTGTCACAGATAATAGGATTTTCTCTGCCTTTTTTTGTAACAATGTCTAAGAAACATTCTCATTTAATATGATACTTTATGTAAAAGAATTTTCTACATCTTTATAAGCATTTGCTGATCGTAATATTTTTGGTTTTATTAGTGTCTAGAAGAAAATGTTAGTTTCTGTAAAAATAACAACAAAAATGCTTTATACCTTGTTCTAAAAGGGGGTAAATGAAGTAGGAATGATAGGATTTTGTGCTCCTAGTTCCCCTACCTCCCTCAGAGATAGATTGAGGGGAGTCCAAGGAACAAGGCAACCCCAGAGAAGAGGAAACATTGGGTATGGTCGTTATTGCACTAGCAATGAGATAGCCCCTTCATCCAATTCCAGAAATTCAAAAGAACCTTTTTTGAGGGTAAATCCTTATTTAACTCCCCTAAAAAATGTCATCATGGGGCTTCCCTGGTGGCGCAGTGGTTGAGAGTACACCTGCCGATGCAGGGGACACGGGTTTGTGCCCCAGTCCGGGAAGATCCCACATGCAGCGGAGCGGCTGGGCCCGTGAGCCATGGTCGCTGAGCCTGCGCATCCGGAGCCTGTGCTCCGCAACGGGAGAGGCCACAACAGTGAGGCCCGCGTACCACAAAAAAAAAAAAAAAAAAAAGTCATCATGTTTTAAAACCTGGTGTATATTTATAGAGAGAAATTGTTCTTGCCTTGATTTCGATTAGTATTTAAATCACTTAAAAAATATTTGGTGCTTTTATATTTTTAATATTTTACAGAGACTTCCCTGCTGGTCCAGCGGTTAAGACTGCACTCCCAATGCAGGGGGCCCGGGTTCGATCCCTGGTCAGGAAACTAGATACCACATGCTGCAATTAAGACCCAGTGCAGACAAATAAATAAATATTTTTTTAAAAAAGAAAAAACACTTTACCAAAAAAATGCAGACCTTGGATTCTGATTATTGAGAACCATATTAGTGATGATATTAGTTTTCAGTGTCTGCTCTAGTAAATTACCACAGACTTAGCGACTTCAAGCAATGCAGCTTTATTCTCTTACAGTTCTTGAGGTCAGAAGCTCAAAATAAGTTTTACTGGGCTAAAATTAAGTTCCCCTCTCTTTCTGGAGGCTCCAGGGGAAATGTGCTCCTTGCCTCTTTTAGTTGCTGGAGGCTGCTGGTATTATTTGACTTGTGGCCCCATCATTCCAGTCTCTACTTCCATAATCTTATTGCCTTCTCTTCTGTAGTGATAGCTCTCTCCACCTCTCTAATTAGGGATGCTTGTGATTGCATCATTATGCCCACCTGGATAATCCAGGCTAATTTCCCCATCTCAAGATCATTTATCAGGGGCTTCCCTGGTGGACCAATGATTAAGACTCCACACTCCCAAAGCAGGGGGGCTGGGTTCTATCCCTGGACAGGGAACTAGATTCCACATGCTGCAACTAAGACCTAGTGCAGCCAAATAAATAAATATTAAAAAAAATAATAAAATCATTAATCATATTTGCAAAGTCCCTTTTGCCATATAAAGTAGCATATTTGTCTTAGGGGGCCTTTATTCAGCCTACCACAGCAGTCTTCTTGAATTCATATTGTTAATGTCAAAAAGTTCTGCATGCTATGGACTTAACTTTTACTCTGATGGTGGTTCTTTTTATTTCCTGCATGTTATCTATTTCTTTATGCCTCCCAGTCACACATGCTTGATTTAAGTCTCTGATTGAAAAAGTTGAACTTGGAATCATTTTTTGTAGCTTACCGTTAACTACATCCTTGTATTGATCCATTGATAGCTAAATTTTTGGCATGATCTTTTAGTTGACTCATAGAACTGATCATTCTGTGGTTCAGAAACCTTGCTTACCAGTTTGTGAAAGGCAGAGTAGGAGAGATGGAAGATGAAACATTTTAAGGAGTATGATTTTGGATGCAAATTAGAAAATAAACTTTAGGTAACAGCTTTCTAGAAGAGCTGTTAGAGCACTGCTTTCTAGAAGCTAGACATGAGACTACTGGAGAAGAAGGAAAATGTGATGTTTGTGACCTTAACAGGAGAGGAATAAGCTTTAAAAAAGTACATCTTTAACTATACATTTTCAATTTCTTCCTAACTAAATTTGGAATATCTTACAATTTTTAGTTCTTCAATTCTACATTTTAGTGTTAACTTTGTGAAAACTGTCTCTAAAAAGTTAAAAACATTTCACTGGATAACATATAAATTGTGTTTTATAATAATGGCTTATATTAATGTCATATGTAGTTAGAGAAGCTGTTAAGTCTTGGCAACAACATCTGTGAAAACATCCGTTTTGCTTATTCACATTAATAAGTTTTTTTCTAAGCTATATTCACAACCTGTCTATTTAGTAATTAATGAAGGTTTTTGTTTAGTGCTGTATTTATGTGTAGTTATTTTGATTATCTGAACATAGTTAAATGTATTAATACAAAAGGATTTAAAATAACTTCGTGATGATTTGTGGACATTAGGAGGAGAGGGGTTTTTCAAACATTGCTTGGGGCAGGGGAAATGTTATGGTGCATGGCAAAATGAGCTTAGTTGTTGGTGAGAGGATTATGGCTGGAATGAGTGGGGTTTGCTATTTCTGAATAAGATGCCAACTTTTAGGGCAAGGGTAGAGACTAAGTCCTTGTTATTTTAATTAAATACCAGTTCCCAGATATAGAGCAATCACTATGGGAAGAATCCATCAGTACAGAGTAGAAAGCTCAGATTTAGCAGGATAATACCAATTAAAATGTGACCATATTGATTGGTGTCACATTTCTGGGGTGTTAGGAGAGGCCACAGTCTGTGAAGTGAGGTCTTAAGTGTCAGAAGGAGAGGCCTCTCAAATGTGTCTTTCTGGCTCTCAAAGCCCTCCAAACCCAAGATATCATTTCCTCTGTACTCTTCAGACTCCACTCATGTGTGAGATTCAAGGGTTCATATACTCACTGAGAATTAAAAATCATTACTCGTGTAGAATCAGAATGGAGTGCGAAAAGGGGCCAAGATGTGACCTAGAAAGGCAGTGATGATGGTGAAAGGGAGGCCAGGTGGAGAGCGACAGATAGGATAGATTTCTCCTGATGCAGATGTTCTCTCGACCTACAGAAGAAGAATTTTTCATCTTTGAGTTCCCTATTTCCTACTCTCTCCCAATGCCTGTGACACCCTAGATCTATTGATAAGAGCCCATCTGTACCCCCAATCTCACTCAGGTCCTGGCACACCATGTGCTGCTCTGCAAGGTTTGAGGTTTGAGATGCTTTGCTCCGAGCTTCCCAAGACCTTAAAACCAGACAATTTTCAGACCTTTGTGGGCAGTAGCGTCCACCCCCACATAAGACCAAATATATTAAAATGTATCCCCATTTCACATTAAATATTATTTGTATATTAAAAAATATAAATTTGAACAGCTTTTTGTAATTGATTTTAAGAATTTGTCTCGCCATTGGTCACTTAGTTTACAATTGGCTGTGTTTCTCATCCATCATCACATATGCCTTGGAAGTGAGAAAAGTTAATCTACAAGTTACGTTCAAAGTTAACATTTTTATGAATATGAAAGGAAATAACGTTTTTATATATATTACGTTTATTACAGCTATTTAAATATTTCAGTTTGGCAGTTTTCATATTTTGGAGCCAGTGTATTTTTTATTTTATTTTTTTGTTTGTTTGTCTGTTTGTTTTTTGCGGTACGCGGGCCTCTCACTGTTGTGGCCGCTCCTGTTGCGGAGCACAGGTTCCGGACGCGCAGGCTCAGCGGCCATGGCTCACGGGCCCAGCCGCTCCGCGGCATGTGGGATCTTCCTGGACCGGGGCACAAACCCGTGTCCCCTGCATTGGCAGGCGGACTCTCAACCACTGCGCCACCAAGGAAGCCCCAATGTATTTTTTAACACGTCTCAAATATTTTGGAGCACCCCTGAGAAGTTCATAGGTCCTCAAGTTTAAAATGATCTGCTTATGGGACTTCCCTGGTGGTCCAGTGGGTAGGACTGCACTCCCGATGTGGGGGACCCGGTTCGATCCCTGGTCAGGGAACTAGGTCCTACATGCATGCCGCAACTAAGAAGTCCACATGCCGCAGTGAAGATTCCGCGTGCCAAAACTAAGACCCGGAGCAGCCTAGATAAATAAGTATTTTTTAAAAATTCACTAAAATGATCTGTTTATAATTTTATAACACAAACACAATCTATTACTAGAATATTATTATTTATCAAATATCATTTGCTCAGGGAAGCCTTCCCTGACCTTGAATATATTAGGTTCATCTGTTATATGCCCTCCTAGCAAACTTTGCTTCCTATGAGTATTTACATCAACTATAATTACATAATTATTTCTATTACTGTTCATGCACTATCTTTCTCCTCCGTTAGCCTATTGATTCCATAAGTGCAAGACTGACCAAGAGTTAAGAAATATTTGTTAAAGGAACGAATGGGTGAGAGAGTGAACCTGCATCTTCTCACAGGGAATCTGTTTCAGGAGGAGGGTTTCATCACTGACAAGAGACTGAACGGTGAAAACTAAAAAGCATTCTTAAAATATATCCTCCCTCCTCTGCCTTTTGTTTGGGATATCTGCCTTTAACATGATCTGTACCTGTAGAGGTAGCAGCATGGTCTTCCGCAGACATAATGGCTGCTTAGCGTCCGGTCTTGGGTCTCTGGCTCTTCTGGAGACCCTGTGAACTACCTAATATACTTGGCAAGGTAGTGGTGAATCTTTTGATTTACCACATAGAAATATATTTAAATCTTTAGCTGTTATATTCATATTTAAAAGATGTCCTGTATTTGTTCTGCAGTTTCCCCAAACATAGGATTGTTCACCTCACTAAAAAGAACTTTGCAAACTTAAAACTGGACCTTTTGAAAAAAAATAATGTTTTCAGTTTCTTGAGCACCTAACCAGGTGTCAGGAACTGTGGTACATTTCCCACATAATTGCACTAAATCCTCATACGATTAAATTTGTTTGTTTCTATCCCCACTTTACACATAAGTAAACTGAGCTTCAAAGTAGCTGTTCAGTGTCCACAGGAACAAGTAGCAGGGCCAGGGTCTGCACTCAGTCCTGGCTCCAAAGCTCAGCCTTCTCTGTTTTGATCTGCTATTTCATATGTTTCTGAATATTGCCTGCTACCTATGCTTGGGAGACTTCTTTAATTCTTATGTTGAGTAGGATTGTGTTAGGCAGCATGTGTTGGCATGGAGTGGCTTAACCAAATAAGGTTTTGCTTTTCTTTGTAGCAAGGCCAGAGGTCAGCAGTCCTGGGCTTGTGCAGTGGCTCCAGGGTCCTTCACTGGTGTCCCAGGCTCTTCCTGACTTTCCATCCCACCATCCTTGGGGCATGGCCACCTTCCTCACGGCTATTTCTTGGTTATAAGAAGGCTGCTCTCCTCCGGGCTGCACACACTGGCCCACACTGGGTATTAGCAATCTTTTGAAAACTGCTAACCCAATTTAAAACAAAAAAAGGCATTTTCTTTTTTTGTTGTTTTGCAATTTTTTATTAGTGAGTTTAAACCAGGGCATGTTTATTGGTTGTTTATGTTTCTTTTTAAAATAAACTACTTGGGAATTCCCTGGCGGTCCATTGGTTAGGACTCTGCGCTCTCACTGCTGAGGGCCTGGGTTCAATCCCTGGTTGGGGAACTAAGATCCTGTAAGCCGTGCGGGGTGGCCAAAAAAAAAAAAAAGAAGACTTTTAAATAAACTACTTATTTGTGTCATTTGCAGTTTTTTCTACTAGGTTGTACATCTGTTTTTTATTAACATCCTTTGTATACTTAGAATATTAGCCCTTTGTTATTTGATCATTTCTTGATTACAATTTTTTGTTTACTTTTTGATGATGTTAATGGAGTGTTTTTCTGTGTGCAGGTTTTAAATGTGCAGTCTTAGTATTTACACAGTCTTTTCCTTTATGGCTTCTGGGTTTTGAATTATGCTCTAAATATTTGCTCATATATTATTACAGTATTTTTATAGTTTTGTTTTTTATATTTAATTTTTAATTCATCTGTAAGATATTTTGGAATAAGGTATGAATCCCATTCATTTTAACTCAAGTCTGTGGCAGTAGCTCTTTACATGAAGAGGTGGGAAAAAAGGGAGAAACATACATAAAATGTCAGTCTGCAGCTATACCATAAAGCTGGAAGTTTTAAAAAATGGAATCTTAACTAATACTTTTGGAGGGGGTTAGACAAGGAGAAAAATCTTGAGTCACATGGTTTCCCAAAAGAACAAATTCAGAAGAATGACATGTGGCTAAGGAACTAGTGTTTACAGGAAAAAATATTGAAATGTTAAAACCCACTTTTTGTGTGTGCTGTATAAACATTCAACTATGCCTATAGTCTGAGAAAGAATAAAGGAAATGTAAGTAAAATATCCAAATTTGGTGTGTCTCAGTTTTCTATTAATTTACTGAAATTAGAAGACATGCTATATTCTCTTGTGTTAAATAAAAAGTCATTTTACTAACCACATCTACTACAATGATGTGAGTGGTTCTACTTTTGAAACTTTAACATGTTGAAAACGACTGTCCCTGAGGATTAGTATCCCCATTAAGACACAAAGGAGTTGAAATGTGTGTATTTAACAGGTTTTCTGCATAACCAACCAAAGAAATTCTTACATTAGAAAGCCTGGACTTCAGATTTCCCAGGTGTCCGTGTGGGTGGTTCTTGGCTAGCCCGCCCAGAGTCAGGTCTCCTGGCAGCTCAGGCACAGCAGTGATTAACTGGGAGGAGAGAGTGAACACTTGATTGAAACATGGAGGGTCAATTCAAACTTTTTTCCATGTAGGCAAATCTTCTAATTCCCCCAGCTGTTTTATTTAGTGATTACATTTTTGATGAGAAGATAAGAATAACTTGATTTCCATTTCTTATTGGTTTGCTTCACTGGCCTTTTATGCCTTAGTGTACACTTTGGAACTTCATTTTCAGCAATTGAGATACTGTTTTGCAGGGAAATGACTCAACAGGTAAAGGAAGTTAAAGAAAAAAAATGTTACCATTTTACCAGAACTGATTTTCCTTTGAAGCTGCTGTCTAGGTATACAACGACGACGGATGGGGGTGAAGTCCAGACTTCTTACATGACCTCCACTAACTCTGTGCGGTGAGGGTGGGGAGCCTCTGACTGGCCCGCGGGGATGAAATCCCCAGTTCCCTACTGTCTTTCTCTGACACCACCCTGGCCGCGGTGTTGGGCCCCTTTGGTATAGCCTTGTGAGGGTGGAAATCTAGGCTTTCCACTCGGTCTGTGCTGGTGTAGGTCCAGGTGAGGTCACAGGTTTTTCTGTGGTGGTGTTTGGCTGGAGTAGAACAGTTATTGTCTAAATATGTGCCATCTTTCTAGGCTTTTCTTAGGGCTTTCTTGGTCTGCAACATTGGCATTTCCTGATTGCTGGTTTCTTCAGCTTCCAAGTCTGAGATACATGAGGCAAAAATAAAACGAAGAAACTCACCACTGGTCATCTTATGTTTATGTATAATCATTTGTCAGAACTGGCTCTATAAACTTTGGGCTATTGCACAAGTAAAACTCACTCTCAAGGTATGATAAATTGCTATAATTAATATTATTTAAATGGTTCTGATGGCTTGCATTTAGTTGGTTTTCCTACATACCCACCAGTGTATTTTGAATTAAAATGCTTAGTTATAGACTCTCCCCATTGCTAGCACCACTCCATTTCAGTGCTCACTTGAAATTTAGTCTTTCCATACAGGCGGCTGCTGGGGCCCTGAGGAGTCGAGAGAAGGAAATCCTTTTTAGTCTTAATGCTGAAAGAGCCACAGTCCTTCTAGCCTAGAGGGAATGGTAGCGAGGAGTTAAGGTAGTGAGGAAAGGCTGGGAAAAGAGACAGTTCCTTAGCTGTTCCAGAATGAAAGAAATGAAAATGCAACTGGTATATTTATAGTCAAATATACAAACACCTGCTCCTGATAAAACAAATGATTTGAAGATGATAGTTGTGATTCGGACTTACCACAGCCCTGCCTCCTGCTTCTATAGGTGTCTGAAGGCTCCTGGAAGCCCTCAAGTCTCTTAAAAAGAGTGATGTTTCTGTTGTCTTTAAGTGACATTGATAGAGCTGCTCCCCAGCTCAGTGGCAATTTCTCTGGTAATTAGGTGCTAAATGCTGTCCATGGAGATAACAGGTGACATTCAACCCAAATGGGATGGAACTAACAGGTGGTTATGGAAACCTAAGACAAGTGCCATAGATGCTGTACCAAGGGGAATGGCAGAACCTCACACCCACATCTATGATTTGCATATCTTTTCATCATCATAATTTATAGGTATTAAAAATTCACATGCCAGAGCCCCTAAGGAATTACACAGCGTTATGAAAAGAACTGAATGTACAACTGGTAGATAATGATAAGGTTACTCACATTTAACTTCTTAGGCATATAGAGTCCAAGTTTTGTTACTTTTTGTTTTTTAAAAGAGACTCAGTTACTTATATATAATTAAAATGCTCTAGAACCATTTGGTCATTATTTATTCACTATCATACAAATTTGCCACATAACTTAAGGGTAACTGTTGGAGTAACTGTTTATAAAATAGGTTTTAAGGGTATGACCACTAAGTTTATCCTAATAAAAAGACTTTTTTAATAAGAAGAAATAACAGATTAGAAACAAATTGTGAAAAGAAAGTATTCTTATACAAATTTTTAAAAAATTAAAAGAGATTTCTGAGTTTTCCTTTAGTCGATATAAATTTCTTTCTCTGTTTTTTTTTTTGGGGGGGGGAGGGTACGCGGGCCTCTCACTGCTGTGGCCTCTCCCATTGCGGAGCACAGTCTCCGGATGCGCAGGCCCAGCGGCTCACGGGCCCAGCCGCTCTGCGGCATGTGGGATCCTCCCAGACCGGGGCACGAACCCACGTCCCCTGAATCGGCAGGCGGACTCTCAACCACTGCGCCACCAGGGAAGCCCCTTCTTTCTCTGTTTTTAATACTTCAAATCCCTTCTTTACACTAACAGAATATACCAGAATCTCTGCCTGTTGTAGACCCTGGCGTTAGGAAAAACTGTGTGATCGTTCTGAGTTCATTACCTGTGTTTCATAACTCATGGCATTTTGTGGGCTCCAGAAGTAGTATTTATTTCTACCAAAAATTCACCAACTCATGAATATGGAACTCAGGTTCATCTAAAAGTCAAAACCAAAAGCACTTCTGCAAATACTGTTGATAGCTATTTCCATAGAATAATACTGAGCAGAATATTCTTCAGTTCCTTTATACCTATAAAGGTAATGCTTCTGCGTGGTAGAAGTAGAATAATTCCATGTCAATCTTACCAACAATTCATGGAGATCAACATAGTTTAGTTACACCATACATTTTTTTTTGAAGTATGGTTGATTTACATGTCAACCATATGGTTGATTTACATTTACATAACAGATTTACATAAAAACTTTATTTATTTTTTTGGCCACACTGTGCGGCATGCAGGTTCTTAGTTCTCCAGCCGGGGATTGAACCTGTGCCCCCTGCATTGGGAGTGCAGAGTCTTAACCACTGGACCACCAGGGAAGTCCCTAGTTACACTATATATTTGATAACATGTAATACATATCTGTCATATGTGTAAAACATTATGAGCATTTGTGTTCAATAAAACAATAGCCCAATTACAAATGACATTTTATTATTCAAATGACTTTATAATGTCAACACCAATGCTAATAAAAATATTTAATAGGCTGAACTCATCAATGGCACAGTTGTAATTCATTTGAAGTAAACCACATTTCAAAGTAAGCCTTTCGTAGATAAATGAAAATCCTCTATTTTGTAAAATTTTAATCTTTACCTGTTAAAGGCTGGGCAAGGCAAAGGCATCCCTACTAGCAGAGCAAGAAAAGCAGAGATGGAACAGATAAGTCACTGTACACGTTGCATGTGCTATGAGCACCTTTTTACTCCTGCAGGACTGAAAATTCTGGGTTTCCACATTCTTCATGCTTTAGCAATCAAAATAAAAGCGTAATTCATATCTAGGCTGATAAAAAACTTGTTTCCATTTAAAGTTGATGTTTCCCTTTTCAGACTATTTACAATTTAAAAGAAAGAAAATTAATTCTGTCTATTACGGTTTTTAAATATTGAGATTGTGGGTTCTTCTCATATTGAATTTTAAGGGATGGTGCTTTGCTGTGTTTCTAGGCTATCAGACACAAGAAAGTTTAAGCTCAATGAATTAGTACGAGGTTGGTAACATGGTGACCCTTTAAAACCAAAGACATACAAAAAGGATTTTTTTTCAAAGAATATTTTAACAAATAAGGGTTTGCTTTGTACATACCTGCCATAGTTAAAGACAAAATTTAGATTAATTGTTATATTCAGAAAATAGGTACTTTATTAATTCGCCCTGTGTGTGTGTGTGTGTGTGTGTGTGTGTGTGTGTGTGTGTGTGTGTGTGTGAGAGAGAGAGAGAGAGAGAGAGAGAGAGAGGAAGAATTTTCAGCTTAAGTAAGGCTCTAACCTGAGAATTTTCTAATTAAGTGAAAATACTGGTTGAGATATTTAGTTGTCTTACCAGGAATTGTAAGAAAAGTATACCTTACACATTCATGAGACACTGAAGTATATTGGTTAATAACCTCATAAGACATCTGCTTAAACAGATGTTTTAGTTGAGAAAACTGTAAACATGATTCTAAATTTACAAATATGTTGGTTATTCTTCCTTGCCTGGAAGGTTGAGCCAAAGTTTATGTAGATTAGAGGAAAGCCTGAGTCTGGAAAAATTCGAAGTATTCCATAAATGCAGATAAAGCAATACAATAAAGTAACTTGGCAATTATTTTAATAATTATTTACAAGGCCTCTGTTCCTTCTTTGCTCACATACAAGTGACCTGAGTTACTCCATCTTCCTGGTCAAACTGTCCATCATCTATTTCCCGCAGGACACTGTCACTGTTGCTGAACCCGGAGAAGCTGCTGTGCTGGGCCGGCCTCTTCTCCTTCATCCAGCATTCTCGAGAAGGAGCGAGGAGGCGCGCCTCGGGCGGGCTCCAGCCCTCTGCAGGGTGTGACAGGGCCGTGTCCAATCCGACGCTCCTACTAGTGACTTTGCTCCTGTCTTCACCTTTCACGTGTCGGCCGCCTTTCCTCTGAAACACAAGAGATTGGCAACCAGGAGTTAAAAGAATGGGCGCCGCCTTGTCCCGCTGGTCTAGTTCCCTGCCCGCTTCTCTTCAAGGGCCAGCTCGGGCCGCCCTTCACGTTCCCTCCTCCCCGCCCTCCACGTTCCCTCCTCCCCGCCCTCCAAGCGAAGGTGCGCTCCCCTCTCTGTTCACACCACTTGGTGGCTTCCTGGCCCATCGTTCTCCTCATCGGCGGGCGGGCTGTGTGCCCCTGTCTGGGTCCTCAATGACACCTCTGAGGAGAGGGACCTGCTGAGATCTTACTTGGGGGAGCAAAGCAGGTAGAGAGAGATGCTAAAACCTCCATTTTCCTTCTAGGTGTTTGTCGGGATCTGAGCAGCAGAAAAAGTGCCCCAGAGGCTACCTCTCCCCCATTTCTATAGGAATAGACTGCACAGGTGATTCAGACTGAGATCATATTGGAATAAGGGGCACCTTTCTAGGTGGAGCAGACGCCTCTCCTTGTCCTGCTACAAGCCGCTTCTGCCTGACACAATGGGATTGCTCAGCAGCGGGACCAGCTCCTTCTGCAGACTGTCAGAGAAGCTGCGGCTATTTTCACTATGAAATATTGCTGAGGCCTGACCTCATCCTTGCTGCGGTTCGCAGTAGAAAGACGTGGTCTCTGCCAAGGTAACTTAAGTCAAACTAAGATATCTAAGTCAACAGACGGAGAGCTCAGGGAGAGAACTGTGGGTCCTCAGACTCCTGATGAGCCTACAGGGGCTTCTTTAATACCGATAACATCCTTTTGGCTCTCGGAGCAGCGCCATGGCGGTCGGAAAGAACAAGCACCTTACGAAAGGCGGTAAAAAGGGAGCCAAGAAGGAAGTGGTTGACCCATTTTCTAAGAAAGATTGGTATGATGTGAAAGCACCAGCTATGTTCAATATAAGAAATATTGGGAAAACACTAGTCACGAGAACTCAAGGAACCAAAATCGCATCTGATGGCCTCAAGGGTCGTGTGTTTGAAGTGAGCCTTGCTGATCTGCAGAATGATGAAGTTGCATTTAGAAAATTCAAGCTTATTACTGAGGATGTTCAGGGCAAAAACTGCCTGACTAATTTCCATGGCGTGGATCTTACCCGTGACAAAATGTGCTTCATGGTCAAAAAATGGCAGACCATGATTGAAGCTCACGTTGATGTCAAGACTACCGATGGTTATTTGCTTCATCTCTTCTGTGTGGGTTTTACTAAAAAACGCAACACTCAGATTCGGAAGACCTCTTATGCCCAGCACCAGCAGGTCCGCCAGATCCGCAAGAAGATGATGGAAATCATGACCCGAGAGGTGCAGACAAATGACTTGAAAGAGGTGGTCAATAAACTGATTCCAGACAGCATTGGAAAAGACATAGAAAAGGCCTGCCAATCTATTTATCCACTCCATGATGTCTTTGTTAGAAAAGCAAAAATGCTGAAGAAGCCCAGGTTTGAATTGGGAAAACTCATGGAGCTACATGGTGAAGGTAGTAGTTCTGGAAAAGCTACTGGGGACGAGACAGGTGCTAAAGTTGAACGAGTTGATGGACATGAGCCACCAGTCCAGGAATCTGTTTAAAAATCAGACTTTTAATGGTGACAAATAAAGACCTCATTTGTGCTAAAAAAAAAATACTGATAACATGACAGATATTAGATCATGATCATATACTCAGGCACAAAAGCTGAGTAAGGATAAATAAGATAAAGATAAAATTTAAAAAACATTAAAAAAGCCCAGTAATTTCCCAGATTACAAAGAGTTTATTTGCTTAAAGCTCATTTATATGTTAGTTGGGAACTATGATTACATTTTCTCAAATGTGAGAACTAAATTTACTCAAAAAAAACTCAGAAAAATATATAGAAGTCAGATGCCTAGGCTAGTCTTACGAAAGTTTGTTAATCCATAGGTTTCTTGAACTATAGTGTATAAAATAGAAATGCATGGACTTCCCTGGCGGTCCAGTGGTTAAGACTCCATGCTTCCACTGCAGTGGGCGCGGCTCTGATCTCTGGTCGGGGAGCTAAGATCCCGCATGCCGTGCGATGGGGCAAAAAATTAAAAAAAAATAAAAGTAAAAGGATTTCATACTGGCTTTCATGGCAAATATACCATGCAAACAGCGGTATTAAACTGAATTTTGTGGGCTACTGTGGAATGTAACCACGGTTGATGGCACTGTTTGTATAGGAAGATGCAGGCCTCAGTGTGTTGCATTGAAAGGAGTGTGTTGGCAGCTCATCTTTTTCTTGGCTGAGTTACTGGAGTCCTTGGACAAGTTGAAAGGAACAAGTCTGCAGTGGGTCCTGCCTCAATAAAGGCCCACTCTTACAGCCCAAGTCAGACATAGCTTGATGGTAGGGACATTTTCATTTGCATTCATCAAGTGCAAGTCTCAGATCTCAAATCTTTTCCCTTTTTATTCCCATTCACCAAATGTACTGAATTTAATACAAGCAGTGGAACCTGACAGACTTACTCTCAGGGTAGAGGATTTGAGAATGTCTCGTTCTCCCTGGCATTGGGACGCTGGTCAGTGAGGATATAGCCTTTTGGCTGCAGGCGGGGCTGACCGGTACTGCTCCTTTCTCAAGCCTAGCTACTGGCTCCTTTCCCACAGGCACAAAGGATGCATTCACTCCTGAATGACCTCTCCTGTTGACTGAATGAAATGGGAAGGAGGGGGAGCCTGGGAGCACTTGGCAGCCTGGATCTTTCCTTTTTCACCAGCCCCAGGGCCAAAGGTGAATTTTGCAATAAATTCCTTCTTGTACATCAGCCAATAGAGGCCAGCTCTCACATACTCAATGAGAATTTTCTTAATAAAAATTGGGTATTAAATAAGATAGTGACAGTAATTCACTTTTAAATAAGTATTAATAAGTAAACAGCCACCAAAATTTAAATATTAGAAGATGACAAAATACCTAACTCTATAAAAGATTTCAGAACAAACTCTTTTTTTTTTTACCAAGTGACTTTTAATAAATACATGTTCAGCAGTGATGTCACCTCCCTCACCCTACATGAAATAATAGCTTTTCCAACAAACCAAATTGCAATGTTCTTATAACTTAGAGTGTAGGAGACTGAAACATGACCAAGTCCTTGGAGATCATCTACTTTAATCCCTCATTGTACAGAGGTAAGACCCAGAAGGAAGATGGTATTTGTCCAAGGTCAGGGAGTAGCTGGCTTTGAACTGGAGCCGGAGTGTCTTACCTTATTTTTTTCACATTATCTGCTCTGCAAAAATATGAGTAGATTTGTGGTCAAAGATTTGTATGTTTCTCAAATAAAAGTTTCCAATTACAAAAATAGTACACGCTCAGTGTAGAAAACCAGGCAAAAATAAAGAAAAAAGCAAAACCCACCCACAAACCCATCTCACAGAGATACCACTGTTTAAATTTGGCATGTTTTACTATGTATTTGCATATGCACACATGGATGTGTACAGCTAGCTCACTTTTGCACTTAACACTCACTATATTTTGAGTATTTCACTATGTCAATAAAGAGATTTTTCATGCAACATTGCCAGACTTATTCATATAGGGTCTCACTTTCTTCTGATATTTTCACTGTAGAATGAGAGCAGATTCTACCAAGAGTTGCATGCAGATCTAATGCTACCCTTTGATAAAATCAATCAACTTCTTAGAATCATCCTCATTTACTAAAAATGAATGACCCATTTCAAATACACGAGACTCAGTGACAAACCAGTCTCAGGTAGGCTCTCCTACCAATGTATCTTTCATTTTCCACTGTTGACATCTTAAAAACAAAAGTAAAAGAACAAAGTCAGAATTATACCAGCAATCGTA
This sequence comes from Grampus griseus, assembly GCF_964374135.1. Taxonomy (NCBI): domain Eukaryota; kingdom Metazoa; phylum Chordata; class Mammalia; order Artiodactyla; family Delphinidae; genus Grampus; species Grampus griseus. The sequence goes on along the minus strand of NC_139001.1, from coordinate 37,538,014 downwards.
AAACTTTGCATTGTCTTGGACAGTGTTATGATGGATAGAGTGGAAGAGTAGCTAAAAAATATGGTTTATAAAGTAATAAAAACATGGAGTGGACATTCAAGATTTCTCTTCCTTGTGTGTCTCAGGGTTGAAAGAGGAATAGGAAGCCACTGTAAGACTAAGTGTGACTCCAGTACCAGTTAGAAGAGTCCGAGCTTTTGAATCATGCAGAGAAACCCCAACCCTTCTTGCTCACAGAATATGTTCCTGAGTCATCCAAGCTTGGGGCTGTCAAAATCATTCAAACCTGGGAAGGGAAAAAGGTGTCGTGGACAACCATCTTTCCAGCTAGCTTTCCTATCCACCTTCCTCTCTACTGCAGTGTGGGCATGTGACCCAATCAGATCCAATCAGAGTCCTTCCCTGGGATTGCTATATTGACTCTAGGATAAAGAAGTTCTTTCTAAAAATTGAAGTATAATTGATTTACAATATTATATTAGTTTCAGGTGTACAACAGTGATTCAATATTTTTATAGATTATACTCTATTTAAAGTCATTATAAAATATTGGCTATATTCCCTGTGCTGTACAATATATCCTTGTAGCTTATTTATTTTATACATACATACATACATATTTTATATATACATTTTATACATAGTAGTTTGTACGTCTTAACCCCCTACCCCATCCTGCCCCTCCCCCTCCTTTCCTCTCCCCTCTGGTAACCACTGGTTTGTTCTTTATATCTGTGAGTGTGCTTCTTTTTGTTATATTCATTTGTTTGTTTTATTTTTTAGATTCCACATATAAGTGATAACATACAGTATTTGTCTTTCTCTGTCTGAGTTATTTCAAGAAGTTCTTTCTTTTTGATGAGGTGGCCATACTCACCTCATAAGAAGCCCTCTGCACATACATACGTAGAAGCTGAAACAAACAGAACATCCTGGGACTGTTGAATCTCTGGAATCAGTCCCTGAGGCACTGTTTTTGGTAGCTCTCTTTTTGATATTATGAGCTATGCCAGAATCCTTCCCACCTAGAAGCCAATAAATTCCCTTATGGACAGAGGCTAATCTGAGCAGGGTTTCTGTCCCTTACACCCCAAGGGACACCAATAAGTCATGTGGAAACAAGTGTGGGTGGCCCAGAAGAGGGCTGCTCTCCAGCCTGAACACTGCCCTGTGGCTGCGGTTGAGCCCTCGTCCCTTCTGCCCACACCAGTAAGAAGCCCATTTGCTTTGAGTGAAAAGCATTCCCTAGATGAAGGACTTCATTAATGATAAAAGCAAAATGCTTTCATTTTTATCTATACATGATGTTCTTTGAGGTACCTGACATCTTCTATTTATACTGCCACCAAATTAGATTTCACATAGACTTCAACTGAGGATACTAACAGCTAGTGAATGAAATATGACCCTATGACTTTCCAATAATTTCAAATGACTGGAAAAGTAAGAACAAAGTTTGATTAAATAATTATCTTACCATGCAGTAAGGAAAGAAGTTAATGTATATGTTAAACATTTCTTAGTATTCATGTGATTTTATTTTTTTATTATTATTATTTTAATTTATGAATTTATTTATCTTTGGCTGCGTTGGGTCTTTGTTGCTGCACACAGGCCTTCTCTAACTGTGTCTTGGGGGAGCTACTCTTTGTTGCGGTGAGCGGGCCCCTCACTGCAGTGACTTCTCCTGTTTCAGAGCACAGGTTCTAGGCACACAAGCTTCAGTAGCTGTGGCACATGGGCTCAGTAGTTGTCGCTCGCCGGCTCTAGAGCACAGGCTCAGCAGTTGTGGCGTACGGGCTTAGTTGCTCTGCGGCATGTGGGATCTTCTCGGACCAGGGCTCGAACCCAGGTCCCCTGCATTGGCAGGCAGCCTCTTAACCACTGTGCCACCAGGGAAGTCCCCATGTGATTTTATTTATAGTTACCGTCAAAAGATCTAATTCAGAACATTTCTGTGACTGCAGCTCCTTCACTTCTGGGTTTGTATTAGAGAAATGATTCAATAGATGTGCCCAAGAAGTCTTTACCACTTGAAATCATTCGTTTTGAGATACATTTTAAAGATAAGAAAATAATTTGAATGCAAAACTTCTCTAAAGGAGAAAAACAAATGTAAATTGGAACCATTTAAATTTAACTCCTGTCTCCCAGGGTCTATTCTCTCTATCTTTCTTTTAATAACAGAACTCTGCACCCACCTCACCACCAATGCCTTGCAATTTTTAGCTGGGCATGTAGTATTTCACTATGGTACCAGCACATGGTTGCCCCAATTACATTTCCCAGCCTCCCTTGCAGATGCTTGTGGTGACATAAAGTTCAGGCCAATGGGATGTGAGAAGAAATATGTCTGTGACTTGGGGGTCAGTGCCTTAGAAGCATGCCTGGAATTTCCTACTTCTTGCTGGCTGGACACAGCAATGAGTGAAGAAGCAGTCCTGGGTCCAGAGGCAGAAGCCAAATGTTGAGGGTGGCAGAGCTGACCAGTCATGAGGCAGAGCTTTGCCCACCCTGGATTGCCTGCCCATCTTTAGATAATTATGAGAGAGACCCTTCTGTTGTATTTAAATCATTCTAATTGGTCTTTTTGGCATAACATCTTAGTAACTAATTAGTTACCACTTAGTAACTAACAGAAAAAAATTGTTGGCAACTAATGCTTTTTAGCTTAATTTTTCCCAACTTTCCAATTATGAAAAATTTCAAATATACAGAAAGTTTAAAGGATACTACAATGAACCTACTACCTAGTTCAAAACTTGTTAATATTTTGCCATATTTGCTTTATATATATATAAATATGAACATATATATATATATGTTCATGTGTGTTTTTTTGAACGTCAAAAAGCATCAATGCACTACATTCCTACATATTAGCCGAAGGTAATTTTTAGCTGGAGAAAATGGAGGGTCAGTAGGAGTTTCTGGATTTTTTCTTCAGTTTCTCCATAGAGTTAGTGTTTAATCATCTAGTATTGAAAGAAAAACATTCCTATGAAAACAAAAGCAACATTCCATGTGACCAGGTGCTGTGCCCAGCCCCCTACGTGTTTTCTAACTGAATCCTCCTCCCAACCCTGTGGTAGGTACTAACATTGTCCATTTTACAGATGAGGACACGGAGGCTTGGACAGCCTGGCAGAAGCTGTTTGTACACACACACACACACACACACACACACACACACACACACACACCCATCCCCTGGAATCCCTTTCATGGTTTGTTGTCTACCCCTAAGAACACCACTGGATGGAAACCCTACTCTGAGTCAGTGGAAACTAAATACTTTTAAATGACCTGTTGTTTCTTATAAATAATTATCAAAGGGAAATGGGCTGAAGAATTTAGCTGAAATAAAGATTTTTAGGTAATAGAAAAATCTGATGAGTTTTTTACTTGAGTCTTCAAAGAAACAGAAAAGTTAAGAAAGAAGATCTTGGAAGAAAAATTGAGAACATTTAATAGATGGAGGTAAAATCCTGGTCAGAGTCTCTTACCCTGCTTAGCGTAGCAATCACTTCCTTGAGTCTATCAAGAGCCCTCCCCCCAAAATAAAGAAAAAAATTTTTAAATAGATAAAAGGAAGAGCAAGATAAAAAGAACCTTGCTTTCGGGGCTTCCCTGGTGGCGCAGTGGTTGAGAGTCCGCCTGCTGATGCAGGGGACACGGGTTCGTGCCCCGGTCCGGGAAGATCTCACGTGCCGCGGAGTGGCTGGGCCCGTGGACCATGGCCGCTGAGCCTGCGCGTCCGGAGCCTGTGCTCCGCAACGGGAGAGGCCACAACAGTGACAGGCCCCCCCCCAAAAAAAGAGAAAAAGAACCTTGCTTTATTTATACTACAGAGCCTCATGTAGAGGAAATGGAGGTTAACAATCTCATTATACTTCATAAAAATTCCATTATCCAAGGAGAGTTTTTACTGAAGGACAAAGGTATAAAAAATATAGCCTATGTGATTTATAAAGCATGCAATCTTTCATAACATTTTTATTTTATTTTTAAATTAAAAAAATAAAATTATAAAGCATACAATCTTTTAAATTTTAAATTTAAAAGTAAATATGTAAAAGTGTAAAGTTCTATGAATTTTAATACATGTGTATAAATTTGTGTACAAATCATAATCAGGACACAGAACAGTCCTATTATCCCGCTCAAAACCCCCCATGCTATCCCTTTATCACACCCTTCCCCAAACCCCAAATCCCTGGCAAGCCATGATCTGTTATCCACAGTACAGTTCTGTCTTTTTGAGGATGTCATATAAATAGAATAGCACAGGGACTTCCCTAGTGGTGCAGTGGTTGAGAGTCTGCCTGCCAATACAGGGGACATGGATTCGATCCCTGGTTTTGGAAGATCCCACATGCCTCGGAGCAACTAAGGCCATGTGCCACAACTACTGAGCCTGTTCTCCAGAGCCCGCGAGCCACAACTACTGAGCCCACACACCGCAACTACTGAAGTCCATGCGCTCTAGGGCCCAAGCACTGCAACTACTGAACTCGCGTGCTGCAACTACTGCAGCCCAAGCTCCTAGAGCCCGTGCTCTGCAACAAGAGAAACCACTGCAGTGAGAAGCCCATGCACCACAATGAAGAGTAGCCTCTGCTCGCCACACCTAGAGAAAGCCCGCATGCAGCAACAAAGACACAATGCAGCCAAAAATAAATAAAAAAAAAAAAAAAAAAAAAAGAATAGTACAGTCTATAACCTTTTGAGACTGGCTTTTTTTTTTGGCTGCGCCATGCAGCTTGCAGGATTTTAGCTCCCCAACCAGGGATTGAACCCAGGCCCCGTCAGTGAAAGTGCCAAAACCTAACCACTGGACCACCAGGGAACTCCCTGAGACTGGCTTCTTTTAATCAGCATGCTTTGTGAGATTAATCCACGCCATTGTGCACATGAGGAGTGCATTTGTTTTTATTTCTGAGTAGTATTTCATTGTGTGGAAGTACCACAGCCATTTGTCCATACACCTGCTGAACACATTTGGATTTTTTCCAGTTTTTGGAGATTATGGATAGAACATATAAACATTTATGTGTAGCTTTTTGTGTGAACGAAAATTTTTATTTCTCTAGGGTCAATGCCCAAGAGTGGGATTGGTGGTTGTATGTAAGTGTATGTTTAACCCCATGAGAAGCTGCCAAACTCTTTTCCAGAGCGGGTGCACCATTTTGCATCCCCACCAGCAGCGTTTGATAGTTCTGATTGCTCCTCATCCTTGCTAGTTCTTAGTGTTGTCAATATTTTTTAATCTTAGTCATTCTAGTAGATGTATGGTAGTGCCTCATCATGGTTTTCATTCGCATTTCCCTTAATGACTAATGATTTAAATGTTTTTTTATGTGCTTATTTCTCATCTACATATCCTCATTGGTTAGATGTCCAAGACTTTTAACTATTTTTTACCTGCGTTGTTTATTTATTTTTTAACTTTTGAGAGTTCTTGATACCTTCTGGATACAAGTCCTTTGTCATATACGTGATTTGCAAAGTTTTTTTTTCCTCTCAGTCTGTGGCTTTTCTATTATTTTCTTAGTGTTATTCACAGAGCAAAAGTTTTAAATTTTGATAAGGTCTAATTTATCAATTTTTTTAAATGAATTATGCTTTTGGTGTCATGTCTAAGAACTCTTTGCTTAGCTCCAGTTCAGAAGATTTTCTCCTATTATTTTTTTTCTAAAATTTTTCTATCCTAAAACAAACTATCTTTCAATAGCTTAAAGAAAATTGAGGCAGTAATTAGGAGTATAAATATTTTGAATTGATATTTTCCGTATTTAAAAAAATTCTCAAGCTATCTAGAATATTGTATAAAAACATATTTGTGGACTATAAACAAATTCCAAACGTAAAGGTCTTTATAACTTCAGAAGAAAAAATTCCAACAATATGCTTTCTTCATCATGTGATTCTCAATTCCCTCTCCTATACAGAGGCATGAAATGGCTTTGCTTAACATAAAAGTACTGTTCTATGTTGAGTGCAACTGACTACAAAAAGTCTTATATATCTTGACATTAATCTCAGTAAAAGAGAGAACTCTTTTTTTCAAGGGTTAAACCCTAGATCAGTTTCTACCAGCCCGTGAAATTTATCATTTTACTGAAAACTCATTAACGATCCTAGGGCAATGTTTGTAATTGTCTCAAATTTCCACCAACTGGTTTTTAGAACGAAACACCTTTGGGCTTCCCTGGTGGCACAGTGGTTAGGCATCTGTCTGCCAATGCAGGGAACACGGGTTCGATCCCTGGCCCAGGAAGATCCCACCTTCCGCGGAGCAACTAAGCCCGTGCGCCACAACTACTGAGCCTGCGCTCTAGAGCCCATGAGCCACAACTACTGAAACCTGCATGCCTAGAGCCTGTACTCCGCAACAAGAGAAGCCCCCACTCGCCACAAACAGAGAAAAGCCTGCGTGCCCAACGCAACCAAAAATAAAATAAAATAATTTATGTTTTTAAAAAAGAACTAGGGACTTCCCTGGTGGCGCAGTGGATAAGACTCCACGCTCCCAATGCAGGGGGCCCGGGTTCGATCCCTGGTCAGGGAACTGGATCCCGCATGCATGCCGCAACTAAGAGTTCAACTAAGGAGCAACTAAGCAGCCCACCTGCCGCATAAGAGCCAGTTCAGCCAAATAAATAAATAAATAAATCTTTAAATAAATAAATAAATAATAAAAAAATAAAAAAGAACTAAACACCTTTGAAATAATTCTTTGAAAACCTTTATAAATGAAGCAATACCCTTATCAGCCCCTCCCAAACAACAACTGATTTCAAGGTACAAGCAAAGAATAGTGCCATTACAGACCTACAACTACATAAAAATTTTTTTCAAGACACGTTATAAATGTATAACTTTCACAAAATATATATGAGATAGCTAAATTAACTCTATGGCAATACTGATAGTCTACTACCTTCTCGAGATAAAATAACAAATTATTTCCACTAGAGAAAATTAAAAGAATTTACAAATTGGTTTTCTATTATAGCTATTACATACTTCAGCTCCAGACTGAACCACCTACATGTTCTGCCTTGAAATAATCTCAATATCCTGAGATTTCCTGCTAGGAAAATTAAAGATTTATCAAAGGAAGAAATAGTAAATCCGTTTAGAAGTAGAATTCTAAGCTATAAAATATATTACTCCTGGGCTTCTCATTGATGAAAACTGACCATTTATGTACTTCCTTACTATTATATAAATGAGCCAGAAATTTTATATTACAATGGATATAAATATAAAGATTACCCAAAGAAAAGCTACCACTAGACTACTGAATGGTATTTAAAGTTAAACAAAAAAAGCTCAAATATTTTCAGGGAATCAGAGAACTGATATCTAACCCTAAGAAGGGAGACCATGAAGCAGCTGAATTTGGGTCTTACATCTTCACAAACACCAATTCCAGGGCCCTCAGTTAGTCAAAATCCCATGAGGCTGTGAATTCTGTTGATCTTTCTCAAAAATGATGGCTGTTTGCAGAATATTTAAAAAAAAAAAAGAGAGAAAAGAAAAGGCTGTAGCATGGTGAGAAGTTGCTTTGGGGAAGGAGAAAGAAGAATGAAAACCTTTTCTGGCCATTCTTTACATAGATCCACCTTGCTTCTTCTTAACCGAATATTTCTTAATGAACTCGTGATCTTGAGCTACTCTCACCGGGGTTGGGAGGCCCCGCTCACCTGTGGGCTCTAATTCAGTCTTTCTAAAATCTGTGTACTTGATCACTCTGCTCTCCTCCCATGGGAGGAGTATCCTATCCACCTTTCCACCTCTCTACCTGCTTACCTATGGAACCAGCTAGAGTCTTTCCAAAATTAATGTGAGACAACGTAGCATGGCTGCATTACATACACTGTCAGTCTAGCTTTGCTAGTTTAGAAAACTTTAAAGTTTTCTAAAACAATATTTTCTTGATATACAGAAAAAGAATCACTTCAAATAATTTTCTGGTCTATTTGCAAACTTCCTGTTTTGAAGGTTATGCTTTAATTAATTAATGCACAGATTGCTTCATTCAATGATACTATTCTAGGTGTGAATCTGGTAGGGGTCTATTAAGGATAAGGTGACTTGAGGCTCAGTATAGCCCTTCAGCAAAGGGCTGAAAAATTATGACCTTGAGGAGACAATACAAAAGTGCTGTCAGAAGTCAAGATAGACAAGATCACACAGATATCACGCACATTCACTTATAAGGCTTATAACTGTGGAGAGGAAAAAACTTTTCCTCTATCATCTTATGTTCAGTATCTCAGACCAGCAAATTAAACTAAAAAAAAAGATTAATAGGAGAAAAGGTTTGTTTTGGATGCACATGGGGGCTGCACAGAGAAGTGAAAACCCAAACAGGCAGTTAGACCGGGAGATTATATATCATTTTACAAGGGGTGATAAATTGTGGTGAAGTGACTAGACAAAGGAAAAGGGGTTTGGGCTTCTAGGGACAGTAGATTGTGGGAAGGCAAGTATTTGGGGAAACTAAGGGAAAAGAAGGCTTTAGTAAGGTGATTGTGGGGACTACAGTCTGTGTTGTTTCCAGTGATAAGAGTCATTTCTGGTACAGGAGAGGGGGGCAACTTTACAAATGGAAATTTCTGTCACCTTTTAAAAGGGAAATTTATGCTCTGCTTTTGTCAGAAAGGGAGAGGGTAGAGAGGTCCTCCTGTGTCTGCTGTTTTTTAATTGCCTTTAGCTCAAAATAGTAACCCTTATGCCCAAGTGGCATATTTTAGAGTAATATTCTGATCCCCTTCAGAACTGTCTCACATGCCTGTTTGCTGGCACATTTCCCTTGTTGTATGCTGGTTCAGAAGACTGTTTCCTTATCAACTCCACACTTCCTCATCTGTTCACCATTTAGAATTACAAAGAGAGTTTAAGGTTTAAATGCTTCAGTGCAACATTTAGTTCATAAAGCATCAATTTTACTCACTTCCGGTGTTTGAGTGGCTGAATTCCACATAACTGGTCTCTGAAGGAACACAACCTGCTTTGTAGCCAAATTCCCTTCACTGCAAATTAAAACAATAGCATTAGTATTTGTAAATTAGTAATTCTCTCTATATTTCACACTTGGCTAGAATGTTCCCCATGTGTCCTTTGTAGAATAATCTTCTGATCCAACAATAACTAGGAAATATGATTCTATATAAGTTGCAGCAGATAAAACAGGGGAAAAAAATCCCTAAAAACTAAATATGGTCGTTACAAAAGAAATTTTTTTTTTTTTTTTTTTTTTTCCAGCACGCGGGCCTCTCACTGTTGTGGCCTCTCCCGTTGCGGAGCACAGGCTCCGGACGCGCAGGCTCAGCGCCCCCTGCATCGGCAGGCGGACTCCCAACCACTGCGCCACCAGGGAAGCCCCACAAAAGAAAATTTTAACGTTTAAAACTTGTCATCTCACTGTGCTAACATACTTAGTTTCATCTCTTTGTGTCACCTCCTACTCTTTTATCAACATGTGTATTTCTGCATGTCTATAACTTCTGCGTATTTGCATTCTGTATTCTATGCTTATCCTTTTTCTTGTTTGTACAGTAGGATGATATTCTTAATAGCTGCATGATATCCCAAAGAATTAAGATACCAAAATGTACTAAGCCTTTCCTTTATTATTGTAAAATTAGGCTGTTTCCAGTTTTCTGCTAATTATAAATAATGCTGTTATAAAAATATGTACAGTCTTCCTTATTCTTTATGACTTATTTCCTTGAGATAAATTCTCAGGAGTGGGATTATTAGGCCAAAAGGGTATGATTTAAGCTCCCTGGTATGCACTGTCAAATTTGTCTCATAAAAAGAAGAGACCAGTGTGGGCTGCCACGTGTGAGAAATTTTATATACACTTTCCATTGAGGGACTTCAGCCACAGCTATTTTCATTTTCAGATGCTTCTTTGTAGTCAGCTACTCAATATTCTCCTTATTTAACTACCATCATGGCAAATTACCCCTTGCCAAAGACTACTTGGGGTTTGGATTTCTCTGAAATGCTTTTCACAGAGTCTCCATGGATTTATGGGGAGGAGTGTCTGTAGTTAATGTTGCTCAGTTACGACTTTTATTATGCAAAAAACCCAAACAAAACCTCACTATTAGCTGCATTTTATGCTGAGCTCCTTTTCTGGAAAACAAATGCAACATTGAAACTCTGGCCTTAGTGGTCAACCCCACACCATTTGAAAACCCCAAACTTACTGATACTATTGAATTTTGAGAAACCGCAAATCTTCCCACAAAGTGGTAATGAGAGACTGCTACTTTTTTATCTTTATTTTAAAAAGACTGCGTCTAGTCTAATCTTATTTTAGTTTGACTCAATCTCTGATTAGAAGAAAAGACTTGTTATGAAATATATCCTAACTTTTGGGAACAACTTGAATCATCAGGAGACATCAGTTATGACACAGGTAGGGACTAGCGGTGTATAGAACAGGCTGGTTTATTTGGGAGGCTGGGAGGATACTCGAAAGGCCAGTGGCTTTGGAACCAGATGAGCCCTGGGTTCAAGTCTCAACTCTACTGTAAAACAAAGAATGTTGCCCACCACCCAGTTCTACAAGAATCAAGTCATTAGCCACTGCAGCCACTAACCTACAATTCACCGTGAAAGGAGTTCCGGTGAAGGCACTCGGTGCTCTGGAAAAACAAGCCCTTACATAGCTAGAAATATTTCAGGAGAAATTTTTTTATGAACCTGGATTCTTACATCTTCCCATACTTAGAAAAGATCTAAAGTCATTAACTGAGATACCTGTTCCTCATGACTAACCTTCTACCTGATGTGTGTCTGATTGCACGTGACCCTTCTCCAAAACAACAAATATATACTGACCTGCCCGCCTCACCTCTTGGGAGCAGTTCCTCAGAGCTCTTTGAGAGACTGTATCCTGGGCTAGAGTCCTTAGTAAGTCCCCAAATAAAACTGAAACTCACAGCTCTCATTTCATGTTGGGGTTTTTTTTGCCAGTTGACACTACAATAGCCGACGATACCACCTCATAGCTGGTGACTTTGGCAAAGTTTCAAAATTCTCTTACATTTCCTATCAGGGCCTTTGTGATGGTTAAATAAGTCAGTGTGTATGAAGAGCCTCTACCGTGCCTGTCACTGGAAGGAGCACAGCAAATGGGATTTCCCTCCAGTTCCTCCATTCGTTTAATGAAATGTGGGGTGGGTTAAGTGGGAGGAAAATATCTCAGAATTAAGAATATCTTCCAGAGAAAATAGTCAAGGGAAAGGGGACACAAGAATAGAGAAGACAAAAGGCTTCCTAGGTCTTTTTACCTCTGCGAAGCTCATTGACACTCAGTATGAATCTTTTAAGATTTAGCTCTTCCTTCTCCTCCTCACAAAACGTATTACTCAGGCACATCAGCCTATAACAACTCTAGCTTACAGAATTTTATGTTAATTAAAAAAATTAAAATGTCCCATGTTATGCCCAAATTTAAAAACAATTCACTCCTTGCCTCCCCCCATTGCTTCAGTGAAGGGAGAGATTTCTTAAACAATACACCAAAAAGGGTAAAAATTGATATATTTGCATATTTTAAAATTATAAACTTCTGCTAATCGAAAGACATCACAAAGAGTAAAAAGACAAGCCACAGAATCAGAGAGATCATTGTAACACACGTAGCAAATAAATTAAGTCTCATCCAACATCTATTTAAAAACTCCTATAAGTACAATTTTAAATGTGGGCAAAAGATTTAAACAGGTACTTGACAAAAGAAAAATCTCAGTGGTCAATAGACATATGAAAATGCGCTCAATTTTAGTAGCAATTTGGTAAATACAAACTAAAACCACCCTGAGATCATACTATCTATACAGTTACCAGAATGACAAAATTTAAAAGTATGACCAATTTTTTGTTGGAGCAATGGGAACTTTCACATCCTGCTGGCGGGAGAGTAAGCTGCAATATTCAACTTGGAAAGAGTCTGGCATTTATATCTAATAAAGCTAAAGAAGTGCCCTGTGAGCCAGCAATTCCACTTCCTGGTCTACACCCTGGAGAAACTCATACCTACACACAACATGGATAAATCTTACAATGCTTTTCTTTTTAATTGAATTTTTAAAATTTTATTATTTTATTTATTGAAGTATAGTTGATTATATGACAATATTATATTAGTTTCAGGTGTACAACATAGCAATTCAATATTTTTATAGGTTGTACTCCATTTAAAGTTACTACAAAACAGTGGCTGTATTTCCCTGTGCTGCACAATATATCCTTGTTGCTTATTTATTTTATACATAGTTGTTTGTAATCTTACAATGTTAAGTGAAAGAGGCAACATGTGGAAGAATATATATAATTCCATTTTTAAAAATTCAAAACAGGCAAAACTAAATCCTACTGTTTAGGGATTCAAAGGTGAGTGGTAAGACTATTAGTCAAGATAAGGAAGTGATTATCTTAAACGTTGGGGTAATATTGCCTCTGCATGAAGGGAGCGGGTGTGATAGGGAAACACATGGGGTACTTCTAGGGTGCCAGCAATGTTCTCTGTCTTGCCCGGTGGTAATTACACAAGTGGTTGTAGAATTATAATTATGCACATTTGTGTTTTATGCACTTTCTATATGCATTTTATTAACAGAATTGTTTTAAGAGTATATGTAATGCTGATATGTAGGAGAATTGTTGTGGATTTATACATGATAAAAATTCTCCCTCCCCTTTTACATTTATTGTTTTGGTAAAATCTGTATTGAATTCTACTTTTTTTTAAATTGAGGTATAGTTGATGTACAATATTATGTAAGTTTCAGGTGTACAACATAGTGATTCACAATTTTTAAAGGCTATACTCCATTTATAGTTATTATAAAATAACTTGGCTATATTCCTTGTGCTGTACAATATGTCCTTGCAACTTATTTATTTTATACATCGCAGTTGTACCTCTTAATCCCCTAGCTCTATCTTGCCCCTCCCCCTCCCCTTCCCCCTCGCCGTCCCCTCTTCCTACTGGTATCCACTAGTTCTCTGTATCTGTGTGAGTCTGTTTCTTTTTTGTGAGACCTATGAGTTTTAAATTAGGAGAGGTCTTTAAGAATTCATTCACCTGTACCTACTTTTCCTTGAATATATCCTGCACTTTGCTGACTCTGCTATGTGCTTATGGTTGCCAGAAAGAGGAGATACTTTGTGGTATTCATACTTCCACTTTACATCTTCTGTGCTCATAGCAGACATCATTAACTGATCACGTTCTTTTCTGCTGATCCTGGTTTTAGAATCCTTGTTTTTATGGTGTTTAGGCAGCCACTACCCACAGGTCAGTGCTGCTGGTCTATTTATTGTTTGACACCTATTTATTGTTCCTGGTTAGCCCTATCTGCCACCAGAAATATTCTCTCTAAAACTACTTTTGGAAGCTCTATTCTTTCTTAACGGTGCCTGCACCTCAGACTTCTCAGCCTCCACAGACCTCCTCTCCTCTTTCACTAATGTCCTCTACCATATTCACCTGCCTTACACTCAACTTTTTTCATTATTGCTTCCCCAAGGAAACTTTTTATACATTTTCTCCCGAATTCCTTCCCCTTGCCCCATTAAATTTTAATAACAAAGATATGCCACGTATCTGTCTATGTACTGTAACCTTTTGGAGAGCTGCAAACCTTTGTAATATCTAAGATTTTTTCACCTCCCCCATAACCAGTTTTCACCCTCTTGTGGTAATGTCACCTCTATTGAGAATATATGCTCTAGACCACTGTTCCACATTCGTTATTTGTGACTGTATTGTCTCTCCAAGTAGATTATGAGTTCCTGGAAGCCAGGGTCTGCCCCTGGAGCAGGTAAAATATTGCCTTATACATACCAGGCACTCAATAAATATTTGAGTTGAACTGAAAGAACTTTGTTTAAAATAAAATGCAAGAATGTGAATCGGTTTGAATACGAACTGATCTGGTTTCAAATGAGTGGCTTATTTGCAAGTGCTTAGTCACTTGTGAAATAAAAATCTTGTAAACAGATTCCTTTATGGCTTCAAAATCCATTAGACTAGAGAAAACAAAATTGTTAGGTTAATTTGTATTTTCTGATTAGTTTTGCATCATCTTATACATTAACTAATTGCCGTGGTTTAAAACTGAGTTCCCTTACTGAGTTTATGATTAATTTCTCTACACAAAACTTCATTCGTTTTCTTGTCCCAACCCTGTTCCCCTCAGGATTGAGGCATATCAAGGAAAGGGGCAGGGGGGCTTCCCTGGTGGCACAGTGGTTAAGAATCCTCCTGCCAATGCAGGGGACACAGCTTCGAGCCCTGGTCCGGGAAGATCCCACATGCCACAGAGCAACTAAGCCTGTGCGCCACAACTACTGAGCCTGTGCTCTAGAGCCCGTGAGCCACAACTACTGAAGCCCACGTGCCGCAACTACTGAAGCCCACGCACCTAGAGCCCGTGCTCTGCAACAAGAGAAGCCACCGCAATGAGAAGCCCGTGCACCACAACAAAGAGTAGCCCCCGCTTGCCCCAACTAGGGAAAGTCCATGCCCAGCAATGAAGACCCAACACAGCCAAAAAACAAACAAACAAACAAATAAATAAATAAAATCTGTAAAAAAAAAAGAAAAGGGGGGGTGAAACCAAGCAGGACCCCGTGGGGCCTTTTAGGTACAAAAGCCCCTCTGTGTCCCCTGTTTCTTGTTTGTAGAACAAAAGGCTTTAGTTTTCTAGGTCTTTCCTGAGTTCTAGAGATCAGACACAAGCAGTTAAAGATTAGGACAAGAGGCACAGGACTCTTAGTTCTTCCAGAAGGGATATCTGATGCATATCTTTACGTTGTTCTGTAGAAATTAAGACCCCCCCACCCAGGTGGAGGATGGTGGCCACATGCTGACCACAAGCAAGGAGACCCCAAACTGGTTGGAACCAGAAGGTTGAGATTCCCAAAACATCGCCCTGTTACCTCACCACCAACCAATCAGAATGTCCATGAGCTGATCATGCACCCTACAACCCTCTCTCCTAACACTGTCTTTAAAACCCTTGCCTGTGGGCTTCCCTGGTGGCGCAGTTGTTGAGAGTCTGCCTGCTGATGCAGAGGACGCGGGTTCGTGCCCCGGTCCGGGAAGATCCCACATGCCGCAGAGCGGCTGGGCCCGTGAGCCATGGCCTCTGAGCCTGCGCGTCCAGAGCCTGTTCTCCGCAACGGGAGAGGCCACAACAGTGAGAGGCCCGGGTACCGCAAAAACAAAACAAAACAAAACCCTTGCCTGAAAGCCATCGGGGAGTTCGGGTCTTTGGAGCATGTTCTCCTTGCTTAGCACCCTGCAAATAAACTCTTACTTTGCTGCAAACATCTGCTGTTAGCTTGGCTTTCTGCACCATGGGCACATGAGCCCTTGGCTCGGTAACACAACTCAGAAATAAATGAGTAAAATCCTGCTTTTAAAATATGAAGTAGGGCTTCCCTGGTGGTGCAGTGGTTAGGAGTCTGCCTGCCACTGCAGGGGACATGGGTTCGAGCCCTGGTCCGGGAAGATCCCACATGCTGCGGAGCAACTAAGCCAGTGTGCCACCAACTACTGAGCCTGTGCTCTGGAGCCCGTGAGCCACAACTACTGAAGCTGATGCGCCTAGAGCCCGTGCTCCGCAACAAGAGAGGCCATGATAGTGAGAAGCCCGCGCACCGCAACGAAGAGTAGCCCCCGCTCGCTGCAACTAGAGAAAGCCCACAAGTAGCAACGAAGACCCAATGCAGCCAAAAATTAAAAATAAATAAATTTATTTTAAAAATATGAAATAAACTTTACTTTTTAAAAGTAGAATTATAAAATTAAATTTTAGCTTGCACCTTTGTAAGCTAGTCCTTAGTCACGAAGTTCCTTTGCCTTATGACCTTCATTTGTTTCTCAGGTATCAGTGCACATGTTAAAGACAAAAAAAGGCACTTCCACAATTTAGCTCCTCCCAACCCCTCCTCCTGACAAAATGTTAGAAATTTAAGTTCAGATAAAGAAGTGTGGTAACTAGAAGTATATGTAATAGACAAATTGACTATTTCTTAAAAAACGTGGGCCTTATAAAAATGCTGCTCACTGCAAGATTGCTACAAGCTTAACTCACAATGGAATTACATAATACTGTGTCCACAGAAGTTAAATCAGAAAGGGAAGAGACTGTCATGAAAATGGACCAAACGTGAAACCCTCGACTCTCCCTCTACTGTATATAAATAAACAATTCCTGCCTTGGCTGCCACTTGGGACTTAGAGGAACTTATTGTGCACTTAAGTGTCTCAAATAACTGCAAAGACTTCTAGTGCTTCTGAGCTGTGGTGACCACAGAGCTGTGGAGCCTTTTCCCTCAGGGGCTGCAGAAAATGGAAGAGGGGGCGGGGCGCCTGACACCACAGTGAGCAGAGGATTTTCTTTTTGTTGTTCACATCTTGTCCTTTATGACTAGAATTTTTTTTTTTTTTTTTGGCTGTGTTGGGTTTTCGTTTCTGTGCGAGGGCTTTCTCTGGTTGCGGCGAGCGGGGGCCACTCTTCATCGCGGTGCGCGGGCCTCTCACTATCACGGCCTCTCTTGTTGCGGAGCACAGGCTCCAGACGCACAGGCTCAGTAGTTGTGCCTCACGGGCCCCGTTGCTCTGCGGCATGTGGGATCCTCCCAGACCAGGGCTCGAACCCGTGTCCCCTGCATTGGCAGGCAGATTCTCAACCACCGCGCCATCAGGGAAGCCCTATGACTAGACTATTTAATATTCTCTGTACAGTATAACTTGATTTATTGTACCAAAAGCCCCCGCCTTTAAATTCTGTCTTCTGAGAGATAAATGAGGGTGTACACTTTTCTTCTATCTTGTGTTCTAAAATGCTTTCTCTTTCAATGTTAGGTTATAATTCCATATTTCTGCACGTGCATCAGAATCACCTTGTATTCTTGTTAAAATGCACATTCCCCATTCCCTGCCCACCCCAGATTATTACTGGGGAGAGGGGAGCTGATCTGAGGTGACCAAACAGAGGGAACTTTGGCTTCTCCTTCCATTTTCTTCTGGAGATTATTATTTTTTTTTTTCCTGGAGATTATTTTAAGGTCAGCAATATTAGCTGCTTGTTCAGCTAATTTGATCCTCTACCAGATTTGCCCTGAAGAATTTAATGTAAATTTTCACCTTGATTTTTTTTGAAAAGGATTGGGCCTATGTGTATAGTTAATTATATAGTGATAAGGATTAAAAAGGGATTCTGGCAAGTTTTCAGGGCTGATAACAATAACCCTTGAATAAGGTAGTGGTATCAGATTACCACATCTTGATGTTTCCATGGTAACACAGCTTTAAACCTCAGTGGTATGATCTTGCCTAAGGTAATGGAGCCAACAACCTTAACCTAAAGGACACTCTGGGAAAACAACTTTCTGCAATCTGATAACAGGATGTATTTGTTTGTTTTTATTGAAGTCTAGTTGCTTTATAATACTGTGTTAGTTTCAGGTGTACAGACAGCGTTTTAGTGTTTTTGTGGATTACATTCCATTATAGGTTATTACAAAATAATGAGTATGTGAGCAGATAGGGTGGTTGGGGGGGGGTCCCCAGAAAAAGAGAACCAGGCACAACTTTCTTGACATAAGAGAGGCCATTTTGTGATCTAAGCCTGGCCGCAATGCTTGCCCTTGAACAGGTCTCAGCAAATAATGACCTTAAGGGAAAAAAGGAATGCAGGAACAAATGAAAAGCAGTCATGAAACAAGAATTCAGCAACAAAACAGTCCTAGGTCCTCCTCAAGGGATGTCCATAACAATCTTATACAGATCTTTGAGTTCTGCAGGAACTAAGGCCCCACCCAGGTGGAGTATGGTAACTACAGGCTATGACCTCAGCCTGGTCAGAACCTAAGGAATGATGACATTGACCTTTTCTGACTCTTGTGACATCAATCAACTAAAGCTTAGACTCTGGTTAACCTTCCCCCCAATTCTATGCAGAATTCTCCTCTGCTCCAGCCCCTTCATGAACACACATGTATCCTTAGCTTGAAACTCCCCTAGTTTTGCTGTTCGGGGGAACAGTGCTTTGGGAAAGATCCCCCATGTTCTCCTTACTTGCTGCAAGTAATAAATCCTTCCTTCTCCTGATCTTGGCTTGGTTGTATATTTTGGCTTGACACCTAGCAGGAGGCGAACCCAGTTTTCGGGTAACAGGTATAATTCCCTGTGCTGTACAGTATATCCCTGTTGCTTATCTATTTTAAATGTAACAGTTTGTATCTGTTAATCCCATAAGCCTAATTTGTTCCTCCCTCTTTCCCTCTTCCCTTTGATAACCACAAGTTTGTTTTCTATATCTAACAGGATATATTTGCGTAAGGAAAGAAATGAGAGGAAAATACATTACGTAGAGACCATTCAAGTTTTGGTTTAGGTGATAGAAGAGTAGAAAAAATTGAAATGACTTAAGACATTATTGTTTTATATGAGTCAAAAATATTTAAGGAAGAAAGTTTTCACTGGCAGTAGTTCTAAGTTATGTTTTAAGACATGTGGGCCCAAAAAGAAAGATGATAACATTAGTTTCTCTGGGTATGAGCATAACGTGTAAGCATGTATCTTTATAGCGTCATTATTTATTTCTGTCCCTTTTATTGGCTTGTAATACTCAGTGATGATTTTGTATACAGTGAACTACAGTATTGACATTTTCTGAAATATCCTGATTTAGGACAGGCCAAGCCATCATGCTTTTACAATTGGCTTCAACTTCTTAGGGATTCTGGTTCTGCGAAAGGATTAAATCCTGTCTAATAGCTCTAATTTATTAGCCTAGTATGCACAGGCCCTGCATTATCTTGCTTAATCATCAAGATAATCCAGTGAAGTTGATATTGTATCATTTTCCAGATGAGGAAATTGAGACTCAAAGAGGTCCCCAAAATCATATGGCTGGTAAATGGTGAAGGTGTAATTCAAATGAGATCTGCTTAGCTCAAAGCCTGGACCATTCTTCTAGTTTCAGAAACTAAAAACTTTCAGGCAATATCCTCCACCTGGACCAAGATGAACTGCACGTAATTTTTTTTTTTTTTTTTTTTTTTGTGGTACGTGGGCCTCTCACTCTTGTGGCCTCTCCCATTGCGGAGCACAGGCTCCGGACGCGCAGGCTCAGCGGCCATGGCTCACGGGCCCAGCCGCTCCGCGGCATGTGGGATCTTCCCGGACCGGGGCATGAACCCGTGTCCCCTGCATCAGCAGGTGGACTCTCAACCACTGGGCCACCAGGGAAGCCCACACGTAATATTTTTATTTACATTTAAAGATGACCTGGCTCATGAAAGAATGCTGGTTGTGGTCCATGAACTCACAGAAATGATAAACCATCTTTGAGGAAGGAATCAGTCCATCTGAAGAGTGTATTAAAGGGAAAAATAAGACAAATAAAGACATGGAGCTGCAGCAAGGGAACAAAATGGATGAAGAGGAAAAAGAGAAGAAAACCATGTCTCAAACCCCAAATTCCGCAGGACAGGACTATGGTGCAAAAAAGGGTTTACCAGAAGTTGCCCTCGGTGTTCCTTTTTACCTGATATCATCTGCACGAAAAAGTTGTGGTGGAAAGCATTGTGGTACCTGCCCTATAGCCCTGCATCCTTGAGGGGTCCCCTGGCAGGACTCTTGCAGTTTACCAGAAAAATGTTCCATAGTTCACAGTATCAGGGTCAGTTCTTCTGGATGCTGGCTCTTAAGAATTCACAACCTTCTAGATTAGAAAAGAGTCTGGAAAAATATGTATCAGCCTTTTATCATTGGTTATTTTATAGTTATTATATATAGTGGTATTAAATGTTGAGAAATGTTTACTTCCCATGTTAAAAAAAAAAAAAAAGATGACCTGGCTGAAGGTGATTCCTATCCTGTGTGCACTGGAGCAGCTAAGACCAGCATGTGACTGTCATAGGGTCAGCATATTTGGACAAGAATAAAAAGGCCCTGCCTTGTGTGGAGGCTTGTGCCAGACACTGGTGGGTGGGGCTGGGTGACGAGGCTGCTAGCTGCAGGGCCTTGGAGGGTCCTGGTAGCCCCTTTGCTAATTTTTTTTTCTTTTTTGGCTGTGCCCCGCACGGCTTTTGGGACCCAAGTTCCCTGACCAAGGATTGAACCTGGGCCACCACAGTGAAAGCGCTGAGTCCTAACCACTGGACGGCCAGGAAATTCCTGCCCCTTTGCTATTTTAATTGCACGTAAGATGAGCCTTCACAAGGAGGGCCTGAAAGGTCCAGTCTGCCTCCACGGTGTCTTGGTGGATACCAGGGGTACTGAAGAAGCTGGGAATGGTGGTGAGGCAGTGGTGCTACCTCTGCTCCAAGGATAACATACAGCCACTCCTCACTCCAGTGAGCCGCCTAATCACTTGGTCCAGCCTGTGACCTTACGCAGTTTGACACGCAGGACAAGGTGGTCAAGCCAAGCATGGCTCCAGGCTCCACCACCCTTCCCCATCACAGTATACTTGAGACCTCTTCCTTCCCACCTTTGGTCTCAGTCTTGTTCTCATTCCCAAACCAAGCAGGAGATGCTCAAGGAGTGCCAGCCCGTGTTCTATGGCTCAGCATCCAGCCTATTAGTCTTGCCATCTAATCTAGTGCCTAGTGAGTCATTCTCGTCACTTTAGGAAATATTTAGACTCATGGGAACAGAAGCCCTGAGTGAATAGGAGGGAGGAATGAAAAATATATTTTTCATTGGGGAAAAAGGAACATGAAAGGTTCAGAACTCAGAGCACTTTTAGAAACGGTTAACTATAATGGGCCAATGAAACCCTAAATGTACACCTAGGAGAACCACCGAAAAGAGGTGAGGAGGCCAAATACACAAGTTATTCGGAGGGAGGGTAGGGAGTGGGATAGACCAGTGGCTTGGCAGATGGAAGATGAGGGGTGGCAGCGAAGTGGGATTTCTTTCTCTCTCTCCTGCAAAGATCCTCAAATGTTGATGAGCTTCTGAAGCTTGTGAAAATGGAGATTCATGGACCCTACCCTCAAAGCTTCTGACTGTCCCACTGGGATGAGCCTCTGGCATGGGTGTGTTCCTAGGTACTTCAGAGCATTCATATAGCTTGGTCTGAAGACCAGATCTTGAGAATTACTGCTGTACTGTGATCTGACAGGTATGTCACAGATTTTTAAAAGTTGGGTAATAATTCAGAGAGTTGTCACTCACAGTTTGAGAACAGTTACCAATAAATCTCTGAGAAGAAAAGCACATTAATTGCTTTGCTTACTTCTAACCCCTCCTTTTAAAGCTTGAGTGTCTTTACTCTGTATCCATTCTTATCCCTCTCTCCACCTGAAGAAGGTGTGGCTTTATTATAGAGCCATGTCCATCAAATGTTTTTAAAGTCTGTGGGGAGGTAGGGTTACTGGCCAGGGGTAAAGTTGCTAAACTAAAGGGTGGATGAGACTGAGGAAAGGGGAGCTGCTTCCCTTAGCTATACGTGACAATCAATGTTAAACCGTGGTCGACTCTGCTTAAAGGGAAGGCCCTTTATTGTCCTCTACTGTACTGTCCTCTACTATACTGTCCTCTGCAGGTAGTACCAGCCAGGCAGGGCAGCCTTGGCAGTCAGTCATTTTCTGGATGTTGCAGAGGGAACATTGCAGGGATGTTGCAGAGGGATGTTGCAGAGGGCAGAGGGAACGTTTCTGAGCCCAAGGCACAGCAAAGCACTTTATACAGAGGGCTTAATTTGTCTCTCTCTCTTCCCAGACAAACAGACAAAAAATAACAACTCAGTCTTTTCCTTTCTCAGGAAAAGGAGAAAAGAAAAAGCCGATATTTGTGAAGTGTTGGCATTTTGGCTCTAATGTAGGTATTTATTTTAGTGGAAATAGCTGACAAGTCCATGCTTCAGGGGAAAGCTAACCCCCCACACTGGAGGGGAGGAATGGAAGCGGAAGCACTGACGCCCCTCCATGCCACGCTCTGGGCCTTGCTGCCTCCCTAACCCCAGCTGCGTGCTGGCCTGAAGACAGTTTCACACAGGCAGGGCAGAAGAGCAGGACAAAGGGTCCTACAGAGGGGGCTGCATTTTCTGTTTGCAGATTCATATCGGCCCAATCTTCACGCTAGGGAAGAATCGGAATCTCAAGTTGGAAAAAAGAAGGTAGAGTAGTGCAGTCTTTGAGGGGAGAGGCAGCCTTCTGAGTGCTGGAAGCAGCACTGAGTTGGGAGTTCGTCTACCTTGCCCCTGCTCTGGCTCTGTCCTCATGAACTCATATGCCCTTGGGAAGGAGATGCAATTAATAGCTTGTACATACACAGTCAGCCCTCTGTATCTGCAGTTCAGATTCAGCCAACTGCTGATGGAAAATATTTGAGAAAACAGTTCCAGAAAGTTCCAAAAAGCAAAACTTGAATTTTCCAGCAACTATGTACATAGCATTTACATTGTGTAGGTACTATAAGTAATCTAGAGATGATTGAATGTATACGGGAGGATGTGTGCAGGTTCTATGCAAATACTATGCCACTTTATATAAGGGACTTGAGCATCCCGGATTTTGGTATCCATGGGGGTCCTGGAACAGATCCCTCATGAATACTGAGGGATGTATAGAACTCGAGGGCGTTAGATTTGCTGATCTCCAAGGCACATGAAATCAGATTAGAAGTTCAGTGAAACGCTTTTTGTAGGCATTAAATGAGCATCGTTAGGTTGAATTATCTAACAGATGAACTCTATTTGACAAGGAGATGAGAGTGTGTCAGGATACTTTCGGCATTACCTGTCATGTCTCAGTATAGGTGTGGGCAACACGCTTGTCAGGAGCCATCCAAACTCAGCCAGAGTGTGCAGGAGAGGGCCGTAATCCGTTTTGATTTCACAGCCCTGTGTGAATAAGCACAGAGTTCATAGTCTAGTGACAAAGATAACCAGCTACACAAGTGATGACAATGAGGGTGAGAGGTGTTAGGATAAGGGGAGTTCACGCTCCATTAAGTGCAATTTCACCGGCTGCAGTCTTCCTGGGCTTCTTTTCTGCTCCCTCTGCCTTCCAACCATTCAACCAAGTTAGAAACACTGGGGATCGGAGCGGAGAGAGGTTTCCATGTGGTTCTCTAAGGTTGGGGTCTACCTTCCCTCGGTCTTGCTTGGGCATCAAACTTTAATATGGGGGGGCTCTGGGAATCTGCATTTTAAAAAGCTCCCTGGGTGATTTGGATCCAAGTAGAGTCCATACACTTTCAGAAACACTGGTGTAGGGGCTGGGAGTGAGGACAGGAATAGAGAGTGAGCATTGGGGAGTGAAAGGTGAGAAGAGCAGAGAATCTTCACTGCTTTTTACTCACTTGGAATTGATTCTTATTTGGAGCTTTATCTCTTACCCCAAATCCTTTTTTCCCCTCAACGGGATTTCCAGTTTCTTTTTCTCTCTTTTTTTTAAATTAATTTATTTTATTTTTGGCTCTGTTGGGTCTTCGTTGCTGCGCGCGGGCTTTCTCTGGTTGTGGTGAGTGGGGGCTACTCTTTGTTGCGGTGCGCGGTCTTCTCATTGTGGTGGCTTCTCTTGTTGCGGAGCATGGGCTCTAGGCACGCAGGCTTCAGTAATTGCGGCTTGCGGGCTCTAGAGCTCAGGCTCAGTAGTTGTGGTGCACAGGCTTAGTTGCTCCGTGGCATGTGGGATCTTCCCGGACAAGGGTTTGAACCTGCATCCTCTGCATTGGTAGGCGGATTCTTAACCACTGCACCACCAGGGAACCCCGGATTTCCAATTTCTTTGAAAATGACCTATGTCTCTCTAACCTTTGCAAGGCCAGAAAGGGCAAAAGTGTCCTTGAGAGAGGCTGTCAGTGAGGGCCTCGTGCACACAGCACAATATACCTGAATTCAGTCTGTACACCTCAACGGCAGTCCATTCGGTGACATCTGAATTCAGAGTGCACAACAACAGCAGCAATGTCATCTCTGATTAGGAAGGACAATGCTGTGTGTACATATTTGGCCTGGTGAGAGAAAGAACACCTTTGGATATTTTTGCCTTTGAAAGTCAATTCACATGGTTAAAAAATCAGTCACATTGGTTGCTTGGGTATAAAATTGACTGATTTGTTTTTTTTTTTTTTTCAGTTTCAGCTAGTTGTCACGGCATTGTGTAAAGAGAATCTCAGTGCCAGGGGAATTTGTTTAGGACTAGAATGCTAAATCTTTGGGAATCTACTGTTATTTATGTATAGATAATTATTTTGCTATCTTTTAACAAAGTTGAACATTGAGTAAAACAAACCACCTTTAAACAAATTTGAAAGTTTGTGATGCATTCTGATGAAATTTTGAACATTGAATAAAAATGTGTTTGAAGAATACTGTATGTGTTAGGCAATGAAAACCTTTAACATGTAAAACTAAATGCAATAGTAAAGCCAAATTGTCAGAAAACTTCAGTTTACCTCAATAACTGTCCATTGTTCTACTACGATGGCATCATTTCCTTTCCTGCTGAATCCTGGAACTCCAGAGCCTTCTTCTTCATAGATAAAGAATCCTTCCAAAGATTTCGGCAAATGGTCCCCTGTGAGGAAAAACATACAATTAAGAAGAGTTGTAAATGCTCAGAGTCTCTTGGGATCATCTAAAACCTTAAATAACCCTTGTAGGAAGCTGAAGGAAAAACATATCACCTAATAAACACTTGTTTTAGGGGACTTCCCTGGCGGTCCAATGGCTGGGACTTTGCCTTCCAATGCAGGCAGGGGGTGCGGGTTCAATCCCTGGTCTGGGAGCTGGGATCCCACATGCCTCGCAGCCAAAAAACCGAAACATGAAAAAAACCAGAAGTAATATCGTAACAAATTCAATAAAGACTTTGAAAATTGTCCATATCAAAAAAAAAAAATCTTAAAAAACCCCCCACTTGTTTTAGGTGAATCTATGACGTCTCCCTTGAAGGTAATTTTTTTTCAAAGATCAAGACAGTTTGTTTTTTTTAATATTTATTTACTTATTTTATTTTTAGCTGCGTCGGGTCTTAGATGCGGGCTGTCTAGTTGTGGCCTGAGTGCTCAGTAGTTGTGGCAGGTGGGCTTAGTTGCCCCGTGGCATGTGGGATCTTAGCTCTCTGACCAGGGATCAAACCTGCGTCCCCCTGCATTGGAAGGCAGATTCTTTTTTTTTTTTTTTTTTTGGAAGGCAGATTCTTAACCACTGGACCACCAAGGAAGTCCCTCAAAGGTCAAGATAGTTTTATACTTAACTGAATTAAAATTAAACTGTAAACATGAAGACTACAATAACAAAAACAAGATAAAATAATATCATACAGTGAGAAGCAAGTGGATTTCCTAAGCTTAAAAAGCATCTGGAAATGACCTTCACCTTGAAATCAAATTTTGGTTTCTGTTCTATATGCTGTATGTGTGTTAATTATACTATTAAGAGAAACAACATCAAAAATCTTAATCCTTGGAATTACAGGTGTGATATTAAAACCAAGGTGACGTAAGATTACTTAAAAAAATATAAACACAGAACAATTCTTTGCTTCAATGATGCTTAAAAAAAAAAAAAAAAAGAATGGTAACAGGAAGATCCTAAACAGAAGTCATTGTCAAAAGAATTCCTGCTGGGAAGGAAGTTTTAAGGGAGGGCCTCTCTGACATTTTTTTGAATAGCTGACAAAAACCAGCTGGCCAAAACTAAACTGATTTTATGGAAGTTCTTTTGTCTCCTATTTTGCAATAGGAGACAATTTCCCATGGTCATGTGCTGGTTAAGCATTCTAGTTTCATACAGCGTAAGGTCACATCAAAGTTTCCCTTGTTGACAATTATCTAAATAATAACCTACAAAGTTTTCAAAAGATCTATTAAGCTTAAAGATAAAAAAGACAAAAGTAATTTAAATGTAATTTTTAGTTTTCATTTTTATTAATGGGCTATAGGCTTTAAGAGAAAATCACTCTTATTAGTATTTTTACATCAGTTACAGTTAGGGCAGAATATCATGAAGAATTTACATTATTCAGAGCGGTCCCCAACAATCCAGTAAAGTTTAATTGACTTGTTGGAATTGTTTTTCTAATTACAGTATATGTTCCACTTCCTTTAATGTACTTGTCTACTGTCATACCAAAGTGACCGGTGGAACTAAATCTGTTTTAGATTGTAAGTTTAGAGCATCACAAGACCATCTTTAAAATTGTATATTTGGGGCTTCCTTGGTGGTGCAGTGGTTAAGAATCTGCCTGCCAGTGCAGGTTTGATCCCTGGTCCAGGAAGATCCCACATGCTGTGGAGAGCAACTTAGCCCAAGAGCCACAACTACTGAGCCTGCCTGCCACAACTACTGAAGCCCGTGCGCTTTAGGGTCCACGTGCCGCAACTACTGAGCCCACGTGCTGCAACTATTGAAGCCCACAAGCCTAGAGCCCGTGCTCCGCAACAGAGAAGCCACTGCAATGAGAAGCCCACGCATCGCAAGGAAGAGTAGCCCCCACTCTTCTGCAACTAAAAGAAAGCCTGTGGGCAGCAATGATGACCCAACGTGGCCAAAAATAAATAAATAAATAAGTTTATTTAAAAAAATGTATATTTGCCTCAAGTCCTTTTTTAGAATGGGGGTATAAACTTTAAAAATAATTATATACTGTGATAATTATGTAGTTAATTGTAATCTGCTTCTTATTCACTTTAGGATTATATAATTGGAGAACTATGGGTTTTGTGGCTTTGTGTTTTTCTTGTTCTTGGTATTGAGAGTCCCTAGTACTTCTAAACTTCTTTTGGTTTAAAAGAATAAAAGTATGGTAGACTCATACACTGCAATACTACCAAGAATAAAAAAGAAAGACTCACCGGTATACAACAACATGGATGAATTTCAGAGATATTATGTTGAGCAAAAGAAGTGAGATGAGAAAGAATACATACTGTATATTTCAACTTACATGAAGTTCAAAAACAGGCAAAATTAATCTATGGTGCTGGAATTCAGAATAATGCTTGTCTCTGTGTGGGAGGGTATTGATTGGGAAGGGCCATGAGGAGGCCTTCTGGGATTTTGGAAATGTGTATCTTTTTTTTTTTTTTTCTCATTTTTTTCAATTTTTTTGAGATATAATTGACATATAAGGAAATGTTCTTATCTTGAACATTTGTGTTCTATTCTGCGGTACACATAAGATTAATGCACATTACTATATGTATCTTATACTTCAGTTAAAAACAAAAGACCTGCCTTCTCACTTTAGAGCTCCCCAGGTTCCCTGGCTAGCTTTCTTAGGGACCATGCCAGTCCTTAGAGCCACAGAAGAATGATACTTCCACAGGAGAGAGTATTTCTCTCTTGAGAAATTCTCCCTAACAGAAGTGGCAGCTAAGGAGGGTGGCAGGCAAGGCCTCATGGGGGCTGGGGGGGGGGGGTGACAATTTGGGTGTTTGATGTGTTAAATCTTCCAGGTATTGGGGTGAGGTGATAATTCTGAACAATTACTTAATAACTGTCCAGAACTAAGTCATCTCTTTTTTTTTTTTAAGATTTATTTATTTATATTTGGCTGCGTTGGGTCTCTGTTACTGCGCTGGCTTTCTCTAGTTGCGGCGAGTGGGGGCTTCTCATTGTGGTGGCTTCTCTTGTTGCGGAGAATGGGCTCTAGGCGCACGGGCTTCAGTAGTTGTGGCACTTGGGCTCAGTAGTTGTGGCTCACGGGTTCTAGAGCGCAGGCTTAGTAGTTGTGGCGCACGGGCTTAGTTGCTCCGCGGCATGTGGTATCTTCTCGGACCAGGGCTCGAACCCGTGTCCCCTGCACTGGCAGGTGGATTCTTAACCACTGTGCCACCAGGGAAGTCCCGTGAACTGAGTCATCTCTTAACATCACTTATCTCAGAGCTTCCCACCTTGTGTGCCTTGGCCCATTGGTGTACTTAGAAGGTGTACAGGTGTGCTAAGGCACAGGGCACCCCCCTCCTGCCCAGAGCAGCCTTTCCGCTTGTACCCATGTGCCCTGCAATTTTACCATTTGCTATGTATGCATAATATGAAAAAGTAACAAAGCATTGGTCTGACCCACTGCTTCTCAAATTTTTTTTTTTTTTTTGGCCAAATACCATCAATAGCAAAGGAAAGTACCCTTGTATCACTGAAGGATGGTCTCCAGGTACAGTTTGAAGTGACTTGGGGCAAAGCATAAGCTTTCTTTAAAGTCTAATGTTATATCTTAAAAACCCATGCAAATTTTGCATTCTATTCAAATATGTTCATATGACGTGAAAAAGCAATATTTCCTCTTCTGCTTTCTCCTACCCCCAATCTTAAAGGAATATTGACACTCTAGGAAGAGGTTTATCCTGTGAAGTTGTGTACTCCCTGGCACATAGCTGCATACCCCTAGGGTACTTTGACCCTGGTTTGCGAAGCACAAGTTTAAAGAATTTCCAGGGAATGGTTTACTTGTCTGGAAATGTGATCTTACACATTCATTTCAGCTAGATGTGACATTGACATTTCTGTAAATGTGAGGAAATGTAACATCCCATTTTAGTATTTGGGGCCAAGTGTCATTTTTGGCATTAAACTGCCCAGAGGGTGGGCCTGGGACCACGTCTGAGAAGTGGAGGGCAGGCACATATGGGAACTCTCATTCTGTATCTCTTTTATGAGCATTCTGTCTCCAGAATGCATCTCAGCCTGTTTACTGCTGCCCATCCACCATCATCTCTCTGGATCACTGCAACAGCCTCTTAGCAGCCTCCCCACTTCCATGCTTGCCCTCCATGATCCGTTTCCAAAAGTGAGGCCAAGTAAGTTATTTTTTAAATGTAGGTCAGGTCATAACTCCCTCCTTAAATCTTCAACAAATGACTTGGAATAAAAATCCTGACAGGATGACAAGTTGATTAAGAGCACACACTCCACCTACCTCCTACCCCTTCTAGCTGCTTGAACATGAGCCCATTATTTAAAATCTCTGTGCCTCAGTTTCTTCATCTGTAGAAGGGGAACAATCATACCTACCTCATAGGGTTGCTGCGGGGATTAAATGAGTGAATAACTGTGAAGTGCTTAGAACAATGCTGGCATAGAGTAAGTACAAATATGTGTTAGTGCCTGTTGCATCATTTATATTGTTAAGATCTAGGTGGCGTGGCTACTGCTCACCTCTCCTACTTTGTTGGGAGCCATTCTCTCTTGTACACCCTGCACCAGCGACACAGACCCTTTCCCAGTTCCTCTCTCGCATCCTAGGTTTTTTTACATTTGGGGGCGTTTCCTCTGGTTCCTGAACACCAGCCCTCTCTAGGCTTCCAGTCTCAGTGTGATTGTTACCCTGTCAGAAGGGACCTCGTGACCACCCATCTAAGCTGGTTCTTCCCAGTTACTCTCATTACAATATCCTGCTGGGTAACGTCACACACTATTCTCAATTTTGAAATTAGGTATATATGTTTTGATGCCCATTACAGCCTGATGCCATGTGACTTTTTTTTTTTTTTGGCCTTGCCCTGCGCTGCCTGCAGGATCTTAGTTCCCCAACCAGGGACCAAACCCATACTCTCTGCAGAGGAAGCGTGGAGTCTTAACCACTGGGCTGCCAGGGAAGTCCCGTGGCTAGCTTTTTGAGAGGAGGGAAGATGTCCATTTTGCTCATCAGTGTAAACCCCTCATGCCTGGCCTAGGACCTGGCATATACATATATGTGAAATGAACACATACATGTTCCAGTTCTAACTGCTCATTCTGATACATCTCCCCCGCCAACTCCACACAAGCATTTTTATAGGAGTGAAGAGATTGAAATGAATATCAATTGAAGTCTGAGAAGAATTCACAAAAAATGAAAAGGTAGCCTTCAGATGTGGGTATACTAAAGGTGGGAAGAGGCTGTGCTCTGAGGGTGATGGGGGCATTGGTAGGCCAGTGAAGTGTGAGAACCTCAAGTGTTGTGTGTGTATGTGTGTGTGTGTGTGTGTTTTGTATCACCTGGCAAAGTTGCTTATCTCATCCCTGTCAGCTGCCCCCCTGGATCTCTATATGTTCTGGTAGAATAAAGTGTTTTGTCTCTGTTGGCTCAATTGGGTAAGCCTCTTGTAGCCTCCCTTGGGTTCATTTCGAGCTTTTTGTAAGTGTGCAGAGAATTCAGCTGCAGACCAGTTTGGTGAAGGCTGGGCAGTGCTGGAGAAGGTCAGGAACAGGAGGCCACTGCAGTGAGAACCCTCAGGCCATACGAACAGCAAAAGGGTCCCTGGGTGCCTCTGCCTATGGGACTTTTCAAAGCAGAAAAGTCTTTGAAAGTGGGTGGGAAAGGGCACTGAAGAGGAATTTCACAAACCTTACAACTTTTCCACCATGACTTTCCTGAAGGAGAAAACTTTTAAAAGTTTTTTTCCCCCTCTGTCTCCAGAGAATTTTATAAAGTGAGATTTATAGAATGAGATGTGTGGAGTAATATATTTAAATTTCTGAGCAACGTTTGGTTTTTTACTTCTATTCCTCATGGTGGGCTGACTTCTGACAATATTTTGGAAGAGGATGGAAGCAAGACAAAACAAAATATGCATTGTCCCCTATGTGCTTTAGATGTCAGGCATCAGATATCCCGGAACAAAGCGACCAATTCAGCCCTGCTTCCTCTGACTTGCTTCTCACAGTGACACAGGCATTGGTCACAATTTCCCCTCCACAGCTTCCCTGTGTACTCCCAGGAAAGTCCTGAGTGACACACCCAATTGCCAGACTTTACAGACCGTGGCTCGTGGCTTGTTAGGGCTTGGCAAAGCCTGCAGAACGTCTAATGAGACATTCCAGAGCTGCTGAGAGGGAAAGACTTTCCCCCGGGCTCTCTAAATAGCTTCTGAGGCTTTAAGAACAAAAGCCCTACAGAGCCTCTGGCTGGCAACTGCTGTGGCTAATTTTATTTTCATCATCAGGCAAGGCCCAAGGCAGGGGTGCCTGAAAGACACTGTCAAAGGAGGATTTTTTTGTCTTTCCTTCAGCAGTTAGTCACAATCCAAAATTTGGAATGGATGTTTTTTTTTTCTGCGGTGCCTTGAAACTTGTGAGATCCTAATTCCCTTACCAGGGATCGAACCTGGGCCCACGGCAGTGAAAGTGCGGAGTCTTAAGCACTGGACCGCCAGGAAATCACCGCCCCCCCTCTTTGTTTTGAACAGCTCTAACTTAGAGTATTTGGAGTGAAGAGAAAGAGATGGGGCGGGAGGGAATATATGAACCATAAACTGATCTTTAAAGAGATGATTCATACTAAAAGTAGTGTAGGGACTTCCCTGGTGGCTCAGTGGTTAAGAATCCGCCTGCCAATACAGGGGACACAGGTTCGAACCCTGGTCTGGGAAGATCCCACATGCCTTGGAGCAAATAAGCCCGTGTGCCACAACTACTGTGTGCTGCAACTATTGAAGCCCGCATGCCTAGGGCCTATGCTCCTCAACAAGAGAAGCCGCTGCAATAATAAGTCTGAGCACTGCAACAAAGAGTAGCCCCCGCTCTCTGCAAGTAGAGAAAGCCTGCGTGCAGCAATGAAGACCCAACATAGCCAAAAATAAATTAATTAAAAAAAATGGGGCTTCCCTGGTGGCGCAGTGGTTGGGAGTCCGCCTGCCGATGCAGGGGACGCAGGTTCGTGCCCCGGTCCGGGAAGATCCCACATGCCGCGGAGCAGCCGGGCCCGGCTGGGCCCGTGAGCCATGGCCGATGAGCCTGCGCGTCCGGAGCCTGTGCTCCGCAACGGGAGAGGCCACAGCAGTGAGAGGCCCGCATACCACAAAAAAAAAAAAAAAAAAAAAAAAAAAAAAAAAAATGGAAAACCTGCAGAAAAAAACCAAAAAAAGTAGTGTAAGTGCATCTAGCAAGTGGCAGGAGAAAAGATCAACCCCAGAAAATGAACTCTGACAGTGGGCAAGGCACGTGGGAGTTACTTTGTACGTACTATATCTTATTAAGTTCTCACAACAGTTAGTAGGAGTGTTTTTATCCCCCTTTTAGGAAACTGAGACTCAATGAGCTCAACTAACTTCCCCAGGTCACACAGCTCTAAGTAGAGGACACAGGATTTAAACCCTGGTCTGTCTGATGCTGAAGTCCATGCGCTTCATATCAGGTCTGGCTATTTCCATAAAAGATCAACTTGGAAGAAGTTTCCAGTAACCAAAAATACTAATAAATATTTACTGAGCACTTGCTAAGTGCCAAGCACTATGCAAGGTGATGTTTTTGGGGGTGCTCCATGGGGTGCTCCAATGAGCTAGATCCTTACTCTTGGTTGCTACTTAAAGGGACCTATTGGAACATGACTCGATAATTTTAAATAATCATCCAAAGTCTTTAGTTGTATTAGTTAAGGTATCACTAGGCTGATTTAATAATAATAGGGTTTATTGAGATCTCATTTTATTTTCTTTTTCATTCCTTCCTCTAACCTTGAGTCATGGTCCCTAACTATCCTGATTTTCATAACCTCCATCCTTCCTAATGCATTTTTCCAGTCTCCTTACTATCTTTGTTCTTTTTTTTTTAGCACTAATCTCTTTTATTTTTTAAAAATAAATTTATTTATTTATTTATTTTTGGCTGCGTTGGGTCTTCCTTGCTGTGCGCAGGCTTTCTCTAGTTGCGGAGAGCAGGGGCTATTGTTCATTGAGGTGTGCGGGCTTCTCATTTCGGTGGCTTCTCTTGTTGCGGAGCACAGGCTCTAGGTATGTGGGCTTCAGTAGTTGTGGCATGCAGGCTCAGTAGTTGTGGCACACAGGCTTAGTTGCTCTGCAGCTTGTGGGATCTTCCCGGACCAGGGCTCGAACCTGTGTCCCCTGCATTGGCAGGTGGATTCTTAACCACTGCGCCACCAGGGAAGTCCCAGCACTAATCTCTTTTAAAAAACACTTTCTTTAGAAATAATTTTTGGAAAGATTTGTTTGTTTTTATGATAGACATGAATGATTACATATCCCATTGTAACTAAAAGAAGAAGGTTAGATAAAGATGAAAGATAAGGGGAAGGCATAAATAAATATAGATCAATATAATTTTCTGAACCAAAGTTTATTTTTCTATACGAATTTTAGAAGAAGTCAGGTTTAGACTGGAGGACATGGTAGGTAGTCTCCAAAATTGGGCTAGTGTAATAAATTTGGATAGTAATTGTCAAATGTCATCATAACCTCCTGATTGGGCTGCTGTAGTACATCTTACTTGGAAAATCCTACTAACTAATCACACAGGGGTTTGTCCATTTCTGATAGTCACAACCCAACAGCAAATATCACATTATAATAGTACCACATAGGATGGTTAAGCTTCTAAATTAAAGCTACAGAGTTGTGTAATAATTAGAATCTATTTTCTTAGGAATAATATCTGTCCTTTTAACTTGCTGTATAAGAAATAAGTAAATAAAATAAAATTCAAAAAAATAATATCTGTCCTTTTAGCCATTGAACTTGAGAGGCAAAAACATTTCCACCAACTGTGACACAAGGTCAAATTCTTTAGATATCAACATATCATAATATAAAACTTACCTTTAGATGTTTCCCAGCATACAAAAGAATCGATTAAAGACAAGCCTTGTTTATAATAAAATGTAGTTAACTCCAGCCAATCGGCATCAAGTGTACTAACGACAGAGCCTTTTCTCGTTACTTTCATTGACAAGATGCCTTCCTGATAGGTCCAGCAGGTTGATTCATCCTCAAAATCATTGAAGACTGTATACAACTTGTTATCTGAGGATAGGTGTTCAGAAGGAAGAAAAAAGGGGAAAACTATAATTTTATTGAAAAGATTCCTAAAATAGTTTCTTTTTTTTTTTTTTTTTTTTTTGCGGTACGCGGGCCTCTCACTGTTGTGGCCTCTCCTGTTGCGGAGCACAGGCTCCGAATGTGCAGGCCCAGCGGCCATGGCTAACGGGCCCAGCCGCTCCGCGGCATGTGGGATCTTCCCAGACCGGGGCACAAACCCGTGTCCCCTGCATTGGCAGGCGGACTCTCAACCGCTGCGTCACCAGGGAAGCCCTAAAATTTTTTTTTTTTTAATTAATCATGAGCTATTTCAAGCACACAAACAAGCATACAGAATAATAAAATTATCCACCATTCAGCTTTATCAAATGTTAACATTGGGCCAGGTTTGCTTCAGATTTTTTTCAAGGAAATGAGACATGGATGTACTTGAGGCTCAAGATGTATCTCCCCTAATCCTATTCTCCAGAAATAGCTACTGTAATGAATTTGGTGTTTATTATTCTCATGCAAGTTCTTTTATTCTTTTAATACACATTTCTTTACACATAAATGATGTTTTGCAGTTTAAAAACAATGTT
Source organism: Grampus griseus (assembly GCF_964374135.1). Taxonomy (NCBI): domain Eukaryota; kingdom Metazoa; phylum Chordata; class Mammalia; order Artiodactyla; family Delphinidae; genus Grampus; species Grampus griseus. Next base: position 37,503,670 of record NC_139001.1, on the reverse strand, counting down.
TTGCAGTTTAAAAAGTTTTTAAAAAATGGTATTATACTGTATGTATCAATCTATAAGTTGATTTTCCTGTTCAACATTATGCTTTTGAAGTGTAATTAATACATATAGATCTTATTCATTTAGTTTAACTGCTATATAGCATTCCCGTTTACTTTTCTCCTGTTGATGGACATATACATTATTTCTGAATTTTTGTTATTACAAACATTATTCATTCCTTGGACACATATGTGAGAGTGACTCTAGAATGCATACTTAGACATGGAACTGCTGGATCCTATACTTTACAAGTTAGGAAATTCTTAACTTGGGGGTCTATGGACCCACATTTATGGTTGTGTTTTAGGAAGTCTAACACTACTTGTGTCACAGAGTATTAGGGGTATGTGTGTTATGTGTGTTTTTCTGGGTGAGTCTCCATGGATTTCACCAGACTCTCCAAGAGGTCTTTTGTTGGTCTCCCCCCAGCCCCCATTGCTATTGCTCTCACTCCTATCCCCCAGCACCAAAAGTTAAGAACCAACCACTGCCATAGAAAAGTTATGAAAAAATACAGGGTTTTAAAATAAATAGAAAGCAGAATCTAAAGACTGATAATTAAATTAAGTAGCATACTGGATTTGAAACTTAAAAAACTTGGAACAGACACCTGATCTAATCAAAGTTAGGATGGGAACCAGCAGGAGTTTATAGGTAGCTGTGGGTGGAATATAGTGGGTAGCTCTCTGGCCACAACTCCAACAACTCTTACATTCCTAAATTTACATTCCTAAATTTTGCACTCTGCAGGAAAATCAGCGTGGTTGTTAGCTAGGGAACTGGTAGAAAAATGGGAGGGTGTTGGTGGTGGTGAGGTGGTGAGATGATGAGTTGGGAAATGCTCTGGGTCCTTTCTTATTTTTTTTGCGGTCCGCGGGCCTCTCACTGTTGTGGCCTCTCCCGTTGCAGAGCACAGGCTCCGGACGCGCAGGTTCAGCAGCCATGGCTCACGGGCCCAGCCGCTCCGTGGCATGTGGGATCTTTCCAGACTGGGGCACGAACCCGTGTCCCCTGCATCGGCAGGCGGACTCTCAACCACCGCGCCACCAGGGAAGCCCTGGGTCCTTTCTTAAGGAGGCTGTGTTGACCGTGGTCCAGTGGGTCTCTGCCATGCACGAATATTGAGCAATCTCACCGTAACCCAGAAAGCCGATGCCACCAGTGTGTGTGGCCTTAGCACCAACACTGATCAAAGGATCAGTTAATAGCAGCTAACTTAATAGTCTATTCTGTGCCAGGCACTGGGCTAAGCACTTTGTAGACATCTCATGTCTACTCACAACAACACCCTTTCTATTAAAGACACTGAGGCAGTCTGGCTGCAGACTCTTAACTCTAAGGTGTACATAATCTTTGATTTTCTTTATTAGTGCTTTTTAAAGCGTGTCTGTAAATGTATCAGAAAACTTAGAACAGTCCGAAATACATTAAAAAATACTCTCAACTTCTTGAAAGCCTTGCTAGCTGCAAAGAAGAATAAAACTATTGTTTAAAGTTATTTAAGAATGCAGGCACGGGCTTCCCTGGTGGCACATTGGTTAAGAATCTACCTGTCAATATGGGGGATGTGGGGTTCGAGCCCTGGTCCGGGAGGATCCCATGTGCCGCAGAGCAACTAGGCCCGTGAGCCACAACTACTGAGCCTGTGCTCTAGAGCCCACAAGCCACAACTACTGAAGCCTGCATGGCTAGAGCCCGTGCTCTGCAACGGGAGAAGCTACTTCCATGAGAGGCCCGCGTGCCGCAGCGAGGAGTGGCCCCTTCTCGCCGCAATTGGAGAAGGCTCCCGTGCAGCAACAAAGACCCAGTGCAGCCAAAATAAATTAAAAAAAAAGAAGAATGCAGGCACTATTGTTACATTAGTTGTTTCATCATGATGTGCATTTTAATATTCTAACTGGTGATCAAATAAAACCAATTAACTTCAAAGGTGAAAAGTGCCCATGAAATGGGAAAGGCCAAAACTAAAATTCTCACACACTGTTTATAGGGAGAAACATAAATCAGAACAGCTTTCTTTACAGAATCACTTTTTTTGGTATACATGCACAGCCTCCATTTTACAGAGGAGTTGGTGTATGACTAAATGGGAACCAATTTTCAACACAAAGTTTCGTTATGTGGATGGTGTCGTATGACCATGCTAGGGATAACTGTTCGGAAAACTGCCCTACCTTATTCCAGGTGCAATAATTAAAAAAAATCAAGAAGAGTTTATACTAGTTTTTTCATCTTTATAATCATTAGAGATTTAATTTGCCTCATATTTGTTTAAAAACCCTTAAAAACATATTTGTGCTAAATTTAAACTAATATTTCTATTTCTACTCATCTTGTCTGTTACCTTCTCCCTTTCTTGATTTAGAGAAACTGGGGCTGCCATCTCGTTCCATTTGACACTGTCCACTTTCATGATGTAGTTCTTCCTCAATTCCACTTTCAGATGATTGCCCACTTAATGTTCCTTCATTCCAAATTTTACAGTTTTCCTCTGAACTGTGTCTCACATGTAGTGCTGATTCTGTATCTCCATCCTGGTTGGTTCCATTGCAGAATTTAAGTGGTGGACAGTGCTGTGATATGAACCCAACAAATTTCATTCCTCTTTTAGCACCTCCATTAATCTGAAGTTTAAAAAGACACGGTAGAACAAAATGTAAACTTCATTTGCATTGATTGCTTTATCAATTAACCTTCAGGCTTATTAAGGAAATCCATTAGAAAAGGAGTAAATGGACCAGTAAAGACCCATTCATAAACAAATTAATGACCTCTAATATAGCAAGAATCCTAAAACCCTGTCACACTATGTTGGTGGTTTCTTCAAACAGAACTGATACATTTTAGAAACTGTGAAAACAAGAATTATATTTTCGGGACTTCTCTGGTGGTCCAGTAGTGAAGACTCTGCACTCCCAATGCAGGTTTGATCCCTGGTTGGGGAACTAAGATCCCACATACTGCAGCTAAGCCCGCGCGTGCCGCAACTAGAGAAGCCTGCGCCGCAATGAAGAGCCCGCGTGCCGCAACCAAGACCCAGCACAGCCAAAATAAATAAATAAACAAACAAATAAGTAAATTAATTAATTAATTTTAAAATTATATTTTCTCCAAGAGGTTACTATTTGGGAAGAACTGATAATTCCATAGCATGATATTTGCAGCCCTGTTAACAATGGTTTCTCTAGTTGAAGCAAAATTCAAAAGTATCCCAAGAAATCCTCAAAAATAACATTACTGACTGCTTCCTATTCCCCAGGGAGGGGGGCAGAGTTCTTGAGGCGCTAGGCTACTGTGTTCCCTCTTTGTCGGCAAAGAAATAAAGCCACTCTTTCTTCCTCCTCCATTTAAAAAAAAAACAAAACCAAATACATCTTAATAATAAAGAAGAGACATTAATTTAAAAGCAGAAAACATACAGCCTTGTTTGCTTGTGTGTAAAGAAAACTGTTAAAAGACTAATTCTTGACAAATGCATACATATAATGCATAAGCCCAATTCGTACTACCACTCTTAAGAAGTTTCTGATTTGCTTATATCTTGGTACTATTATCTCCTTTCTGGGCCAAATACACATGATTAGATTCAGTCCTATCAGTTAAAGAATAGGGTTCCGAAGCACATGAAATAATGCCAGTGAAATAATTTGAGACCCTAAGAGTGATTATTTTCATGCTCAACACTTTTCTCTTTCTCTGCTTTTTCATCATTTCTTTGTTCTTTTTGTGTCCACGTCTTTCTCCTGTGTTAAGCTGACCATTCTTTTGAGGGCAGGCACTATCTTACTCACTTTTGTGTTGCAATGTTTTGTACCTACAGGTGCTCTATAAGTACTCGTTAAATAAGTTAAAATGAAGAAATAGCAACATCTTTTATACGGCCACTGTTTTAAACATTTTAAATGTTTTAAATTCACCTGGGAGGCGAAGAAAGAGTTATGATGGAGGTTGCAAGTGCAAACGTCTATAGTCAGCAATAAAATGGAATGAAAAAGGCCAGGAAGAAGCAGGGTGAAACCAGACAGCAATGGAGGCTGCTGTAACTTAGCTGAGACGGACAGAGGGTGTGGGTGTATGGAGCTTGGACAAACACTGCTGGCACAATATCATTTACTCCTATAAATTAACACATTAAGACTGTGACACGGCAAGAAGCCTTAAAAATAACCATAAATTGTCCTTTATATCAGGTTTCCCGGGAGAGGAGAAGGAGGTGGTGAGGAGGAAGGTAAAAACCGGTAAATTTAATGTCAGTGCTTTCTCTAGGTCTTATTTGTTGATTTGGGGGGAAAATTGCAGAAGACTTTCTCTATTACTAAAAAGTTTTATCTGGAAAAGGTGGTATGATACAGAGTATTACTGTCTTTTCTGTTTTTTAAGTTGCAAGATTGATGTTTTTCATGTGATTTTTATTTAAAAATCCTGGGGAAAACATTTGTAAATCTAAATTTAAAAAAAGAGCAAACATTGACATAATGTTAAAATGACTTAAAATCTAGCTGTTTAACAATCAACTCTTTATATCAGGCAGCCGTTCAAAAATAATATTTGGCACTCATCTATTGCTCTTGCTCATACACGGGGCAATGTTCAAATATTTCACGTGCTATTTTTCCTGAAGCTTTTCTTTTCATAAAATAACCCCATTACTCTAATTGCTGAAATAACAGTACTTTCCTGTTTAAATAGATCTTTGTGTCCAGGAAGTCAAATACAAAACGAATGCTCTCATGATGATCTATTAAGACTAAATTAGCAGTTAGATTTTTGTTTCTGGAGTGGATTTATTCCCAGAAAAAAAAATTTTTTTTTCCCAGAATAGTAGTAGTAAATAGTATGTGTACCTTGTTTATAAAAATCTAGTTTCAAAGGCTGTTCCTGAAAAACCTTATTAAATGGTGACTTTATATCTAAATGGGAGGTATCATTGGCAGCTCTAACTGGCTAAACACAAACCACAGATAATCTTACACACACAGTCATTTAAAGCTTGGGAAAAATAGAAACAGCGAACAAATTTCACAGTTTCTTATTTGACAGGAAATGCCTTAGGTTTTTGGCAGTATTCATTTAAATAAAAGCTAAACTTTACACATATGACAATGCAACTAAAATTTAAAAAAAACCCCAAACTTTCACCATCAAATCCTGTCGTTTAGAATACTTATGAATGTACAATTCTTTTTTTTTTGGTTTTAATCAATATACATATAGTGTTCAATTTTTCATTTAAGGTTCAATTAAGTTATATTGAATAGACTTTTTTCTCTCAACAGTTAAGATAGTTGTCATGTTCAATGCCCATAAAATAGTCTATCATATTGATAGACCATTGCTTCCTTCTCAGTTTTCCACTTGTTGAGAATTTGGCCCCTATTCACTGTTGATTAAAATATCTTTGTATAAACATGATTTTTCCCTTTTCAATTAATTTCTTGGAATGGATTCCTAAAGAGGAAATCACTGGGTCACAAAATAAAACAAGATTTATGACTTTTATTACCAAACTGGTATTCAGAAACACTGTACTAATTTATTACAATGCCAATTGCATTGTATATGAATGTATATGAATGTTTTCTTAAAGGTCTTTCCAACATTGAATTTAATATTTTCAATTTAATTTCTCAGTTAATACTGGTAAATTGTTACTTCTCAGTTTTTATTTACATTAAAAATTATTAGTTAGGTTGAACCCTTTGCCAAATGTCTCTTTATTATTTGTGTTTCCTTTCTGTCCATGGATTCTGTCTGTCCATTCAAGACTGAATATACTTTCATGCGTTTGTATTCATTTCATATATATTCAGAAAATGAAGCTTCTATAAGACACATTTGCTGCAGATTTCTCCCCGATTCTTTTTTTCCTAGTATATAACTTATATTTATATATTCAAACTCAAATTACTCAATCTATTCATAATTAAATATGTCCACTCTTTCATTTTCTTTCAGATTTTTTGCACTTGAAAAAATTACCTCTTTAACTCATGTGAAATGTGTGGAGTCTATTTTCTATAGAACAATTGCCCATTTTCCCAGCAGCACTTACGCGATAATGGTTGTTCCCCCATTTTATTTCATCAGGTTTGTTATGAAACTTCTTATATATGTATAAATCTATTTCTGGCATTTCCATTCTGTTTCACTGGCCTGTATTTCTGTTTTTAACTCTACAATGTGGTACCTGTGCTTCAATTTGTTTTAAATTCTGGTAGACTAAGTCACCTATCATTTTCCTGTTCTTTTTAAAGTAGGAAAGGAAATTGATGAAGAAGAATTATGAAATATTTCTCAATATCCCATGAAAAAATGTATACTTTTAGTACCTTTTCTATCAGTTCTTTTGCTACGTCATTTGTTTGTGTCTCAAAAGTTAGAGGACATTCCTCAATCACAAGCCTTGGGCGTCTTTGTCCACTGGGTGCTGTCGAATGCTTCGTGCTGTAACAGAGAATATGTTTATGGTTGGAAGCCAATTGCTGATTTTCAGTTAATATGCTCATGTGAAAATGAGCGAGTAACTCACAAGTAAGTTCAAGGCAATCCTTTTTCTTTGTTATTTCGACTCTAATGGCTGTCTTCTTACGTAAAAATATTGGGAAAACACAATAACTTCTATTAATTTAGATTTCCTTAATTAAAACCTCTATTAATTTAATTTCTAATTTAACATGAAAGAAAAGCTCCACGTCTGTTGTTTTGATAAGTTATGAGAAATGATTTTAGATCACTGTTATACCTCAATAATACCTCATTATTGTACAAAAGCACAAGTAACAATCCTATTTAAGTGCAGATAAATATTGTCCTGTCTTTTTCCTTTTTCTTCTTTTCTGATCTTCACCCCTTGATTATTCTTAGCCCTAGCAGGGCACTGCTAAATCTATTTGAAGTAATGCAAAAAGAGAAAAATAATTTATCCTTGGTTTGTAAGATTTGTAATTAGGACATAAGTGTTGCTATGGTGTGGTAAATGGCATATTTACTTAGTAATGCTTGCACTAGTAAATATCTGATGAGGTGCCCTGTCGTGGTGAAAGCTGCTTGTGTACACGCCCTCTCAGACATGTGTAAGTGGGCAGTTAGTTACTCAGTAGCAGACAGTGTCCCTAAAAAGCACATCTGGGATTTTTTAAAGCCTCTTCTTTTTTTCCCAATTTTCCTGTTTTCTCTTATTTTATTTTCCCCTCTCAGCTTAGCTCTTTCATAGTTAAAGTCGCTATAAAGAGAAAACACAGTTTTTACCCTGGTCTTTGAGATGATTTTGATACAGTTGGAGAGTTGTGTAAAAAAAATTTAATGTATTAATCAAAGACATTGGTCTGGTTATTTCATTCTTCACTGGAAGGAGTAACAGTATTTTGAATATTATGAAACATACAAGCTTGGTTGGCAAAAACGTTTGTAGTATTGTTTGGAAAAACAGCTATTAAAAAAGTTAAAAAAGAACCTAAAATGGATGCTTTCTGGCTTTCCCATCCTATTTTTTGGAAAAAGCTGATAAGAGATCTATCCAGTTTGTGAGAAGTTGGCATGTAGGCCTTTTTGCTGTAAAAGTTTTGGAAGTTAGAGATAGTTTCTGTTGCCACTATTAATAAAGCAATACAGGACAGTTCAAAAAAAACGCTCAGTGAAAGTGGACTTGTTCAGTCAGCTCTTTTAGCCCAGTGATAGGATATAGCTAATTGATACCCCCTCATCCGCTGAAGTTGCTGTATCAGCTTTCAGGTGCTTCTTGAGTCTATTTTCCTTTCCCATTTTTCATTGACATCCTTACCTAGGACCTGTTTGTCTGCAAGGGGCTAAATCTATGAGAAGTTTTAAGGAAGGAGATTTAAGTTTCCTTCTCCCAATTGAGGTTCAACTGCTGGAAAATGTGCCTTAAGCCAAAACCCCGAATTATCCTCTATTCTCCATCACTTCGTTCAAACTTGCTTTGCTTTTAGCCAAAGAAAACTGTCTCTCTCAACAGCTTCTTAGTATGACAGTTTCCTGGAGCGTCAGGCTTACCTTAATTTCAAGCGCGATAGCACCACCCTGTATAGGTAACTTGCAGGCAGGTGTTTTTGCTGCCCAACAGGTTGTATAACAGGATGAATAGCCCCAACAATATATCCTTTAAGATAGTAGTCTTCCACTTTTGTTACTATATCCAGAATTGAATTTATCTTGATTACTTCTGGGTTTGGCGAAGCTGAAATATCAAATGCAAAGAGAGATTTGCACATTCATAAAGTTGAATTACATATTATTTCTATCTACGTATGATAATACTAATGAATAGGAAATGTATCCATATGATTTAATCTCAAATAAAGTTATACTAACAGGTATTATATATTTTCTAATTTAATTTCAGAAAAAGCAAAAGTAATCTTAGCAGCTGTCAGATATTTAGTATTACCAATATGTCTTAAAGTAGAAATACAATGCCCTATATATATTTTTCAAATAAGGCACTTTTATTTTATTTATTTAAAGACACATTTTAATTTTTTTATTATTTTAAAAAAATTTATTTATTTTTGGCTCTGTTGGGTCTTCGTTGCTGCACGATGGGCTTTCTCTAGTTGTGGTGAGCAGGGCTACTTTTCGTTGTAGTGCACAGGCTTCTCATTGTGGTGGCTTCTCTTGCTGCAGAGCACGGGCTCTAGGTGTGTGGGCTTCAGTAGTTGCAGCACGTGGGCTCAGTAGTTGCGGCATGCAGGCTCTAGGGCACGCGGGTTCAGTAGTTGTGGCTCGCAGGCTTAGTTGCTCCGCAGCATGTGGGATCTTCCTGGACCAGGGATTGAACCCATGTCCCCTGCATTGGCAGGTAGATTCTTAACCACTGCGCCACCAAGGAAGTCCCTGTCAAGTGCTTTCTTATTTCTAATTACATTTCAAAAAAATCGTGTTTTAAGTTTCTATGGGAAACTAAAAATATGGTTTCTTATGGCACTTATATAAATACTTGAGTAAAGAAATTGAAAAAGTAAAGGCAACCAGAAGTTCTTCTTAATAAGTAAGAATTCTAAATACACAGGAAATTTAAACGCAACATTTATATGCAGTTGAAACATTCCTTTGAAGCAGGGCAAATCTGTAGAAACTGTAGAATAGTACAATCTGTATAGTTTTGAGTAAAAGGAAAAGGGTGTGTTATATGGGAAAATGAATGTTCTAGCAGTATTAATTTTAAAAACAACTTCATTTTCTGTGACAATATTTCTCATTTTCTGGAAAACAACCAAGACTTAATAACTAGAAATGGAGCTGCAGTTTGGCTCTCTCTTGAATAACAAAACATATGCAATGAACTCCAGGTAGGGGCAGTGCTGGCTGTTGGCCTTCTGTCAGTGTGGTCAGTGCTGTCCAGAAAATAGCTGCTGTTAATTGCCCAAACACAGGAAGTAGGTTAAGAAGCAGACAAGGAAGAAGGGTCAGAGGAAATCCCTACCTCCTCTTACATTAATATCCCCGTGATGGAACAGAAATCCACCACTTGGATTCACGTGGGTTCATGCCAACTTCTCAAATGAAAATAAAGCACTCAAAGAAAAGTTATATAAACCAGCATGAATCCATTTACTCAAATTTTCATCCTCTTTTGGATTTAAACTAATCTACAATATATTTTCATCATTATGAATAGGAATAAAAACAAAGAGACTGATCCTGGTTTTGGAAGAAACAGCTGGATTTCATTGCAAAATGACCCAGTTCTGCATGGTTGTGTGGCAATCACTCCGTGATTCATTTGGTCTTACTTTTTTAGTATTTTAACTATCAACCCTGATTTCCAAACAAAGGAACTAAAAAACTATAAACTAGAATAAACTGTTAAGACTAAGGAATGAAACATAGCCTAAACTTATTTTTAGAACTATACACTAATCCTACAAAAATTTAAAGAAAATTTCCGTCTTTTAATGGATCTCATTGCTTATTGTAGAAAATGGAAATGCTTAGCATGATACGAAAGAATCTTCACAGTCTGGCCTCTGTCTACTTATTCAGCGTTCACTCTTGTCATCCTTTTCCTTGTACATCTTGCTTTGGCGGGACTGAACTACGGGAGCTCCTGAGCCTGGCACACTCTTTCATGTTGCCAGAACTTCGTTTCCTTTCCTGCTCCCCAGGTTGGGTTAATCATTCCTTCCTCTGTGCTGTGCATTCTACTAGTTCCCTTATCAATCTGTATTATAGATACTTGTTTATGTGTTTGTCTCTGCTGTTAGACTGAGAATTCCTTAAAGGCATAAAACCAGAATCACTTACCCTAAGTAGAAAATTACATACAAATAAATACAACAAAAAGAAAATACGTATCAAATTCTAGCTGGTTACTGTTATCTGCCAAGGACTGAGCCACAGCCCCGCTCTCTCTTTGTTGAAAGGGAGAATTAGCCATTAGAGAGGTGTTAAAGACGTAGTAACTCCAAACCGATTGGAAGGCTTAAAAAGAACTGAAAAGGGCACAGCTTTCCGACTATGAGATTCAATGTTATTAATTCTGTGTTTGTGTGTACAACTTAAAAGCATCTCAGGTCTAGTGCTAAGTCTTTTGGTAGAGGCTTGGAACCCCTATTGGGATAGAAGTAGCAAGGACACAGTGATGGCAGCAAGGGGGACAGATGACATCAGAGGGAATAAAATGAATTATAAAACTAGATAAAAGAACTGTAAAAACTTTACAGCCTGAGGTCTCTTAAAGGACTTTCTACACTTCATTGGCCCGATTGATAATGATAATGAAATCATTCCCTCCTTTCTATTGTTTCAGAACAAGGTTCTCAAAGGCAGAATTTTGTAACACGTTAAATAGAATCACAAGAAGATAGCTATAACAGAAGGACACTGGTGTTTAAAGAGGTTCCTGTTCAGGTAGAGAATGTATTTCTAAGGAACACCTTGCTCTCTGGCGATGTCAGAGAAATTTTGTGTCAGTGGAACAAATCCAGCTTTTCTAGTCTAATCTACATCCTCTTGCACTTTCAATAAAGTAAGGTTATTGTCTTGAGTTCAATGCAAAAGAAATGTTAATGCCTGAAACACAAAGACACACACACACAGAAGTTTTGAGAAGAATTACAAACTGAGAAATCCAGTAAAGTTACAAAGGGAGAAAAAAAATTGTACATCAGTACTAATAAGCATATCTTACACATAAGTTTTTGTAAAGATCATGTCATTTTGGGCCCAGTGCTTTACATTAATTATTCAACTGTCTCAAATGTGCATGTTCTTCTATTTGGAGGTCTGTGTCTTTTGATAAATAGCACTCGGCATAGACATGATAATTATGATAAGTGCTTGAAAAACACTTGTTAAAGGACCAACTGAATGAAAAATTGGTTGTAACATTAACATATTCAGTGAACAGAGCTCCAGGTTGCTCATGGAGCAGTAGTTTAGAAAATAGACTCTAGGGGGACTTCCCTGGTGGTCCAGTGGTTGGGACTCCTCGCTTTCACTGCTGAGGGCCGGGGTTCAATCCCGGTGGGGGAACTAAGATCCCACAAGCCAAAAAAAAAAAAGACCTTCGGACCAGACTGCCTGGATGCAAATCTCAGCTCTGCCACTTACTAGCCTGGCAAGGTACTTTGCACCCTCGTGCCTCAGTTTCCTCATCTTCAAGGTAAGAATAATAATAGAGTCTACTCTATAGGGTTGTTAGCATTAAATAAGTTTATATGTGTTCCTAGAAAGTATCTGGCATGTAGCATGTGCTATACAACTATTGAATGCTTTGTTAAATGAAGTCCTCCCCTGTGGAACGAGAGGCAGCACACTACTCTAAGAGCATTAGGATCTGGAAGCAAATCACCTGGGCTCAACTCATGCCATTTACTAGATCTGGAACAAGTTAATTTGCCTGTCTGAGACAGGGACAAACAATGGTATTAACTTCATAGAGTTGCTTTCATAGTAATTGTAAAACATGATCCCAGGGCCTGGTACAAAGTAAACACTCAAATATCAGTGATGTGCCTGTCTGTTGGTGGCCCAGCTTAGAAAGATAGTTTCAAATGAAGTTGCCCTCCGAGATGTCATTGTTGGTTTAAAAAAATCTCCAGGAAGATCATTGTAGAGATCTGGATTTATTCCAAAAGCCCAGCCTGGCTCACCATCTGTAGAATTCTGTATCAGAGGCCCCTAACTCATGCTCTAGATCTCAGGTCCCTAACTCACCCTATAGATTAGGTGTCCCGCCTGCCAACTCACTCCAAATAACAGTCCCTACCTCACGCTGATCTGCTCCATTGAGTCCCAGACCCAAATGTCCAAAGGTATCAGCCTGATAAAACAAGGAAAGGGGCTGTGCTGAAGGAGGGACCTGGGGAAGACTTAATACCTTATCCAAGAGTGCGGCAGCCCTGGCCCAGTGCTGCCATGTGGTCATGTCGGCCCAGTGTTGCTGGATCTTCTATTTTTTTAAGAAAACCCCCAAATCCAGATTCTTATGTAATATCTCCCAACTTTAAAAAGTGACAGTTAATTCAAATATCTTAACACTATACACACCAAGCGAGACCTGTCTAAAAGCTGAATATGGCCCATGTCTTGTTGGTTTGCAGCTTCTCCTCTGGGTTGCCCCAGGGATTCTGCAGACCAGAGCCTGCCTAGGTCCAGGCCAGGCCACCCGGACCATCTTAGACAGTGTTCAGCATATCCTAGGACACAGAAAGTGATCTAAATCTTCCTCATTAGTGGGGACAGGAGGATGATGGTGATAGGAGGGCTGGGGTTCATTCTGTTAACAAATTGCCCTTCTTATCCTACATTGTGATTTATTTTAAACATGCCAGTGTCATTCAAGAAAGGTAAACCTAGGAGCAAGGAAAGGTGAAAAAAATCTGGGAATTTTGTTGAGAACTTCCCTTCAGGTAATCCCCTCAATTCTTAATAATGTTTTAAACTGTGCTGAAAAGAGACTGGCAGCCTGACTCAGCTTAGAGATGTGAGGAAGGGGCAAGCTGTGCACACAGAGTGAGGCATTTTCATCAGTGCTCACCAGAGTGAATAATTATGTCTCCAAGATAGGCTTGGTGTTTGAAGCCAAGCCTTTGATTTGATGTCCTTACACTGGGGCAGTAATATCAGAGACTCTATTACTTTTTAAACACAGGAAATTAGGGGGGAGGTGTGGTTGTTTTGGCTAGAACTGAACAGCACAGGCAGTTAGCAGCAGCTGCAAGCCATCTTGCTCTTCTTAGCTCCTCAACCGCTGCGAGTTCCTTGGGAGAAGGAACAAATGGTGTTGTTGACAGCATTAATGGGTGGGGTTGGTTGCCGTTCAATCAATGCTACACGATTTGTAAAAGCTTTATTACACCTTACAAGGCTATTGTGAAGAACTGGTGAAGGAAAGTATTTTGTAGTTGCTTTGAAATCTATATACATGCAGCGTGGACTTTTCTGATTAAAACTGAAACGTGCTGAACGTTAAGCAAGTCTATCATTCATCCTCATAGTTTCCAAAATAAAATATCAGTAGAGTTTTTTATGGTCCTTTGCTTAAAAGCTTCATAGACAAAGATCAAATTTTAAAAATAGAAAAAAGTCACATTCTAGTAAAAAGCTAAGAACTTGTTCAATGTCAAAAGGTTTGCTCTGATGATGTAACTCTATGAAACCAGTCCAAGACATATATATGTTCTTTCCACCAATTTACTTCTGAAGATTGGTATGTATTTTTGAAATATTTATGAAACATTGTTTCCTCAGATAAAAGCACGATGTACAAACACTGGCAAGCAATTTTACCATATTTTCAAAAGGGAACAGACTGTCAAACCCCATATTATATCTAGCAATTATAGTAAAAAATAATAAGTAACATGTACCAAGTACATATTTTGTGCCAGGCACTATGCAAAGTGCTTTACATGCCTAATCTTAATTAGCCCTTACAAAAACTCCACAAGGCAGATATTATCATTATTCTCAGATGACGAAACTCAGGAAGAGAGAGATTTGATAACTTGCCCAAATTATTAGTGAGCGGTAAGGCTGTAATTGAACCAGACAGAATGACTCCAGAGCCAGTACATCCGAGCACCGACAGGAAAGTAAAGCTTCATTGATTTGCATCACTGCTAATTCAGAATTTGTGAAGATTCAGACATGAGCTGAGCTAAAGCTTTTGACTACTATAAATTGTTAATCTAATGTACAGATATTAAAAGGAGTATCCGGTTTACTCTACTTATCAAAATGTTTTAAGTTACTTAGAAAGATAAACTACTATATAAATAACATCCAAATTACATAAAATTTTATGTTTTCAATAAAGGTGCCATCTTTGTAGTCACTCATTAATATATTTAATTGAAGTAATACAACTGTGGTTTTGAAATGCACTCAAACTCCAAGGGACGACAGAGCTCATAATTACAGGCAGATATGCAAAAGATTGCATTATGACCATGAAAACTCCTGCAGCCTTGTGTTTCACCGCTGTCTCCTGCATGTGCTGCACTCTGCCTGTTCGGTTTTACTTGTAGTTCCCAGACAAACCATGAGATTTTCTCTCGTTTCTGAGTCTGTACAGCTTGTCTTTCAGCCTTGTTTGCCTTACCCCCACTTCCTTACTCAGCCTTTTTTTTTAAACTTTAAAAACATCTTGTGTGGGGGTAGAAATGTAACGTACAAACGGGGTGCACAAAACATACTTAAAACTGCCAGCATTTGGTAACCACCATCCATTCGAAAATCAGAAAATGGCGGGCACGCCATAAGCCTCACTTCCTGCCCGTTTCAATCACAATCCCCCTCTCCTGCTCTGTGCTACCTTGACTTTTTTTTTTAACCTTGACTTTTGTGGTCCTCACTCCTTGCTCTTTTTAGTTTACTATGCAAGAATGCAAGCAAACACTACAGTTCAGTTTTGCCAATTTTGTGAGCTTTATATAAATGGAATCATACAGTATTTTGCGTCTATTTTCTTTCACTGAACATTAAGGTCGTGAGATTAATCTTGGGCAGCTTGTGTAGTGGTAGTTTGTTCGTTTTCACTGCAGTGTAGCAGAGGACAGCAAAGTACTGCCTACGGCCTGTTTTGTTGCATGTGGTATGTTGGCACTTCACTGGCCGAGCTGAGTAGCTGTGACAGAGACCACACGGCTCACAAAGCCTAAAATATTTACTATCTGGCCCTTTTCAGAATACGTTGGCTCACTTCTGTGGTGCAGTGTTGCACTGTATGAGTTTACCACAATTTATTTTTCCAGTCTCTTGTTCGTGGATTTCTGAGTTGTTCACACTTTTGGGGTTATTACAAATAGCACTTCTATCAACATTCTTGTATGTGCTGCAGGGTGCATGCGTGTGCACGCTTCCACTGGGTATATGTATCTTCGCTAACTAGGTAATGACAAAGCATTTTTTGTTTTTCCAAAATGGTTGTACCAATTTACCAACACCTGGTATTAGCTTGACGTTTTAGCCATTTTGGATGATTTGTAGTGGTTTCTCACTGTGGTTTTAACATGAATTTTTCCTGATTACTAATGAGGTTGAGCACGGTTTCATATGTCTATTGACCATTTAGATTTCCTGTTTCATCAGCCACCTGTCCAAGCTCCTTGTCCATTTTTCTATTGGGTTGTCTTTTCCTTTTTTGATATTCAGTTGTATTTTGTATATTCTGGACATAAATCTTTGTCTAAGTCTCACTCATTCTTTAGATCAGATGAGGTGGCACTTCTTTTAAGGAGTCTTTCTGGATCCTACCAGTTGGGTGGAGGTGCTCTTCTTTCTGCTTCTGTAACTCTCAGACTTCTAGCAAAGTTTGTATCACAGCATAGAGTGTAAGCACTGTAAACAGATGATTAGTCATCAGGGCTCCTCAGCAGCAAGCTCACTAGGATGCAGGTTCACAGAAGTCAAGGACTAGGCTTTATTCCTCACTTGGAGCTCAGTAGGTGCTCAGTAAGTGTTAGTTCAAAAAATAAATAGACGAATTGGGAGACTGGGATTGACATATATACACTATTGACACTATGTATACGACAGATAACTAATGAGAACCTACTGTATAGCACAGGGAACTCTACTCAATGCTCTGTGCTGACCTAAATGGGAAGGAAATCCAAAAAAAGAGGGGCTATATGTATATGTGTAGCTGATTCACTTTGCTGTACAGTAGAAACTAACACAACATTGTAAAGCAACTATACTCCAATAAAAATTTTAAAAAAGAATAAATAAATGTCCACCCAGATGTAAGAAAAACCCCCAATATAACGTAGATTGCCAGTAGAAATGTATTTTCTCCCAACATCAATATTTATTTAAGTGGGTCAACTGTTTGCTATTTTCAGAGATTCCCTATCCCCCAGGTCAGAATGGGATCTTTCTTTCCCCCAACAGTCCGAAATTGTGAAGTTTTATTATTTGCCACAACTACTGAGCCTGTGCTCTAGAGCCCAAGAGCCACAACTACTGAGTCCATGTGCCACAACTACTGAAGCCTGCTCGCCTAGAGCCCATGCTCTAGAGAAGCCACTGCAATGAGAAGCCCGCACACTGCAACTGAAGAGTAGCCTCCGCTTGCCACAACTAGAGAAAGCCCTCATGCAGCAACGAAGACCCAACACAGCCAAAAATAAATAAAATAAATAAATAAATAAAAAATAAAGGAAAGTCCTTATGTGGTTTTTTTTACCTGACAGAGATTATGTTGATGCTTGAGTAAATTTAGTCATCTTTATTATAAATTTCTTTTTACATAGCACTTTACATTTGAAAATCTTTTGACTGCTTGAGGAAATACTCAAGAACTTATTAGATTCAGACAGACATAGAAAATTTAGCTGGACTGACCTTCTTTCCTTCCTTCCCTCGTTTCTGATACTTTATTCATCTCTTGTTGATTTTTAAATGCATTCTCTTCAGTGCTGCATCTTCATTATTCTTGAAAGTTCTCTAGTATTTACGATTACTGACCATTTCTTGCTTTTTGAAACCCTCCTTTTCCTTGTGTTCTCTGGTGCTATACAGTCGCAATTGTCCTCATTCTATTTCATTTTTGTTGAGTTGTCCTAAATATGGCTAAATATGCCTGATGATTCAGCCCAAGACACTTATGCTCTGCCCATATTCTCCTCTTTAAGACTTTATCTACTTCAATTCCTCCTGGAAGTCATCATCTCTGCCGTGCACCTGTAACTCTCTCTGCCAGGATGTTCCACTGCCACCTCACATGCAACGTGCCTGGAATGGAATTGCTGTTTCACCAACTGACTCCCTGTGGGACGCCCCTCCTACTGTAAGAGGCATCATTATTTCCACAGTTACTCAGGCTCAGAACAGGGAAGTCATCTTGGATTCCTCATTCTTTCTGTCCCTTCATATCCAGCCAGCCACAGGCTAAGTCCCTCTTGGTAATGTCTCTTACAGGGACGCCCCCTCACTTCTCCTTTCAATAGCCCTTGAAAGTACCTCAAACTCTTAATCTTTTTCTGATTATATAAACCCTATTTTTTTCTTCAGGTTCAGTTAAAGTCCTAATTTGAATTCCAACTTATCCTATTCAAAATTGATTTTTCCTTTTCCTGATACCTCTTGTATCTCGTATTGCAATTTTTCATTCATTACTTCAACACAACTTATTGGCCACTGGTCATGTGCCAAACACTGTGCAAAACACAGCAGTGCAAAGGTGGATGTGGCATAGTTCCTGACCTTGAGGAGTTCATGAGCTTGTCCAGTTTGACCAATTAGAATATAAAATATTGGAGGGCAGAAACTATGTCTTATTCCTTTTTGTGTTTTCACTACTTATCAGCATCTTCTACAGAATCCATACATCAATGTATTTACTACTGTTACAGTGATGGTAAAAGACAATGAGAGTTTCTTGTTCTCATAATAAGAAAGCAAGCTAGGGGCCAGGAAAATTTTACTCAATGTGTTTTACATGATTCTATTAGAAAGTCAAATAAGGAAGTTACCATCTGTCCTTCTATTGGGTTTTTAATACTGTAGAAATTCCTTTTTAACCATAAAGCTATACATGCTCTAAAAATCCTTAAGGCCATGGTTATTCAGATTGTTTTCTGGGATTGCACAAGAAGGTAAACCAACCCTTCTGGATTATTTGCAGAGTTAATTTAACTTTTCGCCAAGAAACTCGATGATGTACTCATATATATACTGACACACTCTCATACATACACATGTATAGATTACTATACAATAATCCAGAAAATTTATCACAAAAATTGTGCTGAAATCTCACTAGTGTGGTTAGTAGATCTGGCATAAAGCCAGGAGGGATAGTTAACTTTTATTAAGTGCTTACTAAGTGCCAGGTACCTTTTCAAGGAGATTATTTTGTATAATCTCCTTTAATCTTTAAAATAACTCTATTATGCAAGCACCATCAGAACCCCCATTTTATAGATGAGGAAACTGAGATACAGCAAAATTTATAAACTTGCCAAGTTAATGAGTGAAAGAGCCTAGATTCAGAACCCAGGAACTTGACTCCAGAGCCTTATGCAATTAATGATTAGGCTATTATTTCTCCCATAGAGATATATAAGTCATGGCTCAAAGTACCCCTACCAAAAAAAAAAAAAGTGTGGGAAAGGCACACACACACACACACGCACACATGCACACATGCACACAGAGCATGGAACTAAATGGAAAATCAATAAATTGTTCAAGATAACTATAGCCACCATAACACAGGGCACTGGAAATTTCAAAGGGTCTCCTCTTGCCCCACTGGGACTTGTCCCATGTCCTCTGTTTGGAAAAACAGAGGAAAACAAGGTAAGAGACAGGCTCTTCGTGAGCACACACAGCTGTCACTAGACCAATTTGTTTCCTGAAAGGTTGCTCACTGCACGTGGTCTCTGAGAGGCAGGAGATGCCACTATTTAGTAGTCCTCACAGCAACCACAGGTCAGAATGGCCAGGACTATATGAAGAAGGCTGGCATATTTTAACCCCCATGTGACTCACTTCTCTACACACTGGAGGAATAGGTGGGCGTCAGAGACAACAGAAGAGAGGAAGGTGGTTTGTGGAGCTGGGCTGATACAGAGTCTTGGCTTCTGAGGCAGAGGCAAAGGCAAAGGCAAAGACAAAAACAAAACAGAACAAAAAACATGTGGAAGAATTGTAGAGAAAAGGGACACCAGGAGACTGGGCCCCTGGACCAAATAGGAACCAGGTGCAACTTTAAAATATGTGCCTGCTTACTGAGTTAACATTTGCAAACTATGCCCATACTTACACTTTATAGTGTAATACTCTATTACCTCCTCCACACACCTAGAGTGGAAGGTAGAAATTTTACTCCTTTCACAGAGAGAAGGGCTTCTGATAATAATAAAACCAAAATGACTTCTGAAGAAAGTTGTAGATCCTTCTGATTCAATGATGGCTGCATTTATACAAATTTGTTTGAGATTGCTAACATGGTTGGGTGGAAATAAATCAAAAAAAAAATTCAAGTTACTTTAAAACCTATGGGGGTTGTGCAGCAAATCTTAAAGCACAGATCAAAATGGCTCTGGCCTAAACTTTATGAATAGACAAGGTTTTGAGGTTAAGGAAAATATGTGTTTGCATCCTGTGGATTTACAAAAACTTGTCCTAAAAGATAATTGACAAGGACAATCAATGGAGAAAACATAGGACCACATCACAAATATTTTCTCAAATGATGTTTTTTGAAAAAGTATAGAAAAAATTCATTTGAGTGTTACTTCTCTGATTGTCACCATTATCTTAATCTACTTTTTTTTTTAAATCTACTTTTAACTTTCATAATTAAAAAGAAAATTAAGAATATTGACATTTTCCCCTTTGGTAGCCTTAGCCTTAGGTAAAAATGGAAATGTAAATATGTTAAAAGTATATGTACAGACTTTGTGTATGTCTCTGGAAGGGAGTTTGCTTGCTGGCTAGCTCAGTTTTTGACAAAGAAAAATGGGCTGCTCTTGCTTCTTGCACAAAGATGCACTGTTCACAGAGCAAACCAAAAAAAATGGAGAATTTGTGTTTAAGTTGAAAAGAAATTAATATCCAACATAATCTACTTAGTATAAATTATCTATTAACTGATAAAACGTGCGGCTTATTAGAATTAAAAGCTTAACTTTGTAATAAGAACTTAAAATACTGACATCTGGAAATTCTAACAGCAAGCAGGACACTCAATTTCATTTTTAATACCCTGTAATTAAAGATATAGTTCTGCTTTTTAAAAACTCAGTTTTATCAATGCGATTGTACAGTAAAGTTTCCAAAAGAAGTGAGGTAAAGTATTTGTGAAGTTGAGCTGCCTCTGTTCCTTACACAGGGCTGCCATCTGGGCTTGTTTATTTGTGTTTCCAACTTTCTGGAACAGGGAGTTTCTCTGTTAGGGACAGGGCAAGCAAAGGAAGTATCTTACAGAAGACTATCTTTTTTTCTGTATTTTCAAACTTCAAATTTAGTTTGGTCAAAAATATCAAATGACTACCACAATCACAACATTAACACAGTTGGAAACCTCAGAATTGTCTTAGCAAATACTCTTCCACATGAGGCAAGTAATATTTCCTACATGCTACCTTCTTGTGCCTTTCAGATCTTTTTCAAAACACAAACTGTCATTAAGGCTAGACCTATTTGGCTGGAAAGCGAACATTTTTCATGTGTCCTTCTACAAATAAGCATTTGATTTAAAAATGAAAGGACTATTTCCAAGCAGTTTTTCTAATTTTATAAAGTACATATGAACCAAATTTACAAAAACCAAACAGAACAAAAATCTTTCAGAGTGTAATTAAGAAACAAAGCATTATTGTTAGATTGATTGTACAATCTGATTATGAGGAACAGTTTAAAAATCCACAAACCAACACTTAAAAGAACTAGAAGTCCCTTATCTCTGAAATCTTTCATAAAAACAAATAAAATAGAAGCAAAAAGTACCTTGTAAAGTAAAATCCAGCAATACATATTCGTAAGCAAATTCTGTCTTTGTTTCCACTTGCGGTCTCTTCAGGGTAGAAAATATTTTTCCAGGGCTGCTATCATCAGGGTCTTCTAGCTTTCTAAGTCCGCACCCCATGGCAAAATCTGTAAGGAATTAAATTGCAGGATAGGGGAGGGAGACCAGCAAATTCTGTTGTTTAAGCTGCAAAAAGAAAGTTACAGACTTAACTGCTTTGATTTTTTCAGCTAAACCATAGATACTCAAAAAGAAAACATTTGAGTCCAAAGAAAGGAGCTGAAGAATTTTTCTATCCATTTTTCTGTAAAGTCGTTGAACCCATGATGATTAAGCTACAGCTCCGGGAGGCTGGGCTTGATCTTAGGAGAAACATGCAAGCTGCTACAACTTAGCGGAGAATTTCCATGCCACGTCAATTTACAGCCAGCCCCCTACCAGAGTTCTGTCGCTCAGGGCACCAACAGTGCTTTGTCTATCCCAGTTAGCTGGATGATAAAGGAGGTGTCCAAAAACGGAAATAAAAAGGCAAAAGTGCAAATCAGATGGAATTATCTACAAGTAGAGGCTATATTCAGACATAGTGGTGTGCAATTCTTTTTCTGTTTTCTCTTTTCCCTTTTTCCTGTGCCCACTGCCCCCCCTTCCTCCCTGCTATTACCAAGAAAGCAAAAGGAGAGAGAGAGACAGAGAGAGAGAGAGAAAATGGAAAAAAAAAAAAAAAAAAAGATTCTCAATATGGTTGGAAACAAAAATCATTTCCAGAAAGGAAGTCAGGAAACTGTTTCTGGAGTCTAAAAGGAGAAAAGTTAAAGTTAAAAAAACAACAACCCACTTTTAGTCTTTAGATAGCATTTTTGAGGATTTCTTTCCAAATGAAGGGTTTTTTTTGGCTGGAAAAATCATGTACTAGTTAAACTGCCGCATATAAAATGTTTATATTTAAATATCATAATAAAAAGACTATTTAATTGCAAAGAAGAGACAGTAATGTGGATAATTAGTTTCCCTAACATTTATAAAGTTTAAAAAACTCTACCATTAGAAGGCTTATGATAATAACTAGTAACATTTCCACAGGTCCCAGAGTATCATTAATTAAAAACAACAACAATAACAACAACAAAACTGACAACTTGATTCACTCAGTCTTATAAATTGCTATTTACCTGAAGTCAAGAACAATTTCTAATGGAACAATTGTAATGAGTGTTTATTGTATTTTACTATTTACGCATCATGTGGTGTGGTGTACCCATCAAAACTGTGAGCCCTGAAATCATACCGCCTGGGTTCAAATACTGCTTCTAATGCCTACTAGAGACGTGATCTTGGGCAACTTACTGGACCTCTTCAGGTTTCAATTTCCGCCCCTATAAAATGGAGTTAATAATAATACTTACCTCATAGGCTTGTTATGAAGGTTGAATGAGATAATCTTATCTCATATCTTAACATTATGCCTGGCCAATAGCATAAATTTGTTAATGTGCTTACATTATAAAAGTGTTGAGAATAGTAGTAGAAGGGAAGTGATTCTGCCACCATTCCCATTATTTACAAAATAAATCTCACATTTCAGATTTTATAGAACACAAGCCTGGAAAGATTTTTCAATTACATTGAAGAGTGCACATGAAAACTCTCAAAAGGGTATGGATTATTTAGTTTGTATATCACTATGACCTCTTGTCTCTTCCTTCCACCTCCTTGTCTTGAAACAATTTACTTTTCAGAAGTGTTTTTTAAAAGAGGAAAATTCCATAGTCCTTCATTCTCAAGGGTGAGCATGGTTGGTGGTAGCAATTTCTGGGTAAATTTGGCTAAAAAGACAGCAGACTCTGACCTAGTGTGACTCATTTGACTATTCCCAGTGCTTCCATGCCTGTCATTTTTCATGTCCTCTTTTGCTGTGAGCTCCTGGATGGCAGAAATAGAATATTTGAAGTTCACTAGTTCCTATTGCAGAGCCTGGAGTATTATTTATGAAATATTCATTATATTTATTAAGCGCCTGCTATATTCCAGGCACTAAATTAGATGCTGTTTGGGTACACAAGTTGACTAAACATGGCCTCTGCCCTAAAGAAACTTAAGGCTTAATGGGGAAGAAGACAGACTTATAAACAGGTAATTTCAATTTGATTTGGTAGCTGCTAAGATAGAAGTATGCATAGGTTGCTATAGAAACCCTAGAAGGGGTCTCTAACTCAGCTTGGAGGATGATATCTGAGCTGTCTTGAAGGATGAATATGCATAAGATAGATAAAGAAATGTGGGGAGCATGTGCCAGGAAAAGGGAAAGGCATGAGCAATGTTATGGAATCATGAAACAGTATGGTATGAACTTGAAGGAACATGAAGCAGTTGAGAATTACTAGAACATAAAGAAGTAACATAATTACTAGAACACATCTAGTAACATAATTACTAGAACACGTCTCTAGTAGTCTTCTTTGAAAGAAGACTAAGCTATAAGGGAGGTAAGAGCCAGTTGTAATGGGTTTTATATGCTGCATAAAAGGAATTTTGACTTTATTTTGTAGGCAGCAAATGAGAATCAAATAATCCAATGGAAAAGTCAAACGAGGAGCTTGAAATAGGCAAGTGACATAAGTTTGTGTTTTTGATGGGTTACTATGGCTGCTTTGAGGAAGATGGTCTTAATAGGAGCAAGAATGGGGGGAGACTAGTCATTCAGGAGAGTATTGCAGTAGTCCAGTTGAGTTGATGACTGAACAAATGAATGAATAGGATGCATTATTATGTCCTTAAAGAATTTCTTTTATCTCTAGTGAAAGGAACTGCACTTCCTTTTGTTCACAACTAAGCCATCACTTAATCATTTTTCTCTCCAAAAATCCAACAAAATAAAATTTTATTTGACCCTTAATGATGTCTCAAAACACATTTCCATGTCCATATGGCACACATTCCCTCTATTTTAACAATTATATGGGATTTCATTGTATTAATATTATGTTTAATAAGCAGCATTTTGGCTATTTTCAAAGTTTCATGGTAAAGAATTTTATAAAGATTACTTTTTTCTCCACATTGGATTATTTCCTAAACACTTAGATTTTACTTCATAAATGGTCAAAGGAAAGAGTTTACATACAAGGAAATCAGTTAGAAAGTAATAAGCAGAGAAAATGTATTCTAATGGGTAAATAATTCATTTACATTACTTACATAAATATGTGGTTGGCCATAAACTGTTTAAGATATTAACCTTATTATTATTATTATTTTTTTTGTCCACACTCTGCAGCAGGTGGGATCTTAGTTCCTTGACCAGGGATTGAACATGTGCTCCCTACACTGGAAGCATGGAGTCTTAATACTGGACCTTCAGGAAAGTCCCAGATTTTTTTTTTCCTTTAAAACTGTATTTTGGGCAGTAAGATTTTGTTGGTTATCACATGTATTTGCTCCATGCCTCTTTAATGCTTGTACATTTTTAGACAAATACTTTTAGTCAAAAAATTTTCTGCATCTCCAGAAATATGTACATTTCTTCAATAACATATTTCTCCATTTGAAACAAATATCTGTTTTCTGTTTTTTTATTTTGTTTTTTAAATAAATAAGCTTGATATTTTAGAATAATATTAGGTTCACAGCAAAATTGAGCAGAAAATACAGAAAGTTCCCACATACCCCCTTATCCCTACTCATGCACAACCTTCCACTAATATCCAGCACCATTGTGGTGCATTTGTTACAATCAATGAACCTTCACTGACACATCATTATTACCCAGAGTCCATAGTTTACATTAGGGTTCATTCCTGGTGTTGTACCGTCTATGGGTTTTGACAAACATATATTGACATACACCCACCATTATAGAATCATACAGAATAGTTTTCACTGTCTTAAAAAATCTGTGCTCCACCTATTCATCACACCCTTACTTCTTGCTTAACTCTGATGTATCTGGCAATTGTAGTACACACGGTAAGATGTGGATCTAAGTCTGTTCTCCGCACCCCCACACACTGATATCCAGCTGTCACAACTACATTTGTTTTCATAGAAAATCTTTTATTAATCGTGTGTCCCCAGGCTTGTCGTATATTGAGTACTTACAGTAATTAGGATAAATTTTTGGAATAAATGTTTTCTAACATTGGTCATTATTTCAGTATTGATTTACATTTGCTGCCAATCGTAGATTTCAGGGACAGCTTTCAGTTCTGTATTGTAAAGGGGGTTTCCCCAAGTGCAGACTCTTATGTGGCTGGATATGATGGAGATATAGTACCAGTTCTTATCTGTGTTCTAGTATGAGCTCACTTAGTCCTTGAATGAATGAATGAACCTTATGAAAACATTCTCCATAACTGGTAGCATATTATTCTCATAGTAACTACTCAAGTTTGGAACACTTGAGTTTACCAAAGTCTTAAAGCTTTTAAGAAATAATATGGGGCTTCCCTGGTGGCGCAGTGGTTGAGAATCTGCCTGCTAATGCAGGAGACACGGGCTTGAGCCCTGGTCTGGGAGGATCCCACATGCCGCAGAGCAACTGGGCCCATGAGCCACAACTGCTGAGCCTGCGCGTCTGGAGCCTGTGCTCCGCAACAAGAGAGGCCGCGATAGTGGGAGGCCTGCACACCGCGATGAAGAGTGGCCCCTACTTGCCACAACTAGAGAAAGCCCTCGCGCAGAAACGAAGACCCAACACAGTAAAAGTAAGTAAATAAATAAATAAACTCCTACCTCCAATATCTTCTAAAAAAAAAAAAAAGAGAGAGATAATATGTATCATTCAACCCATTCCCTACAGAAAAAAGTTTTTGCATAATAGTAATTTTTGAATCCAATCTGTTTTATGTGGCTCTGATCCAAAAAAATAAATTAAACAGTGTTATGGAGTGCCTACTATATAATAAGGCACTGCATGGACACAAAGATGAAAAAGCCAGTTTATGCTCTCCAGAATTAACAAGCTAGCAAACCAACATTGAGTTTTAACTATTTAAAGTACTATTAGTTTCATAATGTAGTCAAACTTCCTAAGTAATGACTTATTGAAAGCACTACTTATTGAAAGGGCCATTCTTTCTTTAATAATTAGAAATCCTACACTCATCACATATGTAATAGTTATATAGACTAAGAATTATATTTTGACTTTTCATTTTGTTCTATAGTTGGGCTTCTCAGCATTACATATTAAATTTTTTTATGGCTTTATAATCTTTCAATGTCCAGCAGTTGACAATATTATTATTCTTTAAAACATGTTGACTATTTATTCTTCTAGATCAGAAGTTTTGAAACTATGTATGACAGAGCCTTCTGATTCCAAAGAGGTGCCACCTTTGGTGAAGAGAACAGGCTTTGATCACGTGGGGAGGCCAAGCAGGCAGGGCTCTGGGTCCCCCTGCCACTCTTTCTTCAAACAGAATATCTTAAGATTTTTATCAGTTTCATATACCAGTAACAGACAATTAAGGAAATCATAATTTTCAGAAAACGACACCATTTGCATTATTGATAAACTATGCTGTTTCTAGGAATAAATCTACCAAAATATAAGCCAGACTTGCACTTAGAAAATTATAAAACTATAACAGCATTAAAGGAGTCTTAAGCGTATGGAGCGATATGCATAGTCATTTTTAGGAACACTTAATACTCTAAGTACAGGGCTTCCCTGGTGGCGCAGTGGTTGAGAATCTGCCTGCCAATGCAGGGGACACGGGTTCGTGCCCTGGTCTGGGAGGATCCCACATGCCGCAGAGCAACTGGGCCCGTGAGGCACAACTACTGAGCCTGTGCGTCTGGAGCCTGTGCTCCGCAACAAGAGAGGCCGCGATAGTGAGAGGCCCGCGCACCGCGATGAAGAGTGGCCCCCGCTTGCCACAACTAGAGAAAGTCCTCGCACAGAAATGAAGACGCAACACAGCAAAAATAAATAAATAAGTAAATTAATAAACTCCTACCCCCAACAACAACAACAACAAAAAATACTGTAAGTATATCTCCCTCTCAGCTCTTAACACCTGTCACTGAGCTATAGATTTAATACAATGGTGACCTTAACCCCACAGGCTTTTTTTTTTTTGCATGGAATTCGTCAAGTTGATTTTAATATTTATGTGGAAGATAAAAGGGCCAAGAAGGTCCAAGATACTTCTGAAGAAGAATGAGGAGAGGTTAGTTCTCTATATATTAAGACTTATTATAAAGCCATAGTAATTAAAGCTATTTTTAGCAAGGCATAGACAAATTAACCAATTCAACAGCATAAAGAGCCTAGAAACGGGAACATACGTATGTGGAAATTTAACATATGATGGAGGTGGCATGGCAGATGGTGGGGAAATGGTGCTGGGACAATCAGCTATCTATATGGAGGAGAAATTGGATCCCCATCTCATATCATATATAAAAATTTTAATTCTACAGAAACAACTTGAACATCAAAAGCAAAACTGTTATACTTTTATATGAAAATATGAATATTTATTGACATCAGAGTACTAAGAGTATTTTTAAGGCAAAAAGATAATCATAAAATAGTCCTAAATGATTAATTGTAAGGTGACAACCATAAGATATATGTTGATAAATTCTATATTAAAATTAAGAACTTCTATTCATTAAGCCTCTTTAATGTGAAAAGACAAGATACAAAATGGTAGATGATATTTGTCAACCATTGAAGGAACAATATCAAGAATATGTAAAGAACTCCTGCAAATAAATAAAAAGACAAGCCAATAGAAAAATAGACACAAAATATAAATAGGCACTTCACCGGCAAAGAAACATATGTAGTTAATAAATATATGAAGAGATGCTCAACTTTACTTCTATTTAGGGAAATGCAAATCAAGACCAAAGTGAGATAACATTTTATTGCAGTAAAATTCAAGTAAAAAATTTACCATTTTAACTATTTTAAAGTGTACAGTGAGTTAAGTACAGTTAACCCTTGAACAACATGGGGGTTAGGGACACAGACCCTCCATATGATGGAAAATTCGAGTATAACTTTATAGTCAGCCCTCTGTATCCCCTCTGTATCAGTCGTTCTGCATCTGTGAATTCAACCAACAGTGGATTGTGTAGTATGTATGTATTTATTTATTTTTTTAAAGATAATTTTTTAAAAATTAATTAATTAATTAATCTTTGGCTACATTGGGCCTTCATTGCTGCACACGGGCTTTCTCTAGTTGCAGCGAGCGGGGTATACTCTTTGTTGCGGTGCACATGCTTCTCATTGCGGTGGCTTCTCTTGTTGTGGAGCACCAGCTCTAGGTGTGTGGGCTCAGCAGTTGTGGCACTCAGGCTCAGTAGTTGTGGCTCGTGGGTTCTAGAGTGCAGGCTCAGTAGTTGTGGTGCACAGACTTAGCCACACCATGGCATGTGGGATCTTCCTGGACCAGGGCTCGAACCTGTGTCCCCTGTATCGGCAGGCGGATTCTTAACCACTGCGCCACCAGGGAAGTCCCCAGTAGTATGTATTTATTGAAAAAAATCAGCATACAAGTGGATAAACCCATACTGTTCAAGAGTCAACCATACATTCACAGTGTTGTACAATGATCATCATTATCTAGCTCTAGAACTTTTTTATTACCCCCAAAAGAAAACTCATATCCTTTAAACATTCACTCTCTATTCCAACCTTCCTCCAGCACCTGACAACCACTAATATTCTTTGTGTTTCTGTGCATTTGTCTATTCTGAATATTTCATATAAATGGAATCTAAAACATATGGTCTTTTGTGTCTGGTTATTTTCAAAGATTTATCTAGGGACTTCCCTGGTGGCGCAGTGGTTAAGAATCCACCTGCCAATGCAGGGGACATGGGTTCGAGCTCTGGTCCGGGAAGATCCCACATGCCGCGGAACAACTAAGCCCATGCTCTACAACTACTGAGCCTCCGCTCCAGTGCCCGTGAGCCACAACTACTGAGCCGACGTTCCACAACTACTGAAGCCCACGCGCCTAGAGCCTGTGCTCTGCAACGAGAAGCCACCACAATGAGAAGACTGCACGCCACATTGAAGAGTAGCCCTCACTCACCGCAACTACAGAAGGCCCACGCGCAGCAACGCAGCCAAAAATAAAATAAATAAATTAAAAAAATAAAAATTTATCTATGTGGTGGCATTTATCAGTACTTCATTCAGTACTTTGTATGGCTGAATAATATTCCACTGCGTGGTTATATTCAATACCACATTTGTTTATCTAGTCATCAGATGATAGATGTTTGGGTTGTTTCTGTCTTTTGGTTATTGAGACTAGTGTTTCTATGAATATTAGTGAGATAACTCATTTTATACTTAGTTGAGCTGACAAAAAATTAAGAAGTAGATGATATCAAGAATTAGGGAGACCTCTTTAAGGGTATGTCGCTGATGGGAATGTAAATTTGTTTAATCATGTTGGAAAACAGCATTATCTTGTGAAACTGAACTTTCACATCCTCTATGATCAAGCAATAGCACTCCTAGGTATACACCCATGAGAAACTTTAGCATATAAGTACCAGGAGATATATGTAGATGAGAAAGTTAATAGCAGTACGATTTCTAAGAGCAAAAAACTTGAACCACTCAAGTGTGCATTACCAGCCATTTCTTTTAAGAAGCTCTGCTATAAAGGAAAGGAAAGAAATGCAGCAGTAGTGGAGATTGAGAATTTTTTTCTTTTTAAGATGGGAGAAAAAATAGCATGTTTGTACACGGAAGAATTGATTCCATGGACAAGGCTGAAAAAAAGAATTGGGGGAGAAAAAAAATAATTTCTGGAGAAACTGATTTCTCAGATACTTAAACTGGGTTTGTCTCGTAGTTCTGGAGGGTACCGTACATACCCTCCAGTTTTAAGTTTTATCTATCCTTCTCTTGCCCTTCTTAAACTGCTGGATCAAATAGCACATTAACTAAGTAGTCAAAGGATATTTGTTGTATCTATTGTAACTCCTAAAGAGCATTTGATTGGTCTACTTTCTATATCACCAGGGAAATCAGATCCAACTTACCATATGCCTCAATTCATAAATTATTATGCAGCAGTCAAAATGAATTAACTAGTTACAGGCAAAAACATGAATACACTATACGTGGTATGGTATCTTTTTTTGTTTTTTGGCTGTACCGCGTGGCTTCTGCGATCTTAGTTCCCGGACCAGGGATTGAACCCTAGCTACTGCAGCCACTGCCAAGTTCTGACCACTGGACCAACAGGGAATTCCCATGATATCCTTTTTTAGAATGTTTCATACAAGCAAAATTAAACAATATGTTGCTTAGACATACTTTATATGTAATAACATAAATGCAAAAGTACAAAATTCAGGACAATGATGACCTCTGGGAGGAAGACAGGAAGACAAGGAGAAACGGAGCACATAGATCTAAATCACTGGTAATCTCCTAGTTCAGTGGTTCTCAAACTTTGGTGTGCATCAGAATCACCTAGAAAACTCATTAAAACCTAGACTGCTGGGTACCACCCCCAGAGTTTTTGATTCAGGAGGGGAGTGTGGGGCCTAAGAATATGCATTGCTAACAAGGTTTCAGGTGCTGCTAATGCTGTTCTTTTGGGACCACATTTAGAGAACCACTTCTAGTTCTTAGGTTGGCTTGTGGGGTCACAGGCGTTCCATTCCATTTTATTATTAAATTTTATTATTAAATTAATCAAATAAAATTATTTTATTACTAAATTATTATTATTTTAATTATTAAGTTAAATGGGGGAAAAAAAAAGATAGACCAAAGATGAGAGTATGTCAAGAAGCAAGGGTTAATATTAATCCAATTCTGGGCTCCCAAGTCATCCTTTTCGAAAAGAGCTAGGGTTCCCTTACTAAAGCAAACTTGAAAAACACTGCTCTAGAAGAACTTCAAGACATTTAAAAAGAATATTACTAACAACAACATTGAGAAATAAATTTGAAGACTGCTTTTTCCTTAGGTGCAGAGTGACAACGTACTGCATTCCAGCTTTCTGGATCTCAGTAATCTTTGCAAAGACTGGGAACATCACAAGCCTACCTCTTTTGTTGATTCAACAAAAACTGCGTTTAGAGAAAGGATTTCTCTTACTTTTTCAGTTCTTATCCTTCACTCAAGTGCTTTAGGTCATTGGTTTTCTTCCTTCCCATCTCCCCCCTCCCTTCTGGATTTATTGTGCCCATTAGGCTCTGAGAGGAAACGTATATGATATTTCAGATGCCTACGTTTACCAGAGCCTACGTAGAGGGCACACTCCTGCAATGTGCCAGCCACTGGCTGGTGTTTCAGAAATGCCTGAATACAAAATTCTTGCCCACAAGCAACTCAGTCTGGAGAAAAAACCCAGATTCATAAATATAAAATTATAAAGCAGGACACGCAGTATGTTATACAAAGATAAAGATTTATCTGCTTCATAACCTCTCCTTCAGCCAGTTCCTCTAAGCTATCATTCTCGCTCGCTCCCACATTTCACAACCGCTGTAACCGAAGCCCACGGAGGGGGGAGCGCGGGCGGAGCGGCGGAGGGCCGGCGCTCGGGGCCGGACTTCATTGGCTCTCTGGACGGAAGCGGCGGTGCGGCTCGGCTGCGCATGCGCCCCTCACACGTGCTTCCAGAACGCCCCCACCGCCGCTTCATCTTCGCAGGCATCATGCTGCGGATTTCTGCCTTTCGGCTGCTAGGACGCACGGGGGCGAGTAGGCTCTCGCTCCTGGAGGACTTTAGCTTACGCCACTACAGTTCTGACCCTCTCGGTGTCCGGGACGATACCCGAGACGCGCGCGCCTATTTCACCACACCCATCTTCTACGTAAACGCGGCGCCGCACATCGGGCACCTGTACTCGGCGCTACTGGCTGACGCCCTGTGCCGATACCACCGCCTCCGAGTTCCCAGCGCCGCCGCCACGCGATTCTCCACTGGTACCGATGAGCACGGCCTCAAGATTCAGCAGGCAGCAGCCGCTGCGGGCCTGGCTCCGTCCGAGCTGTGCGACAGAGTCTCTGCCCAGTTCCAGCAGCTTTTCCGGGAGGCTGACATCTCCTCCACCGACTTCATCCGCACCACTGAGGCCCGGCATCGGATGGCTGTGCAGCATTTCTGGGGGGTGCTGAAGGCTCGGGGTCTTCTCTACAAGGGGCTCTATGAAGGTTGGTATTGCGCCTCGGACGAGTGCTTCCTGCCTGAAGCCAAGGTCACCAGGCAGCCCGGCCCGTCGGGGGATTTGTGTCCTGTATCTCTGGAGAGCGGGCATCCCGTCTCCTGGACCAAGGAAGAAAACTACATTTTCAGGCTTTCCCAGTTCCGGGAGCCGCTCCAGCGGTGGCTGCGGGGCGACCCTCAGGTCATCACCCCGGAGCCATTCCATCACGCAGTCCTTCAGTGGCTGGAAGAGGAGCTGCCTGACCTATCCGTCTCTCGAAGGAGTAGCCACTTGCACTGGGGCATTCCGGTGCCGGGGGACGATTCGCAGACCATCTACGTATGGCTGGATGCCTTGGTCAACTACCTTACTGTAATTGGCTACCCAAACGCTGAGTTCAAATCTTGGTGGCCCACCACCTCTCATATCATAGGCAAGGACATTCTCAAATTCCATGCTATCTATTGGCCTGCCCTCCTCTTAGGGGCCGGCATGAGCCCACCACACCGCATCTATGTTCACTCCCACTGGACGGTCTGTGGTCAAAAGATGTCTAAGAGCTTGGGCAACGTGGTGGATCCCAGGACATGCCTTGACCGCTATACTGTGGATGGCTTCCGCTACTTTCTCCTTCGTCAGGGCGTCCCCAACTGGGACTGTGATTACTATGGTGAAAAGGTGGTTAAGTTGTTGGATTCCGAGCTGGCATTTGCTTTGGGAGGTCTCTTGAACCGATGCACTGCCAACAGAATAAATCCTTCTGGGACCTATCCGGCTTTTTGCACTACCTGTTTTCCCAGTGAGCCAGGGTTGGTGGGGCCATCAGGTCGTGCTCAGGCAGAGGACTATGCTCTGGTGAGCGCAGTGGCCACTTTGCCCAAGCAGGTGGCAGACCACTATGATAACTTTCAGATCTATAAGGCCCTGGAGGCAGTATCCAGCTGTGTCCGGCAAACTAATGGCTTTGTCCAAAGGCATGCACCATGGAAGTTGAACTGGGAGAGCCCAGTGGATGCTCCCTGGCTGGGTACTGTGCTTCATGTGGCCTTGGAATGTTTGCGAGTCTTTGGAACTTTGCTCCAGCCTGTCACCCCAAGCCTAGCTGACAAGCTGCTGTCTAGGTTGGGGGTCTCTGCCACAGAGAGGGGCCTTGGAGAGCTCCATTTCTTGCCTCGATTCTATGGACATCCATGCCCTTTTGAAGGGAGGAGGCTGGGACCTGAAACTGGGGTCTTGTTTCCAAGACTGGACCAGTCCAGGGCCTGGCTGGTAAAAACCCATAAGACCTAGAAACTCAGTTCTTATTAGCTGTGGTAAAAAAGCAAACATCTTATTTTCTTATTTTTCATTTTCAGGAAAGTTATACTAATGCTTTCTGAAGTGTTGCATCAAATGAGCACATAAGTAATGTCCCTGTGAAAAGAGGTTTGTAGCCTTTCAGGAGCCTACTCCCTACTCTTCAGTTCTCTGTGTCCATTAACCACTGTCCTTTGCACCCCAGTGTCTCTAAGATGTCTCCAGGGGAAAGGTGGGTAAGAGACAACTTTGCTGATACTACTCCTTCTCATTGTGCCTCTGTCCAAACCACAGTTATTTGCCCAGACTACCTCTCATGGCTTGTTTGTCACTGGCCTGGCCTCTGCTGGGCAAATTAGTGCGTGTGGGGGTTGGAGGCCCCCTCCCTCAGTTTTTACTTTGTTATATATGTTGGGTCTCCTGTTAAAAAGAGGTTGTTTCATTAAACCTTTAAAAACCAGTGTCCTAGACTAGATGATTTTTGCCTATGTTTATATTCTCAATTCTTAACAACTCCCTGCTAAGACTCCCTGCTTTGCTAGTTAATAATCCAGTAGTTGTGCTTTGTAACATTACACTTTAACCAGTAGGTGGCTCTAGTCTCACACATTTAATTACTTAACATTGAGGTTTCAGAATATTTAGAATAGGTTTTCTGCTTCCTAATTTTGCAAAATTTAAATTTAAAGAAAAAATTTTATTGCTTTCCTTAAAATAAGGATAACTGCAACCACTGCTGTTTTACAGTAAGCAATAGAAAGATCAGAATCCTTAGTTTTTTTCAGACTACTGAAAAAGGACATTTACTCTATTAAATGTTTAGTAAGCTAATAAGTAAAGGTATCACGTTTGTTTGGACTATGATGAATTATAAAGCTCTTTTTTTTTTTTTTTTTTTTTATGGTACGCGGGCCTCTCACAGTTGCGGCCTCTTCCGTTGCGGAGCACAGGCTCCGGACGCGTAGGCTCAGCGGCCATGGCTCACGGGCCCAGCCGCTCCACGGCATGTGGGATCTTCCCGGACCGGGGCATGAACCCGTGTCCCCTGCATTGGCAGGCGGACTCTCAACCACTGCACCACCAGGAAAGCCCCTATAAAGCTCTTTTGAGGTACTTGGTATGTTAAACATTTTTTAAACTTTAATAACATTAGGTTTATAGGTATGATTTTAAAAATCTGTAGATAGTTCAAAAGGGCAATATTTTCTTTATATTTCTTGGTCTTAATTTTGTTATCCACATACATAATTTACCTTATATGATTTCTTTTGGTCAATCAGGATCTATAATACAATATAGAAATTGTGGAATAGCTAATATAAATGTTAATACATTTACTTTCAAGTAGTTTTTTCTAATTTCCCTTTGCTCCTTTAACTTATTAAAGTTTAAAAGTTTCTAAGTACCTTATCCAGATCTCTTCTGTTGCATTTGTTGAAGGTGATGGTGAAGGGAGGAAATGATCAATGCTCCAGGAATCTCAAACTGGATTTAGGGATCTCTCCAAGGCTCCATAAGAGAACATCACAGAGAAGATGTTAAGGTATCAACTTATACAATGACTACAACATAGTAAGCCAGCATTATATCTCATAGGTGATTGGAGAGCTAGGGCCAAGTTTAAAATGAGAACTTGCCTTGAGATATCCATTCTAAGCATGGTAGCAAGCAGAGAGGGCTCACCATGAAGTAAACTGTGCTGGTAGTTCCCCCAGATTTATTCTGGGTGCTACTGTTCAGCTCCAATTTCTGTTTATTAGTTGGTGTGGCAAAAGATTTCTGGTTACTTGGAAACATTGCTTAGAAAAGAATGCTTGAAGGCATTCTAAAGGTGGAAGGACCATTTCTACCAGTTCCTTTAGATCCTCCTTATTCTTCATAATGGAATCCTGGGCTTTCCATATGACATATTCCAGTTACCTGCTGGGATTACTAGGGTAGATTACTGGGACCTAGGATGGAGTGTAATGTCTCAGCACTGGATAGCAGAGTAGTGAAAGAGATGGGATGTGTTTACATGGATGAAGGAAAACAGACTTGGAAAACCAGCATTGATAACTTCTGCCTTCGAAGTGCCATTATAAGTCTTACAGTTCCTATCATGAACGGAGGGACAGTGTCTTCCACTTGAATGATCTTACCTATAGCCTAATGCTGGTCAATACACTGGACATTGGCTTGCTGGGTGTTAATAGAATTCCTTTTGTGCAGTCTGTCATTTGTGTAGGCACTTAACTTCTACCAGAGTATTTGTGGTACTGGAGGACGCAGGAAAACAGGGAAACCAAAGAGGAGAGGGCATAATTTTTACAGAAGACAGGATATTTTGAGTGAAGAAGTGTGGTAAGTTGGATATGACTTATTCTGTGGTGATATGGAAGATGAACCAGTTGGATTCTCTGTAGGAGGCAAAACAGGTAAAGCAAATACCCTTTGGGTACCGAGGTGATGTGTTATTTAATCCAGCAGTTTAAGAGTGGCAAGTGGAGGATAGGCGAGACTTAAAACTGGCAGGGATGCACTTCCAAGAGAGGACATCCTAACCACTTGTGGGAGAAGATGATGATAAACTTGTAGACATCTAAGAAGTCCCCTATTCCAGAATTGCTAACACCTTATCTGGCATCTTGTGGGTTCCTTGACCAGAAAGAAAGTTTCTCCCAAGTACTACCCTAAGGCTGTCAACTATTCATTTCCGAGTATTTTTGGAGGCAGTGTTGCATGAGTGATAGAGCACTGTTCAGGTGTTCATGGAATGTCACATTAAAGTAATAATAAGCTGTCAACCCAGTAGACTACAGTCTACTATGAAGTCATGCAAGAAGTTGTGGGCAATGTATATGTGTGGCACCATTGTATATTAGAGGGCTATTCCACAAGTGAACTCATAGATTAGGCACCTCAGAAGTCAGAAGACCTATGGCTATGTGGAGGTCAAGAATAGGCAGGAACAAGAAATAGTTACAGTCTCATTTCATTGAAATCTCACACTTACTCTGGAAGTAGGCCTCATTATTTTTCTTAAGCACCTGTGTGACTCTATAAGGGCTGAGAAGAGCCTGATAAATTGAATTTTAAGTTGATGCGCTCAAGAAGGCATAGGCTGAGACATGGGCTCTGAGGCACAGGCCTTTTTTCTTTTTCCCCTATACCTGTATCTATGATTGGCACATAACTCTTTAGATCTGGGAAGTTCCGAAATTGAAGTAAAGTTGGTCAGGTTGTGGGCCTCCAACTAGGAAGACTTACAATCATGAAGTAGCTTGGGTAGCAGGTGGCAGTACCAACCATTCAACAGATTACTCCTTGGGCATTATGGTAGGGATGGTTTCCTGGATGGCTGTTTCACCCCTAAGTGAGTGTGTAGTTGCAGTGTTGGCCTGCATTAGTGTAACCTTGAGTTACAGTGGGGAAGCAGCCATGCCTCTTGACTAAAACTTGGTCTATAAAGCTGCTGTCTGAGAATCTATAATTGCCTCCTAGAGGCAGTCCCCCACTATCCATAGTTCTACCAGATGGAGAACAACTGTTCTTGCTGGTAAGGTCTGGGACGCTGTAAACCTTGATGGGTCCTTGCCCTCATCTTTTGCCAGAATGAGTAGTATCAGTGGATCTGAAAAGGTATGGACCTACTGGCAGTCGTGTGTCTATTTTTGCTGAGAAAGTTACCTAGTTCAGAGAGCCTGGGGGGAGCTAGGGCACAGGTCGAGGTAACCAAGAGTACAAGTTAGGGGGTTCAGTTCTAG
This sequence comes from Grampus griseus, assembly GCF_964374135.1. Classification (NCBI taxonomy): domain Eukaryota; kingdom Metazoa; phylum Chordata; class Mammalia; order Artiodactyla; family Delphinidae; genus Grampus; species Grampus griseus. The sequence goes on along the minus strand of NC_139001.1, from coordinate 37,466,503 downwards.
AACAAAGCCTTGGAGCCCCTTGCAAAACTAAGACAGTATGAAATATGTAATTTCAGCACAACACAGCTGGCCCTGCCCCTTCTTGTAGGAGCTTTGGATAGGACTGGTTAACTTCTATCAATAGGAACACACTAAATTTGGAGGTTAACATTGCTGGAAGGGCCAGAATAGTAACGACCAAGTTAATTAAGGTTAATTAGTGGGGATTTTCGCCTTTCAAGAAGAGGGTCTTATTCTTTTTTGAGATAGAGGATAGGAGAAGCCCAGCCTAAGCTGCTTTCTTCTATCATCAAGAACTACTTTGAGCTGAGAAGAAGGGACTAACCAGTGTTGGCCTGCATTAGTGTAACCTTAGAGGTGAAACTGACTTATTTTTTAGGTAGTCCTGGGTTACCCAGTTATAGATCCTCTGAATTAAGGGGAACCATCTAACGGAATAGTTGACCATATGTAAAATACCTTGCTTAAGATTATATCACATTAATCAGTTTCTACTTAAATTTCCATGATGAGTAAAGGGGATTGGGAAGAGGTACACACCAAGAGGATCTTCCTATGGCCTTGACAACTACAAACAATATCCTCTCTACGGTGCCTCTTCTCATGAATAGCTACTGGGAGCTTCAGCCTTACTTGGAGCTTCACCAAAGTAAGGTGAGACTATATTATAGAAGTTCCATCCTTGGCTATGAACTATTTCATTCCCATTTGGTTTATGACACAGTTTACTCACCATAGATTTTCAAGTCCACACAGCTCCTCACTTAAGAACAGTATGGTATGAGATGTCAGAATGTTTCAGGAAACCAAATGTATGATCTGCAAGAAGAAAATAACTCCAAGGAGAGATGAGCTCTGCCTTCAATTCATTAAGGATTTTTGGATGAAACATCTGCAGAGGGCCTGGAAGGCTCACTGGGTAAGCTGGAGGGACAGCTCTAGGAATAACTGTGGGAATGGATGTTGCTAATTTTCTTAGTGTATGGTAGGGGTAAAATGGTACCAACCTCCCTATGCTACCACTCTTAAGGCCATGCCTTGTACATATACCCCCTCATTGGTTGACAGTCACTGGTTTGTGGGATTGAACAGGAAGATGAACCTTCAAAAACTAGTTTATGGTTGACTGTTACAGATTGGAATCATTGTTCTATTCTCTTAATTCAATACATTCAATAAAAATATGACTCATTACACATTTTTTCCTGATTAAAATACTTTTAAAAGGGTAATAACCTTTACTCTGGAACACATTAAATATGGTAGTTTCAGTAATCTGACTTCCTTTGAACTAATCTAGAAATGTCTACTGGTTAAAAGCCTGTAAATATTAAATAATAAATATTAAATAATTAAATAATAAATATTGTGTAAATATTACACAATTTAGTTAATCACTAAAATATTACAACTAGAATGTATTTCTTCTTAGCCAGATGAAATGTTTAAAAAACTCAGTCCAACAGAAGACAGGAAGGTGAAAAAAAGGGCAAAGAAAAATGAAAAATATGGTAAAAGAAAACCCATAATAAGATGGCAGAAATGCATATAAATATATCAGTAATTATAATAAAACAAAATATCATAGGATGGACTTTCTGTCAGAAGACAGCAATATTCAAGCTTAAAGTTAGCTATATGTAGTTAAAAGGTATATACTTAAACATAACAAAATAAGACATGAAGAAACACTAGGCATATGTTAACCAAAAGAAAGCTGGTATCATAATATTAATAGTAGACAATCTGTTTTGAGGGGAAAACCATTACTAAAGATGAAGTGAGACTTAATATAAAAGGAATAATGTACCAATAAGTTATAACAATTAAACTTGTATAATCTAACAACAGCCTCAAAATATAAAAAGTTAAAACTGAAAATGACAAGAAGTGTTCAAATTTGGAAAGAAATGAGACTGCCATTTGTGAGTTCAGAGAAACCAGGCAATGAGAAAGTAAAAATTAATAACTTACACTAGACATTAGCATTTCAGTCTTTAATGCTCACTACCCAAGTGTATCATCACTGTTAAGGGTAGAAAAAAATGAAAAATTTATAGCAGGTAAGGTTTTGTGACTCTAAAACCTTATCTTTTCTATGCATGCTTCTGCGAAAATAATAACTTGCTTTTTGAATAGAAATGTCAGCAAATATACTTGTTCAATGAGTCCTCTCTAGATTATTAAAAGGGGAGGATCCCATGGCCATAATTCTGCCAAATTTTCTAATTGAAGAAATCTTCTAATTGAAGATAAATGAAGGTGAAGGAAGAGGACCAACCAGTTCTGTGTTCCTTATTTGTGTTCTCTCATTTACTTTTTCCATCAACCCTATGAAGTATTACTCTAACTCTGTTTAACTGATAGGAAATTGAGACACAGAGACATTAAGTAACTTGGCTAAGGTTATACAGCTTATAAAACAGGAGAGCCTAGACTCAAACTTGTTATAGTGCCAGAGCCTCAGCACCATCCTTAACATCAACACCACGACAATCCCTGAGTGTATACTGAAGGAGCTGTACTGTGGGGAAGAGGAAGCAGTAAAATCAGATCCAAAGATCTGAAGATGAAAAGTCTAAATAAGAACACTTAATTAAAATACATTCAGTGTTTCAAGAAGAGGAATTGGTTCTTGATAGCTAGATTATGAAACATAAGAGTGCCAAAAATGAAACTTAGAAAAAATGCTTACCTTATCATGAAATATATTTCTTTTTTTGCTTTCAATAGTTTCCTTTGTATTTGAAGCCTGCTTATGTGTTCTAGTGTAAATTGTTAAAAATTTAAATAACTCTATAGTCTCTATTTTTCTTTTTCCTTAAGATTATTGTGTTTCTTATTTTCAGAAGTGTTCCAAATTTTTGAATCCAACAGTTCCCTAAGTGAAAGTATGTTGTCATAAATTCATAAATCTAAGTATTTAAAAATAACATTTTACTAATCAATACTTTATATATTTATCTCTAAACATGAAAACATATCAATATTTAAGAGTTTTATTTGAATTAATTATTAAAGTAACAAAGCCAGAGAATTTTATTAGAGGTCACAAACACTGAAATTTTTTCATTTCGTACATACAGTTTTAATACAAATGAACTAATTAAAAGACTCATCTATTTATTGACAATTTAAGTTCTATGAATTTACTGAACATTTCTTACTATATTCTTATGACATCTTTCCTAACAAGCTTGCAGAAACCAGATTAAATGCCCTTGACTCTAGTTATTACCAAAGCAAATACCACCCTGTTAGCTAAAATGCCACATACTGGATAATTCCTGGTAAATTATATCTGATATATGTCATATATGATGGTCAAGACATGTTTTAACTTCCACAGATTAGAGACTTTATTATGAATTGCATAAAGAATACTCTGTCATATTTTACTTTTTAAATGAAATGTAGCTAAAGTTGGACATGGGCTACACCTTGAAGAAGTTCAGGATGAAACCTATGTGTATATAGGTCTCTTAGCTATCATCTGAATTGTATTTTTAAAAATGTATCAAAAGGTATTAAAGTCCTTGCTAACTTGGAAGCTAAGAACATCTACACCTTTATTTTACGTTTTAAATAATTTCTTCAGAACTCTGTTTAAATTCAAGCTATATAATCCCATAGTTAGCAAGGCATGATGGGTACTTTTCCAGTATTTTTTGCATGGTAGATTATGACTTGCTTATAGAATCAGACTGATGTATTATAAAAAATACCCTACATATAGCATTTTTAAGATTACCTTTAAAAATCACTTGCTGAAGGAATTTATATAGGCATTCCTAAAGCAAAGAACCTTCAATCCTGGTAAACTGAAATTATTGCATTAACTTTTTATATTTAAATTTCTATAAAAATTATTTTATGGAAACTCACTACATTTTTAAAAAGCAAAACTTTTTAGTCCTGAGTTCAGTTTCATTTTACAGCTCATTACTGGAATGTAATTAAATAAATCAAGTTACAATGTGTAAGAAGCCCATTTTGGTGTTATAGAAGAAGATCATTAAGTACTAAAATAAAATGAATTACTGAAAATATATATAGTTAAGTGCATGAAAGCTGATGGTTGGATTTTCACACCATTTTAAGATTTAGAAGGAGTATTTTTTGCTGAGTATAAAGGAAATATTTTTAACATTCATTATGACATTGACTCAGTTAAAAAAAAACTATTAGTTAATAATCAATCCTCAAAGAATAAAGTTTTTTCTTTTTAAAATGTTGTCCACATAAAAATCAGCTTCTAGAAGGTAGTTAATTCCTAACAAATTTTAAATAAAACATTTTTGGATGTAAATAATGTCATAAAATTGGTTTTCTAGCCTAAGGAGAGTATATAGCACTTCTTCCTTTTTCCATAGTTCATGGAGACCATCTAGAAGTGAAGCTATGAGTTATGGGGCACAAAAACCAGTATAAATATATAACTGTGTAGCTAAGTGTAAAAATTAGGAAATCAACCTAATCTCAGACAGAAAAACAAAGGAAAAATAATGAAAACTTACTGCTTAACATCTAATGTAGTGTGAAGGGGGCTAGCCAAGTTCAACTAAGTTATCAAAACCCATCATTGGTAAGTTTGTAGAGGTAGGTGTTTTAAATATTCAATATGTGAAGGCAGGTAAGTCTGAGCTTGAGTTTTAAACAAGTCTTTCTTTAAAGACAGACACACAGCTAGGGCACAGGCATAAAAATGTATTTGGTAAACATAGGATTGTTGCTGAGTTTTTCATTTTTCCTTTGTCACAGACATTAGGATATTAAATGTGTTATTTTATTGAGAGCCATTCTCACAAACAATTGGATATTGCCTGAATAAAATAACCCTAAGGTTGACTTTACTAGTCAGTATTTGGGTATGTATAGGGTAGGAAAAATTTACATCTATTAGTATCTTTTAAAAAATAGTTTGCATAATAGATCAGATACTAATAAGGATTTTAGGAAGTTTGCTCTATGTGTTGCTAAAAATATGTAAGTGGATATTGTGTAGCTTTCTTTGCTTTGGTACCAAAGTTAGACATGTTAAAAACAAAAATCCTAAATATGATTAGCAAGAAACACATTGAAAGTATTAAAAATAACCTCAAATTGTTAGTGTATACTTTAAAATTATTATCCTTTAGATGTTTTCTCCAAAATACCAAAGGAAAAAAAAAAGATATGCTTTCTTAGGTAATACTATTTCCTTTATGTACTGTCATTGGTTGTTTCAGAACTATATGAGGCTAAGCATGAGGGTTTAGTTTCCTTATCTTTGTTCATTTTTATATCAGGGCATAATAAAAAGAACCTTGATAATTAAAACCTAAAACGTTGATCTCTTATTAAAGCTGTTTTTGCTATCATGGATATGTTATATTAGCTATAAAATAAGAGGAAAACATCACAATGTAAGCAGAACAGGTTTTTTTGGGTACATTAACTTTCATACTACCTCCATTTTTTCTGTATTTTATATCTGGAGAGAAAAATGAAGTAATATAATCTTTACAGAATTGAATGAATGCACTGTGGAAATACATCAAAACATTTTGGTAAAGAGCACAACTGCCTACAATATATTAGCTAAGAAAAATACCAATGTAAATCTTTTTTTGAAGCAAAATGCAATTATTCTTGGACTCTAGAAATTTATAAAAGTTTTAGAACAAAAATGCCTTGTTATATACTGAATAAGCCTGAATTATAAATATGGGATTAAAATGTATACTGAAAACACCAGACAGGTGGAGTATTATATTGTTTCATGATCTTTTTTTTTTTTTTTTTTTTGCGGTACGCGGGCCTCACTGTTGTGGCTTCTCCCGTTGCGGAGCGCAGGCTCAGCAGCCATGGCCCACGGGCCCAGCTGCTCCGCGGCATGTGGGATCCTCCCGGACCGGGGCACGAACCCGTGTCCCCTCCATCGGCAGGCGGACTCCCAACCACTGCGCCACCAGGGAAGCCCCTGTTTTATGATCTTTTTGACTAGGGCTCTAATTATAGAACACTGGACCATAACATACAGCATGCTACTTTCAAAATTAATGTAGCAAAATAAAATACTCTCAATAGGTGGACTGGCCTTTGGTTGTACCAGAATATTCTTTATATTATTTATTCTATAACTGTGATATTACATTTTATTCCTCAACATAAATATTTTAGCCCAGAAACATTTTGGTGATATACTCCAAAAATATATACATCAATGGATAGTTCATTATTCTTTATGAGACAGGGTTAAAAAAAATTAACTCAAGTTATAACTGGGTTATCTAATATTGTAAGAAAGTTTTAAAGTATAATTAAAAAAAATAATTCTTATTCTTTCCTAACAGAAGTGCAAACCAGCTCTAGTTCTTTGAGTGGACATGAAATTAAAATAGTGAAAAAAATAAGGCTCCTAGCATTGTGCAATCAAATTTAAATAAATGCTATAATTTCCATGTAGTCAATTTAAATATTGCTTACTTATATAACAATTTTTATTTATTATTAGCCCAACCTTCTATAAAAGGAATATAATGTTTTAGCAGAAGAAAGTTGGGATATATATTAAACAGTTAGCATTTAAAGAAAAGTTGGCATGACCATTTTTTAATTTAAAAAGTTCTACTTAATGTGGCACTTCTTAAAATTATAAACTTTTCCAATTCTGTAAGAGCAGACAATCAAGCTTTGTATTTTGTTTTTTTCAAGTTTTGTATTTAAAAGATGAAAAATAATGTTGTGGTTAAGTTTTATTTAGTCACAGTTAATGTTTTTAAAGTCTAAAGACCTCACAAACTAAGACCTGAATGAAAGATAAAAAGGAATATTGACAGTGTCACTGTGTTAAAGGAAGAAATATATATTGAATCAGACATAATATATGCAGTGAATGCTTATACTTGCTAAGATGCTATAAGAACCCTTATACTTCTAGTATGAATAACAAGAGGGCCAGAAATAAATATGGAGATATCTTTAAGTATATTTAAGAATTGTATCAACTTTGGCCATAGTAATTAATATAAAATAAATGGTCATAATATGACAGATTTCCAGATTATATATACAAATTATATATATATATTAATATCTGGCAAAATTTCTAATGTAAACCTAGAATATGAAATGTTTTATCAAAAACAATATAAGTAAAATATACACAAACCTAGATATACTGAAAACAAAATACTGTGGAAGCTAGAATCTTCTATACATATTATCTCCCTAATTATCAAAATAGTGTTGTTTTGAATTTACCTTATTACAACAAATGGTTTGTTGCTATGTATATTCTGTATATGCCATGCTGTGTCTAAAAACTATAAAACATCTGGAATAAAACTGTAAAATCCAAACACCAAAGATGTTTTTAACTGGTTGTATATGACATTATCATGTTGATAAGATAGCCAGATGATGACCAAATTTTTCAAACTTTATCAAGATACTTGTTTTATAGATATAACCTTTGTTCTATTTGTTACAGATTATAAGTCTGTGTTACTTAAGTGTGTGTGAATTAATAAAGGAAACCATGATTTTATCCTGTAACTCCAGTGTTCTGGCTACTAAGATTTGTTTACTTCCCTTAAAAAAGCAAAAACATTTAACCTTAAGTACATTCAAAACCTCATACTTGTTACCAGACCACACATGGGGCTAGTTGTTTTCTATTATTGGATAAAATAGTTATCCAAGACTCTACTTAACAGAATCAGTAGAGGAAGGTGGAGTAAGAATTGAATCCTCTGCTCTGAAATCTTTTCTAGGATGAAAGTGTGGGCTTCGAGAATATCGAGGTTTCAAACCTACAGATGAAGGTTGAGAAAAGCTTCTTCTCACAGAATGTAACCATGGTTCCTATTAAGAGATTTAAAGAAAATAATGGTTTTAATGCACTTTAAATGGCTCTTATTTTATTATTACCTAAGGGGAAGATTTAAAAAATAATATTAACTGGTCCTGCATTCTGAGGAGAGAAGGTGTACTTTAGGAAATTCCCACTAGGAAGAGTAGGTTACCTTATAACCTACTGCTAGACAGGGAGGCATCTTAGGGCTATAAAAAAGACTCACTACAAAGGATCTGAGAATAGCCACATCAAATGGTATTTCTAAATTATTAGGTTATACTTCCTTCTTTGTGCCAGCCCTGAACTTTGGTAAAGATTTGTTAAAAAAAAAAAAAGATTTAGGTACTTAAGTGATATACAAAATTAGAAGGCAGATCCTATGGTTGAGAAAGTGACTAACTAGAGAAAATCAGGTAATTATTAATAAACTTTTGTGTTAATAGAGTGACATCCTACTGTTAAGTAAAACTTCCATGTATAGAATAAGTCCCAACACATGATTTTTATTTCATTCACTGCTGAACATAAGGATTGCTGGAGATACTGCTTTTCTCAATGCACTTGAGAATAGGAAAATGTTAGCTAAGGCATCTCTAATGACTAAATGCCTACTTCAGAGCATCAGTGTTTAGACAAATCCTTTTGTCTAAAAAAAATCTCATCATTTGCTCTGCCTGCTTTAGATGATTTGAGTTTAAATATTGTGATTCAAGAAGAATGTATCAAGGAGCCAAGTTTATCTCATAAAGCTGAATAAAACACTGGAGGTAGCATGTAGGCTAAATCAATTGCCCAGCTTGAATGTGACAACAGATATCGTACAAGTGTTCTAGTAGTTCTTCTAAAAACTAGCAATTTATATTTAGTTCAGGGAAATGAACTAAAGCTTCTAAGATAAGCCCCATTTCTCTAAAGAGGCATGGTTGATTACCTATTGTACTTTCCAGGATTTGGGCATATATGCCATTCTTTTGACTTAAGACTGAGCATGTCTACTAACAATTTAGTAGAAACAATTTACCAATGCTAGAATAGTTAACAGGAGTAAGTCATAAAAACAATGGGTAATATTTTAATGGCATATCAGACCCTAGATGCTTCTAGGGTTTAAAATGTTTTAAATTGTGCAGTTACACAAAGAGTTTACTGTATCACTTAAGGATACTTTGTGAAGGTACAAAATAGTCTCCTAACCAGAAAAGAAACATTTATATAGTATTGTAAAATAAGTTAAAAGATAGTTACCAAAGTAAGTGTTGTGAGAAAATTCATTTCAGTGACATTAAGCTATATTTAACTGTGGGCACTGTTAGAATTTTTGAGCTAAGGAGACTTCAGTAGGCAATTATGATAGTGATCCATTTGTCTTGGAATCACACATTTTATCAGTATAAAAAGTAGCATGAGTTTGGTACTTGTCATTAGGATGTAAAAAAAGATAACTAAACAAGAATAACCCTTACCCCAAATAGCAAACACTACATGGAGGGTCTGTACAAAGACTGATAAATGCCTATATTGCAGTTACTAGCAAGAAGAATGGAAAGGAAGAAGAAAAGCAACCAAAGGTTCATTTGTTTTTGTTGGTGGACTTTATGTTCTCAAAAACATGTGGAAATGTGCCACGTTCCCAAAATATAGAGTAGATGGCACTACCTATAGGTGGGTATCTTTTGCTCTCAGAGGGATTAAAGTTTTTCTGGTATACTTAGAAGGCTTTTCTCACCTTGTGTTCCTTATGTTTCTCAGAGTGCTGAATTGCACAACACTTTTAAAGAAAAATTTTGACCAACAATCTAAAAAATTAAATTCTAGGGTAATTCTATTACTCCTGTTTTGGTTGGGAAACTGTTCACACTTAGGTTACTTGATAAAAGCATGATTAAACAGTTTCAGGTTTATTACAATTTATTTATTTTAGAATTGAAATAGTTTTTGATCCTGACTCCAAGATGATTAAGGGATTAGAATAGACATCTTATTTGTGTCTTAAGATTTAATTTTAATGATTCAACGATAGATGGTCTATAACTCTTGAATAAGACAAAAATTATTTCTGAAAAATATTGTGTTCTCTAAGGATCTTCTCAGGTCCCCACCCAACCACTTCCCACTTGCCTCCTTACAGGTGACAATTAGTAATCAGAAGTTCGAGGTTCTATCACTTAATAGTAATGTCATCTTTGGCAATTTTCTTAACCTTTCTAAGCCTCACTTCTCTTGTAAAAAGTTGCCTGATTATGTCACAAAAATATTGAGTGGATAAAATGAGATTATGTGAAGTGCTCGTAAATTTTAAGGTGCTATATAAATATGAGGTGTTATTCTTAGAAAAATATAGTAAGCAAAAACGTGGTATTCTAAGCATGATTTTATAGCAGATTATCATCAACATCAACAAAGTTAAGGCAGTTTTTATAAGGAATGTTATCATGGACTTTAAACAATCTTCAGTGACTAAACCGAAGCTTTTCTTTAGAACTACCTAGAAATTATATAGCAAATTTAGTTACACAGGTTAAGTTACCAATATTTTACGACTAACATTGTAAGGCTATTCCACAGTTGTAGACCCTGTAGTCCTTAGGTTATATGATTCTATGATTTCATGTTTATAACACAGGGAAACAGGCTTATTATACCTAAACATAATTCAGTTTATGTATATAGCTGTGTCAATGGCTAAGCCAGAAACCATAAAGCTTCAAGGGTTAAAGTAATAGAAGAGTTCACACCTATTCCTTATGGCTTAATGTCTTTCAGACTATATTTTTTGATCCTAGTTTAATATTACCTTAATTTTTTTAATGTATTAATAGGGTTACCTACATTCTGATTTCCTGGGGACAGTCTAGGTTTATGCCTTTTGTAATATTAGAATTTAAGTTTTGAAAAATAGCCTTTGAATAGAATGATTTAATGGATTTATTAATGTGATAAACTTCTTTGTTGGTCAATAAGTACATATTTAAAAAATTATGTAATTTAAATTATTTTTGGTGTCCCCTTTCAAGTGTCCTGATTTGAATGATAAACATATAATTTAGTAAGAACTTGGAGCAGAGATGAGCAAAGTCAAGAACTTTCTGACTACTACAAGGAGCAGAAGTGAAAATGGAACTTGATATGATTGATAAAACATCAGAGGATCTTGTCTATAGGTAAATGGCTTTCATTTGTATAAGATAATCAAATCAAGTCTGTCTGCTGCTCATCAATGAAGGTGGGAGTGAGATTCAAGAGGAAATAAGTGCTAGAGACAAGGACTCATAATTCTGAATCCATATAATCATATTTCAGAGAAGGTTAAGCTGATATTCATATTGGAACTTGACAAGTTGCTGAGAATGTAATTATCTCTGAGAAAAGATGAAGTTACATTCTTACACCTGACTCTATTCAGACAGACTCTAATGACAAGCTTGTCTTATTAGAACAAACTGTATTTATTAACAATAGAGACAAGAGTCTTGAAACTGCATGACCAGAGATTAAATCATGTCAGTGAATACTATATTGTTGGCTACCTTTACCTAGAGTGTATAAAGATGTTTGGTTTGAAGGATGTTTAATAAAGAAAATAGACCAACTGGATGATTTACATGAAGAGATGATCTTTAGAGTGAATTTTGGATATTTTCCCCAATAATTCATCATTTAGAAGAAAATAAGGGAAGCTGAATTCTCTGTAATGGGTATACAAAATTTAAGCAAAGGTGATGATGATTTAGAAAGTAATTTTCAAGAAGCAAGTGAATGGATTAAAAAGTTTTTAACTTCAAAAGTACAAATCTGGGGCTTCCCTGGTGGCGCAGTGGTTGCGAGTCCGCCTGCCGATGCAGGGGACGCGGGTTCGTGCCCCGGTCCGGGAGGATCCCACATGCCGCAGAGCGGCTGGGCCCGTGAGCCATGGCCGCTCAGCCTGCGCGTCCGGAGCCTGTGCTCCACAATGGGAGAGGCCACAACAGTGAGAGGCCCGCATACCGCAAAAAAAACACAAACAAACAAACAAAAAAACCCAAATCTGTTAAACTACAAAGCAAAATGTCTGTATTTCATTATCTAGGGTTATACTTATGAGAGCCATTGAGGAAACAGGACAGCCCATTTGAAATCTAGTAAGATACAGATTTACAAAAAGATGAATATTAACTAACATCCTGTTTTTTTCTTTTTTAAATTTTCTTATTTTTTATACAGAAGGTTCTTATTAGTCATCCATTTTATACACATCAGTGTATACATGTCAATCCCAATCTCCCATTCATCACACCACCACCCCTGCCCGCCGCTGCTTCCCCCCTTGGTGTCCATACGTTTTTTCTCTACTTCTGTGTCTCAATTTCTGCTCTGCAAACTGGTTCATCTGTACCATTTTCTAGGTTCCACACATATGCGTTAATATACAATATTTCTTTCGTTTTGTTTTATTTTGCGGTACGTGGGCCTCTCACTGTTGTGACCTCTCCCGTTGTAGAGCACAGGCTCCGGACGCACAGGCTCAGCGGCATGTGGGATCTTCCCAGACTGGGGCACGAACCCGTGTCCCCTGCATCAGCAGGCGGACTCTCAACCACTGTGCCACCAGGGAAGCCATGATATTTATATTTCTGTTTCTGACTTAACTTCACTCTGTGTGACAGTCTCTAGATGCATCCACGTCTCTACAAATGACCCAATTTTGTTCCTTTTTATGGCTGAGTAATATTCCATTGTATATATGGGCCACATATTCTTTATCCATTTGTCTGTCAGTGGGCATTTAGGTTGCTTCCATGACCTGTCTATTGTAAATAGTGCTGCAATGAACATTGGGGTGCACGTGTCTTTTTGAATTATGGTTTTCTCTGGGTATATGCCCAGTAGTGGGATTGCTGGGTCATATGGTAATTCTAATTTTAGTTTTTTAAGGAACCTCCATACTGTTCTCCATAGTGGCTGTATCAATTTTCATTCCCACCAACACTGCAAGAGGGTTCCCTTCTCTCCACATCCTCTCCAGCATTTGTTGTTTGTAGATTTTCTGATGGTGCCCATTCTAACTGGTATGAGGTGATACCTCATTGTAGTTTTGATTTGCATTTATCTAATAATTAGTGATGTTGAGCAGCTTTTCATGTGCTTCTTGGCCATCTGTATGTCTTCTTTGGAGAAATGTCTATTTAGGTCTTCTGCTCAGTTTTGGATTGGGTTGTTTGTTTTTTGTAATATTGAGATGCATGAGCTGTTTATATATTTTGGAGATTAATCCTTTGTCCACAGATTCATTTGCAAATATTTTCTCCCATTCTGAGGGTTGCTTTTCATCTTGTTTATGGTTTCCTTTGCTGTGCAAAAGCTTTGAAGTTTCATTAGGTCCCATTTGTTTATTTTTGTTTTTATTTCCATTACTCTAGGAGGTGGATCAAAAAAGATCTTGCTGTGATTTATGTCAAAGAGTGTTCTTCCTATGTTTTCCTCTAAGAGTTTTATAGTGCCTGGCCTTACATTTAGGTCTCTAATCCATTTTGAGTTTATTTTTCTGTATGGTGTTAGGGAGTGTTTTAATTTCATTCTTTTGCATGTAGCTGTCCAGTTTTCCCAGCACCGCTTATTGAAGAGACTGTCTTTTCTCTATTGTATATCCTTGCCTCCTTTGTCATAGATTAGTTGACCATAGTTGCGTGGGTTTATCTCTGGGCTTTCTATCCTGTTCCATGGATCTATATTTCTGTTTTCGTGCCAGTACCATATTGGCTTGATTACTGTAGCTTTGTAGTATAGTCTGAAGTTAGGGTGTCTGATTCCTCCAGCTCCGTTTTTTTCCCTCAAGATTGCTTTGGCTATTCGGGGTCTTTTGTGTCTCCATACAAATTTTAAGATTTTGTGTTCCAGTTCTGTAAAAAAGGCCATTGGTAATTTAAAAGGGATTGCACTGAATCTGTAGAATGCTTTGGGTAGTAGAGTCATTTTCACAATATTGATTCTTCCAATCCAGGAACATGGTATATCTCTCCATCTGTTGGTATCATCTTTAATTTCTTTCATCAGTGTCTTATAGTTTTCTGCATACAGCTCTTTTGTCTCCCTAGGTAGGTTTATTCCTAGGTATTTTATTCTTTTTGTTGAAGTGGTAAATGGGAGTGTTTCCTTATTTTCTAGTTCAGATTTTTCATCATTAGTGTATTTCTGTGCATTAATTTTGTATCCTGCAACTTTACCAAATTCACTGATTAGCTCTTGTGGATTTCTGGTGGCACTTTTAGGATTCTCTATGTATAATATCATGTCATCTGCAAACAGTGACAGTTTTACTTCTTCTTTTCCAATTTGTATTCCTTTTATTTCTTTTTCTTCTCTGCCGTGGCTAGGACTTCCAAAACTATGTTGAATAGTAGTGGTGAGAGTGGACTTCCTTGTCTTGTCCCTGATCTTAGAGGAAATGCTTTCAGTTTTTCACCATTGAGAATGATGTTTCCTGTGGGTTTGTCATATATGGCCTTTATTATGTTGAAGTAGCTTCCCTCTTTGCCCAGTTTCTGGAGAGTTTTTATTATAAATGGGTGTTGAATTTTGTCAAAAGCTTTTTCTGCATGTATTGAGATGATCATATTTTTTTTTTTTTTTTTTTTGCGGTACGCAGGCCTCTCACTGTTGTGGCCTCTCCCATTGCGGAGCAACAGGCTCCGGATGCGTAGGCTCAGTGGCCATGGCTCACAGGCCCAGCCGCTCCACGGCATGTGGGATCCTCCCGGACTGGGGCACGAATCCGTGTCCCCTGCATTGGCAGGTGGACTCTCAACCACTGCGCCACCTGGGAAGCCATTTGCCTCCATTCTTTTTCCAAGGTCCTGGATCATCTTCACTATCATTCTGAATTCTTTTTCTGGAAGATTGCCTATCTCCATTTCGTTTAGTTGTTTTTCTGGTGTTTTATCTTTTTCCTCCATCTGGTACATAGCCCTCTGCCTTTTCATCTTGTCTGTCTTTCTGTGATTGTGGTTTTTGTTCCACAGGCTGCAGGATTGTAGTTCTTCTTGCTTCTGCTGTCTGCCCTCTGGTCAACTCTCATCATTTCTAATTTCATCTGATCTTTAGGAATTAGACACAAACATAACTGTGGTTGATCATCATCTTTCAAAGTTTCCTTTTATAATGTTTATAATACATAAAGCAAAAGAAAGAAAAGGATAAAACATTCCACGTTCAAGCAAAAGCTATCCTGGTTCTCTCTTTTTTTTTCATACTTCCAAAGTGCTCACTCTGTTATTATTAGGAAGCATTGTGAACAATATGGAGCTTTAAGAGTACCAATGGGGGGGTGCTTCCCTGGAGGCACAGTGGTTAAGAATCCGCCTGCCAATGCAGGGGACACGGGTTCGAGCCCTGATCCAGGAAGATCCCACATGCCGCAGAGCAACTAAGCCCATGTGCCACAACTACTGAAGCCTGTGTGCCTAGAGATCATGCTCCGGAACAAGGGAAGCCACCGCAATGAGAAGCCCGCGCACCAGAACGAAGAGTAGCCCCTGCTCGCTGCAACTAGAGAAAGCCCGCGTGCAGCAATGAAGACCCAATCCAGCTAAAAAAAAAAAAAAAAGAAAAAAGGAGTACCAACGGGAGCTTCCCTGGTGGTGCAGTGGTTAAGAATCCTCCTGTCAATGCAGGGGACACGGGTTCGAGCCCTGGTTCAGGAAGATCCCACATGCCGCGGAGCAACTATGCCCGTGTGCCACAACTACTGAACCTGTGCTCTAGAGCTTGTGAGCCACAACTACTGAGCCCGTGTGCCACAACTACTGAAGCTTGTGTGTCTAGAGCCCATGCTCCGAAACAGGAGATGCCACTGCAATGAGAAGCTCGTGCACCACAATGAAGAGTAGCCCTCCCTCGCTGCAACTAGAGAAAGCCCGAGCACAGACATGAAGACCCAATGCAGCCAAAAAAAAGAAAAAAAGAGTACCAAAGGGTTCAGAAATGGAAGAAGGAAGGAAGCTGTGAAAACCAAGAATGACATTCTCTTAAGTATGAATTAGCTACTTGTAAGCTGGATTCCTTAAGCCAAAACATCGTTCCCATATTGCTTGAATTTTTTCATGTTACATTATACTGTTGGAAATTCTACTAAATTGGATTGAGTGTTTGCATTAACTAACATTCTCTTTATTCTTAGGGAAGTCAA
Source organism: Grampus griseus (assembly GCF_964374135.1). Lineage (NCBI taxonomy): Eukaryota > Metazoa > Chordata > Mammalia > Artiodactyla > Delphinidae > Grampus > Grampus griseus. Next base: position 37,450,502 of record NC_139001.1, on the reverse strand, counting down.
GGAGGAGAAAGATCCTTTTTTCTCCCTTTCTTTTATTCCGCAAATCTAGAATTCAGGTTAGTATTATTAGATTACGTACTTAGCCCAATATTGACATCTTTTCTGGGACTATCTTGTGAATTTAAATATCATCAGTAATATGGTTGGAATTTGGCAAAACTCTTCCAAAATTAAGTATGCTTGATTGCTTTCTTTTCTTTCATTTTAGAGCCATATTTGAAAATGAAAGCAGAGGTGACAGTGTACATATAATGACTACATAGAAAATATACTTAAGCTCTATCATTTTCAGTCAATGAAAATTAATTAGGGGCTTCCCTGGTGGCGCAGTGGTTAATAATCCACCTGCCAATGCAGGGGACATGGGTTCGAGCCCTGGTCCGGGAAGATCACACATGCTGCGGAGCAACTAAGCCTGTGCACCACAACTACTGAGCCTGTGCTCTAGAGCCTGTGAGCCACAACTACTGAAGCCCACGTGCCTAGAGCCTGTGCTTCGCAACAAGAGGAGCCACCACAATGAGAAGCCTGCGCACCGCAATGAAGAGTTAGCCCCTGTTCGCGGCAACTAGAGAAAGCCTACATGTAGCAATGAAGACCCAACGCAGCCATAAAAAGACAGGAGAGCATGCATTAAAAAAAAATGTTTGTCTGAAAGAAAAAAAAGAAAATTAATTGAATTGGGTGGATAAGAAAAGACTCAGGGTCCCTAAAAATTTGGAGAAATTCTATCCAAAATAGAAAATAGAGGTCCTCAGAATGCTAAGAGCCAGAAGGGGGAAAGCCAGATGGAGGGGGAGGTCTTTCTCATGGCTAGCACACTCAGTTTCTTTTTTTTTTTTTAATTGATTCAAACATCAAGGATATGGTACTTGGCAAACAAGTTGGAAAAGAGATATTCAGGTGAATAGACAGTGAATTGTTTCCAGGTTGAAAGAGTACAACTGGTAGGCTTAGGGAATTCAAGGGACAGGAAGAATATATAGTTGACTATTGAACGACATACAGGTTTGAACTGTGAGGCTCCATTGGTAGGTGGATTTTTTTCAATAAATAACTACAGTACTAATCCACCATAGGTTGAATTTACAGATAAGGAACAAGGGAGGAACCATGGATACAGAATGGTGGATATGGAGGGCCATAATTATGCATTATACTCAGGGTGTGTGTGTGTGTGTGTGTCGGTGTCCCTAATCCCCGTGTTGTTTAAGGGTTAATTGTAGTTTGATTTTTCACTTGTAATTTTCCAAAGGGAAAACTGCAAAACACTGAAACCTATTAAAGACAAAGGCCTAGAGAGAATGCAACAAAATCTGTTGATGGTAAGTAATGGGAGGAAAATAAATGCTAAGAACTTTGAGACATTTCCTTTGAAGCCTTTGTACTTGAGTCACTTTAAATAACAAAATAACACAAAAGAACTACCATTTCCTGAAAAGTGTTATTTTCCCCAGGAAAGAAAAACTCCCAGAGATGTATTTTACCCTCTCTATTCCACAAAAAAAGAAATGAAGAAAAAAGTTAGAGTCTAATAAAAAAACCTCTTTTTAGAAATTCTCTCTTTAAGCCTAAGAGCATACTGGAATTTTGTAGGTACATACATCCCAAAGGAGTGTGAGGATCTAGGGTCCCCTCAGTTTCCTCTGATGAGGAACAAAAACCAACAAATAAGAGGGCTGAATTGAGGAAAAGACTCTTAGCAGGGGAGGAAGAGAAGGACTTTAGTCCCTGTGTATAGAGAGGTGGCTTCTAACACCCCTTCTTTCCAAAGGGGAGAAAGTGCACAACGATATTTATGACTTATATCACCTATAGAGAAGTACTGAATGACCATTACTCATGGGTACACACCTTGACAGAAATGCAAAACTGAGGTTAACATACTAGCTTCACTAAGAAAATTATGCACCAAAATACGAGTAAATAATCAAGTATTGGCTTCTTTTGACTAATAAATACATACCAAATGAGGAAAACTGACAAATCAGTAAATGGAAAATTTTAAAATTACATGTTTTAAAAATAAGTCAGATGTCAATATGGTATCACTCACTAGCCTAAGTAAAATGTCTTAATGACTATTCATACTGTTACTATGTATCTTTACTTTGATAGATTCAGGCTTGTCATTATATTAGTTGATACTATTTTAGGCACCATGCCTAAAAAAGAATGATAAAATGGGAAATCCTTAATCTGTTATTTCACTAGTTTGAAATCTACACCTTCTATTTTATATCTGTGGATCCTCACAGGTCAGAAAGCAGGTAACATCAAGATAACCATGAATCTTGTATATAGAAAACTGAAGAAGGATTATGTCACATGGAAAGGAGAAATAATGACAATGTTAAATAAATGATCTTGAATGGTACTTGATTTCTGAGAGGAACCAGGAGGATGCAGAAAATATTAGCAAATTTATGCAATACATAAAAGCAGAGAGACAGAAACACACATAGCAGGTCCAACAACAGCAATAACTGTAGCTGTTAATCAGAGAGTAGTATTCAACATGCAAGTACAGAAGCTGATAGCATAGTTTTAGGAATTTATATACAGGAATGAAAATATGGAATAGGGTTGAAAGAAACAGTACCAAAGATGAATATTATATCCATCCTTTGTGTATAATTTGGCTCTTTCCCCCTGAAGTCTATAGGGATTTCATAGTACATTTTAGTCGAAGTATAGGTTCAGGGTCCAGCAATTTACTATTATAACAATAGGGCATGTTGAAGCATGATATCAACGTTGAATTGGATGCCCTCCTAAAATTTTTTCTAGTCCTTTGATTCTATATTTTAATACTATTGAAGCACTACTTCTGGAAAAAATACAAAGAATTTTTGTGTGACCCCGATTCATTATTTTATAGTTAAATATAGCATAAATCCAGGAAACACACTCCTAACATATGGGAGTTATCATGTATAAACGTGTTTGAAAATAATGTACTGCCATTATTGGCAGAAATTTATAAAGCAATGTTATAAACTAAATCATACATCTTTTTCTAAGCTATCCTGATAACTCAGCTGAGAGGAAGTTAAAGTCTTAATTTTCCAAGATGCTTTATCTTTTGACATGCTACCATCTTTCTATCTCTGATTGTATTAGTGGTTTTAGGAAAATAGGTTGCAAATTTATTACCTTGTGCTTCTGGTACAGGGACTAATAATGTATTACCCATTTCATTCTAAAACAGAGTGAACTGCAGCTGTCTTAAGATTGGCTTTTCAAAATGGGTACTAAGTAAGTAAAAACTTCGTTTCAAATTTACCTATAGGAGATATACTACAGGGAATTCTGCCAGGGAATTAGGACTCGGAGCTTTCACTGTTGTGGCCCAGGTTCGATCCCTGGTAGGGGAAGTAAGATCCCACAAGCCTCACGGCGCTGGCAAAAAAAAACCCCAAAAGACAAAAAAACAAAAAACCTACAGAAAGGAAAAAA